>NC_072417.2:61626250-62362500 GCF_028858775.2 Pan troglodytes
CACAAATACTGATGACCAACAGACATTCACTGAACACCAGTCCTGCCTCATCCGCTTAGAGAGATTCTTAACTCTTCTGCATGGCTGAAGTTGTGGAGACCCTGTTTAAGACTAGAGAAATGGGTGGTTTATACATTTCTTCTGTCTGAAGTTTCTTCCAATGACCTCTCCATCACCTTTCCAATTTTCCTGGATATTTTATTAGCAGTAAAGTTCATCTTTATCAACTTTTCCCACTTTGTTTCTAACAGAAGTGTACTTTATTTGTTGTTATTATTATTCATATAGCACTTAAAGCATGTCCTCTTTGCCTTAGCTGATTTGGTCTTCACAACTACCTTGTAAGGGAATTGGGGATTATTATCTCCATTTTATAGGTGAGGACACTGAGGCTCAGAAAAGCGACATGAATGGTTCAGAGTGCTAAAATGAGCTGATGGTATATGGCCTGGATTGGTAGCCAAGGCTTTTGATTCTCAGCCACTGCCCCACCTCCAATATCCTGTTGCCTCTGGATGCCTTCCCTCTCACCTCTGATTTATCTGAACTTCTGTTCTCCTGGGGCCGTTCCTCAAACAACATGTAGCCCCAAACCCTGTTCCTCTTCCTGGCCAAAATCTACATCATTACTTCCATTTCTTTTTGTTCCTTTCTTCTTTTTTTTTTCTTTTGAATCTTTCCATTCCCAACTGGAGAATTGGGGCTGGACATCCATGTTTTAGAGACATTGTATCTCCAACTGTTATCAGTTCTTTCCTCTGTCTCCTGCTTTGTTAATTCCAAGATGCCCCAAACAGGAGAAAACATGAGACCACAGCCAATCTTCTGCTCACCTACCTGTCTGACGATTACCTGCTACAGAACGGGGTGGGAAACATTTCCAGGAAGGAGAGGGCCAGGCAGCAGCTGGGTCTACACTGGGCTTCCTAGAATAACTGCAGCGGAACCCGTCTAGCAAGAAGACACCTCTGACAGTGTGGAGCCAGGAGGCAGGGGCTGAGTCCTCAGGGACACCCCATCCTGGGTGGAGGCATGTGGTTGATAAAGTCACACAGGAGTTAAAAATAACTGACTGTCAAAATACCCTGGAAAGTCACTTAAATCAATAATTATGCAAAGTGTGTGGTTTTATGTATTCATGTTGAATTCTAATTGTTAGACACGCTGAAGGCTGAGAAACTGTGAGCTAATCTAAAGTAGGGAACCTAGGCCGGGCACAATGGCTCATGCCTATAATCCCAGCACTTGGGGAGACTGAGGTGAGAAGATCACTTGAGCCCAGGAGTTCAAGTCCAGCCTGAGCAACATAGAGAGACCCCTATCTCCACAAAAAAATTTGAAAAATTCACTGAGCATGCTGGTGCGTGCCTGTGGTCCCAGCTACTCGGGATGCTGAGGTGGGAGGATTGCTTGACCCCAGGAGCTCACAGCTGTAGTGAGCTATGATTGCACCACTGCACTCCAGCCTGGATGACAGGGTGAGACTGCCTCTAACAAAAAAACTAAAAAATAGAAATAAAATAAAACAAATAGAGAACCTAAAGGGGACATGTCCAGGCATTCCCATCCCTCTGCCTTTAAGAAATTCCCAGCTGTGGTCAGTGTGCAGGCTGGTGTGGATGGAGGATGGAGGACTCTGCAGACCCTCCCCACCTGGGTGGATTCCACTGCACTTGGACATTGGGCCTCCCTCATGTTAACAAAGGTAGTGGCTGTCATGAGACTTAAAGGGCACACAGTAGGGTCGTGCGTCTTCCACAGGGGTCAGGTTCTCAAATCAGCTCTCACGAGCACAGTCAGCTGAGGGACCATGGGGAATCACCTCCTCTCTCTGACCAGCAGTTTTTAAAAATGACCTCAAGGAGCCCCAGGATTCAGTGGCCTCACCTCAAGGGTGACCCTGGAGTTGAGGGGTGGGCCAGCCCATGGGGCCTCCCTAATGTCAACCCAGGCAACTCTGCTTTCTTCTGCTCTATCTCATTAGATTCCATGGAGGATTCTGTCAGCTAAATGAAAGTTTGCCAACCACTGACCCATTCCAGGCGGGGTTTTTTCCCCCCTGGGGAAACATGTCTTCCCCTCACTTCTGTCCTGCCTCTTCCCTGCAGCACTGGGACTGGCACAAGGCCACACCTCCGGGGGCTGCAGGGCCACACACACATCCCTAGTCTGAGGCCATAGGACTGAAGTCCCTGAGGGTCTCAAAGCTTCCCCCTCCCAAAGAAGCTAGGAGGGGCAATGATGATGAGCTTGGAGAGGCTGACAGTCCGTCCCCTTTCATTCCTGTGACACACCAAGGCCAACTCATCCTAATACCAACCAGACGGGACTCTCATAGAGCCCCGTTTTATTTAAGTTTTTTATTTATTTTTTGTTTGTTTTGTTTTTGTTTTTGTTTGAGATGGAGTCTCCCTCTGTCACCCAGCTGGAGTGCAGTGGCATGATCTTGGCTCACTACAACCTCCACCTTCCAGGTTCAAGCGATTCTCCTGCCTCAGCCTCCTGAGTAGCTGGGATTACAGGTGCCCACCGCCATGCCCAGCTAATTTTTTGTATTTTTACTAGAGACAGGGTTTCACCATGTTGGCCAGGCTGGTCTCGAACTCCTGGGCTCAAGTATTCCACCCACCTCGGCCTCCCAAAGTGCTGGGATTACAGGCGTGAGCCACTGTGCCCAGCTGAACCCCATTTTATAGATGGAAGAACCGGGAGAGGAGGTCATTTGACCAAGACTATCCCATCTCTAAGTGGTGGGCCTGGGATTTGAACTCTGGTAGCCTGGCTCCAGAGACCCTGCTGTTACTCACTGTGCCTCTCAAAGAGACTTGGTAAACAAACCAACTAGGCCCGACCACAACATGTTGAGGCTGACTTTCTAACAAGCTAGCATATTCCACATCCACACTCACATGCACACATCCCGTTGGGTAAGACCCGTGTGTGTTGGGAAACGCAGAGTGAGGACGGCTCACTTATTCCAACAGTATTCCAATGGGCCCAACACATTCCTGAGACTTGCCTTTGAGAATTGCCCTTGGGGAGTCCTGAATTTCCCAGATAGTGGCAGCTCCTCAGCTCCTGGACCTGCATAGGACTTTTGCATCCAGCCTCAACCCTTGGGTGTCAAATCTGGTGAACAGGCTCAGTGATCATGCCTAGGTGATGTTGTCTTTGGATAAAAACTGAGGCCGTAAAGTAACAAGACTGACTTCCCCATGGGGCTGGTAAAAGGGCCCTCCAGGCCAGTGGAAGAAGTGTTTCACCTCCCCAGGTGGCTCCTAAAGTGGACAGGAGAGTCATCTGGATCTGTCCACTTGGGCGTGTTGAGTGAAAAACAAAAATGTCAGCTCCATTCTTCACAGTCACGCCTCTGAAGCCAACAAGTCATGAACTTGGAGTTGTTTTTCCAGTGGTGCAGATGAATTTCCACTGATTTGCACACTCACTCACCCGCTCCACAGCTCTGCCTCACAAGGAATGACACACATTTTCGAGAAGGCTGGCCAGGTGAGGAGTTCAGCCCAAGGCCACGCACAGAGAGACGCTCAGTGACCCTTGATGAGAATGAGTCACAGCACCAAGCTCCAACCAGAGCGGGCTGGCCGCGTCCCATCCCTAATTCCTCAGAAAAATGCAGTTGCTGAGCTTACACGCCGTCTTGCAGGAAGCCACCTCGCCCGTCAGGCTTCCCTCCCGCACTGGTTCGCGAGCAGCCGGCACCACTGCCTTCTCTCGAATGGTCCCTCTGCTGCCTAACTGGTGCCCTCTTGGCGCCAAAAGACTAATCCCCTAAAGTCTTCACTCAACATAGCCACTGATTCCTGGGCCTCCCAGGCTGGTCACTGGCTCCAAACAAAGAGCTCAAGGTACCGGGACACCAGCAACAAGAATCGAGCATCTTCCAGATCCTGCTTCCACATGGTTTCCCACTCCTCTGATTCCCTTGAATGAAAAACGGTAGGAAACAGCGCAGGAAAACAGCCACAAAGAGGGAGTGCTGAACTCACTGAGCGAAAGAGGGCCAAGAATCCCCAACAGGCTGCCCATGACGAAGAGAATACCACATTCACTTCGTGTCATTTTCCGAGCCAGGCACCCACCAAGTGGGACCATGGATCTCCACGTCTCTGGAACACACGACCTGGATCAACAGGTGCAATTCCCATATTCTCTCTTCAAAAACTGACCTTGTAAGAGGGCAAATGTTTGCCCTGGAGGGAAGGAAGCAGAGGCTGAGCATTATTTGCTGGGGTCAAGTATACAGGAGACTCCTGCACTCGGCGGGAGGGCAGATGCTGGAGGATCTCTATGGTCCTCTCAACCTCTAAAATCAAATGAGTTCAGGAAGACCCAGCACAAGGAAAGACACAAACAAACATCCCTCCAGCTACCACTGAAGTTAGGCTTTGAAGACGGATTTCCATCCCAGGCTATTCTGGTGGCAAAGTTGCCCTGAAATTTGTGCCCTGACTCAATGAACTCCCAGGGTGGGAGGTGATGGAGACCTCTCGTGGGGACTTGTTTGATAAGTTCAATTTCTTCCCAGATGACTCATGTTCAGGTTCAACTCTCGGAATCACCTTGCACCCACCTTCACCCGCGGCTTTGATTCCCACCTTCCACCCCCAAGTCTTGGCGCTCAGGAGACAGGTGTCTGGGGCCCAGGTGGGATACGCGACTCCTCCCAGCCACTGTTTGCAAATGCGGCCCCTGTGCATGACTGCTTGGGCCTTGCCGGGCCTCCGCTGTGCAAAGTGAATCACAGCTGCCAGGCTGCTTTCAATATCCGCTCGTCCTCGCTGGCCTACCAGCCAGACGGTCCCCCCACCCCTTTCTCTTTGAAGAAAAGTGATTTAATTTCAGGAGACTTTGGGGTAATCATGTTATGATCTTCAACATTAACCAGAACCAACTCCCTGCTACAGGAGGGTGGGGAAGGAAAGAGGAAGAAAAAAGTAAACAGTCCCATTCGGGATTGCCAGAAATGAGAGGAAAAAGAAAATCACAGCAGCTGCTTTGCTGGTTCCCCGACTAGGACAGGCCTCTGCCAGAAACGGGGCCTCCGTGCCAAGGTTTCTGGAAACAAGGAAGTTGGGCTTGGCAGGGCCTCCCTTTCTACAGGTTAATCAACTCAGTTCTGGGGGGAGAGATATTGGTTTTCATTCTTTAGCCTATCTTCTCCTCCCACTTATTCCCACCCCTGCCTCCCACTCACTTCCCATCACCGCTGCATTCCCCAACTTAGGTTACCCGACAGCCTCCGCTCCCGGAATGCAGGGGGCCTCCCTGCCTCCTCTCCGAGGCGGGCACGCAAAGCTACTCCGGAGACCAGGTCAAACAGCCACTTTCAATTTTCCTGAAGAGCTTCACCTCCACATCCCTGCCCACCTCTCAAAGCTTTTTGGGCAACAAAATGAGGTTTGATGAGAAGGCCGGGTTGAGAGAAGGCAAGAATAAGTTGGGGGGTAGGGGTAGAAGTGAGGCTTAAGAAAATAATAATTCAAGCCCACAAAATCAGAATAGTGCATCTAAGGGTTAGCTGGAGCCAGGGAGGAATTCTCACGAACAATGGTCCTTCTTGGCAGACAGTCCACGGGTGTGGTGCTCACTTGTAAAAAAAAAAAAAACAGCAAATAACCCAGGCTCCAGGGCCACCCGGGAGGGGGCTGGTGTGAAGCTGGAAAGCTGGGGCTAAGGACTCATGAAGACCCCCAGGAAATGATGGATCACGTGGAGAAAGTGCTCCTCTTGGGGTTCCTGCCCGAGAAGCATCTTGCCAGACCTCAGCTGTGCAAAGGGCAGAGATCCTACTCCCAGCCCCGGCTTCCCTCCCAACTCTCGGGGCTGCGTGTGTGCTCAGATCCCACAAAGGCATCTACAGCATCTCTCACCCCTCCCCAGGGATGTGGAAACGGCAGCATCTGCCAGGGGCTGTGAAATGTAGGGGCCACCATATAAGGCAACTTCTCACACCCCCATCACCTGGTCAGACCCCAGCCTCCATTCATACTGCAAGCTGGGACTCAGAGTGTCTTTAGGAATTCTGGAGGGAAAGAAACCCTGGGCATGACTTTGGAGACATATGTTTGCCATTTGAGTCACTTTCCAAGGTGCAGGGAAAACAATACAAGTGTCATCGGCCACCACTTGACAAGCTCATCACCCCCAGCCTCCATTTGATGCTGCTGGCGAAAGGGCATGCAGGCAGGGTCTCCCGCCCATGGGCAGGCAGGTGGGCATAACTTACCTGCAGCTGTAGGACTGGCCCCAGGGGTGGGTCTGAGCCAAGTCCTTTGGCTTCCACCAGGCATGACAGCCTAGGGCTTAGAAACTATAATTCATTTTAGTACATTTTTTGCAAACATTGTTTTATGTTTTTTTTTAATTTTTAAACTTCATATTTTAAAAATGTCATTTAAGATAAAGGTCACACAGAGTAGAATGGAGGGATTACAGAGTCTAATTACTGAGAATGTGAAACGATATCATTATATTAGAAAAGTGATCAAAACAGGCTTAGAGGAAGCCGTGGACCATGTCAGGAGCTTAACACGGTGGTTCCAGAGGCTGCCCTTTAAATGCTTGAGAAACATGGAAGAAAATCACTCTGTCTGAGGTTATCAGTGTTCACACGATCCGTGTTACACCAAAAATAGATCTGTCCCCAGAGAGAGCAGGCTCCCTTATGACCGCTGACAGAGGTGAAAAAGAGCTGGACTCCTCAGTGCTCCGGCCTCAGTGGTTTGTGGTTATTCTCTCAATCTGGAAAGTTCCAAGAAGTTGGAGGAAGTGAGGTCTGCGGGGAATGGGAAGAGCCATGGACCACAGAGAGGCTCTGTGGAAGCAACGTGGCGGACACGCAGCATGGGAATGGTCTGAAACAGTCCCCAAAAGTCTTGGGAAGACCGAACTATGGGTCCAGCCCCCACCAAATGATGACTTTGCTCCACAAAGCACATGTAGCTTAAAAGTGAGCTCCAGGACCGGGTGCGGTGGCTCATGCCTGTAATCCTAGCACTTTGGGAGGCGGAGGCGGGCAGATCACCTGAGGTCAGGAATTCGAGACCAGCCTGGCCAAAATGGTGAAACCCCATCTCTACTAAAAATACAAAAATTAGCCTGGCATGGTGGCAGGTGCCTGTAATCCCAGCTACTCAGGAGGCTGAGGCAGGAGAATCATTTGAACCCGGGAGGCGGAGGTTGCAGTGAGCAGAGATTGCGACATTGCACTCCAGCCTGGCAGACAAGAATGAGACTTTGTCTCAAAAAAAATAAAAATGTGAGCTCCAAACCAGTGGCAGCTTAGATGAGTGGCAACAGCACCCGACAAGCAGGGCAGGAGACTAAGGTCCTAATTCCATCTTTTCATCACACTTCACTTTTCCAAAGTCTCGGGGGTTTAGGCTCAAAGAGCCATGACTGCTCTCAGTCACTTCTGGTGCCTCTATGACCTCTAAATAGTGAAGACAGTTTGGACAAGAGTAAAATAATTTCCTTTCTGGGGAGAAGCAAGCACGCATGACATTTTCTGAGTTGTCCTAACCAGTGGCTGAAGTGAGATCCACCCGGAAGGCTCATGGCTGACATTTACTGAGCACTTGCTTTGAACCAAACACTGTTCTAAGCCCCTGAATTAACTCATTTAACAATCACACGAAGAGGGCAATAATAATAGACAGAAAGAGAAACTGAGTCACAGTGCACCTAAGACATTTGCCCAAGGTCACAGAGTTGATATGTGGTAGAACTAGAGTTTGAACCCACTCAGTGTGGTACAGGGTCCAACCTCTTAATCCACTAGCCTACATAACCTACGAAGAAGAAGGTGGGTATGTGCTCCAGCCATGACCGTCCCCAGCCACGTGCTGGGGAACATTACCAGACTAGCTCACCCTTTTCTCCCGAAGGCTACCCACTGGTATCTGGGTTACCCACCAAACTCTTCCCAGGAGGATGAGCCACAGGTGGTTCATTTGGCCTGTGCCGTGACACGGGGTCTTGGTACCCTCGCCAAGCAGGCAAAGGTAGAACACATCAAGGTCACAAACAGGAGATGAAACCTTTAAATGTGTTGCTAATGCGGGGTCAACCTCACTAGCCTTATCCTAAGGAGGAACTGGAAGCCCCTGCCACCTTGTCCTCAGGCATTTCACACTCCTTACTTTGAGGTGCTCCCACCTACTGGTCCTTCTGTCCCCACATCCAGTTGGTGACAAGAAGCAGAGTCCCAAGAAGCAGGCAGGGCGAGGCCTCCAAGGTGAAGACTCTGAGAAGTTTGAGGGAGAAAGCTGCTCAGAAAACTCAACCTCCTCTTGAAAAGAAAATAACCTCCTTGGCTTCATTATTTTGTTTTTAACGCAGTGAAAGTGATTAATCCATAGTCAAACCAAAATAGTTTATACACAGGGTCTGCTAAGGGTTTCCTCATTACGAAATACGAAATGAAAAAATGTTCATTCTTCTGCTTTGAAATAACAAAAAGCCAATGAAGTGGAAATTAGACTGATTCTTAAAGAAGACCAAAAAGACATGTCCCTAGAACTTAATTTCCATTCTTTTTTTTTTAATTCCCATAGCTATAAACTAGTTGAATAGACCTTTAAAATGTTTTAATAGGAAAATTCCTAGGAGGGGAAGTGAGATCTCGGTGTCTAAAAGGTTCCAATTTAACAGTTGGGAAAAGTGTTTTAGCAGCTTTTATCCCCACGGGATTGTGAAATTCATCAATACGGTGCTCCTGGTACTGAAGTCTTGATGAACGGTGGAGGAAGCCAGGCTAGGAGGCAAGAGGCTATTTGCAAGGATAGGAAAATTCAGCTCCACACTTTGAAGAGCAGATGAGCTGATTCCTGTACTCACGGAGGGGTGGATGCATGTTGAGTGCAAGGCACCAGCTGGGAAGAGAGCCGTGGGTCAGTCTGTACTGCCGCCATATGGTGTGGACACCAGCCACCAGCCACTCTCTTTCCTGCATCTTAGAGCCCCTTTTGGAAATTTGAGGATGACACACTGTTCCCTCCCAAGGGTCTAACATAAGAAAAGGCCTATTTTTTTAAAAATCGGGCCAGGCGCGGTGGCTTATGCCTGTAATCCCAGCACTCTGGGAGGCCGAGGTAGGCGGATCCCCTAAGGTCAGGAGTTCGAGACCAGCCTGACCAACATGGAGAAACCTCGTCTCTACTAAAAATACAAAATTAGCTGGGTGTGGTGGCACATGCCTGTAATCCCAGCTACTCGGGAGGCTGAGGCAAGAGAATCGCTTGAACCCAGAGGGCAGAGGTTGTGGTGAGCCGAGATCGCACCATTGCACTCCAGCCTGGGCAACAAGAGAGAAACTCCATCTCAAAAAAAAAAAAATTCACGCATACACACACACATAATCTGGCCAGGTGCAGCGGCTCACACCTGTAATCCCAGCACTTTGGGGGGCCAATGCAGGAGGATCCCTTGAGCCTAGGAGTTCGAGACCAGTCTGGGCAACATAGTAGGACCTCGTCTCTACAAAAATTTGTTTTAAAAATTAGCCAGCTGTGGTGCACATGCCTTTGGTTCTAGCTCCTCAGGAGGCTGAGGAGGGAGGATCACTTAAGCCTGGGAGGTCAAGGCTGCAGTGAGCTGTGATCGCACCACTGTACTCCAACCTGGGTGACAAAGCAGGACTCTGTCTCAGAAAAAAAAGAACATAATCTGATTCCAGTCACATGAAACATGTTTCCCTAAGCTCATCAATCCCTTCTAGCCTGGTAGTTTATTCATTCATCCAATGAACACTATTAATTGTCTGCCATGAGTTAGACATTCTGGGAGGCCCTAAGGCACTGTGCTTGGAGACTGTTCTATGTTGCTCAGGCTGGACTCAAACTCCTCAGCTCAAGCGATCCTCCCACCTCGGCTGGGATTACAGGCGCACACCAGCATGCCCGGTTTATGATATCTTCAATACAATCTGAACTCTATGGAGGCAGAGGCTAACGTGTGAGTTTGCACCAGAGGCTTCTAGCACCTGAGCCCGGGGCCTCCTGGCTGCCGAGGGATGGACCTAGCTCCCATCCCCCAAGCCCAGAGCCCTCACCCTGAGTCACCTGTTGAGGGGCTAGATGGGCAGAGATGCCTGGAAGAACTAACTCCCTATCCAGGCCTGAAGATGCTTGCACAGCATAAACACGATGGGGCATGGGAGGCGACTGAAGAAGTGAGGAAGATGAGTGGGTTGGGACAGACCAAGAAGGGCCTCAAATTCCACATAAAGGAGTTTGGACTTAATTCTGTAAGAGACAGGAGTGGAGAATGGAGTCATAAAGGAAGACAGCTCTGGTGGCTGTGTGAATGGCTGTGTAAACTAATGTATCCCAGGTGCATTTAAGTCAAATGGACCTTATTCCACTGACAAATGTATTCAATACAGTGAAAACTGTTATCTTATTGTAACAGGAGGCTCAAAGAAACAGAGATCCAAAACATTTATTATCTTCTATGGCTCACCCAGAACACATACCCCTGCTTCATACTCAACTTCCACACTTGAAGCTGTATTTAATAGCCTTAGGAGACATTATCATGTCCACATCCCTACCAACATGCCATTTTTTTTTTTTTTGAGACAGGGTCTTGCTCTGTCGCCCAGGCTGGGTTCAAGTGATCCTCCTGCCTCAGCCTCCCAAGTAGCTGGGATTGCAGGCATGTGCCAACATGCCCAGTTAATTTTTGTTATTTTTAGTTGAGACAGGGTTTCACCATTTTGGCCAGGCTGGTCTGGAACTCCTGACCTCAGGTGATCTGCCTGCCTTGGCCTCCCAAAGTGCTGGGATTAAAGGCGTGAACCACTGCAACCGGCCACAACGTGCCATTTTTAATATTGCTTACTAACATGATCCATGGTTAAGTTCTACCATTCTGTATATCTGCTATTGAATTTTTTTTTCTTTGAGACAGAGACTCGCTCTGTCGCCCAGGCTGGAGTGCAGTGGCACAATCTCAGCTCACTGCAACCTCTGCCCCCAAGGTTCAAGCAATTCTCCTGCCTCAGCCTCCTGAGTAGCTGGGATTACAGGTGCCCACCACCACACCTGGCTAATTTTTTGTATTTTTAGTAGAGACAGGGTTTCACCATATTGGCCAGGCTGGTCTCAGACTCCTGACCTTGTGATCTGCCCACCTCAGCCTCCCAAAGTGCTGGGATTACAGGTGTGAGCCACCACACCCGGCTCTGCTATTGAATTTTCTACTTGATCCATACTAAAAGTAACTAATGGAAGCCTATGATGTCTCTATGATATCTTTTTTATTTTTATTTTTTTGGAGATGAAGTCCTGCTATGTTGCTCAGGCTGGACTCAAACTCCTCAGCTCAAGTGATCCTCCTGCCTCAGCTTCCTGAGTAGCTGGGATTACAGGTGCACACCATCATGCCCAGGCTTATGACACCTTTAATACAACTAGTGATCTTCTTGACCAGACAATAATATACATAATTGCATTTAACTATATTTTTAATGTCTTATTAATACAATTACATTGCAGTGTCCATCCTACTGCTTTCCTCTACACATATTTATTGTATATATATTTTATACTTTCTCCGGACACATATGAATGGATTCAATCTCTGGCTAAAGGTAGATATTCTAGTGGGGAAGCCAGGATTAGCAAAATGATAAATGAGGGTTTTGTTCATTTTATGGTCAACTCTGTTAATGATAATAATTTATTTAAATTAAGCTTTCCTTCTTTTCTTGGATCAGTAGATGGTAAAGTGATTAAGTTTCTACATACTTCCCTAACACTTGAGCATAGTCCACAATCTGAGAGGCCACAGAGCCCAGCACAGGATCCTGCTTGGGGTCATTCATGCCTTCCTTCATCCACTGCCATTTTACTGAGCTCACGGGCTATACCCAGGCCTGGTCTGGAGGCTGGCGCACAGCATCGCAAAGCAGACTTGGTGCTTGCCCTGGTGGCGTTCACAGTTCAATGTCAGGAGACAGGCATTCAGTGAGTGGACAAATACAGGATCATTTCAGATTGTGAAAGCAAGAGACTGTGGCCATATGGGTGTGTGGGGTCAGTGCTTCAGACCGGGTGTCAGGAAAAGCCTGTCTCAGCAAGGCAATTTGAGCCCAAACCTGAGGGATGAGAAAGAACCAGCCAAGAGCAGACAGAAGAGTGGGAAGAACAGGAGGGCAATGTGGCCACAGTGTGGGCAGGAAACCAGGAGAGGCAGGCTGGGGTCAGACTGGCAGGGAAGGAATCTGTGCCACCGTCCAACAGAGCCACTCTGGGTTTATAGCAAGGGTATTGCTTTTTAACAAGATCACATAAGGCTGGGCACAGTGGCTCACACCTGTAATCCCAGCACTTCGGGAGGTGGAGGCGGGCAGATCACCTGAGGTCAGGAGTTCAAGACCAGCCTAGTCAACATAGTAAAACACTGTCTCTACTAAAAATACAAAAATTAGCCGGTTGTGGTGGTGCACACCTGTAATCCCAAATACTCAGGAGGCTGAGGCAGGAGAATTGATTGAACCCGGGAAGTGGAGGTTGCAGTGAGCGAGATTGCGCCACTGCACTCCAGCCTGGGCGACAGAGAGAGGCGCTGTCTCAATAAATTAATTAATTAATTAAAATAAAATGAATGGGGCATGGTGGTGCACACCTGTAGTGCCAGCTACTTGGGCAGCTGAGGTGGGAGGACTGCTTGAGCCTGCGAGGTCAAGGCTGCAGTGAGCTGTGATCAGCACTCCTGCCTGAGTAACAAAGCAAGACCCTGTCTCAAAAAAAAAGAGATCACACTGCTGTTGTGTGGAAATGGATCAAACTGAGGAGCTAGTGGAAGCAGGAAACCAAGGAAGGAACTACCAGAGCCATCCAGGGGGATGGTGACTCGGCAGTGTGAATGATGTGAATGATGTCATGAAATACACTATGAACGATGTGTGAATGATGACAGTGTGAAGGATGACATGAAATACACCGAGTAGGGGATGGTACTCATCAGACTCAGGGAGGAACTGATTGGGGATGGGGGAGTGAAAGAAAAAGAGGGATTTGGAACAACCCTCCTAGGTATCTGGCCTGGAGCAGCTTGAGGTGCCCATGAGGCATCGACGCAGAAGTGAGAAATGGGGAGCTGTGGGGTCTGAAGCTCAAAAGAGAAGTCAGGGCCAGAGAGGTAAAACGGAGAGGCTTGGCATCGCTTTATGGAAAGCCATGACAATGGCAGCGGTCATTTACAGAGAGAATGTGTACAGGGAAGGGAGAACCCTGGGGTGAGCTCCTGGATGTGGAAGTCAGTTAGAGGAGAAGGCTGGCCAGGAAGTGGGTGGATGGATGGAAGCATGGATAGAGCATGGACCGATGAATGAACGGATGCAAGGATTTACATACAAACGACCCTAAACAACTACTCACTTTCCTCCCCATGGAATGTTTGGTTTCCACTTACCTACAAACAATATAACTCCTTTCCTGTTCCTCCAAGGAGAGCAATAAACTACAACTACCCACCAGACCTTGAAGAAGCTATAGTAAAAAAAAAGGGACCATTACAGTTAGGATGCTTGTATTTCTTACTTAGTAATTGAAAAAATAAATAAATCATACTGGAAAACCCAGTAAGGAAAAGCGAATGAGATGGGTTTCCCTCATTCTCATAAGCAGTTGGTAGTGACAACAGCTCCTTCCTCAAGGCATGCATCTGCCTTAGCTAAAAAAAAAAAATCTTTGTGGCTCACGCCTGTAATCCTAGCACTTTGGGAGGCCGAGGCGGGCGGATCACGAGGTCAGGAGATCGAGACCATCCTGGCTAACACGGTGAAACCCCGTCTCTACTAAAAATACAAAAAAATTAGCCAGGCGTGGTGGCGGGCACCTGCAGTCCCAGCTACTCGGGAGGCTGAGGCAGGAGAATGGCATGAACCCGGGAGGCAGAGCTTGCAGTGAGCCGAGATTGCGCCACTGCACTCCAGCCTGGGAGACAGCAAGACTCCGTCACCCAAAAAAAAAAAACTTTGCTCTGCTAACCACCTGCACTTACCTCTTTCATAGCTCAATGTGGAACTTTTGGATTATGGACTGAATCCTGACTTTGAGCTTGGACCATGTAGAAACACCATTTTGTGCTTATTGTGGCAAAATACAATAAAGCTTTAAAAGTCATTAATGGGCTGGGAGCGGTGGCTCACGCCTGTAATCCCTGCACTTTGGGAGGCCGAGGTGGGTGGATTCCCTGAGGCCAGGAGTTCGAGACCAGCCTGGCCAACATGATGAAATCCTGTCTCTACTAAAAATACAAAAAATTAGCTGAGCATGGTGGCCAGTACCTGTAATCCCAGCTACTCAGGAGGCTGAGGCAGGATAATCACTTGAACCCGGGAGGTGGAGGTTGCAGTGAGCCAAGATTGTGCCACTGCACTCCAGCCTAGGCAACAAGAGCAAAACTCCGTCAAAAAAAAAAAAGTCATTAATGATAATACCTATAAAAGACTATAGGATAAATAAAAAATAGTCTTTCCCTTTGGAAAAAAGAAAAAGAAAAGATAGTCTCATCTCTGGGACAGGATTTCTCAGTGGAAAATAGGAAAAGTAGAAGCTCAAAAAAGATGTACTTTCAGATTTTAGTTAGGCATACAACACATTCTGAAAATGTTTCCCACAATCCTGTATTATTATTATTATTTTTTACTTAAGGGCGATGCTGGCAAATGCTGTTAGATTTCTACTACGAGCTGACGTTGTGACACCTACAGACACGCTGGGTGTCAGAGCACCCCATCACACAATACATGAAGTGTAATCCCCGAACATAATTTCATGTGCTATTTTTCTGAGCTTTCTCTTGAAAAGCTGGGTGACTTCTTGGGTAGCAGCAATTTACCTTTCACACTTATGTAATAATCAAGGTGCCTGATTGCCCTGAATAACATTCCAGGCTGTCAGAATACTTCATGGTTGTGAATTAGCATTTCAAAACCTTTTGAAACCAAGGGTAGGAGGGCTTTTTTTTCCTTAGCTAAAGGTTCCCCTGGCTGCAAAGAAGCGAGTGTTAAGTGCACACCTGGAGGAGCCATATTTCTGTATGAGAATACTGGATGGGGAGTCTCAAACAATGTGTCAAAAAGCTCGAGTAACATTCTGGCTCAATTATCATACAGCCTGACATTTGCAGAAAGGGTCTAAGTTCAAGCATGCTGCTCCGTGTGTCTGCAACTCATGAAAACAATCTGAAAATCCCAACACTTTAGGTACAGAAACAGCATTTTCCTAGATGGCTTCTCCCGCCCAGAAAGGGGAATGAAAACCTTCTATGAGGCCGTGGCCCCTCATTTGGAATTGGGACAACTTCATTCCAAGGAAGTCTGTGGTCATCAAAATATTACAATGCCCTGAAAGATTTTTTGTTGGCAGTCTGAGCGTCGGGGACTAAAAATCTACTGAGATGCAAGATTGATTCAGGAACAAAACCACCTGATTTAATGAGTGATTGCTCTCACAGCCATATCCAGTGGCCATCGTTTACGCCATTTCATCAGGCTTGTCCCCTGCTAAAAACTGCTCCTGGCTGGCTGTGGTGGCTCACACCTGTAATCCCAGCACTTTGGGAGGCCGAGGCAGGCGCATCACGAGGTCAGGAGTTCAAGACCAGCCTGGCCAACATGGTGAAACACCGTCTTTACTAAAAATACAAAAAATTAGCTCAGCGTGGTGGCAGGCACCTGTAATCCCAGCCACCTGGGAGGCTGAGGCAGGAGAATTGCTTGAACCCGGGAGGTGGAGGTTTCAGTGAGCCAAGACCACGCCACTGGACTCTGGTCTGGGCGACAGAGCGAGAATCCGTCTCAAAAAAACAAAACAAAACAAAATAAAACAAAAACAACAACAACAACAAAAAAACTGCTCCTAGATGCCCATCGCTTACCAGTGGTTCTCCAAATGTGGACAGACTAGCAATATCAACACCACCTGGGCACTTGTTAGATATCAAATCCTAGGGCCCCACTCCAAACCTATCTTTGAGGAAGGGCCCAGCAATCTGTGACTCTGAAGCAGGCCAAAATGTGACAACCACTTGTCTAGATAAACCCCACCTTCCTTAGCCTGGCCACCACCTTGCCCATACCCGGTCTCTGCTCCATCTCCTCCTATGCTCCTACTGGGAGCCAAGGTTCCAGCCAACTGTCTCATTGACACATGTTCTCTAGAAAGGCCAGACCCCCCCTTACCCTTTGGGCCACTGTCACTCATTCCACTCACCTGCCTAGAATCAGCCACCTTCCTCACTCTATTTTCAACTGCCACCTTCCTCACTCTATTTTCAACTGCCACTCAAGTTCTAGAAAGGAACTGAGCCCTCCCCTTCCTCCTCCACCAGGCGTTCTCCACCTCCCTAGAAACCATGGGGCTCTGTTGGTTGGATCAGAATGCTCTACCACTACAAAAGAACATGATGATCTTTCCCCTGTGCAAAGCAAACAACCTAAGGTGATTCAACCGAGGTCACTGTGGTTGAGTAATTTTTTCAACTTCATGCTTTTTAAATTATACCTTCATCCTAAACCTTTGTTGCCTACTTTTTTTTTTTTTTTTTTTTTTTTGAGACAGAGTCTTGCTCTGTCACCAGGCTGGAATGCAACGGTACAATCTCGGCTCACTGCAACCTCCGCCTCCCAGGTTCAAGTGATTCTCCTGCCTCAGCCTCCCGAGTAGCTTGGACTACAGGCACGCACCACCACGCCCAGTTAATTTTTGTATTTTTAGTAGAGATGGCGTTTCACCATGTTGGCCAGGATGGTCTCGATCTCTTAACCTCGTGATCTGCCTGCCTTGTCCTCCCAAAGTGCTGGGATTACAGGCATGAGCCACTGCACCCGGGCTGCCTACTCCTTTTTATCCCACTTGAGAGCTAGCTGGCTAATGGCAAAACAGATATTATGAGTCCCCGTGCTGTTTGCTACACACCTCCTGAAGCCCAATGTTAAAACCATTCATTTGACAGTTACCATGGCCGTCCTCAACTGCTGGTTATCTTCTGTTATAAAATTCACAGTTGACCTCTGAACACCACAGGAGTTAGGGACACCAATGCCCCACACAGTAAAAAACCCGCGTATAACTTTTAACTCCTCAAAAACTGAACTGCTAGTAGCCTACTGTTGATTGGAAGCCTTACAGATAACATAAACAGTTAATAATACATATTGTATATGTTTTATGTATTCGATACTGTATTCTTACAATAAAACATGTTAGAAAAAAGAAACTGTTATGAAGAAAACCATAAGGAAGAGAAAATATATTTACTATTCATTAAGTGGAAGTGGATCATCATAAAGGTCTTCATCCTTGTCATCTTCACACGGAGTAGGCTGAGGAGGAGAGGAGGGGTGGGTCTTGCTGACTCTGGGGTAGCAGAGGAGGAAGAAAATCCATGTATAAATGGATCCTCAACGTTCAAGCCTGTGTTGTTCAAGGGCCAACTGTACGCTTATCATTATGTATCCTACTCTAATGATAATGGCTAGTATTTTGCATAGATATGTACACTCCCATTTGCACACATACACCCCGTATGCAGTAAGTGCAGTTTCTTCCGACAGGTGCCATTTTTGCCACTGTGACCCTCCCCTCCCTGGGCCCCAGTGCTCCGAAACATGCTCACTTAGCCATACGTGGTCCTGGTGGTTTAGACTTGCCCTCTTGAGTCTTCCCATCTGCAAGGGTCTTTTTTTTTTTTTTTTTTTTTTTGTAATTGAGGTGAAATTCACAAAACATAAAATGAGTCATTTAAAATAGACAATCCAGTGGCATTTAGTACATTCCCAATGCTGTACGACCATCACCTCTGTCTAGTTTCAAAATGCTTTCATCTTCCCTAAAGGAGGTTCCATAACTTACTAGGCAGTCACTCCCCATTTCCCCTTCCTCCCGCCCCTGGCAATCACTAATCTGCTTTGCCTCTTCTGGACATTTCACATAAATGTAACCATATCATATGTGACCTTTTGTGTCTGGCTTCTTTCACTTGGCATACTGTTTCTGTGGTTCCTCCACACTGTAGCATATATAAGTTGTACTTCATTCCCTTTTATGGCTGAGTGATATTACGTAGGGTGGATAGACCATATTTTGTTTATCCATTCATTTGTTCACGGACATGTGGGTTGTTTCCACCTTTTGGCTATTGTGAATAATGTTGCCATGAGCATTCATATACAAGTAGTTGTCTGAATATCTGTTTTCAGTTCTAAATACCTGTTTTCAGTGTAAATACCTAGGAGAGGCATTGCTGGGTCACACTGCAATTCTAGGTTCAGATTTTTGAGGATGTGCGTAAGTTCCTCCATCTGTACCTGCTGCATTTTCCCCAGGGTTATTTGTGGGCAGGAACCACACCTCAGTCACTGTCGTATTAAACCCAGGATTCAGCATGTGCCAGCCATGTAGCAGGTAGGCATCACCATGAATGATAATATAGAGGGCTTACTGTGTACCAGGTGCTATTCTATGCACTTTACATGTATGAAATTATTTAATGCTCCTAACAGCCCTCTGAGACAGGTACTATCATTATCTCCATTGTTGAAAGGAGGACTCTGAAATACACAGACATTAAAGAACTTGCTCAGAGTCACAGCCAGGAAGTGGCCGAGTCTGGATTTGAACCCAGGTAGTCTAACTCCAGAATGTGGGCTCTTAAACCACTCTACTATCTGCCTCTCTCATGTTTGGCTCCCTTCAACTCCTTAAAGACAAATTCTAGGTGGGGGCAAGCTTCCCGTTACCTGGGGCTCAAAAAATATAAATGGTCAAACCCAGGAAAAGAATTCATGATGGAAAATATCTAGCTGCTAAGAATCTACTGCTGTTCTCCATTCTTTTCTCTAAGCTATTTTTTTCTTTTTTCTTTTCGGTTTTTTTTTTTTTTTTTTTTTTTTTTTTTTTTTTTTTTTGAGTGCCTACCATGGGCCAAGGATCTTACATGGACCCTAAGCCTTGCAAAAATCTTATAAGGCATCCTACAAGGTCGGTATAATAATCCCCATTTTATGGATAAGAAAAGTGAGGCTTTTAACACACAATGCTAACTCTTAAGACTTGGACATGTGGGGCCACTTAGGGCCAGAACACAGAAACGTACATAATTCCCTACACGGCATTCAATAGGATGCACTAACTAATGTTTATATGAATGACCTGAGACATTAAGAAAGGCCTAGATGATGTTTGAGCTCTGTTTAAAAAGGCAGGTAAGTACAAAAATGCATTTCAGAAAGATTGTTATTCAAAAATGATTCAGATGATGCACTAAAATCTCAGAATTCACCACAACAGAATTCATCCATGTAACCAAAAACCACTTGTACCCCAACAGCTATTGAAATAAAAAATAAATAAATAGGACGAACATGGTGGCTCATGCCTGTAATCCCAGCACTTTGGGAGGCCAAGGCAGGCGTATTTTCCTGAGCTCAGGAGTTTGTGATCAGCCTGGGCAACATGGCAAATCCCCGTCTCTACTAAAAATACAAAAAATTAGCCAGGCATGGTGGCATGTGCCTGTAGTCCCAGCTACTCGGGAGGCTGAGGCAGGAGAATCACTAGAATCCAGGAGGCGGAGGTTGCAGTGAGCTGAGATCGTGCCACTGCACTCCAGCCTGGACAACACAGCGAGACTCTGTCTCCAAAAATAAATAAATAAATAGATGATGGGGGAAACATTTAAAAATTTTAAAAATGAATTGGCAATGTTTTTCCCTGGCCAAACAAGTCTATAATATTGGACCTGTAAAAATATGATTCTCATGAAATTAAAAGTGTTGCACTTAAAGGAGCCACGTGTCATTTTCTGGAAAATGTCCTTATGTGGAACCTGATCATGGGGCCGGCTTCGCAGTGGGGCAGCAATCCCGCCTTCGTGCCTGATGGTTTAAAGGAGATGTTTTGTAAACAGCAACCAGCAGATGAATTTTATAAAAACAAGGAAGAAACAACAGCCAAAGTATTATAGAATGGAAAATACCTGAGAAATCAATGAAAACGGGGAGATGAAGGAGTGTTCACCAGAGTGAAAAGGAG
Source organism: Pan troglodytes (assembly GCF_028858775.2). NCBI lineage: Eukaryota > Metazoa > Chordata > Mammalia > Primates > Hominidae > Pan > Pan troglodytes. Next base: position 61,646,320 of record NC_072417.2, read on the forward strand.
GTCACCAAGAGGCAGGCAGGTCACACAACTGCCCCTGGAAAGCAAACCCCGGGGAAGAGCAGAAAGCAAACAACACAGTGATAAGCCCGGGCAATCACTAGGAAACAGACTCAGGGGTCACAGGATCTGTGTGCAATCAACCAGTCACACGTAAAATTGAGGATTAAGTGATGAAATTATTTCAGCCAACATACCCCAACTGCCAGTTGTTTATACAGCAAATTCAGTGGGAGCAAAAATAATGCTGTATATGTTGGTCCCAGGCCTCTCTTGAGAAACTGTGTCCCTGGGGACCACAGGGGTCCTTTGGGCATGCTGAGGGTGAAGTGGGGGTGGGGGGCAAAAAGAAGAGGATAGGGCTCTGCGGGGTGAGGGGGAGAAGGGGGTACACTCCAGCCCCCACCTCAACAACACCTTCTTCAGCCAAAGCAGCCCAAGTTTTGCCTGTTTTCCACACTGAGTTTCCACATAAGATTTTGCATGGAGAAAGAATCCTAAGGATGAAAAGCGCTTGCCCTGATAACATCACAGAGGGGCCTCTGTTGAAGGGACGAGACGGGGGGCACACAGCAAGCACGCAGGCACGAAAGGCGTTGTCTTTACTATCTCATCTCTCCAGCGTCTTTTCATCCTTCATGCTGGACCAGTCCCACGCCCCATCAGTTCTTCCTTCAAAAAGCCATTGCCACATCTCACGGGGTGGAGCCCCTGCTTCTGGACTCTGAGCAGAGCCTGGGTTAAGTGCTCACGTCACAACCCAGGCCATCACACTCCAGGGCACGTTTCCAGTGAGCTGGGCTGTGGCCTCATTCTGGACGGTGCTCATAGAACACGAGTGCCCTTCCTCGGCCCCAAACTACCCCAGGCCATCACTCAGCACCCCACACACTCTACCTGAGGCTGACCAGCTACTGGATCAGAGCTGTTGAGCCAGACCTACTTGGTGGTCTCTAACTCAGGACTCTCCAGCCCAGGGTCCTTCCCTGCTTCTGCTTTGTACCCATTAGCCACCAACAAACAGAAAGACAGACACCATCCTATCTAAAATTCTCTCATGGCTTCCCATAGACCTCAAAATTAAATCTACCTTCTCACCGTGCCCACAAGATGGCGGCTCCCCATCAAAACCATCAAGATGGCGGCACTCAGCCGGGCACAGCGGCTCACACCAGTAATCCCAACACTTTGGGAAGCCGAGGCAGGCAGATCACTTGAGGTCAGGAGTTTGAGACCAGTCTGACCAACATGGTGAAACCTCGTCTCTACTAAAAATACAAAAATTAGCCAGGTGTGGTGGCACATGCCTGTAATCCCAGCTACTCGGGAGGCTGAGGCAGGAGAATTGCTTGAACCCGGGAGGCGGAGGTTGCAGTGAGCAGAGGTCACGCCATTGTACTCCAGCCTGGGCAACAAGAGGGAAACTCTGTCAAAAAAAAAAATTAGCCAGGCATAATGGTGTGCACCTGTAGTCCCAGCTTCTCTAGAGGTTGAGGCAGGAGGATCACCTGAGTCTGGGAGGTTGAGGCTGCAGTGAGCACAGATTGCGCCATTGCACTCCAGCCTGGGCAACAAGAGCGAAACTCGGTCTCAAAAACAAAAAAACAAAAAATAAAAATTAGCCAGGAGTAATGGCATGCACCTGTAGTCCCAGCTACTCTGGAGGCTGAGGCAGGAGGATCACCTGAGCCTGGGAGGTTGAGGCTGCAGTGAGCCATGACTGCACCACCGCACTCTAGTGTGGGCAACAGAGTGAGACCCTGTCTCAAAAAAATAAAAATTAAAAAAAAGATGTCTGCCTTCCCATCAAGCCCATCAAGATGGTATCCATCCTGCCTTCCTCTCCTCTTCCCACCTTCCTCCACACTGGCCTTTGCTCTGTTGCTCAAACGTGGCAAGCTCCTTCCTGCACCAGGACCTCCCCACGTCTTCTCTTGACCTGAAATGGTCTCACCCCCAGTCTCTGCAGGGTTGGCTCCTTCTCCTCATTCAGGTCTCAGGTCAAGTGGCCCCTCCTCAGATAGGCCTCACCTGGTGCCTTGTCTAAATGCTGCCCTCCAGTCACTACCTGATGTTAGTTCCCATCACTTCTTTTACTTCTGCTGCTCAACCCCAATAGAACATCAGCTTTTTGAGAGCAGAGATGGCCTGTCCATCTCTGGACAGCATTGTCCAGTGGTGCAGTGGTGCAGGCAGCGGTTAGCATTCTGCCTGGATGCGGTGGGTGTTCAATAACCAGTTGTTGTTTGAGTGAGTGAATGGATGAGTCATGAATGAAGGAGAGAATGAATAAGTGAATGAATGGACTGAATGAATGAGTGCATGAATCAATACAGCAAGATGTGCAGAAGTGTCTCTGATCAGATGGGACCCACACAGCAGTCCTCAAATCAACATTGTTGCCCTTCGCTCAGAGAGGCTGAAACCCAGCAAATTCCAGTCCAGCCTCTACTGAGGCGCTCTGTTCGCCATTTAACCCAACCAAGGAGCTGCCAAGAGGGCATGTGTACCCTATTCCTCTTTTTCATAACGCAGATAAAACTTTTACACTGTCCATTTAAACCGCTATTGTTTAGCCCTCCCCTAAGGAAACTTCAAAACTAAAATTCCTTTCTCCCCTCATTTTGCCCCTTTGTTGCAACAGAAATGCTCCATTTAGCATTCCTAAAGGGCCATTAGCATCCCAAAGCTTTCGCTGTGCTGCCCGGCTGGGGACTTGTGTTCCTGATGGACGGACTCCGGCTCCGGGCCCACCGAGAGGCTCAGGCTGAAACATAGCCCCTCGTCGTCCCCTGCCACTTGGCGTAATCTCCCTGCGAGCTCGCCAAACTCACGGTGCTCTCTCATTTCAGATATTTAGCATGTCTTCTCATTCTCCCACTCTTGTTCTGAATGATTTCTCTCCCTCCTCCTTTCTTTCTGCCTCATAAGGGCACCTTTTGATGGATACTGTATGGGGGAAACTTTTTCATTCCAGTAAAAGACCCCCCTCTACAAGGCAAGATGAATATCCCCATTATAGAACAAACAGGGGGGTTTAATCCTTCCCTCGCTGCCCCGCCTTCCATTCACCCTCCATCCTTGTTCAAAGAGAAAGTGGAAGCCAATTTCCCCGTGAGGCAGGTCGGGCCGACCTGGGCAGGCGGCTTCTCCCAAGGCGGGCTCTCGTGTTTCCATGCCTCGGGCAGGCCTGAATAAGTGATTCCTCCTGAAGTTAACATCTCGGCTCTTCGGGGATCCACTCTGTGTGGCACATTGTTCTAGATAATCACTCTGCTGCTGAAATTAGCTTGTGAATCAGACAAAAAGCCTTCTGGAAATGCTAACCCAGTTGCTAGGTTCTTTCTCTGGGAGAGAGAATCGTGTTCACTGTCCGCCCTTCGTTCCCATCAGGCTGGAGTCTCCTTTTTCATGGCAGCCTCGCATTTACTATCACAGTATCTAAAAAAAATCAGATGTCAGGCACCCAACGGGGATCCCTGCCAAGGCAAACGTGAGACCACCCAGTCCCTGGGAAAGGCAACTTGGTAGCCCAAGGCACTCAAGCACATGTCCTTGAGTGAGGGGGACTACGTGCCTGACCTGGTGTGGCCTGAAGCATGGCCCACCTTCATGAGCCCTGGTTAAGGGAGGCTAGACACTCCCTTTTCACCCGTGAAGCCACTAGCTCCATGAGCCATTTGCTGGCCCTTCGTACAACTGGTCATTTCATTTGGGTTCACAGATTTCCTTCATTTCTTATTCATGCTCTCTAAATAGGCTGCCCCCAAAAGCAAGAAGCCGAAGGTGGCTGTCTCTTTTTTCATATTTTCCACTGATGTATTTATCCAGTGTATATGTATTAAGCATCTGCAGTGTGCCAGCATCCTGCTAGACCCTGAGGACAGAAAGATAACAGTCGGAATCCTTGTCCTCCAGGGAATCCGAATCTGCTGGAGGTAGGAGGGAGGGGAGAAGTACTCATTTTCAGAAGTTCTACAGCAACGTCCACAGGGGACCTGCTTTAGATAGAACTTCTGCTGCAGGACTTAAATTTGTGTTGGAGAGGCAAGGGAATGCAGTGATTTTCTTAATTGATTAATTTCTAATAAAGTAATCATTAGTCCAGAGCTTTTACAACAGCTCTCCCAAACCCCCTGAGTGACACAGTAGCAACAGGAAGGGCTAATTCCTTTCCATTTTCGCCAGTGTTGGAAGAAAGAGAGCGGGTCTAGGAGAAAGGCTTAGGAGAAGGGTCAACAAATTTTTCTGTAAAGAGCCAGATAATAAGTATTTTAGCCTCTGCAGGCCACATGGTCTCTGTTGCAACAACTCAATCCTGCTGTTGTATGGAAAGCGGCCATAGACAATACATAAACAAATGGGCGTGGCTGTGTTCCAATAAGAGTTTATTTACAAAAACAGGCAACAGACAGAATTTGGCCCACGGGCTACAGTTTGCCAATTACATCGTCATCCAAGTTCAACAATGGGAAAGAATCAACTTTGGGCCTGGTTCTTAATCCACATAATAACAGCAAAGTCAGTTAAGTCATAAATTCCCTGAAACCAATGCTATTTCAGAAGCAGCTATTGAGAGGCCAGAGCTGCCACAGGGACAGAGAGGTGGTAAGGATATGGCCCCTCTGGCTGGGGGCTCTGTGTCAGTCATGGATTAGGTAGGATTTTGTTTGGATACACAAGTGGTACCACACTCTGTATATCATGCAGTCCTGTCTATGAGCATACAGATGGATTTATGTTTATTTGTCTTGGAGACAGGGTCTTGCTATGTTGCCCAGGCTGGCCTTGAACTCCTGGGCTCAAGCTATCTTCCTACCTCAGGCTCCTGCATAGCTGGGACTACTGACATGCACCACTAAACCCAGCTCTAGACTTATATTTTTACCTGCAGCATTATATTCTAAAGCATGAATACACTGATTTAGTGTATAACCATTTCCTTATTGGTAGATGTTAAGGTTTTTCTCTCCTTCTCTCTCATATATGTGTGCAAGTGTGTTTGTCCCAGACTTATTGATGTTCGATTGATGTATCTATTACCAACAAGTCTGAGACCAACACACTTGCACATGCCTTTTTGTGCACATATGTGTTTCTCTAGGGTGGGTACTGAGAGGTGGACCTACCGGGGTCATAGGGAAAGCACATATAACATGCCCTCCATCGGTCCAATGTTCAATGATTATGCCCTTAACTCAGGCTCACCCTCTTACAAATGTGTCTTTGGGGCCGGGAGTGGTGGCTCATGCCTGTAATCCCAGCACTTTGGGAGGCCAGGGCAGGCAGATCACCTGAGGTCAGAAGTTCAGGACCAGCCTGACCAACATGGAGAACCCCGTCTCTACTAAAAATACAAAATTAGCCAGGCATGGTGGCGCGTGCCTGTAATCCCAGCAACTTGAGAGACTGAGGCAGGAGAATCGCTTGAACCCAGAAGGCAGAGGTTGCAGTGAGCTGAGATCGCATCATTGCATACCAGCCTAGGCAGCAAGAGCGAAACTCCGTGTCAAAACACAAAATACAAAAAAAAAAAAAAACCCAAACGTGTCTTTGGTCACATGGGAGACTCAACTGGCAGAACATGGAGGGGCCTATACAAAAACATAGATGAAAAAACTACCCATTTTGCTTTAATTTAAAATAATCAATTAAGCGGGGGATGGATAGACACTGGTCAAAGGGTACAAAATCACCTCTCAGTTAGACAGGATGAACAAGTTAGAAAGATCTATTGTACAGTCTGGTGACTATAACTAACAAGAATGTACTGTATACTTCAAAATTGCTGGGAGTAGACCTTAAATGTTCTCACTCAAAAAAAAATAATTACGTGAGGTGATGGCCATATTAATTAGCTTGATTGTGGTCATGATTTCACAATGCATATGTATAGCAAAACTTCATGTTACATATTGTAAATACATACAATTTTTGTCAATTATACCTCAAGAAAGCTGGAGGAAAAATAACCCATTAAGAAAACCAGCCCGGCACATACACCCACATACTGCAAAGTGGGGAGGGGTTGGAATTGAAGACAGGTACAAGGAGCCCCACCCTTGGCCTGTTGCACAGTCCCCACTCTGGGAGCACTGGCTCTTATTTACCTCTAACAAATCCGGACCCAGGGTCAGCAACAGAAGCAATCCCGGGAGGGGAGCTCTAAGGCAGGTTCTTGGCATTCCTGGAGTGTTTACCGGGATGGTGGGGCCTGTCTGCGAGCTCCAAGGAGTTGGATTTCTGAACTCAAATACCAAGCCAGGCCTGGCACTGGCCAGGTTGAGCCTTCTTTTGTGTCTGCAAACCCTTTTTGTTTGAAGTCGGTGTAACTTTAAGTGGCCTGCCAAGGAGAGCCTGTGAGAAAGCTCCCAGGCCAGGCTGCCTTCCCGAGGGCCCCCAGGGTGCCCTCTGCCTGCCAGAGCCACCTCCCATCTCAACCTGGGTCAAAATCCTCTCTCTCCCAGGACGCACCTTTTCTCAGCTAACAGGACAGGGGGCTTCGATGGCTCCTTGCCAAGCTGAAACAGCCTAGTGGACAGGATTGGTTCTCTTGCTCCAGGGCAAGAGGGAGACTGGGAGCTGACTCATGGAGAAAATATCTCTGGGTGCTTGAACCATAGGGGAGGGCCAGCATTTCCTGAGCACCTGGTAAGGCAGGCACTGCACTTAGCATCTCACATACATCATTTCATTTACCCTTCCAGTGATCCTAGGACATAGACATGGTCATCCCGTGTCACAGATGAAAACGAGGCTGAGAGGCTCTGGATTTAGCTGGTACATGACAGAGCTGGGAGTCCAGCTAGGGTTTTTTTTTTTTTTTTTTTTTTTTTTTTTTTTTTTTGAGATGGAATCTCACTCTGTTGCCCAGGCTGGAGTGCAGTGGCGCAATCTCAGCTCACTGCAGCCTCTGCCTCCCAGGTTCAAGCGATTCTCTGTCTCAGCCTCCCGAGTGGCTGGGATTACAGGCGTGCACCGCCATGCCCGGCTAATTTTTGTATTTTTAGTAGAGATGGGGTTTCGTCCTGTTGGCCAGGCTGGTCTCAAACTCCTGGCCTCAAGTGATCCGCCCACTTCAGCCTCCCATAGTGCTGGGATTACAGGCGTGAGCCACCACGCCTGGCCCCAGCTAGGGTTTGTATGATTCCAAAGCCCAAGTTCCTTCTATACCAATAGCTTTCAAAGCAGGACTCACGATGCTCAAGGGCAGTGCCATTTATTGTTATTATTTATTTTTATTTTATTTTTATTTTTTTTTATTTTTTTGAGACAGAGTCTCACTCTGTCGCCCAGGCTGGAGTGCAGTGGCGCAATCTCAGCTCACTGCAAGCTCTGCCTCCCGGGTTCATGCCATTCTCCTGCCTCAGCCTCCCAAGTAGCTGGGACTACAGGCGCCCACCACCACACCCGGCTAATTTTTTTGTATTTTTAGTAGAGACAGGGTTTCACCATGTTAGCCAGGATGGTCTCAATCTCCTGGCCTCGTGATCCACCCACCTCGGCCTCCCAAAGTGCTGGGATTACAGGCGTGAGCCACTGCGCCTGGCCAACATTTATTATTTTTTAATATGAAATAATTTTAGGCTTATAAAAAGTTGCAGAATGGTACAACAAATTTCTGTGAACTCTTCATTCAGATTCCCCCAGATATTACTCTCTTACTTACCCATCCTACAATGATCAAAACCCGAAAATCGAAATGGGTGCAATACTATTACCTAATCTACAAACCTTATTCAAATCTCGTCAACTGTCCCGCACATGTCTTTGTCTAGATCCAATTCAGAATCTTACACTGCCTTTTGGTCTCACGTCTCCTCAGTCTCCTCCAGTCTATGACAATTCCTCAGTCTCTTTTTGTCTTTAATGACCTTCATAGTCCTAAAGAGTAATGGCCAGTTATTTTCTAGAATGTCTCTCATTTGGGATCATCTCATATTTCCTCAAAATTAAATTCAGGTTAGCAAGAATCCTGCAGAAGCAAAGTGTTCTTCCTGGTCCATCATATCACATATCAGGTGGCACATGATGTCACTATGTCCATTACTGGTGATGTTAATTCTGAACAGTTGGTTCAGGTGGCCCACTACTGGTGATGTTAATTCTGATCAGTTGGTTCAGGTGGCCCATTACTGGTGATGTTAATTCTGATCAGTTGGTTCAGGTGGCATCTTTAGGTTTCTTCGCTGTAAGTTATTCTTTTTCCTTCTGTGGTTGCGGGAAGGTACTCTGACTAGTATTATGCAAATATTCTATTTCTCATCATATTTTTACCCACTAACTTTAGCAGACCTTGTGATTCTTGCCTCCAACTATTACCACGAACTTTTTGTCAAATGGTGATTTTCTATTTTCACCATTCTTTCTTTCATTTCATTTTTTACAATTATTATTTGGAATTCTACTGAAATCAGTGGACAGTGATTCTTAAAACTCTGTGTACACTTGTTTCATCTAATGCATTCACCAAAGTGCAGATTTCTAGGCTCCATCCCATAGATTTTACTTCATTAAGCCAGGAAAAGGCTAAGAAATGCTTATTTTAAGAAGCATTTTCCGCCAGGCACGGTGGCTCATGCCTGTAATCCCAACACTTTGGGAGGCCAAGGCAGATGGATCACCTGAGGTCAGGAGTTTGAGACCAGCCTGAACAACATGGCGAAACCCCGTCTCTACTAAAAATACAAAATCAGCTGGGCGCGGTGGTGGGCACCAGCAATCTCAGCTACTTGGAAGGCTGAGGCAGGAGAATTGCTTGAACCCGGGAGACAGAAGTTACAATGAGCCAAGATTGTGCCACTGCAGTCCAGCCTGGGCAACAGAGCAAGACTCTGTCTCAAAAAAAAGAAAAAAAAAAGTGGCTACACTACATAACAGATTTTCAGTGTAGACAAAACAGCTTTCTATTGGACGAAGACGCCATTTCATAGCTACAGAGGAGAAGTCAATGCCTAGCTTCAAAGGACAGGCTGATTATGTAGGGGCTAATACAGCAGGTGAGTTTAAGTTAAAGCCAATGCTCATTTACTATTCTGAAAATCCTAGGGCCCTTAAAAATTTGGCTAAAACCACTCTGCCTGTGCCCTATAAATGGAACAACAAAGCCTGGAGGACAGCAAATCTGTTTACAGCATGGTGTACTTAATATTTTAAGCCCACTGTTGAGACCTACTGCTCAGAAAAAAAAAAAAGATTCCTTTCAAAATATTACTGCTCATTGACAATGCATCTCATCACCCAAGAGCTCTGATGGAGACGTCCAAGGAGATGAATGTTGTTTTCATGCCTGCTAACACAACATCCATTCTGCAGCCCATGGACCAAGGAGTAATTTCTACTTTCAAGCCTTTATTTGTTTTTATTGTTTTTATTGGCTTTATTTAAGAAACACATTTTGTAAGGCTATAGCTGCACAGATGGTGATTCCTCTGATGAATCTTGGCAAAGTAAATTGAAAACCTTCTGAAAAGGATTCACCATTCTAGATGCCATTAAGAAAACTCGTGACTCAGCCGAGCACAGTGGCTGATGCCTGTAATCCCAGCACTTTGGGAGGCCGAGGCGGGTGGATCACCTGAGGTCAGGAGTTCAAGACCATCCTGGCCAATATAGTGAAACCCCTCCTCTACTAAAAATACAAAAAATTAGCCAGGCGTGGTGGCAGTCGCCTGTAATCCCAGCTACTTGGGAGGCCCAGGCAGGAGAATCCCTTGAACCGAGGAGGCAGAGGATGCAGTGAGCCGAGATCACGCCATTGCACTCCAGTCTGGGCAACAAGAATGAAACTCCATCTCAAAAAAAAAAAAAAAAGAAAATTCGTGATTCATGAGAGAAGATCAAAATATCAACATTAACAGGAGTTTGGAGGTAATTTCAACCCTCATAAATAACATTATGGAGTTCAAAACTTCAGTGGGGGAAGTAATTACAGATGTGGTAAAAACAGCAAAAGAACTAGAAATAGAAGTAGAGCCTGAAGATGTGACTGAATCACTCCAATCTCATGATAAAACCTGAACAGATGACGAGTCGCTTCTTATGGATGACAAAGAAAGTGGTTTCTTGAGATGGACTCTACTCCTGGTGAAGATGCTATGAGCATTGTTGAAATGACAACAAAGGATTTAGAATATTCCATCAACTTATTTGATATAGCAGCAGCAGGGTTTGAGAGGATCGACTCCAATTAGGAAAAAAGTTCTACTGTGGGTAAAATACTATCATGCAGCTACAGCAAAATCTTTCATGAAAGGAAGAGTGAGTTGATGTGGCAAACTGCAGTGCTGTCTTACTTTAAGAAATTACCACCCAGCCTTTAGCAACCACCACCCTGATTAGTCAGTAGCCATCAACAGCGAGGAAAAGCCCTCCAACAGTGACAAGATTACGACTTGCTGAAGGCTCAAGTGATCGTTAGCACTTTTTAGCAATAACGTATTTTAAAATTAAGATATGTATATGTTTCAGATATAATGCTACTGTACACTTAACAGACTACAGTATAGCGTAAACATAACTTTTATATGCACTGGGAGACCAAAAAATTTGTATGACTTGCTTTATTGAGATACTCCCTTTATTGCAGTGGTCTGGAACTGAACCTATAATATCTGTAAGGTGTGTTTGTGTATCTAGGAATGGAATTGCTGGATCATATCACAACTCATTTCAGAGGGATTATTTTCTTTTGTTTTTTCTCTTTTTTATTTATTTATTTTTTTGGAGACAGGGTCTTTCTCTGCCAACCAGGCTGGAGTGCAGTAGCACAATCTCAGCTTACTGTAACTCGACCTCCTGGGCTCAAGCGATCCTCCTGCCTGAGCCTCTCTAGTAGCTGAGACTACAAGCACATACCACCGTGCCCAGCTAATTTTCATCTTTTTGGTAGAGACAGGGTTTCGCCATGTTGCCCAGGCTAGTCTTGAACTCCTGGGCTCAAGCAATCCTTCCACCTTGGCCTCCCGAAGTACTGGGATCGTAGGCATGAGCCACCATGCCTGGACTCTTATTTGGGGGGTTTCGGAAGGGATTATTTTCAAAAGTAGCCATATCATTTTACATTCCCACCAGCAGTACATGAGGGTTTCAATTTCTCCATGGCCTTACCAACACTTGTTATTACCTTTCTTTTCAAGTATAGCCATCCTAGTGAATGTAAAGTGGTATCTCATTGTGGTTTTGATTTATAGTTCCCCGATGGCTAATGATTTAGTGCATCTTTTAATGTGCTTACTGGCCATTTGTGTATCTTCTGTGGAAAAACATCCACTGAAGTTCTTTGCCTGTTTCTAAACTGGGTTGTCTTTTGTTGTTGAGTTCTAAGATTTATTACATATTCCTTATACATTCTACACCTTCATCACACACGATTTACAAATATTTACCCCCATCCCAAGGGTTGTCTTTTCATTTTCTTGATTGTATCTTTGAAGCACAAGTTTTAAATTTTGATAAAGTCCAATTTATGTTTTTTCTTTGATTCCACGTAAGAATTTGAGTCAAGTGGTCTATGGACCACTCTGTTGAAACTCTCCAAGGGTTTGCTAAAGATGATACGGAAATGACACTTATAAAACTTAGTAGCATAAAGTTGTTTATCATATTACCTTACTTTTTTTAAGTCTCTGCTGGATCTCTAGTTATGTCTCTTTTTCATTCCTAATGTTATTTGTTTGTGCCTCCTCTTTTTCTTGACCAATCTTTCCAGATATTTGTTTATTTTATTAGTCCTTCCAAACAATCAACTTTTGGCTTGGGTTGATCTTCTCTGCTGAATATTTGTTTTCTGGCTCATTGACTTCTGCTCTTATTTTTATCTCTCCTTCCCTGCCCCCATCTCCTTTTCTGGCTTATTCTATTAATTTTTTTCTAACTTCTTAAATTAGATACTTAGCTCATTAATTTTCAGCCTTTCTCATGGTTCTGGTATTCTGTGAAACACACTCCTCTCTTTAGCATCCCATCTTTCTTCCATGAATTAATCACCCCTTGGCAGAAGGATGAGGAGAAATGGAGGCAGGCGTGAAGCTGGGTCGCCTGCCCGTTTCTGTAGGAAGCTGCCTATGGAAATGCTCTTCCACAGAGCTGAGAGCTCCCAGGGGTGGTGTTGGCATATCCCACAGCCAAACCAAGCCATTTGGGGTCATATTTCATGACGGGAGGTGGCACCCCATGTCAGTGAGTCGCTGTGGCCTCACCATCCTTTCCTTGCAGACTGATTTCTATTTCAGCAAATCCCCTTTGCCAGGCCAAAAGGCAATGAGGCAGATGCTCATGTACAGACGGGAGTGAGCCAAAGCAATAAACTCAGCCCCAGCTGTCGGCTCAAACTGCTCCAGCTTCAGGCTAGGAATCATTCTGGCCTCTTCTTTGCTTCTAATCCTATTCCCAGTTAATTCCATCCCTGGCAGCACTTAGTAGTGAACCCCAAAACCACCATCCTAGAGTGTGAGCACGGGAAGGAACTGAGAGGCCAACTTCCCCTGTGTACCAAGGAGGAGTCCGAGGCTGGGGTCATAATCCATTCAAGTTAATGACAGTGCATTTTTTTCCTGTATCTGTACAAAATAACCTAGCTTTGTGTATAATGTACTCTGCTCTGAATTCTACTCTTCACATACTGTTTTGTAACCCCCGCTTTTACTCTGTGCTAATTTGCCTTATGTACTTTTGCACGTTAATATTTAAGAAGTTGAATGACTTTGTCACTTAATCTGTCAAAGATCGAGTTACATGTTAAAGACTTCCATGAATATTTTTTTTGCCCCAAGCAGGCAAAAAGGAAAACAAGAATATAGAGTATCTGGAGAATAAAATCACAATTAGATTAAGTCAATAAATATAAACATTGTGCCCTACAAACAGGATTCCTCTTCAATTCCTGCGGAACACTGACAAGAGGTGATCTTACATACACGTGAGATTATTCTAAAAAACAAACAAACAAAAACCAAACTAAAAAACATGCCAGAGGCTGGGGTGTGGTGGCTCATGTCTATAATTCCTGCACTTTGGGAGGCTGAGGCAGGTGGGATCACCTGAGGTCAGGAGTTCGAGACCAGCCTGGCCAACACGGTGAAACCCCGTCTCTACTAAAAATACAAAAACTAGCCAGGCATGGTGGCACACACCTGTAGTCCCAGCTATTTGGGAGGCTGAGGCAGGAGAATAGCTTGAACTTGGGAGGCGGAGGTTGCAGTGAGCCGAGATCGCGCCATTGCACTCCAGCCTGGGCTGCAGAGTGAGACTCCGCCCCAAAAAGGAAAAAAAAAAGTACCGGAAACAGCAAAAAAAATTGGACATTTAAAAAAATATTTTAAAGGATATAACCTCCTGGAGATGAAAACCCAATTCATAAATAACTCCAGGAACAAAAGGAATATCAAAACTACAATGACACAGTCATTGTAAAAACAGTGACAATGAGAGCAGCACAAATCAAAACCTATGGGAAGTGGTCGACGCTACTCTAGAGAGGAAAAGTCATTAACTTAGTTTTAATGCTCAACAGGAATAAGAAAATAATGTACTGAGCATTCAACTCAAAAAATTAGGATAACCACAGAGAAGCCTAGGTAAGAAATTAATAAAGATAAAAAAAGTAAGAGAATTACAAGATGATGCCAGGTGCAGTGGTTCACGCCTGTAATCCCAGCACTTTCAGAAGCCGAGGCGGATGGATCACCTGAGGTCCGGAGTTTGAGACCAGCCTGACCAACATGGTGAAACCCCGTCTCTACTAAAAACACAAAATTAGCCAGGCGTGGTGACACATGCCTGTAATCCCAGCTACTCAGGAGGCTGAGGCAGCAGAATTGCTTGAACCCGGGAGGTGGAGGTTGTGGTGAGCCAAGATCGCGCCACTGCATTCCAGCCTGGGCAACAAGAGGGAAACTCCGTCTCAACCAAAAAAAAAAAAAAAGAGAGAGAGAGATTAGAGAGACAATTAGAAGATGATAAAAAAGCATTTAAAAATAAGCAGCAGTCTGGAATAGTGGATAAAAGAACCCGCTTTGAAAACTGACAGATCCTTTTTAATTCCGGCCCTGGGTTTTGCAGCTCTGTGACTCTGGGCAAGCTAAATTTCTTAACTACTCAACTATATGTAAAATGGGAATAATTTTGCTCAATTCACAGTGTTATAGATTTTTTAAATTAGAAAGTGCATCCAAAGTATTTAGCATAGGGTCTAGGACACAGTGAGTGTTCATTAAATATGATCAAATGTTATTATTATCACTTTCACAAATGTACAAAAAGCAAACAAACCTAGGCAAAGAGAGAGTGAGAAAAAATGTTTGCTATTAGCAATTAGAAAGGTGATATAGCCATATATGAACATTAAAAAATATTTTAGTGATTATTATATAGAATCCTATGCTTGAAAAATGAAAATCTGGGTAAATGATTTTTTAAAAAAAACAAATTACCAGATTTGACTCAAAAAGCAGTTGAAAAATTTCTGAATAAACACATAAGTATGGAAGAAATTGAAATGGTTGTCAAATAACTACTTTCAAAAATGACACAGGGCTCAGATGGGCTAATTCTAACAAGCCTTCAAGGACCAGCTATTTCTCATGTTACTTAAACTATTCCAGAGCATAAAATAGAATGGAAACTTCCCACTTCATTTTATAAGGTTAAAACAGCCTTGATACAAAAGGCAATATAAAGTGACAAAAGGTCAGACAAATCTCACTTTTTTTTTTTTTTTTTTGAGATGGAGTCTCGCACTATCGCCCAGTCTGGAGTGCAGTGGCGCAATCTCGGCTCACTGCAACCTCTGCCTCCTGGGTTCAAGTGATTCTTCTGCCTCAGCCTCCTGAGTAGCTGGGACTGCAGGCACACGCCACCACACCCAGCTAATTTTTGTATTTTTAGTGGAGACGGGGTTTCACCATGTTGGTCAGGCTGGTCTTGAATTCCTGACCTCATGATCTGCCCACCTCGGCCTCCCAAAGAGCTGGGATTACAGGCGTGAGCCACCGCGCCCAGCCTCACAGTTTTTTTTTTTTTAAGGGACAGAGTCTCACTATGTTGTGGAGTACAGTGGCTATTCACAGGTGCAGTCATAGCGCATTACAGCCTCAAACCCCTCGCTCGTGCAATCTTCCTGCCTCAGCCTCTCGAGAACTGAGACTAGAGAGGCGCGCCATCACACCCAGCTCAAATCTCACTTTTGAATATAGGCATAAAAATCTAAAATAAAATGTTAGTAAAGAATAACACATCACCAAATAGATACATTCCAAGAATGCTGGAATATTTCAAACTTAGGAAATCACACAAGCACAACAAGATACCCCTTCACACCCACCAGAATGGCTATAATCAAAATGATAGATAGTAAGTGTTTTCAAGGGTATGGAGAAACTAGGATCCCCATATGTTGCTGGTGGGTTCTAGGGTCCTAGGAACAGTATAACTGCCTGAAAACCAATCTGGCATTCCTCAAAAAGTTAAACAGAGAGTTAGTTGTCTTTTTTTTTTTTTTTTCTTTTTGACAGAGTCCCACTCTGTCGCCCAGGCTGGAGTGCAATGGCCCGATCTCAGCTCACAGCAACCTCCACCTCCCGGGTTCAAGCAATTCTCATGCCTCAGCCTCCCGAGTGGCTGGGACTACAGATGTGTACCACCACACCCGGCTAATTTTTATATTTTTAGTAGAGACGAAGTTTCACCACGTTGGCCAGGCTGGTCTCGAACTCCTGACCTCAAGTGATCCACCCGCCTCCACCTCCCAAAGTGCTGGGATTACAGGCATGAGCCACCGCACCTGGATGAGATAGTTGTCTTATAACCCAACAATTCCACTGCTAGGTAGATACCCCAGAGAAAGCAGATGTCCACACAAAAACCTGTAAACCAATGCTCATAGCAGCATTATTCATAAGAGCCAAAAAATGGACACAACTCAAATGTCCATCAACTGATGAATGAATCAAAATTTGATATGTTTACATAATGGAATTCAGCCATTAAAAGGAAATGAAGTACTGCTATAACATGGATGAACCATGAAAACATTATGCTAATTGAAAGACGTCAGTCACAAAAGGCCATATGTTACGTGATTCTATTTATATGAAATGTCCAGAATAGGCAAATCTATAAAGATCAAAAGCCTACTTAGGGTGTGGGTGCAGATCAGGGTGAAGGATGGAAAGTGACTGCTAATTGGTAGAAAGCTCCTTTTGGGGATGACAAAAATGTTATAGGATTAGTTTCAGTTATGGTTGTACCAATCGACGAACATACTAAAAACCACTTTCCATGGGTGAATTGTATGACATGTGAATTATACCTCAGAAATCAATTAAAGAAATGCATTACATTAATAGTCAAAGCAGAAAAATGATATGATCATTTTGATTAATATCTAAAGGATTAACATTCTACATATTCTTGAATATTTTTTAAAAAAACAGCACAGTTTGGGAGGCTCAGGCAGGAGGATCACTTGAACCCAGGAGTTTAAGATCAGCTTGGGCAACACAGCAAGACCTCATCTCTACAAAAATTTCTTTAAAAAATTAGCTGGGCATGGTGCACACCCATAGTCTCAGCTACTCAAGAGTGTGAGGTAGGAGGATTGCTTTAGCCCAGGAGGTTGAGGCTGCAATGAGCTATGATTGATCATGCTACTGCACTCCAGCCTGGGCAACCAATCAAGACCCTATCTCTCCAAAAAAAAAAAAAAAAAAAACAAAAAAAACAAAAAAAAAAAGTAAGAAAGAGCAACCCTCCCAGTAAGTCAGGAATAGAGGACTCTCCATTGAGTACAATAAAGAACATCCATATGAAACTAGCAACAAACAACATATTTAACAATGAAACTCTAGAAATGTGCTCACTTAAATCAGTAGTAATACAAGAGTACATTACCATTATTATATATACCATTACTTTGACGTTCTATCCAATGCAGTAAGACAAGAAAAATAAATAGTACAAGTATTGGAAAAGAAGGGCTAAAATATTCATATATATAGTTGAAGTCCAGAGAAACTGAAACACTGTGAGAATGAATTAAAAAGAGTTTAGTAAAGCTGAAGGTTGCAAAATACATAAAAATGTATATATAGTTCATAGCTTTTCTATACATTGTAATACCCACTTAGAAAATAAAATGAGAAGGAAAAAATCCCTTTCATAACAGTAATCAAAATTATAAATACATAGAAGTAAACTCTTCTGAAAAAATGTGTGATGCTAATATAAAGAAATTTATGAACCTTACTGAATAGCATAAAAGAAGACATAAATAAATGTAGATGTTCTATACTTCCAAATTGTAAGACTTAAAATTGGAAGGGTATCTACCACACATCTATTGGAATGGCTAAAATTTCTAAAAGATTGGCCATATCAAATGCTGATGAGGAAATGGACTGGAGAAACTAGGACTCTCATACACTGCAGATATAGATGTAAAGTGGTACTACCATTTTGGAAAACAGTTTGACAGTTTATTAAAAGTTAGACCTACACCTACTGTATCATCCAGCCAATCCACTCTTAGGTATTTGCCCAAGAGAGATGAAAGTGTATGTCCATGCAAAGACTTCTAAAAGAATGTTCATAGCTGCTTTACCTGTAATAGCCAAAAACTAGAAATAAGCTAAATGCCCATCAGCAGGTGAATGGAAAAATAGTGGTATAGCAATACAATGAATACCCCCCCAGAAATAAAAAGGATTGAACTATAAATGCACTTAACATGATGGATGAATAAATAATCCAACTAAGCATGGAAGGTGAAAGAAACCAGACCACACGTACCGTATGATTCCATTTATACAAAACTCTAGAAAAGGCAAACAGATATATAATGACAGAAGGCACCATGGTGGAAAGGGGCAGGAGGGACTACCAAGACAGCAGGAACATTTTGGGCTGATGGATATGTTATTTATCTTGATTGTGGTGATGGTTTCACAGGTATATACGTAAGTCAAACTTACCAAGTTATACTTTTTATATATGTGCAATTTACTGAACAATTATATCTCAATAAATCTGTAAAACAAAAATCATCTGGAAGAATCAAAGAGAAACACATAAGTACAATTCATGATTTTGCCCAGACTTAAAACCTACTTTTCTGATATCCTAAAAGCCCTATTGGGTACATTTAAATAATCAAATCATTACATACAACAGACATGTTGATACAGTTACAATGTTTTCAACTATCACCAAGTTCATTTTAACAACACTGCTGTCAAATTACTAATGGCATTTGTAATGAAACTTGACAAACTCATCTAAAGCCAATAAATAAATATATAAAGAAACAAGCAAGCAAGAATAGCAATGAGAATAAGTGAAAATGAACAGATGAATAATGAGTGAATACTGAACCTACCAGATACTGAAATATCCAAACAGATAGAAAGTGGCAGGAAAACAGATTTGTGAAACAAAATGGAAAAATCCAGAGAACAGATCCAAGTTTATATAATACTTAAGCATTTAATAAATATGGCATCTCAAATCAGTGACAAAAAATGATGTTTCTCAATAGTTGTCACTGAATAACTGGCTAAATATTTGATGAAAAAATGGATATCCTTACCTCACACCATATGTCACGATTAATTCCAGATGTGTGAAAGATTAAAACATATTACTTCGAGTTCTGGCAACAAGGTGGACTGAGGTAATGCAGAACCCCTACCACTGCAAGCATCTAGAAATACTAGATGAAATGTAAGTTTAAAAAAATTTAATGAATAGCAGATCTCATAAGAAATAAAAGGAAATCCCCAGGTGCTAGAGGAAAGAAAAATCTGAAAGCCAAAGTGTTAAGAGAAACCCTGAGACCCCAGTGATCATGAGGTGTGTGGGAGGAGGGAGGGAAGGAACAGCGGGGAGGATAGAGAAAGGGGAAAGACTGACTGATTATTAGACCTGGAAACAGGCTTTAATGCCTTGAGCTTAGGTTTTAGCACCCACACACAGACCGGAGATGAGGCCTCAGGTCTTGCAAGCCCAGGAGTTGCAAATGGGACCCCTGCTTTCTTTATCAAATATTTAATAAGCACCTACTTATGCCAGGCCCCCTGTGAATAAAAGAGAATTCCTGACCTTATGTACCTTAACATTCCAACAAGTGATAGAAAGGAACAAATGGGAGGAGGGGAAAACAATTAAGAACATAATAAATAAGTAAATTAAATAGTGTCTTAGGTGGTATGAGTGTTATGGGGAAAAGGAGTTAGTAGGGGAGGATAAGGGTGATCTCAGGTGTGTGTGTGTGTGTGTGTCAGAGAGAGAGAAAGAGAGGAGAAGACAGAAAAAGAAAGAGAGACACAGAGAGAGAGAGTCCGATAGACACAAATAGGGGAGCTGTTTGCAGTATAAATAGAATAGTCCGGGTAAGCGTCACAGAAGTGATATTTGACCAAAGACTTGAAGGAACCTAGGGAGTCATTTATTTGCATATTTGGGCCTATCTCAAGCCCAGAGTTAGTTGCTGTACCAGGGCTATAAGCTGTGTACCCACTAACAGCAAGGAGGCCTGGGAGCTGGAACAGACTGAGTGAGCAGCAAAGTGCCAGGAGATGAGAATAGAGAGGAAGCAGGGGCCAGACCACACAGGGCTTTGCAACCATTGTAAGTGTTCTGGGTGTTCCTCTGAGTGAACAGGGAACTAACACACAGGCAGTTACCTCTGGCTGCTGTGTTAAGAAGAGACCAGGGAGGCTGAGGGACAAAGATAAAGGAAGGGAGACCAGCTAGGAAACTGCAGCTGTAATTGCAGTAGCAAAAATACCTGGACCTTCCAAATGCCCCCTGGGTCAAAAGGGGACGAAGAATCTTTGTCCATCAGGCTAAGGTGACAGCAAAAATTTGTCTCTACCCAGAGTTCTGGGTAAAGGCAGAAAAAGTCCTCACTGAGGGAGAAAAATAAACCCCAGGCCTGGGAAGGTTTAGAGGCCAAGTACATACTCCTCATTTGATATAATAATTTTCAAGATGATCAATTAATGGAAAATTTGGTCCTAGTCCAGTGATACCTCTAGAATGTCTGGCAGAATTAATGCAAAATCATATGGATAGGGGCATTTCCATAACTAACAGCAGTGGGATTTCCACGAAATCCCAAATAAAGATAAGCTCACAGTCAGAAAGTACAAAACACATAAGGAAATCATTCACCATGAGCAAAGGTCAGCAGACAAAATAAGCGAGAGGATCAGTATCCCCAAGAAGTTGAGATCATCCATCAAACTAACAAAGACTATAGGAAAAGTTATGTTTAAGACTATTTACAAGGAAATAAGGCTGAGCAAAAGAAACCAGATATTGAAGAGAACATACAGTATGATTTCAATTACATAAAGTTCAAAAATAGGCAAATTAAATCTATTGTGTTGGAAGTCAAAATGGTGGTTACCCTGGGGGGTTGGGAGGAGCCTTCTGGAAATACTGTATTTCTTCATGTTAGTGGTAGACACAGAGGTGAGCTCACTTTGTGAAAATTCATACACCTGAACACTCATGATTTAAAGAGAGAAGACCAGCTAGTGAACACACTGGAAGGCAAAGAGGGAGAGTCCCATGTCCCCACCCCTGCAAGTGAAAGAGCTGGAGAGTGAGAGGTGGGGAAATTGTCAGTAGGATTGGAGGGTAGGCCCAAGTGAGGTCCTCCAGTTACAGCCTGAGCAGTCTTTTGAGGGAACCCCAGTGGAGCGGTAGGGTTGGAAAATGTATCATTCAAGTTATAGAGCTGCTTCTGGTTGAGCAGGGAATGGGGTGAGTTCGTTAAGGAAGACTGAAGAAGTCCTCAGGAAGGCAGTATATTCCACTGGACCTACAGAATATCATTACAAGACCTTTGTGACCCAACCCCTCGTTTTACAGGAGAGAACTGAGGCCCAGAGAAGTAAAGACACTTGTACAAAGTCACCTTTGCTTCCCAGTATTACTAGTTTTCCTGTCAGGGAGTATGCAGATTAAAGATAAGTGGCAGGCCAAGCAGGTGACTCATGCCTGTAATCTAAGCACTCTGAGAGGCTGAGGCAGGAGGACTGCTTGAACCCAGAAGTTCAAGGCTGCAGTGAGACGTGATCGCACCACTGTACTCTAGGCTGGATGACAGAGCGAGACCCTGTCTCTACAAAAAAAAAAAAAAAAAAAAAAAAAAAAGATAAGAGATGACTTGGCCCAGTGGTGAAAAGCAAGCCTCCAGAGCTGCACTGCCTGGATTCCAATTCCAGTTCTGCCACCTGCTAGCTGTGTGACCTCAGGCACCTTAACTAACCTCCATGTGCCTCAGTTTCTTTGCCTGTAAAAGTATATACAGATATAAATTTGTACAACCACTTTCCACTAAATAGAGAGTTTAACCACTGTCTATTAAAGCTGAACAGGCCAGCCATGGTGGCTCACACCTGTAATCCCAGCACTCTGGGAGTCTGAGAGGGAAGGATCCCTTGAGCCCAAGAATTCAAGACCAGCCTGGGTAACATAGTGAGACCCCCGTCTCTACAAATAATTTTTTCTTTTTTGAGATAGAGCCTTGCTCTATTGCTCAGGCTGGAGTGCAGTGGCACCATCTTGGCTCACTGCAACCTCCGCCTCCCAGGTTCAGGCAATTCTCATGCCTCAGCTTCCCAAGTAGCTAGGATTACAGGCGTGCACCACCATACCCAGCTAATTTTTGTATTTTTAGTAGAGATGGGGTTTCAACATGTTGGCCAGGCTGGTTTTGAACTCCTGACCTCAAGTGATCCGCCTACCTCAGCCTCCCAAAGTGCTGGGATGATAGGCATGATCCACCATGCCCAACCCTCTACAAATAATTTTTTTTAAATACCCAAGTGCGGTGATGTGCACCTGTGATCCCAGCTACTCAGGAGGCTGAAGCAGAAGGATCACCTGAGCTCAGGAAGCTGGATGACAGGAGGCTGGGTGACAGAGACCTTGTCTCAAAAAATGTTATAAATAAAAGTGAAATTGAACAGATGCCCAAACCCTAGGACCCAGCAATTCCCCTTCTTGATACACACCCAGCAGAAGTGCATTCAGATGTGCATCAAAAGACATGGACAAGTATGGTCACAGCAGTGCTACTGTTAATAGCCAAAACCTGGGAACAGCCCAAATGCCTGCTGTAAGTGGAGTGGAGAAATACCCTGTGATACATTTATATCACACAATACTGGCCAGCAATGGAAACTAAGAAACTACTACTATACATGGATGAAGACCACAAATGTAACATGGAGCAAAAGAAGCCAGAATATGATTCCATTTATACCAAGTTCAAAAATAATCAAAACCCGTCTGGGCACGGTGGCTCACGCCTGTAATCCCAGCACTTTGGGAGGCTGAGGTGGGCGGATCACAAGGTCAGGAGATCGAGACCATCCTGGCTAACACAGTGAAACCCCGTCTCTACTAAAAATACAAAAAATTAGCCGGGTGTGGTGGCGGGCGCCTGTAGCCCCAGCTACTCAGGAGGCTGAGGCAGGAGAATGGCATGAACCTGGGAGGCGGAGCTTACAGTGAGCCGAGATCACGCCACTGCACTCCAGCCTGGGCGACAGAGTGAAACTCCGTCTCAAAAAATAAAAAATAAATAAAAAATAAAAAATAAAAATAAATAAAAAATAAACAAAAATAATCAAAACCCATGTATGGTGGGTAGGGGGCATGGTAACTGGGTGGACGCACAGGTCAGCTTCTGGGTTGCTGGTATGTTCTTGATGCAGGTGCTGGTTATACAAGCATGTGCATATCATGAATAGTCTTTGCACTGGACACATAATTCATGGGATTTTCTCTACATGTGTTACACTACAATAAAGAAGTTTACTTAAGAATAACAAGGCCAGGCACAGTGGCTCACCCCTGTAATCCCAGCACTTTGGGAGGCTGAGGTGGGTGGATCACCTGAGATCAGGAGTTCGAGACCAGCCTGGCCAGCATGGTGAAACCCCATCTCCACTAAAAATACAAAAATTAGCTGGGCATGGTGGTGCACGCCTGTAATCTCAGCTACTCGGGAGGCTGAGGTAGGAGAATATCTTGAATCTGAGAGGCGGAGGCTATAGTGAGCTGAGATCGTACCACTGCACTCCAGCCTGGATGACAGAGCAAGACTCCATCTTAAAAAAAAGAAAAAGAAAAAAAATAATAATAACAAGCCCTGATAGGGCTGCTATGAGGATTAAATGAGGTAATACTTATAAAGGGCTTAGAACAGTACATGGTGATAATAAAGGCTATAGAAATGTGTGCTGATAAAATCCCAAGGTCTAGGATCAGAACCCTACCTCTGGGTCTCCTTCCTGTACCCCTCCTCTGAGCCCTCTTTCAAGGCAGAACACAGGGCTCCTCACACTCTCCACCCTATCCAATCTATCAAGGTGGTCTTGAGCTGGGCCCCCAGGACACCAAGGCATCAAAGGCACAGACAGCTTAATTTACCCAAGTCCACACTCCTGGTGGAACTGGAATTTAAACCCAGCCACTCTGAAGTCAAAGACGGGTGTTCTCTCACCATTGCCCCTAATACATGTATCTTGGTATTTCACACTTTAGTAGATAGAATGTTGTGCTCTCTGATCTTGACTTAAAAATAAGTAACTAAGTACTTTCTTTCTTTTCTTTTTCTTTTTTTTTTTTGAGACGGAGTTTCGCTCTTGTTGCCCAGGCTGGAATACAATGGTGTGATCTCTGCTCACTGCAACCTCCGCCTCCCAGATTCAAGTAATTCTCCTGCCTCAGCCTCCCAAGTAGCTGGGATTACAGGCATGTGCCACCACGCCCGGCTAATTTTGTATTTTTAGTAGAGATGGGGTTTCTCCATGTTGGTCCGGCTGGTCTCGAACTCCCAACCTCAGGTGATCCGCCTGCCTCGGCCTCCCGAAGTGCTGGGATTACAGGCGTGAGCCACCATGCCCAGCCAACTAAGTACTTTCTTTTTTTATTTTTGTAGAGACGGCAGTCTCGCTATGCTGCCCAGTCTGATCTCAAACTCCCAGGCTCAAGCAATCCTCCCGTCTCAGCCTCCCAAAGTGCTGGGATTACTGGTGTGAGCTGCTGTGCCTGGCCAGAACTAAGTACTTTCTACAGATCAGGAAAATCGCAACTTGATTCTCACTTACATATGCCTCACTTCTTCTGCAGACATCTTCGATTAAAACAAACAAACAAACAAACAACCTCTCTACCCCTGGTTCAAACAATAAACTGAGGTAAGAAATAGGACTGTTCAGCCCCATTCTTCTCTAGCATTTCTGGGTACCAGGATGGCAAGTCTGCCCAAAAACATGGTTTAAAAAGGATTGGGCCGGGCGCGGTGGCTCACACCTATAATCCCAGCACTTTTGGAGGCCAAGGAGGGTGGATCACCTAAGGTCAGGAGTTCGAGACCAGCCTGGCCAACATGGTGAAACCCCCGTCTCTACTAAAAATATAAAAACTAGCTGGGCGTGATGGTGGGTGCCTGTAATCCCAGCTACTCAGGAGGCTGAGACAGAAGAATCACTTGAACCCAGGAAACAGAGGTTGCAGTGAGCTGACATGGTGCCATTGCACTCCAGCCTCGATGACAGAGTGAGATTCTGTCAAAAAAAAAAAAAAAAAAAGGATTGATTTCTGTGGATTGAAGCAAGAAGCAGTTTCCTTCCTCATGGCAGCTCAGAAGGCCAAGCACTTTCTCACCGTGAATCCTCTCCCGGTTCTGAGCCATAGAGTGAGACAGGGCTGGGTGTGGGAATAAAGAGTTGGCTGAGATCGACCTGCCCACCTCTGAGGTCTGGCTTCGGGGAGAGGAAAACGAGCTGGCCAAAGGGCTGAGGGTGGGGGCTGGGGGGGCCGTGTCCCACAGCTCTGCCCTGGGGCCGCCGAACCCAAAGGTACTTTCACGTTTCGGATGCCAAATTCTGTATCTGTAAACACAATGTGTTTTCTTTTTCATGCTGGGATTGTAACTATTCTTGTTCGGCACTTTCTGCACCAGCCCAAACGTAAGCAGAGCACTGAGGGCAGTGGTTTGTGACGGAGATGAGTCCTTGTCCCTCAATACCACACAGATGTGGTTCTGAGTGGAAGGAATGACCTTCAGGTGGGAGAAGCCCCAGGAAGCCTCAGGCACCAGGGTCCTGGCCCAGGTTGGGGCATAATTTCTTTTGAATGTAGGGACAGTGATAAGCTTTTGTTTCAAAATCCAAGGCAGTTCTGGAGGACCTGCCCAGAAACGTCAGGGCGGACATTCCTGGGGGGACCACTCTTTTCAGGGAACCATGGTCTCTCAAATTCTTGGCATGGGAGAAAACAAATACACTACAACAGAACCAATGCAGCAGGCAAATGTGATGTGGACTAAAATCCAATCCTTCCGTGGTACAGGAGCCAAATCCAAAATGCTCTTCCTCTCAAGACCCTCGGCCCCTCCCTGCACCCCGGACACTCAGCAAAGTGCCTCATTGGGGGCACCTATCCCCGTTCAGGGTTAGTGCAAGTGGACACGTCTGCACCTTCTCACGTGCACAGCCTCCTTGATGGAAACATATTTCACCTGCAGGGAGGGCATCCACTTTACATTTCTTTTCTTTTTTTTTAATCTTCTTTTTTTGTTTGTTTTTGAGACACCATCTCTATCACCCAGGCTGGAGTGCAGTGGCACGATCTCGACTCATTGCAATCTCGGCCTCCCGGGTTCAAGAGATTCTCCTGCCTCAGCCTCTGAGTAGTTAGGATTACAGGTGTGGGCCACCATGCCAGGCTAGTTTTTTTTGTTTGTTTGTTTTTGTATTTTTAGTAGAGATGACGTTTCACCATGTTGGCCAGGCTGGTCTCGAACTCCCGACCTCAAATAATCTGCCTGCCTCAACCTTCCAAAGTGCTAGGATTACAGGTGTGAGCCACCGTGCCTGGTCTACTTTACATTTCTTTACATGCCCAGACCAAACAGAGCCACCTGAACAGTAAATGCTCCAGAAATGTCCATGTATACAAAGTACTTCTCTGTCTGCAGGTTGGGGAAGGGGAAGGTCTTCAGAAGGGGACCAAAAATGGCAGATAGTTTTCATCTCATGGGCTAATTCTGCCTAAGGAGTTACATTGAGGAGTCTAATATTATAAGATCATTTCTGGACTTAGGAGGAAAGCATGCTGCCGTTGATTGCCAATGTCTGCCCTGGTTTTAGAATGCGGGAGTGGTGGTACATTTATTTGCTGGGTACTCACCACGGCCGCCCCAAAGCAGAAACAGACGAAATCAGAAGCCCTGACAATGGCAATCAAGCAGGCAGGAAGTGTCCCTCACTTGGGGACTTCAAATATGGAATGCAGCACAGCATACAGGCCCTCAGGAAACTCAGAGATCTACCTCATTTCCTTACATAGGACTCAGTTATTTAAAGCCAGCCCCTTTAGAGGTCCCTGTAGTCCTACAGATTGTCTCAATTAAGTGTGGAGTCTCTGGGATGTGTGAAAATTGGACACAACAACCAATAATCTCTCATCTTCAGGCAGAAAAAGACGCGGGAAAAATCTAGAAAATCTAGCAATAGCACCAGCCAGGAGGGGGCACAGATGGGTTCCCAACTAAAATATAACCACGTGTGCAGCGAGCTGAGACCTTACACAGGCCAATTCCTGAATCCTCCAGGGAGACAGACTTCTAGCACCTTCCTCAGCAAGGCACTAGCTGAGTTGAGAAGTGAACTGGAGTATTACTTTCTGCTTTTAAAGTTCTCACCCAACAAATTTACTTGAACCCTTTAAATAATCTGGAGGTCTACCACACTTACAGAACCATCTTTCTTTCTTTTTTTTTTTTTTCTTTTCTTTTTTTTCTGAGTCTTGCTCTGTCACCCTGGCTGGAGTGCAGTGGTGTGATCTTGGCTCACTGCAACTTCTGCCTCTCGGGTTCAAGCAATTCTCCTGCCTCAGCCTCCCAAGTAGCTGGGATTACAGGCACGCGCCACCACGCCTGACTAATTTTTGTATTTTTAGTAGAGAAGGGGTTTCACTGTGTTGGCCAGACTGGTTTCGAACTCCTGACCTCGTGATCCACCTGCCTCAGCCTCCCAAAGTGCTGGGATTACAGGCGTGAGCCACTGCGTCCAGCCACAGAATCATCTTTCTTCTAGGTCTTCTTCACATGCACCAATGCACTGCAGTGTGAATTCATTTCACCCTAACTGTAGTTAGTACACTAATCCCAATGACAGAAGGTCCAGGGATTGCTGGGGGTGGCCCTGACACAGGCAAGAGCGGAGCACAGCTTTCCATTCCTTGGCGGTACTCCTGAACCATAGGTACCCCTTTCTCCTCGGAGAGTATCTTCCTTTGTGCTCTGAGTGCCAGCAGCTGCCTCTGATAGAACTGTGCTTGGGGCAGGAACTTAAGCTCTGGGAGAAAAAGAAAAGGGTCTGATGGGAGACATTCTGTATCTCATCAGTCACACGGCCACAGTCCCTTCTCTCCATCAGAGGGGAGAACTGGCACAAAATAATGTATTTGAGGCTGAATACACACCTAGCCAAGGCCTTTTGATGTGGGGGGAAATTCACATAAATTATGTAACTTTTTCTTTTTTTTTTTTTGAGACGGAGTTTCGCTCTGTTGCCAGGCTAGAGTGCAGTGGGGCAATCTCAGCTCATTGCAACCTCCAAGTCCCTGGTTCAAGCAATTCTCCTGCCTCGGCCTCCCAAGTAGCTGGGATTACAGGCACACGCCACCACACCCAGCTAATTTTTGTATTTTTAGTAGACACGGGGTTTCACCATGTTGGCCAGGATGGTCTCCATCTCCTGACCTCATGATCTGCCCGCCTCAACCTCCCAAAGTGCTGGGATTACAGGCGTGAGCCACCGTGCCCGGCCAATGATATAACTTTTAAAAGGCAAATTAAAATCTACTTCTTAGTTTACAACAGAAATCCATTTTTGGAGTAAGGAGACAGGAATGCAATACTGAGCTCACTAAGTTGTGCTACGCAAGTCAAACCTCATGAGAGCAGATAGCTTTGAGGTGAACGTCTGTATCTACAGGACTGGCCCAGGCAGCTCACTTCTTTCAAGTACTATTCAGAACAACCGTCCCTCCGAGTTGGCTATAATAGGACACGGCTTTTATGTGATCAGTCTTCCAAGCAAACGCTCCTGATACCCCCTGCTCTCTCTGCATGCAACAGTGTCACAGAATAAGCCGAGACGTGCCCTGCAGACTTATCCACACTTAGTCCCGTTTGTGTAAAGGCTGCCCTTTGATGGCCAGGACATCTGTCTTTGAAAAGCTTCCGTTCCTTGTGGCAATCTGATTAATTGAAACAAAGCACATATAAAGCACCTAGGACAATGCCTGGCACTCAATAGGAGTTTGTGGTCTGTCTTCAGGATGCAACCCCACAACCACCATGGACGGACATTTTAAACTCCACAGCTCCCAGGCCACCCAGACCAACACCATGCCTTCTGAGCCTGCAGAGACCACAAGGGCTTCCAGACGACAGGCAAAATGCTGTGGGCCTGCTCTACAAGTATTAGGCTTAAGTCCTGAGCATTTCAAAAGCCCTCCGAGACCTCCCATCTCCCTATAATGAAAGGCACTACAGAAACCCAAGGTATGATTAACACCTTCTGAAAGGATGAAAAAAAAAATATTGGCTCACAAAATATCCGTATTTGTGCATCCACAGATAAGGCTGTTTTATAATCCAGTTCCCTAGAGAGCCATTTATTTTGGTAAAGGCAGTGTGCATTGCAGACACCGTAGAAGCCATCAAGATAACACGAGTAACAATCCAGTGGACTTTTGAAGTGTAAACACAAAAGTCTATTAAGAATACAATGTTGGTTTAATCCCAAGACAAAAAATTTACTTAATGAAAAGCACAACTCATCTCAAGAAGGAAATATCGACACCAGCTGTGAGCAGAAAATGAGGGGATTCCTTCCAGGGAACATCTGAATTTCAACCCACTGCCTTTCCAATATTTACTCTGGACATAAAGTCTCAAATAGTTTTCTGAGGATCTCATTTTTCTACAGGAGGAGGAGGTCAGAGAGAAAACTGGGCAGGGCTAATAGAGAGCACGGCAGAGCCTGGAAACACGCAGACCCACCCCAGAAGGTTTCCCCTGACGAACCTGCCTCCCTGCTCTGGGTGGAGCAGGGAGCGGCCTCCTTGCCTCGAGGTTCCTGATCACCAGGTGCTAATGAGGACCCCAGCAGAGAACCTCACTCCAGCTGCCATGGGGCCAGTAGAGATGAATGACAGCCCTGTGCTGCTGACGCATGTCAACTGTACCTAGCAGCACCACACCAGTGGCCGGGACATACCATCCCCCATCCACCTCCTCTCTTTGTCAACAATAGTTTCAGCCACTTTCTGGATTTTTTCAATACGTTCCGGTGAAGCAAAGGGATAGTGAACACTAGGGTGAAAAGAGAAGGCCTTCTTTTTTTTTGGAGACAGAGTCTCACTCTGTCACTAGGGCTGGAGTACAGTGGCGTGATCTCGGCTCACTGCAACCTCCGCCTCCCAGGTTCAAGCGATTCTCCTGCCTCAGCCTCCCTAGTAGCTGGGATTACAGGCACCCGCCACTATGCCCAGCTAATTTTTTGTATCTTTAGTAGAGACGGGGTTTCACCATGTTGGCCAGGCTGGAGGAAGGCCTTCTTAAAGAGGGGTTCTGACTACCCACAGTTCAGCTTGGCCACCTTTAAAAGAGACTACAGGCCCTGAAATCAAGAAAGACTTGGCCAAGAAAGCAACACCTGTGGATGCCAAGAACCCCCAGGAAAGTATCTAAACCCTCTTAATTCATAGTCCCAACTCCCAGCTCCCAGCAGGCCTGATGGCTAAGATAAAAGAAAACTTCTTATATACAACTTCATGTTAAGTATGTATGAATATAATATAATAAAATATAATAATATGATGTAAAATACATAATGCAACACAACTAGGGAACCACGCCCAGTTCTAGCAAGAAGCAATAGGTTGTTCCAGCTTTTCTCCTACACATGGATATATCACTGCCATTCATTCATTCATCCATTCTTCCATCCACCCATCCATTCATTCTGTGGAAAAGCAGCACAGTGGATACAACAAAACAAAGCACAAACGTCAGGCTGGAGTCCCAGCTTCACCACCCAGTAGCTATGTGACTTAGGGTAAACCATCTAATGTCTCTAGGCCATGGTTTCCTCATCTCTAAAAGAAGTACAATTACAGTCCCTATTATTAGCATAGTCACGGTGATTAAATGTCTAAATTAATGTGAGTGCTTGGCAAAGAGTAAGTCCTCCAGGGTTAATCATAATAATGACAATAATCATAATAATTATTATGACTATTAAAAACATTCACTCATCTATAGCTATGTGCCAGGCTCTGGACTAAGCAGCAAATAATTTCAGCTTTCTGATTTTTGCAAGAATCTTTAGTGGGGCATTGGATTTCTCATGGCAACACCTCCAATATAACCTCCCTCTCTTGCCAGGGATGAATGAGGGTGGACCCAGGCACCAGAGCTATTGACAGCATGAGGACATCCCCCTGACCCCCAACCCACAGCCACATTTAAACAATTACAAGCATTATGTTGCAGGTACCTATGACCATAAGAGGCCAACCCAGCACGGTGCTCGTCTTGCAGAGACACCTTTTGTGTGGGTTTTGGGTTACAGCTGAGCAATGCAAAGCCATAGAGTGAGTCGCAAAACAAGTTTTCATAAGCTCGACCTGTCACAAGCCAGGCAGGGGCTCATGCTGACAACTCCACAGTAAGATTAAACAGCATGCTTCGTCAGGCACTAAATACTAACACAGCTCCGACGTCAGGGGGACAATGATTAAAACTGATGTCAATAATTTATGAAACACAATATGGTCTTCAGATGCTCTTTTGAAAAAAGGGAAGGGTGGGGAGGGGGAAAGGGGCCTAGCAACCCAGGTGGTTTAAAACTGTTCATGCATTTTGCCTTGAATGTACACACACCCCCACCATGCATGGGTACTTCTTTACACAATGAATGTGAATGCACATGTGTATAAACCATGTGAACACTGCTGATACATATGGGCGGAAGAAAGAATTTAGTTATTCCACTGAGAGCTGTCAAGGCCGTAACGTTATACATCGTCTTGTCTTTCATATTGTTTAGAGGGTTGTTTTTCCCCCCCGGAAGAAATCCAAAATTGCATTTAAAGTATAACTGGGCTTTATGAACGTTCACATTTTATTCCATAGAGAGCTTGACCTCGAAACAACACCGAAAAGAAAACTGGACCAAAGAAAACATATAGGATATGTGCATTTCTTAGTCATCTATAAGGACCATGGCCCTATGTCAAAGGACTGTTCAGTCAAATGATAATATTGGTAAATTGGTAAATTTTAGGGGGTTTTCTTTGTGGGAGGGTGGGGCACAGGGTTAACCTAGGGAAGGGTACCATTTCAATTTATTATAAATCACGTATCACTATTTTATAAAAGCAAAGACCAAACAGCACAGTAATAGGCTTATTGTTATTAAGACTGATTATGGGAATTAAAAAATATATACTTCTTGACTTTGCCGTAGTTGTAAATACTCCGGGTAGCTTGACTTTATATGTCAACAGTGTGAAATTCACAAGAAGAGATTATATTGGGAGGAAAATCTGAGTCTCTGATAGTCCAAAGTTACTTTTGAAGGATTTATTAATGCTTTTTCCTAGCACAGTGCCCTTTAGTATCTCAGAACACCTGTCAAATACTAATTCATTCACATATCTCCACTACAGGGCCTTTTCATAAAAAGCTCAACCTTTAATTGTAAATCACCCCTAAATTGTCCTTGCTGTCTTTCTCTTTTACAGAATGATGGAAAAATCACTAAGACTTCAATTAAGACTTTATGGGAACTTCAATCTGATGTTCCCAGCTATATCTACAAGGTATCAGAACATCTATTCAAAAAGGAAACTATAAATAACTTTAACATAGTTGAATTGGCTTTGCTTTTATGAGATGACTGAATAATTGGCAAGATTTAAAGATACTTTAACTACCGGGAATTAAAATAACTTCAGTAAAACCCAGAAAAATATTGTTAGCCAATCATTTGTCATGTAGATTATGTACTTATTAAGCCTAATTAAACTTTTTGAACAAAAACGGTTACTAATTACATTCGTTAATATGTTGATTGCTCAATTTAGCCAATAAAAAAAAGGTCAATCCAATTTGTGTGCATAGTTAGTGCTTTGGTCAAGAGACAAAATCCCAAACTATAGGGATTATTTCAAGTGCATGACCATCATTATAACAAACGCAGGTTACGTGTCCACATCCAAACTGACAGCAAGACCTGGGGGTGGGTGGTGAATCTGAACAATACCAACGCTAAGGCAAATCTTCAAGCCAGAGAAATTTCACCACCACATCAAGTTTATTCGCCTAAATGTATTCACTTGCATTTGTTCCAATTAGACCCTGCTGGTGACAAGACAACGTTATCTTTCATATGCACATACAAACTAAAACTGATAGCAAAACCCTGGGAATCCCTTTAAATGTCAATAAAGGGCTTTTACGCACAAAGGGAAGAAAAGAAAAGAGGAAGGAGGGGGAAAAGAAGAGATGGGAAAAACCAACATTTCCGAGGGAACTGAGCAGATCAAAGGAATTTTATTCTAGAAGACTACTAAGTCGGAGTGTAACTACACTCTCTCTCTCTCTCTCTGAGAAATCTTGAAAAGTGTCTTCAGACTGGAAACTAGTTCTGATCCTTAAAAGAAAGGGGACAAACAATTATGTCTGCAAGAGCGGGACACGAGTGTAAAAATGGAGGCCTCCCGTGCAACAGGAGGCGGGAGGCCCGGTGTCTTCAGACCAGGACGCCTGACTGGGCCTCTGCGGCGATCCGGCCCTCCAAGACATGTTTTCCATTCCCTTGCTCAAAACTCTGCATCCACAGTCATGAGGCACAAACTATTCGACAACAACATGACACAATTAATCAGAACCAGACCTCAAAACGTGTGTTTGTGGGGACCAGCAAACTTTGAAATGTGCCTAAGAGGGGCAAAGCAATTGAAGAGCCTCACACTGGCTGTTTGAGATGGGGAGATGGAGAGGAAAAATCTGTACGTTCATAAAGGATGCACACCAAATGGGACACTTACAGACTAAATAATTTTCGCTCAAATAAATGTGGGCTTTGGAGCTTTACTTCCCATACTGAAAAAGTAAGGTGTAGTCTTGCTACCTCCCCTCACCCTTTTTCTTTTTCTTTTTTTTTTATGGGGAGAAACTGATTTCTGAGAGCTTCTGCAGCAGCAAAGTCGTCCAATTCAGAAGCAGAACGTATCCTTTTTTAGCTTCATTTCTGACCCAGCCGTATTCACCCGGTTTTGTCAGATTTCTCTTTCAGGAAATGAAACCCTATTTAAAAAGCGAGAAGCTGGACCCTTAGTTAATTCAAAACTGTTTAATTTCACCAAAGCCTGAAGCTAATAAAAAAAATCTGGTATACTTTTTTAGACCAGAATTGAATTCGTTTAAAATAATTACTGAACGCTCCGTTGTAATCAGCAGATAGTAATTAATTGAAATCACATCATTCTTCTTTTGCTAACACAAACACGCTGTTCAAAAGAGAGACAAAAATAGTTTCAAATCATGAAAAGACAAATGGAGGGCAGGAGTGATACTCGTCGGGTACCGAACTGACCCCAAACTGCAAATAGTTCTTTGCCATCTCCCAAGGGATTTGTAGGTGTGGAGTTGGAACTTCCCGGGAACTGGGCCGGGGTCCCCAACCGCGAGCCCAGCTGCAGCCTTGGGAAAGGGGGGTGGGTGCAGGTGAATCCCAGCGTCCAACCCAACGAGGGGGAAGGCAATGAATGTTTGCGTTTGGATCCAGGGTTAGCGGAGACCTATCTGCAAATGTTCTGCCAAACCCCCTCCCGGGAACATTTCTCCTGCTGCTTCTTGGCTTCGCAGAGAGCACTGGGCGCAAATTCGGGCGTCCACCACGAGCGCCACGCGAGCGAGTGGACCTGCTCTGAGCCCTCCCGGGTCCCGGGCATCCGCGAACGCGCCTCCCGCCGTTCCCGCGACCCGCGCTCCTATGAACTCGCCGCTGCGAGGCCCAGCAGCTCCCGCCCGCGGCCCCACCCGCCGCCGGCTCCGTCGCCGCACCCCACTCACCCACGCACTCGTTGGCTTCGCGGGCCGTGGCGCGCTGCCAGGGCCGGTCGTAGTGGAAGGGCTTGCAGCGGTCGCACTCCGGGCCGGCCGTGTTGTGCCTGCAGTCGCACACCAGGCTGTCGTCGCGGTCGCGCACGCAGCGGGCCGCGTGGCCGTTGCACTTGCACCGGCCGCCCACCTGCAGGTCGGACACCGCGTAGAAGTACGAGTCGCGCGCCAGCTCCGAGTCGTCCTCGTTCTCGTCGCCGAACGTGTGCAGGCGGCTGAAGGCCACGCGGATGTCTGTGGCCGTGACCCAGTCCTGCAGCACGGGCGAGTTGTCGAAGTCGTGCGCCGAGGGCCGCCCGTCCAGCGTGCTGAAGGCGATGAGGCCGCCCGAGAGCGGGCGCATGTCGGTGTGCGAGTCGGTGCACACGGCCTCCTGCTCGTTCTGCTTGGTGATGGGCGCGCGGTGCGGCCGGTTGTACATCTTGCGGCACTGCGTGGAGTAGAACTGGAAGGGCACCCACGTGCGCCCGTAGTCCATGGACTTGTAGATGGCCATGGACTCCGGCCGCGGCGAGCAGAACTGCAGGCTCACGTAGGTCACTTCGAACTTCTTGCCGAGGGACAGTGTGAGCGTGACGTTGTGCGGGAACTGCAGGTAGTTCTCGGACTGCCAGCACGTCAGGTTGTGCGGGTTGTTGAGGTCGGTGAGGAAGGCGGGCGGGTGCGCCTTCTTGGGGTCGGACGCGTTGCAGAGGTGGCACGAGCGCAGCCGCTCCTCGCCGCGCTCGCTCACCACGCAGTAGCGCGCCGGGGGCCGGCCGCAGGTGCTGGACACGCGCACATCCTTGCCGAAGGCCGCATTGACAAAGTCCGGGATGCAGCGGCGCGGGTGGCCGTTCTCGTCCGAGCAGGGGTCGGGCTGCGCCGCCTGGCCCGCGAACATGCTGAGTCCGGGCCCGCCGCGCACCGCGCCCACCAGGCACGCCACCGCCGCCAGCGCCGCCAGCGCCTCCCACACTGCGCGCATCATGCTGCGTCCAGCTTGCCCCGGCCCTGCCGCGCCGAGGATCTGTCCGCCTGCCGCAGAAGGCGCCTGCGGAGAGAAGGGAGCTGCGCTCAGCCAGCCCGCCCCGCGCCCTCCAGCTCTCGGCGTGGTGGCGAGCGGGGATGCGGGAGAACGCCCGGCTTCCTGGGCACCCACCCTGTAGCCGACTGCCCGCCTCTCTCCCCCAAAGTCCCGCGGGCGGCGAAGCCGGGGCCCTCCAAGTCCGCACCGCTCGCGCCCCTTCTTCCCCGCCCGGCGGGAGAACGCTCTGCTTCCCCGCCACCGCCGCCCCCACGCCGCCCGAGGGGCATGCCTCAGCCGGTCTCCCCGTCCGCGGCCAGCCCCCCTCGCACCCCAAGTTTCGGGCGCAGGAGAGCTGGGGGACCCCGACTCCGCACGGCCCGCGCCCCTTCGTCTCGCAGCCCGGGGTCCCTCTCAGATGCCCCCCGATCGCGTCCCCGCCGGAAAGTCCGCGTTCGGGACTTTACCTCTGGAGGGGGCAAAAGAGAAAGAAAAGTTTTCCTGGCCCCTCCGGGGAGCCCGCGCGCCGGTCGCCGGAGAGCCTCTCGCTCGCTGCTAGCAGGCGCGTCCCGCCTCAGCGCGGGCTTGCCAGCTCCATGCCCGGCGCGGCCGCCGCTGCCCCAGCCCCGGCCCCGGCCCCGGCCCCGCCGCCGCCTCTCTCGCCCGAGTGACTACGCGGCCGCCCGGCTCCCGCCGCTCCCGCCGCTCCCGCCGAGCTCGGAGTGCTGCCCTGCCCGCGCCCGGGGCGCACACACTCACGCTGGCCGGCGCGCACTCACACACACGCGCGCTCGCCCCCGAAGGCTCCGCCGCCGCCGCCGCCGCCGCCGCCGCCACTCGCGCTGGGAGTGAGGGGCGGAGGGGAGCGCGGGGGCGGGGGGCGGGGCCGCCGGGCGGGGCGCCGGCCAATAACGTCCGCGAGCTGCCGCCAGCTCCGAGCAAAGTTTTCACCCCGGGAAAGAAGAAAGTTAAAGGGAACCGGCCCGGGACGCCCGAGAGGGAGAGCACAGGCGGGTGGGAACCCGGGAGCCCGAGAAAGAACAGCAGAGACAAAGAGAAAGCGAGGAGAGCGCCCGGGGAAACCCCGGAGAGGGGGCTGGGCCGGGCCAGGCGCGCACCCCGTGGGGGAGGAGGGGCCGCCGGGGACTGTCAGCCTCGCCCGCGCCCCGCGCCGCCCGGAGAGCCTCACGCCCGGGGGAGCGCGCGGGCGGGGGAAGGGGGCCACTTTCTCCCTCCCGGTCCCAGCCAAACACATCTGTGTTTGTTTTCTTTGCTGCGCGGAGGTCGGGCCTTCCTCTAACCCAGCCTGATGGCCCCCGGTGGCACCGCGCACAGGGCTGTGCCCCTGTGGGCACGCAGCCCGGGAGCGTGAGGAAGAGGAGGAGGATGTGACCTCTGCCTGCTCTCCATTCTTGCCCGAAGCCCCCGGGGTCCGGCGAGGAGGGGCTGCTCGCCCGCACTCCCACGGATATCACCGTGCGTGAGCCTGTCTGTCGGGAACGCGGCTTCGTTCTAGCCAAGGGAGCAGTGGTAGGCAGGAGGCTGAAGGGGTAGGAAGCTGGCAGCACCTGGACGCTGGCCACCACCCCTCCAAGACGGACCTGCCTGGTCTCAGGCATGGGGACAGCCCAGCCCTCCCCAGATCCCCTGAGGCAGGCGTATCGGTACTTCCTCTACCGCATTTTTAAGGATGCAAAGCCCTGTAATAGCTCATGGGACCTCCACAGCAGCTTTGCTGTTGTATTAACTCCATTTTGCAGATGAGGAAACTGAGGGTCCCGGGAGCTGAAGAAACTCGCACAAGATCAACCCCCAAGTAAACATCAAACCCAGGAAGAGAAGCCTGGGCTCCTTCCACTGCAGGGCATTCGTCAAATGCATAACCTTGCCGAATGATGGTGTCATGGGGCATCTGCGGGGCCACCCAGCCCCTCCTTGCCTCATTCTCCATCGCCCCAATAAAAAGACTGAGGACAGTGACAGCATCCTTTGGTCATCTTGCAACAGCAGCCAGAGAGCTCTGGGAAAGGAATACACTGGGCCGAGAGTTTGGAACGGAATCTCTGCTCGTTTATTTGTTACTTGTAGATGTGTGGTCCAGTAATAGACCCGGATGAAAAGCCCCAGGTCCTGGTTCTGGCCCAAGGGCTGCCTTGCTGCATTAGCTCCATTAAGTGCCTCAGTTTGTCTTATTGGCATTTTCATAAACCCTGAGAATCTAAGAAGGGGCCTCGGGTCTCGTCTGGCCCAGCTCCGTCTCCTTGGAAGAAGGCCTTCCCCAGCCTCCCAGAGAGACGGCCACCCAAGCCAGCTCTTCCAGGGATGGGAGCTCACCACAGCTCAAGAAAATAAATCCATTCCATTGCAGGACAGCCTGGATTCATCTTCTCACCCCGGGGTAGCAATTTAGCTTTGCCTTCTTGTGCCGTTTACCACACTCTGCACTGTTTATTTATGCCTTACCTCACCTTGTGGCAGAAAGGATTTCAGGTAACTTACAAGGGTACATAAAATATGACACAATAACAAATTAAAAGTGAGGTCAAAGGAAATAAATGAAATGGTTAACCATGGTGACCTGTGAAATCGCAATGGTATACTGAAAGGCAGCATAGCTCTTAGGAGGAAACGCTTCGAAGCCAGGGTACCTGGGTTCAAATTCTGCCTCTGCTGTGTGACTATGGCAAGTCTATGCCTTGGTTTCCTCCATCTGTACAAGGGAGATAATACTTCCTACCCCACTGGGTTGTGAGCATCACGTGAGTTGACACATTTGAATATTATAGCTGATGAGATATACATATTGCAGGTCTGTAACACATATAAATATGCTTTCTCATGTATGCAAATGTAAATATGCATAAAACCAGGCGCATAGTACATGCATATAGAAATGTTAGCTGTTAGTATGAGATCGCTTGATCTATACAGAAATTTTAAATCATTTAGAGAACACTTAATTACAGGGAAAGATGTTCATGACATATTATAATATGAAAAAAGCAAATTAAAAACACACACAGTATAATGTCATTTTAATTTTTTAAAAAGTATGCATAAAAAGACAACACAGTTAATAGTGGTTATCTCGGAATAATGAGATTACAGGTGATTTTTATTTATCTTTGCTTGTATGCTCTCAGTTTTGCACAGTAAAATATGAAGTAAGAGAACAAAGAAAAGCTAAGGGAGACAAAGTCGAGATGAGGATACAGGTCCAATGCACCCTGGAGTTCCAACCTTTCCACCTCTTCTGAGTGGGCCACAAATTTGTCCCTAAGCTTTCCTGCAGCTAAAATGAGGAGACCATGTTCATTACACAATTCCCAGTGTCCATGAGATAAAAACAGACCTACTGCTCAAGGGAATTACAACTATTCTTGGTACTAAAATCAGATAGGAATTTCTTGTGGGGGCGTGACCCAGAAAGGGAACACAGTATGGGGTAATGAGCAAACGTCCCTGACATCATCCCCAAAACAGTCACAACAGTGAGCTCGGTTGGACAGTTTCTGTGATCCCCCTGAATGTAAGCTGATGGCATCGCATCAAAACCCAAGTCAGGAAAAGACATTCCAGCAAAGAGGAATGGAAAAGAAGCAAATTGGGGTGCTCAGCTGACTGGGGTACATTTTGGAGCATCTACAAGACTGGATTGCGAGGTGCTTTCCAAGCCTTCCTCCTGAATGTTGTTTCTGTCCACAGAGCCTTTTTTTTTTT
Source organism: Pan troglodytes (assembly GCF_028858775.2). Classification (NCBI taxonomy): domain Eukaryota; kingdom Metazoa; phylum Chordata; class Mammalia; order Primates; family Hominidae; genus Pan; species Pan troglodytes. The sequence continues at coordinate 61,685,268 of NC_072417.2, forward strand.
TTTTTTTTTTTTGAGATGGAGTCTTGCTCTATTGCCCAGGCTGGAGTGCAATGGCGCATTCTCAACCTCCGCCTCCCGGGTTCAAGCGATTCTCCTGCCTCAGCCTCCTGAGTAGCTGGGATTACAGGCACCCACCACCACACCTGGCTAATTTTTTTGTATTTTTAGTAGAGATGGGGTTTCACCATGTTGGCCAGACTGGTCTCAAACTCCTGACCTCAAGTGATCTGCCCGCCTCGGCCTCCCAAAGTGCTGGGATTACAGGAGTGAGCCACCGCGCCCAGCCTATGTCCACAGAGCTTTTGATGGCCCTTGCATGGCAGTAAGTTTGAAATGGCTCTTGGTAGAGTGTGGCTTTTCTACATTGCCAGCTGAGCTTAGGCCAGGGGTCTTCAGGAGAGGATGAGCGGGGTCACCTTCCAGTTTTATTGTGGTCACTTAGGTCTACGCTTATCATCTTTAGTAGTTCCTGGTGAGCAGGACTGTCTTACTCACCTTGTATCCAGGAGGTCTAGAACCTCCTGTAATACGGTGGAACTCCTCTACGTCCATTCCAAACCCCCCTCTCTGTTAAGTCTGCAGGTGGCCCAAACCCTATGCTACACAGCAGCCCAGATCAAGGTTCTCTGCCTCTTCAGATTCTTGAAACCAGTCCTCTATCATCCCTCAGTTTTATCTCTTCTGGGCAAAATGTTCCCAGTTATCTTAATGATTTCCCATAGGACATTGTTTTCTGACCACTCTGCAGCCTCTTCCATCCCCTCTAATTCATCAGTGTCCTTTCCTAATGCAGCCTGTCTGTTGAGGGGACAAATGAAAAAAACAGATGTCCAAGTGTCGTGAGAAGTTCTTAAAGTGGCGGTGATAAATACACACCCGTGAAGGCATGTCAGGCTCTAAGCAGCGGGATCCACAGAGCAAACTGGAGTTCAAAACGCAACAGTGCAGATTTTGGGTGAGAAAGCAAATCACCAGGTGTTTCTGCAAGGAATGCGTTGAGAGGCGGAAACACCGTTCCTGGCACACTGTCTTACCTGTGAAGCCAGACGGATCACCCTAGGAGGGGGAGAATGCGGCAGTTTCAAGAAAACTTTTAAGTAGCCAGAGGAGGAGGAGGAAAACCAGGAGACTCGGGTGTTATAGAAACCAATGGGTAAGAGTGTTGCAAGGAAGGAGGGGTGCTGAACAGTGTTGAGTCACATGCCTTAAAGGTCAAGATAAGATCTGAAACAAGTCCTTTGGATCAAACTACAAGGAAGTCATTGGTGACCTTGACTAGTGGTTGCAGGGAGTGGTAGGGACAGAAGCCAGGCTGTCTGGGGTTGTGGAGTGAACGGGAGGTGAGAAAGTGGAGATAGCAGGTGTAGACAACTTTCAAGAAAGTGTGAATATAAGTGGCAGGAAAGATAGAGGGTCACAGCAGGAAGGTGACATAGGATTGAGGGAAGGTTGGGATTTTTTATTGTTGTTTGTAAGATAAGGCTATTTGACCATGCCTAAATGTTGATAGGAACTGGAGCTAGCAGGAGGAGAGAGGTGGAAGACAGATAAAACTATGCTTGTAAAACTGGTGGTCAGGTGGTCTCCAAGTGTCTCTTGTTTCAATGAAATAGGAAGTGACACCATCTGCTGAGGATGGGGGAGGAGCTGGGAGCACTGGAGGCTTGAGGTCATTAGACAGAAGAGGATAATGCTTGCTGGGCAGAATTAAAGGGCCTATTGAAGTTTGTGACTATCTATGAGAAAGAATGGCAGCCAGCAAGGCCATGGGACACACATGCCCCCTCCCCCAGCAGCGCCCAGCAGCCTTTGGATAGACCTAGAGAAAGAGACAGTTGGATTAATCTCAAGTTGAGAGTGTTTTCCAGGAGGTGGGACAGAAGGAAAGGGGAGTGGGTGGCTGATATGATGGGCCAGGGCGACAATGCCAAAGAAAGAAGGAAAACAGGACAGGATGGAAGAGGAAACAGAGAGGCCAGGGGCTAGAGCTGTGCTGTTCAATATGGTAGCCGGTCACCACATGTAGCTACTTCAATTTCAACTTGAATTAATTAAAAATGAGTAACATGGAGAGCTTAGTTGCCTAGTTGCCCCTGATTTGGACAGCACCAATAAAGAAAAATTCCCTTATCACAGGAAATTCTGTTGGATAGCTAAAGGATTCAGGAAGAGAGAAGACATGAGGTGGGGAATAACTGAGGAGGTGGTGGTCCAAAACTAGAGGATTCCAGAGGTGGAACAGCTCTGGGGGATGACAAGGCCTTCCGAGGACAATAAGAGGGGGACTTCTGCTGTGAGGCAGAATGGAGGGTGATTAGAGACGAGACAGCCACGGTGCTGGACGGGCTGTCCACCTGAGCTCTGAAGACCTTTGGAACCAGCATCAGAGTTTGGGGCAGAGACGAAGACTGACCAGTGCTGGTGTCTTCAAAGAAAGAAAAGAGTGAAATTGACTGGGAGGTCATTCTAAGGATGAGATGTAGAAGGTGGGACAGCCGTGTGGTTCTGGCCTTAAAGGAACAGGAGTTTTGTGGGGGTTTTTTTGTTTTTGCTTATTTTTTTTAGATAAATTTTGCTCTTGTCGCCCAGGCTGGAGTGCAATGGCACTATCTCGGCTCACTGCAACCTCCGCCTCCTGGGTTCAAGCAATTCTCCTGCCTCAGCCTCCCAAGTAGCTGGGATTACAGGCGCCCACCACCATGCCTGGCTAATTTTTTTTTTTGTATTTTTAGTAGAGACAGGATTTCATTATGTTGGCCAGGCTGGTCTCGAGCTTCTGACCTCAGGTGATTCGCCTGCCTCGGCCTCCCAAAGTGCTGGGATTACAGGTGTGAGCCACCACGCTCGGCCCGGAGTTTTGTTTTGTTTTGTTGTTGTTTTAATGAAGGGGGAAGGAGCATTGGGAATGGAGGAGGACAACAGCGCCCCACTCCTGGGTCTTAGGGATGTGTGGTTTGGAAGAAGGACAGCACCTCTGAGGAGGACTGCAGTGCAACTGGGGTGAGCATGAGGGTGGGAGGAGCAATCAGTGAGGAGGACGAGGATACAGGGGAGGGTACACTCCAGGGACGGGGGCACCAGATGGCACAGGCTAATGTTTGTGAGGAGGGAGGACAAGAAGAGAACAAAGGCTTAGGAGAAAAGGGGTGGCCGGGGGTGCCTTTGTCTTGGGTGTGACCAAGGGTTTTCCTTTTAATTTTTTAATTGTATTTATTTTTATTATTATTTGAGACAGAGTCTCACTCTGATGCCCAGGCTGGAGTGCAGTGGCACGATCTTGGCTCGCTGCAGCCTCTGCCTCCTGGGTTCAAGCAATTCTCCTGCCTCAGCCTCCCAAGTAGCTGGGATGACAGGCGCCCGCCACCACACCCATCTAATATTTATATTTTTAGTAGAGATGGGGTTTCACCATATTGGCCAGGTTGGTCTTGAACTCCGGACCTCAAGTGATCCACCTGCCTCGGCCTCCCAAAGTGCTAGGATTACAGGCGTGAGCCACCGTGCCTGGCTGAGTTTTCCTTTTTAAATCAAGCATTATGTGTAACATTTACTGTGTGCCAAGCATCTACTAAGCACTTTGATATTCCTTAGTTCACAATCTTCATAAACACCATGTAAGATAGGTATATTATTGTGTCCATTTTACTGGAGGAGGAAACTGAGACACAGAGAAATAATTTGCTGAAGATCACATCACTGGTAGGTAGAGAAGCAGGGTGTGAACTAAAATAATCTAGGTCCAGAGTTTGGAGCTCTTAGTCAGAACCTGTGGGTGAGATGGGCTTGACTGGGTCTCAGTCATCCCTGAGAGGAAGGATGGGCTTCTGGTCTACCAAGAGTATGAGCTGTGTGGTCTGGATGGACTGTGCTTCTTAACACCTCTGGTCCAGTTAAGAGGACAGACCCTAGATGACTCAGTTCCCAGTACTCCCAGTACAGCCTGGGAATTGCAGCAGGCAGAGGTGACCAGGAGCATTTGGCCTCTCCAGGAGGGTGAGCAGTGGCCTGGATTCATAGTGTTTCCTTCCCAAATTGAAAGAACTTGACTTGGACAGGCCTTGGTTCCAGTGTGCCACTTCCTAATGGTGTGACTCTGGGCAAGTTGCTTGCCCATCTGAGCATCCATCTTTTTCATGGTGAAACAGGGTCACTGCATTCACCTTTATAGGGTTGGTCGGCGATTTAAAAACTTGGATCTGAAAGGAAAGACCCTGGCAGAGAGTAGATGGATGTTCAATGTATAGTAGGTTTTGAGTTGTTTTGTTTTTGCTTTTTTTCATATGTATAATTCTCAGGTCTGCCTACCAGATCTCTTACCCTAGAAGAACGAGGGACATTCTTTCATGTCAAGGCATCTAGAGCCCAGCTCACCTGATAGGCTGCATGGAGGATTACTCAGGGAATCCCAGGTCCCTGGACAGGATTTCAGGAGATGTGACTGTCCTGGAAAAGGCTTTAGAACATGGGGAGCAGGCCAATCTAGTGGGAAGGGTTCCTGGAGATATCCATTTCCCCAATGTCGTTTATCTGTATCTTCAGCTCAGGCCTCCCCCTTTGCAGGTGTCTTGGCTGAGAACTCAGGAGCTGGGCATAGAAACCCATACAAACCCCAAATCCTCCAAATCCTTTAATCTACCAGGGCTCTTTGAAGGGGTGAAAATGCCTGTGGATGGGGGAACCAGCAGATGTAATTTATTTTCATTTGCAAAAAGCTTTTGACAAGGTTCCACCCCAAATGCTATTAAAATAAAGAAAATGGGTCACTGTGTGGGGAGGCTTTGTCATGGATGGAAGAGAGGCCTTGAGGAAGGAACAAAGGGTGCAAAGAAAAGGATGTTGCTCCAGATGGAGAAAATAGTGGGGGGCCTCTGAGCCAGAGTTGGGGCTCAGCTTGTTTACTGGTTACACAGACTCTGAAGGAGGGAATCCCCTCGTGAAACCTCAAGGTTTAGAGATGACACTGGACTGATGGCAACAGCAAGAGGATGAACTGGAGAATCTCAAGACCTTGTGTGAATGGGCCAGGGAACAGGTTAGCAGGTGATGGATCTCGGAGACATCATTTAAAATACTCTTAGAGAATGAAAGGTTATCAGTGAAGATGATAGAAAAATATTACTGGCCGGGCGAGGTGGCTCACACCTGTAATCCCAGCACTTTGGGAGGCCGAGGAGGGCAGATCACCTGAAGTCGGGAGTTCAAGACCAGCCTGACCAACATGGAGAAACCCTATCTCTACTAAAAATACAAAATAAGCCGGGTGTGGTGGCGCATGCCTGTAATCCTAGCTACTTGGGAGGCTGAGGCAGGAGAATTGCTTGAACCTGGGAGGCAGAGGCTGCAGCGAGCCGAGATTGCACCATTGCACTCCAGCCTGGGTGACAAGAGTGAAACTCTGTCTCAAAAAAAAAAAAAAAGAAAAAGAAAAAGAAAAAAAGAGTGTTTCTCTGTAGAGGTAGTATTGGCATTTGGGGTAGGAAGATTCTTCCCTGGGCAGAACAGACCTGGCTACCACAGGACACTTAGCATCCCTGACCCCTGTCCACTAAATGCCAGCAGGTTCCACCCACCCCTGACACACACACCACGCACACCATACACCAGTCATTATGACAACCAAAAAATGACTCCTAGAATGTATACATCCCCCTTTAAAGAGCCATCCCACCCCCATTCTGATTTACTTGAAATTTAGCCCAATGTGCTACTAAGAAAAGTAAAAGAAAATAAAAAGCAAACTACATTCTCAGGAAGAGAATTGGAAATGAAACAGGATGCGTTTAGGATCTTCTGACAACTTCTAGTTATCACATCTCAACATCCTTGTGGTGGCTGAGCTGACCCAGACAATAGCAACTCCACTGTGGTACATCAGAAGCACAAACAAAGCAGGGGAGGGAACAGGACGTGCCAGGAGGGGAGGTGGATTTTAAGCAGGTACTTGGGGAAGGACTCCCTAAGAAGGATCCAGTAGAGCAGAATGAGTGAAGTGAAGAAGGAAGCTCTGGGGACAGATGTTATTTGGGGGAAGGGTACATTCAGGCAGAGGGAACGGCACGTGCAAAAGTCCCAAGACAGAGCTTGTTTTTTTGTTTGTTTGTTTTGTTTCTGTTTTGTTTTGTTTTGAGATGGAGTCTTACTCTGTCACCCTGGCTGGAGTGCAGTGGTGCGATCTCAGCTCACTGCAACCTCCGCCTCCCGGGTTCAAGTGATTCTCCTGCCTCAGCCTCCCAAGTAGCTGGGACTACAGGCATCCGCCACCACACCCAGCTAATTTTTGTACTTTTAGTAGAGATGGGTTTTACCATGTTGGCCAGGCTGGTCTCGAACTCCTGACCTCAGGTGATCCACCCGCCTCGGGCTCCCAAAGTGCTGGGATTACAGGTGTGAGCTGCTGCGCCTGGCCCAGAGCTTGTTTAAGTAATGAGATGGGGAGTGGTAGGGATGAGCTCAGAGGGGAGGCTGAGAGCTAGACCAAGCAGGGCCTTGCAGACTTTGATGGGGAATTTGAGCTCATCAAGATCCATCTTAGATATCTTTAAGGCCCAGATTCCTTCTTTTCCACATAGCTCTGATTTTCATAGCATCTGAGGAAGGAACTATTCTTTTCCCTCAGAATCCCCAGGGTTTAACAGACTGCCTGGCACAAAATAGGAGTGCACTACAAATTAATCGACTAAAGACCACAGAATTATGGACAGTTAAAGTGGTGACCAGCTCTGTGCGGTGAGCTAAAAAAGCCCCCCAGGGCCAGGCGCCGTGTCTCACACCTGTAATCTTAGCACTCTGGGGGGCCGAGGTGGGTGGATCACAAGGTCAAGAGATTGAGACCATCCTGGCCAACATGGTGAAACCCCATCTCTACCAAAAATACAAAAATTAGCTGGGCATGGTGGTGCGCACCTGTATTCGCAACTACTCAGGAGGCTGAGGCAGGAGAATCACTTGAACCCGGGAGGCAGAGGTTGCAGTGAACTGAGATCGTGCCACTGCACTCCAGCCTGGCTACAGAGCCAGGCTCCATCTCAAAAAAATGCCCCCCACAAAAGATATCCATATCTGTAATCCCTGGAACCAGTGAATGTTACCTTATGTGGGTGTAAAAGGGTCTTTGCTGACGTGATTAAGGGTCTTGAGATGGAGAAATTGTTATGGCATATCGGGATGGACTCTAAATGTAATCATAGTTATCCTTACAAGAGACAGGCAGAGGGAAATCTGACAAGACAGAAGAGGATAAAGCTGCGTGAGACAGAGGCAGAGATTGGAGCCATGCAGCCACAAGCCAAGGGATACCAGCAGCCATGAGAAGCTGAAGGGCAAGGAAAGGATCCTTCCCTACAGCGGGGGTCCCTAACCCCCAGACCAGGAACTACCACTAGTCTGTGGCCTGTTAGGAACCAGGCCACACAGCAGGACATAAGCAGCTTGAGCAAGGGCAAGGCAGCTAAGCTTCGTCTGTATTTACAACCACTCCCCATCGCTCGCATTACCGCCTGAGCTCTGCCTCCTGTCAGATCTTCAGCTGCGTTAGATTCTCACAGAAGCAAGAATGCTGTTGAGAACTGCACATGAGAGGGATCTAGGCTGCACATTCCTTATGAGGCCCTAAGTCTTGATGATCTGTCACTGTCTCCCATCACCCCCAGATAGGACCATCTAGTTGCAAGAAAACAAGCTGAAGCCTCACACTGATTCTACATGATGGTGAGTTGTATAATTATCTCATTACACATTACCATGTAATAATAATAGAAATAAAGTGCACAATAAATGTAATGCGCTTGAATCATCCCAAAACTATCCCCTACCCCCACGCCCCTGGAAAAACTGTCTTCCACAAAACTGGTCCTTGGTCCCAAAAAGGTTGAGGACCGCTGCCCTACAGCCCTTAATTGCAACCCATTGATACCAATTTCAGACTTCTGGCCTCCAGAACTGTGAGAGAATAAATTTCTGTTGTTTTAAGCAACCATTTGTGGGAATTTGTTACAGCAGCCACAGGAAACTAATATCCCAGCAAATCTCAGAAATGCCAGAATTAAGAGTCTTCTTCAAATCTTAAAAGACATGCTTGGGGCAAATGAAAGGAACAAAATGAGAGACCACTAACACGCTGGTCTTAAAACATTCATGAAGTCTTCCTTTGGGTTTTCTTCTTACGGGAAGTGACCACATCTCACTGCTCCTTCCCTCCCCACAACACTGAGTTCAGAGCAGTCAACAGAAGCTTGCCAAGTGCTTGCTGTTTGTATTAAGGTATTGTAAACCTCTTCTCTAGAGGCCAGGGTTGCAGCACCCTTTACAACCCAGATCACAGTCCAGAAGTAAGTGAATAGCCTCCTGGGCATTTGAGAGAACAGTAGCCAAGACACAGGGGACTTCAGTCTGCAGGGACCCCAGGAGTTCTTCATTTACAAGACTTTATAACCTTAGGTCAGACATCTTCTGTTCTTCCAGGGGACTGGAGAGCCACAGCTTAAGATCCTTGGGGACATGGTGACTGCTGAACATGGATGCACTGAGAAGTGACAGCTGACAGTAGAATCCTATCCCAGCCACCACTCAGGGAGGCAAGACTGGTCCTGCAACCACCAAAAATTCCCAAGGGCTTTACTGTATGAGAGCCCAGCAGAGTTAGAGAAGGACAGAGGCGGCCCTTAGAGAGTATCTCGTCCAAAGTTCCCCAGATTACGAGTGAGGAAACTGACGTCAGGGAGGTTGAGCAAATTGCCCAGGAGCTGATGTTTCCAGAGATGGCTGTGAGTCATCAAAACGGGTTGTGGGCCACTCATTCAGCCACACCTAGGGAACACCTGCTGTATTCAATTCCGCTAACTTAGGCGGGGGTAAAAAGTCATGATTTTGATGGAAAAATGTTTTTCATGAAATATGATTCCATAAAAAGTTTCTATGCTTCAAGGAGTAAGCTACTGTTAACTGCAAAAACCAATTATGTAGAACAGCTTATTTTCCCCAAATGTCAGTAAAATGAGGTATTGCTGGTTTATACATCACACAGAAAGAAAATTTAGAGGATTTAACTCCAAGGATGAAAACAGACATGGATCATTGATTCCAAGCAGAATGGGTAAGTGCATGGATTATTCAACCATAATAAGATGGCAAAGGAAACTAAGATTTGGTGGGGAAGGAAGGAATGTCTCCCTCACCCGTGGATGCTGACATCAGGCAGGAGCATCACCATGCCAGCCCCCAGAATAATGCCAGAAACTACGCAGAAGGTGGGAAGGACATGACCTCGCCCAGGGAGCCACTTCCTAGCCTCTGGCCAAGCACCTGCTTTATGGGGTCGCCCAGAGAGCGCTGGTTTCCAGGTCTGCTTGCAGGGAGCTCCATGGGTGGTCAGCAGGGTGATGCAGGCCCAAGAGGACTGTTTGGATTTCAAGCAGGTACTTGGGGAAGGACTCCCTAAGAAGGATCCAGTAGAGCAGAATGAGTGAAGTGAGGAAGGAAGCTCTGGGGACAGATGTTATTTGGGGGAAGGGTACATTCAGGCAGAGGGAATGGCATGTGCAAAAGTCCCAAGACAGAGCTTTTTTTGTTTTGTTTTGTTTTGTTTTGAGATGGAGTCTTACTCTGTCACCCTGGCTGGAGTGCAATGGTGCGATCTCAGCTCACTGCAACCTCCGCCTCCCGGGTTCAAGTGATTCTCCTTCCTCAGCCTCCCAGGTAGCTGGGACTACAGGCATCCACCACCATGCCCAGCTAATTTTTGTATTTTTAGTAGAGCTGGGGTTTGGATTGTACCCTAGTCAGACATAGTCCCCTCCATTAACATCTCTGTGATGCTGGGCAAATCACTTCACCTCTGTAAGTATCAACTTCCTCTTCTGAAAAATGTGGATAGTAATCTTCCTTCCTTTTTCTCCTGCCCTCTCTTCCTTCCATGGATATCAGGAGTATTGAGTAAAAAACCATATGCAGAAGACCCTAAAGTGTCCAAAGCCCTAAACAATTTTCATAAAGTTGCATAGACTGCTGGGCGCACAGTGGCTCATGCCTGTAATCCCAGCACTTTGGGAGGCTGAGGTGGCCCAATCATTTGAGGTCAGGAGTTCGAGACCAGCCTGGCCAACACGGTGAAACCCTGTCCCTACTGAAAATACAAAAAAAATCAGCTGGGCATGGTGACACATGCCTGTAACCCCAGCTACTGGGGGAGGCTGAGGCAGGAGAATCACTTGAACCCAGGAGGCCGAGGTTGCAGTGAGCTGAAATCGCACCACTGCACTCCAGCCTGGGTGACAGAGTGAGACTCCGTCTCAAAAATAAATAAATAAATAAACTAATTAATTAATTAACTTAAATTAAAAAGTTGCATAGAACCAGCAAATCCAGTGATACTGCCATCACCAAGCTTACTACAGGGCAAACAGAGATCATGTACAGGACAGTGATGACTGGCACCACAGAGACACTGGGCTTTAGTGTTAATGAGCATCAATAATGTATTGCTAATAAGCCATTAATAATAAGACAATGAGAATGAATAGTAAATATCAATACAAAGTATCCACTTCAGCTCAGGGTCAGATAGATCACTCAAGAACAGAGTCTAAGTCAAGTGCATTGGCTCACACCTGCCATTCCAGCACTTTGGGGAGCTGAGGTGGGAGGACACTTGAGGCCAGGAGTTTGAGACCAGCCTGGGCAACACAGCAAAACCCTATCTCTACAAAAATAATAATAATAATAAATTATTTGCCAGGCATTGTGGCTTGCACCTGTGGTCCCTGCTACTTGGAAGGCTGAGGTGGGAGGATTGCTTGAGCCCAGAAGTTGGAGGTTACAATGAGGCATGATCATGCCACTGTACTCCAGCCTGGGTGACAGAAGGAGACCCCATCTCTAAAAGCAAGCAAGCAAGCAAGCAAGCAAGCAAGAAAGAAAGAAAGAAAGAAAGAAGGGAAGAAAGGAAGAAAGGAAGGAAGGAAGAAAGGAGAAGGAGGGAAGGAAGGAAGGGAGGGAAGGAAGAAAGAAAAGGAAGGAAGGAAGGAGAAGGAAGGAAGGAAGGTAGGAAGGCAGGGAAGGAAGAAAGAAAAGAAATAAAAGAAAAGAAAGGAAGGAAGGGAGGGAGGGAAGGAAGAAAGAAAAATGAAAGAAAGAAGAAAAGAAAGAAAGAGAAAGAGAATGAGAAGGAAGGAAGGAAAGAAAGAAAAGAAATAAATAAAGAGAGAGAAAGAAAGGAAGAAAAAAGAAAGGAAGGAAGAAAGAAAGGGAAGAGAGAGAAGGAAGGAAGGAAAGAAAGGAAGGGAAGAAAGAAAAAGAAAGAAAGAAAGAGAGGGAAAAAAGAAAAGAAAAGAAAACAATGGAGTCTCGTAATCACAATTGTACTCGTAATGATAACCATGGCGGCTAGCATTTCTTGAGCACTTACTGTCAGGCCCCGTGGAGGGAGCTGGTATGCTGGGTCTTGGTTGGGGGCTTGGTGAGGCGATGATGGCGGTGGAGAAGCTGGAAGTGAAATTGTGAACAGTTTCTCTTCTTAGGGAAGACAGGGAAGGAGAGGATAACCCAGAACTATAGGCCCCAAGAGTGGGTGCTACTAATATATCTTTCTTGTTCCCTACTGTAACCCTGAGTACCCAGCACAAAACTTGACACACTGTGATCACTCAAAAATGTTTGCTAAATGAACACAGAAGGGCCCTACCAGGGCATCCATATGCAAGGAACATGGATTTCTTGGTGTCCAGGGCCATATCTGGGCATAGCATTAGTTGGGTTAATTTGGTTCTGCATCCATGAACCTTCATTTCCCATCAATTCTTCTTCCACATAAAGAAGATTCATGTTGCGCGTCATGTTGGCTTGGCCCTAGAATGTGGATGATGTCCTTGCCATCATCAAAATCTCACAATCTGTGATGTGCACACACACACCTCACATCTCCTGGCTCCAGACTGGGAGTCCAGCCTTTTCAACAGAGCCAAGGCCCCTCCCTGCACTGGGTGTCCTCGCTCAGCATCCAAAGGGCTCAGGAGTCCACCACCTCCTGCCTGGGCCCCCTCAGCGAAGATCTGATTTTCTCATCATCTGGATAGTCTCAGCGACTCGCAGCAAAGGGATGAACCAAGCTGACCTTTCTGGAGGTTTGTTTAAAGCAGAACAATGTTTGTCTTGTCCAAACACTATGAATTACTCCAGAGAAGCCTGCCCAGTTTTACAATTCGCAGCTACAAACGGCTTACATAAATAGGGACTTGTCCCCCCCACTACCCCCCACCCCCGTACCTGATGGCTTCTCCTCCCCCTACCCACTTTCTTCCACTTTTCCAGGCCTTCTCTTTGCCCCTCCACCGCCCACTTCACACCTCCAAACCCCAGCATGCTGAAGGGGCAGGTGCTGGCATTCTGGGCCACAGCTCACACCTGGGTTATTGCTGGCATGGGTCCCCCTATGGCTGGCTGCTCTGTCCCTGGCGTGGGCAGATTTGCCTTGCCAAGGGGGGCCTCTGGGCACATTTGTACTGTCTGTGTGGGGCCTGCGGTGTGCAGTGTTAGGTCCAGCTGTGAAAGCACATTGGTAAGAGAAGGCCCCCAGGTTTGGGGGCTCAACATCCAGGCAGCCTGCAGTGCACTCTGGCCTCTCCTCATCTGGCTGGGTGCACAGTTCACCCTGCCGCTCCCTCATTGGCTGCACATTCTGGAGGATACTGGAGCATCTCCTAGAAATAGACCTCACCCACTATGGCCTCCAGTCTGGGAGGACACTGAAAAGACTGTTCTGCAGATCACATGTGACGCACATAGAACAAGCAAAGCCCATGGTCCTGGGAGAGAAGGGGCTGCTAAGTAAAGAACCTGATTTGGGCTGCATTCCCCTAAATATGGTCCTTATACCACCTGCATCAACATGCTTCAGGATGCTTGTTTAAAATGCAGCCTTCTGGGCCCCTCCCCAGACGTAGGGAAGCTGTGGGGCAGCGGTGGGGAGGAGGAGGGAGGGTGTGTGTGTGTATGTGTGTGTGTGTTGGGACGGGGTGGGGGGTGTTGGAAGTCTGATGCCCAGAGTCCGAGATTCACTGTTTACCATGAAATCCATTCTGGCTCAAGCCCTCTAATTAGCTGGGTGACAATTGCAAGTCACTTTAGGCCTCAATATCACTATCTGTATAATGGCTCTAGAATCTGTGGGAGGATGTTTCCAACTCTTAGAAAGCATGATTTCAAGGACAGCTGGATATCAGAACCCGAAAGCCACAAGGGGTGGGTGGAGGCAGCCTGAGAGAAAATCTGGGAGTCGCTAAAGCTCCCAGGAGAGATGTTGGTGAAGACGTGGAGAGATGCGGGGGAGGTGCAGCAAGGTTGGTGGCCAGTGGTGGGAGCGGTGCCTGGGATCCTTCTACTGAGAGCCCCCTTACTTAGGGCCACATGTGATCTCATTTTATCCTTGTTTTGCAAATGAGGAAACAGACACAGAGGGGAGGGATGACTTCCACTCAGAAGTTGATGAGTAGTACGGGGATTCCATCTCCCTTACACACCTGGGACACGCATCTGGCCATTCCAGAAACTCCCCTTCGTCCCAGCTGTGTCGGGTGCCCGTTCTGCCTCTCAACCGAGCTAAGATTTCGCCATAGAGCCACAGCTCTTTCTCTTCTCCCAGTGGCAGGATTCCACTGGGTGAAAGGGCCCAGGGCCAAGTCGGCCGGGTGAGGTGGATACACGCTGAACCCCGAAGACGGGAAAATCCAGAGTCTGGAGCTTCACCTGGCTAGAGCCGAGCCAGCCCTACCCACTGGAGGCGCCACAGCCTGGCTGGAGGCGCTAATCCAGAGGACCGCGCCGCGAGCGCAGGATCCCGCTGCACCAGTGGGCTGGGGGTGCCGCAACAGGAAGGCCCCAGCATTCAAACTCCGTAGGCCGTACGTGCCCAACACTTAGCGCGTCACCGGATCCAGAAGGGATCAAAGGATAAAGCCTCAGCAGATGTCCCCAGGCGGACCCGAGGGTCCCAACAGGGGTGGCGAGCAGGAGGCCGGGGAAGACACCGTGTCACCTTCCAGGCCGCGAGGGCGAAGGGGCTGATAGCACAAGGAACTCGGAATAAAAAGTCTGTGCAGGTCGACCCTGTTTCTACTATCTATGCTTGTGCATTGAACTCCATTCACAATTTGGGAGCCCCAGAAGCTTGCCGTGTCGCCTCGGGCACGCTCCGGAGGGTCTGGGCCGCGGGCCCTCCTCTTTGGCGAACCTCGGGGGTTTTGGACGGACGCTCCCGAGCCCCAGCTCCGCCGTCCGCGCCTTGAGCAGTCGCCTGCGCCTCCTTCTAGATGCGCGTTTGATTTTCTAATCAATCTCTTTGTCCCCTGCGGCCTTCACCCGAGTCTCCAGTTTCCCCGTTTCCCTCGGCCCCCGCCTGGGTCCAGCTCTCGCCCGACTTTCCCGTCGAAGGCACTCGAGTGAGTGATTCCCGGGAGCCGAGGCCGAGGCCGGCGGGTCCGCGGCGCGGGCCGGAGCTGTATGGAAATGGCCAGAGGAGCCGGCGGGCGCGGCGGCGATTTATTCTGGGAGTGACAGCCCCTTTGAGCGCTCGGCGAATGGCATTTTCTGTCTGTGAAAGCCTTTCTTCCCACCTCTGTTCAGATTAGCCCGGGGGATGAATGCACCCATTATCCAGCCCGCTGACCATTCTGAAACGCCAAATTAATTACTAAGCACTGAATCAGGCGCCGGGGCCGGGGCACCGGGAGGTGTGAAAATAGCGAGCGGCTGGAGATGGGGAAAGCGAGGGGTGCAGCGCCGAGGGGGCCGGGCGGGGTGGCCCGGGGCGCGGGCGCGGCGGGGCCGGGGCTGGCTTGGCCGGCCGCCGAGCGCGACCTGCCGGCGTGACCGTGCGCGACCGCGGGGCGAGCGGGCTACAAAGGACCCGGGCGGGCAGGAAGGCGCGGAGCCGGGGTCGCGGCCCGGAGCAGGCTGGGGCTCGCCGAGACCGCGGCCAGAGCGCGCCAAGTGCGCAGGACGCGGGGCTGGGGCTCTGGCGTGCGCCCCTCGCCGCGCACCAGTGCCTACTTTTCCACGCACCGCCCGGGATGGCCGCCCCCAGACGGCCCGGGCCCGCGGCCACCCCCGCCATCCCCGCGCAGGCTCTACGCCGCTCCAGCTGCCCTCCGAGGCCTTCAAGAAAACTTGGGCGCCGCCCTCCGACCGCAGCCCCAGCCAGAGCTTCCCGAGCGCGGGGCAGCCGCGGGCCGCCCCCACCCGGCCGCGACTCGGGATCCGCGGGTGGCACTTACCTCCCCGAGGCGCCGGCGGCAGCGGGAGGCGAGCTCTCCGCGGCTCCCGCTCGAGTGCGCGGGGCACGGAGGAGCGCGCGCCTTTAAGACTCTTCCCCGAGACTCCGCCAGGTGGTGTCACGCCGGCCCGGCCCTCGCGGCTCCTCGCCCCGCGGCCACCCGGCTCCCCTGCCCATCGCGGGCAGAACACCAGCCTCCCGCTCGCACCCTGCGCCCCGCCGCTCGGGCTCCAGTGGAGCTGGGCCAAGATAGAATGCGTGTAACTTGGGACACACAACTATCCAACAGAAAGCCACCCAACCTACACACTCTAGCTTTGGTTTGTCTGGGGGTTGCAGGGGTCTTTTTGTTTGTCTGTTTGTTTGACCGAGTGCTAGGGGTAAAAATGGGGAGGAGAGAGCTGAGAAATCTGACCCAAGGACGTGCGATCATGTCCCCACTGCCATCACCAGCGACAAACCTCAATTCCATGCTAACTGGTCTTTTTGCCCTTCATCCAAGATGGTCCGCTGACACGCCTCCCCCAATTACCATTAAAATGACTGAAGAGATAAAATAGAGGGAGAACTGTCGCCACTTAACACTAGGGGAATGCGTCATTCACACTCCTGAAACTTAGAAAAGTTTAAGAGGACCCGAGGGATGGCTGAAGGAACTCCACATTCATCAGGCGAGAAGCAGGAGCCGGCCTGGGAATCCCCAGCACAACACTCCCCCGGTGCGCCTCCTCCAAGCTCTGGGTACGTGTGACAGTTCACCCGCGAGGCCGGCGCCTGGGAATCTCTGCCGAGCTTAAGGCTGCTGGAGGACACAGGTTTGCCGGCATAAACTAGGACCCTAGCTTCAGGCCATTATTAAAATTTTACATCATATGCTTGCTCTTTGAAGAATCATTTTTTGACATTGGCATTGTGATTTCAAACTACGTTCATAATTAACTCAGTTTTTCTCTTTTTTTGGTAGTGGGTGTGTGTGGGGGTGGGGGGCGGTGGGGGCGCAGGGTCCTGCTCAGTCATCCTGGCTGGAGTGCAGTACAGTGGCGGGATCATGGCTCACTGCAGCCTTGACCTCCCAGGCTCAAGAGATCCTCCCATCTCAGTCTCCCGAGTAGCTGAAACCACAGGTGCATGCCACCACGCCCGGCTAATTTTTAAAACACTTTTTATTTTGTAGAGACAAGGTCTCAATGAGTTGCCCAGGCTGGTTTGGAACTTCTGGCCTCAAGTGATCCTTCCATCTTGGCCTCTCAAAGTGTTGGGAATACAGGTGTAAGCCACTGCACCCAGCCTTCTAACTCAGTTTTTCTGCCTACATTGTTTATTGTCATTTCATTTATGTAAATGACTTCCTCATTCCTGAGTTCCTTATTTTGATTAATTTCTCACACCACTGAAATGCTACTTTGAGTAACCCTTGGGGGAAGGGTGGATGGACGGTGGATTTTTTGAGTCTTCGCATGTCTCAGATTGTCTGTTACTTTATACACAGACAGTAGTTAGATATAAGAGTCTAGGGTCATAATCCTTTATTTACACTTCAACTCTCTAAAATAAGCATGTTGCTAGCGTTAAACAGGGAAGCAAATGTAAAGCACTTACCGTGTCCTGCACCTAAGACGTAGTAGAGGATCCATGACTAACTATTTATGACTATCCTTTATTAGTTATTGATTCATTGTCTGTCTTGTGCTTTTTTTTTTTTTTTTTTTTTTTTGACAGGGCCTTGCTCTGTCCCCAGGCTGGAGCTCAGTGGTGCGATCGCAGTTCACTGAAGCCTTGAACTCTTGGGCCCAAGGGATCCAAACCTTGGTCCAAGATGGTCCACTGACACACCTCCCCCAATAACCATTAAAATGACTGAAGGGATAAATAGAGAACCGTCGCCTCCTGTGTAGCTGGGACCACTGTCATGCCTGGCTAATTTTTCAATTTTTTTGTAGAATCAAAAAATCTTTTTGATTCTTTCTTTTCTTTTTTGACGGAGTCTCGCTCTGTTGCCCAGGCTAGAGTGCAGTGGCGCTATCTTGGCTCACTGCAAGCTCCCCTTCCTGGATTCACGCCATTCTCCGGCCTCAGCCTCCCAAGTAGCTGGGACTACAGGCGCCTGCCACCATGCCCAGCTAATTTTTTGTATTTTTTTTTTTTTTAGTAGAGACGGGGTTTCACCGTGTTAGCCAGGATGGTCTTGATCTCCTGACCTCATGATCTGCCTGCCTCAGCCTCCCAAAGTGCTGGGATTACAGGTGTGAGCCACCGCACCCAGCCTTGATTCTTTCTTTGTTGCCCAGGCTGGTCTCAAACTCCTGGGCTCAAGTGGTCCTCCTGCCTCAGCCTACCAAAATGTTGGGATTACAGGCATGAGCTGCTGCACCCAGCATCTTCTGGTTTTATGGTTAAAGAAATTTCTCCTAGGTTTTATAGAAGACTCTCTATCTCTCTTTTTATGCCATCTGGCTTTAATTTCCTTTCTTTCTTTAAAGAAAAAAAAATCTATAGGTTCTGTTACTGCCTCCTTTACTAATTGTGACCTTGAGATAGTTTCTTATTCTCTTAACACATTCGTTGCTTCTCCTATAAAATGAACAAATTGGACCACATGGTTGTTTGGTACCATCCAGCTTTAATAGGCTGGGTGTTTATTTGCCTATGATTAAAAAGCAACAGCCCTGCCACAATGAAAAACCAATTCACAATGATTAGGATGGCTGTAATAAAAAAGACAGATAATAACAAGTGTTGGCGAGGATATAGAGAAATTGGAACCCTTATACCTCGTTGGTAAGAATGTAGACTGGTGCAGCCATTGGAAATACTCTGGCAATTCCTCAAAGGTTAAATGTAAAGTTACATATTTACATATGACCCAGCAACTGCAATGCTAGGAATACATCCAAAAGAAATGAAAACACATGTCCACACAAAAACTTATACACAAATGTTTATAACAGAATTATTCACAATAGCCGTAAACTGGAAACAACCCAAATGTCCATCAACTAATGATTGGATAAACAAAATGCAATATATCCATACGATGGAATATTATTCAGCCATTAAGAAGAATAAAGAATTGATACATGCTGCAAAGTGGATGAACCTTGAAAACATTATGCTAAGTGAAAGGAGCCAGTCAAAAAATACGACTGTGGGCCGGGCGCAGTGGCTCACGCCTGTAATCCCAGCACTTTGGGAGGCTGAGGTGGGTGGATCACGAGGTCAAGAGATCGAGACCATCCTGGTCAATATGGTTAAACCCCACCTCTACTAAAAAATACAAAGATTAGCTGGGCACGGTGGTGCGCGCCTGTAGTCCCAGCCACTCAGGAGGCTGGGGCAGGAGAATCTCTTCAACCTGGGAGGCGGAGGTTGCAGTGAGCCGAGATCACGCCATTGCACTGCAGCCTGGCGACACAGTGAGACTCCATCTCAAACAAACAAACAAACAAACAACAACAACAACAACAAAAAAATTGTATGGTTCCAGTTATAATGAAATGTCCAAAATAGGCAAATCCATAAAGACACAAAGTAGATTTGTGGTTGCCAGGGCTAGAGATAGGAGTTGGGGGTAACGGGGAATGAATTCTAATAGTAACCTGGTTTCCTTTAGGGGTGATAAAATTGATTACGGTGATGGTTGCAGAACTCTGTGAATATATTAAAAACAATTGAATTGTAAATTTTAAATGGATGAATTTTATGGTATATGAATATCTCAACTCAGATGTTATATAAATAAAAATACTTATTGAACATTCAATACCTGTCAGGTCCTGGGGTAAATACTGGTGACACAGAAGTGAACAGGGAATGTGTACTTTTCCTTCACGAAGCTTGCAACATAATTAGGGATTCAGCCATTCTAGAGCCCTTCGTTGCCAAAAGAATGAAACACCCTCCTCACACAGTAGGCACAAAGATTCCCATGGTCCATACAATGGCAAGACTCTTCTAGATCTTACCATGTCCTAATACTAGGTACTCTCTTTCTAGTCCTCCTCTTCTTCTTCTTTTTTTTTTTTTTTTTGAGATGGAGTTTCGCTCTTGTTGCCCAGGCTGGAGTGCAATGGAGAATCTTGGCTCACTGAAATCTCTGCCTCCTGGGTTCGAGCGATTCATCTGCCTCAGCCTCCCGAGTAGCTAGGATTACAGGCATGCGCCACCACGCCCAGCTAATTTTGTATTTTTAGTAGAGACAGGGTTTCTCCATGTTGGTCAGGTTGGTCTCGAACTCCCGACCTCAGGTGATCCGCCCACCTTGGCCTCCCAAAGTGCTGGAATTACAGGTGTGAGCCACTGAGCACACCATCCTTTCTCTCTGTCTTTGTAACCCTACTGCCCTGAAAGAGATGGCTGAAGGTAGCCCTATGTTCACAGTACAGCCTTTGACTCTCAGAATAGTGTCTCCCAAGAGAGCAGCTACTTGCAAGTCCATAGCAGACTGATTAATTTTTTAATTGTATTATTATTATTTTTTGAGACAGGGTCTCACTCTGTTACCCAGGCTGGAGTGCAGTGCTGCAATCTCAGCTCACTGCAACTTCCATCTCAGGGCCCAAGTGATCCTCCCACCTCAGCCTCCAAAGTAGCTGGGACTACAGCTGTGTGCCACCATGCCCAGCTTATAGCAGGGTGATTAAAAGCAGCAACTGTGGAGCCAGTCCACTAGGCTTCAAATCCCAGCTCTGCCTCTCTACTCACTACTTGCCTCGGTTTCCTCATGGGCAAAAAGGAGATAACAGTGACTATATGTCATAAAGATTTTGTGAGTTCTGCAGGAGTTAATGCACTTATAGGCACCCTATAAGTGCATTAGCTGATAATATTCATGTTATTATTGCCTACCCATCTGCAAATGAAGGTGCCTCAACCCATCTCACCGATCTGCTACTTTCCCGTAGTCCACCAGGTGGCGCAGGCGCACCACCTCGGGCAACAAAAATGGCCCCCAGGTGGCTCGCACAGTAAATGCTGGGCTTGGAGAAACGATGCAAATAGTTTGCTAGTGCTGTGGGTCCATCTGTGAGTTATATATAACGATATCAACTATAATGGAACAAATTTTTTCTAATCAGCTCCACTCACTAAAAAAGGTTTTCTTCTATTTAGAGAAAATAGTGGATGTCTACAAATAAAGGGCATGGTTTGGGTAAAGCGTTAGCTCCATGTGGACTCATGTACTGCCATCCAACCAAGGCAGTGATGCACCTGTCTGAGTTTTCCCACAGCATCATCCTCTTTTTTTGTAACAAATATTCTATAACACACCCTTGGCTGGGCGCGGTGGCTCACGCCTGTAATCTCAGCACTTTGGGAGGCCGAGGCAGGCAGATCACTTCAGGTCAAGAGTTTGAGAACAGCCTGGCCAACTTGGTGAAACCCCATCTCTACTAAAAATACAAAAATTAGCCAGGCGTGGTGGCGGGCACCTGTAATCCCAGCTACTTGGGGGCTGAGGCAGGAGAATCGCCTGAACCCGGGACACAGAGGTTGCAGTGAGCCAAGATTGCGCCACTGCACTCCAGCCTGGACGACAGGGCGAGACTCCATCTCAAAAAAATAAATAATTAAAAACAATAAAATATATGACACACCCCTTTATCATATTGCCTTCCAACATCCATAATTTCCTCCACTATGTCAACACAATATGAAGAAGAAGAAGCCAAGTATAATAAAATAACATGGGCTGGGCACAGTGGCTCACACCTGTAATCCCGTCATTTTTGGGAGGCCGAGGCAGGTGGGTTGCTTGAGGTCAGGAGTTCGAGATCAGCCTGGACAACATGGTGAAACCCTGTCCCTACTAAAAATACAAAAAATTAGCCGGATGTGGTGGCACACACCTATAGTCCTAGCTACTCAAGAGGCTGAGGCAGGAGAATCACTTGAACAAGGGAGGCAGAGGTTGCAGTGAGCCGAGATTGTGCCACCGCACTCCAGCCTGGGTGATAGAGTGAGGCTCCGTCTCAAAAATAAATAAATAAAATAAAATAACACACATTCCAATATGTAAATGCTTGGGCACAACTACGTTAGATGACATACTGAAGTAGTCAGCTGCTTGCATCTAGGTGTAGCATTACCAAGAACACCATAGTAACAAATGAGGTCTGATAGAGATGTGTTGCTCTGGTAATTCCAACACCTAGAGCACCTAGAGTGGCATTGCCCCAGGTAACGTGATTTTCCAAAGTAGGCAACAGCACTTGGTAAAGTTGCCTTCCTGGAAACTGCAGTGTATGTTAAAATTGTGAAAACCTAACCAAACCAAACCTTTGTGTACATAGACAAAATAAAGGTAGGCTCTGAGCACAGATTATATTTTATCTACATGAATATCCAGTGGGGTATCTAAAAGTTGTAGGGGAAGGCTGACAACCCTTTCCTGTGCACAATGGTTGCTTACATGCATTGACGACATATAGCACCTCTGGTCCCTGACAACTAAATGGTAGTAGTGACTGCCAATCACTATGACAGCCAAAGCCACGACCCCCCAAATCTCTAAATGAACAATAGCATCTCCATTGAGAACCACTAGTCCAGGGTCAAAATCCCTTTGGACATGTCTACCAAAGCTGGCACTTGGTCTGCTTGAGGCTAAACTTGTAAAAGACATTTGATTTGTTCTAGCTGTCACAAATACACTTGCCAAGACTCAAAGGGGGCTATAGAGAGAGGGAGGCTGTGGGATGGGGCCTTTTCCTCTGAGTATCTCCCTTCGTATTAGCTTTTTGTCCAGAAAGCACAGACCCAAGGGAAGCTGGCCTCATGTGCCAATCTGAGGCACAACCCTGTGGTCTTTTTGAGGCTTTTCCTGAAACCCAGCTGGGAAGTAAATCAGTACAGACATAATCCTGATTTTAGCCACAGGGGCCAGGGCCTCTGACCAAACCCCTGGCTTAGGAGAATTTCCTGCTATACATTTGCTTGGCATGTCAATCTCAAACTATTCTTGCTCTGCCCGCTCAGGGATGGGGTTAGTGAGACCATGGCTCCTTGGGATGAGGTTTTGACGTTGGCATGTGCAGGCTTGCTCACTGGGCTCCATTAATTATATTCACCTCCACCTGCTACAGGGCTTTTTCCGGTCTGTACATCTGGCCCTTCCTTTCTCTCTGCAGTTCTAGCACCTCCCTGCCCCCTTCAGCTTTCGGCTTGCTTGTCTCGAGAGGCAGGTATGACATGACCCAATCCCCTCGCTGGTATTCCTGGAATTCAGCTGGTTTAGCAAAGCAAGGATGAAGTCCCTCCTGAGCAGGGCAGCTGCATCTTTCTGTACACATTCCATCACTTCTGCCAACTGATGTCTCCGGGCCAGCTGGTCATCCACAACATGGATTTTGATGCCTCAAGAATTCCCTCCCAGACTCCCTGGCCTGAAAAGGGCAGCTGAAGGGCCCAGAAGCCCTTCATCAGAAGCCCATCATCAAACAAAGGGGTCAGAAGCCTGTGACTTTGGATTTCTGCCAATAGACAAGCGTCCAGATGGCCTCTGACCCAGGCATCCATGCACCTGCAGCTGTAAACCTATGTGGTTTATCCAGTGCACAGACATTAATTGACCACCTTTGGTATGCCAGGCACTATGGACACAGCAGGAACCAGACAGACACAGTCCCTGCTCTCCTAAGGTTTACGGTCTACAGGGAAAGGCAGGCAGATGTTCAATAAACTGTAACACAAACAGCTGTGCAATTGCAACTATGATGAGCATTACGAGGAAGTGCAGGGGCCATGTGACAGAGTATAACAAAGGCTGGGTAGGCTAGGGGCCTGGGATGTGGAGGCATCACTGAGGAAGTGACATTTAAGTTGAAACATGAGGGAAGAGAAGGTGTTACCCAGGTGAAGAGAGTGGGAAAGAGCCTTCCCAGTCCGGGGAACAGCAGAGGTGAAAACTCTAATCTGCAAGGCAGCTTGACATGATCAAGAAATCATAATAGTTGTCATGTATTGATTGCTCACTATATGCCCAGCCTGTTCTAAGAGCTTTCTTTACAAGTATAGTTTTTCTAATGGCCACCGTGCTACGAAATAAGGAACTAGCATCCTCATTTTACAAATGAGGAAATTGAGGCACAGAGAGGTTAAGTAATTGCCCCCAAATCCCATAGCTACAAAATGAGGGAGCTACAAATTGAGGCACTGACAGGTTAAGTAATTATCCCCAAATCCCACAGACTACCATTGGATCCAGGTAGTCTGACTCCAGAGACGGTATCCTTAACCCCTATGTCAGAATCCCCTGTGAAGATAAAAAGTCATGATGTCATAGCAGCAATATGTATTGTTGGACATGTATAAAGCGGCTGATGAAACCACATTCATAGTAGAAGGGTATCTTAACTACATCTTCTTATTTTCTGTATTCTTGATGCTTTGGGGTCTGGGGTTTGCTGATCCTGGAGGGACTGTCCCTTCCAGGGTTAGCTAATCCCTAGAGATGGCAAAGACTACGCTGTGAGCACACCTTTGATATGCAAACCAACCAATCCAGAGCCCACACCCAAACTCTCACAACTTGAGCTGCCATCCTCTTGTCCTAGTCACCCCAGGGCCAGGTGTCAGACAACTAGAGACATCCCCTATACCTCGGACCCCGCCAAAATTACTCACACTTGCCAATCCTAAACCTTGCCTTGCCTGCCTTTCCCTCCGAAACCATAGTTAAGGCCCCTGCCCTGATTTCCTCTTGCTCCTTCTGCCTCTTGCCCAACCCTGGGCTCCCCCGTGTGGCCCTGTGTGGCATGGCATGTCCCTTCCACTCCGGAACTGTGAGTAGCAAACTCTTTTTTCAATGGTAGTTGTCTCCTGATCTGCTGTCCTCAGCATTACCTGAATAATAAGACAACCTACATTTTTTTTTTTTTTTGAGACAGAGTCTTGGTCTTATTGCTGAGGCTGGAGTGCAATAGCAAGATCTCGGCTCACTGCAACCTCCACCTCCTGGGTTCAAGCAATTCTCCTGCCTCAGCCTTCTGAATGGCTGGGGTTACAGGCACCCACCACCACACGTGGCTAATTTTTTTGTATTTTTAGTGGAGACGGGGTTTCATCATGTTGGCCAAGCTGGTCTCGAACTCCTGACCTCAGGTGATCCGCCCACCTCAGCCTCCCAAAGTGCTGGGATTACAGGCGTGAGCCGCTGCACCCAGCCAACACAACCTACATTTTGAAACAAAGGGACCCTTGGATGTTTAGCTGAGGCTCAGGGAGGGGAAGCCCAGAAGTGGAATTAAACCCCAGGTCTCCAGGCTCCTGCCCTGATGCATGTTTTACTATGCTTCCCAGGAAGGTCATGAGGGAGGGACAGGGACAAGTTTGGGGTGAAAAGGAATAAACCTTGTTTTTTGAGACAGGGTTTCACTCTATCACTCAGGCTGGAATACAGTGGCTCAATCACAGCTCTCTGCGGCCTCCCCTTCCTGGACTCAGGCCATCCTCCCACCTCAGCCTTCCAAGTAGCTGGGCTAAATGTGTGTGCCACCACACCTGGCTTTTTTTTTTTTTTTTTTTTTTTTGTAGCAATGAGGTCTTGCTATGTTGCCAAGGCTGGGAAATCAGACTCTTTCTTTAAAAAGGGAAAAAGAATCTGATTTGTAGGAGCAAACAGAGTCATGATGGGAGAAAGAAAGTGGAGTTGGTGTTTGGGTAAGTGGACGCAAGGAGAGAAAGAATTTTATTCATTTTATCAATTTCATACCAATTATTAATAATAGCACAATCTTACTTGGTACTTACTATGGGCCGGGTACTCTTCTAGGTGCTTTCTGTGTAGTATGTCATTTAACCCAAATAACAACCCTATAAGGTCAGGGCTATTATCTCCACTTGGGAGATGAGGAAACTGAGGCATGGATTCTAAATGACTCACCTAACGTTAAACGGAACCTAAGTAAGTGGCAGTGGTGGGTTTTCTTTTCTTTGAGACAGAGTCTTGCTCTGTCACCCAGGCTGCAGTGCAGTGGCATGATCTCGGCTCACTGCAACCTCCGCCTCCTGGGTTCAAGCAATTCTCCTGCCTCAGCCTCCCCAGTAGCTGAGATTACAAGTATGCGCCACCACGCCTGGCAAATTTTTGTATTTTTAGTAGAGATGGGGTTTCACCATGTTGGCCAGGCTGGTCTCAAACTCCTGGCCTCACGCGATCCGCCCCCCTGGACCTCCCAAAGTGCTGAGATTACAGGCGTGAGCCACCGCGCCCAGCCTCAGGGGTGGGTTTTCTGATTCAAGTTGTCTGGAGTCTCCTTTGTTACTCTGTCACACTGCCCCTCAAGTGGTTTCAAAGCTGGCTCTCCTACCAGTGGAAGCACAAGGTGGGAATAGCAGACTCTTGCTGTTTTGCCTACAGAGGATGATGTAGCAATATCATCAAACTCTGCCCAGAAAGAAAGTTATTTCCACTCTCATCCTGAGAGGAATCAGGCAAGACATCTGTGAACGCTCGGCAGCTCTGACTACCACGGTGTCTCAGCCCAAGATGCAGGTAACTTGCAGACCATTATCCAATTCTGCTGGGTCCCCAATTATGGAGGGGAGAAAGGCTGGTGGCCCTCCTCAGGTTTCATCAGGACCTGCCTGGCTGCCCACCAACCGCAGAAGGAAGCCGGGCAGGGCCTGAGGAGTCTGCTCAGAACCAGAGCCTGCAGTGTCTTGTGGGTTCTTGTTGGCCCGGATGGCCTAGAGCCAGGACTGTGGTTACCGCAAGGACCTAGGCTCAGGTGCTGTGAGTGGTACCCACTGGGCCGTACACCCCTCTGAGTGCTGGTGGGCAGAGGATTCACCGAGGAGGCCTCTGCATGAGTTATAGATGGTCACACCAAGAGTTGCACCTCCACTGTCAACAGGATGTGCGTGTGAGGGTTTGGAGGTGGCTGGGAGGCCAGGAGGAGATGTTCCAGGGCTGTGAGTTCTGAAGCCCGCCAGAGAAAAGGGCAAAGAGACTCAAGGAGTTCACCCTCTCTCCTCTGGAGGAGCAAACGCCTCTTCCTAAAATACCAGCACCCCCTAGTGGCAGTCGGTGTCCATTTACACCTCAGGGTTCTTAACCCGGAGTCCCTGAACTTTGAGAGGAAAAAGATATGCATCTAATTTTTCACTCATCTTCAACTGAAATTTAGCATTTCCATGAATAATCAATGTAGGCAACACATCACAGTAGTGTCAACAAACAGTACTTGTGATTTTGTCACCAATAAATTTACAGGTATTTTTTACATCACATTACAGCAGTTGGAGGTAACTCAAAATGTCATTTGCATCTGTCGCTATTTGGAAATTATGCCAGTTATTAGTTCCGCCACGAGATCGTGTTATTTAACGCATTAATAAAGAAGCACATTTATTACTAGATTTCCAATTTGTTTTTATTTATGTTAAAGCTGTAATATAATTGTTACGGTATAATTGGTTTCCTTTATAATCCTGTTTATTTTGTTTTACAGATTTAAAACATTAATCTGGCCGGGTGCGGTGGCTCACGCCTGTAATCCCAGCACCTTGGGAGGCCGAAGTGGGCGGATCAAGAGGTCAGGAGGTCGAGACCATCCTGACTAACATGGTGAAACCCTGTCTCTACTAAAAACACAAAAAATTAGCTGGGGGTGGTGGCGGGCACCTGTACTCCCAGCTACTCGGGAGGCTGAGGCAGGAGAATGGCCTGAACCCGGGAGGCGGAGCTTGCAGTGAGCTGAGATCCCGCCACTGCACTCCAGCCTGGGCAAACAAAACAAAACAAAAAAAATAAAACATTATCCTGAAATGAGGTCCATGGGCTTTACTGGGCTGCCAAAGGGGTCCATGACTTAAAAATGGTGAAAGACCCTGCCTCAGAAGGAGCAGGTTTAATCAAATCCTCTTCTGCCACCAAGGCAGGCTCTGCAGTTGTGGGATTCAGAACAGCCCAGAACCAAGGAAAGTTGGGCTGGGGGTGGGTGACAACGACAATGTTTTACCTTAGACTGATTCTCTGTTGACCCAGTGGTTTGAATTGAGAGGCATCCTTATTCAGAACCCCTAAATCCTGCTGATGTTGGTGCACTGGGGAGGCAGCGGGACTTCTCCCAACGGGCAACAAATGTTGTCAGTGAGTTTACCTTTTGAAAAAAATGGTAAAATACTATGGTGAGCCAGAGTGGAGTCTACTAGAACTAGGCAGTATCACCTTCAGGAGACAAAATGGTTTCTAGGTCAAAGAGGCGTATAACGTTGTGTATGTTGATATAAAGAAAAAATATGCCTACTTTTTTTTTTTTTTTTTTTGAGATGGAGTCTCGCTCTGTCACCCAGGCTGGAGTGCAGTGGTGAAATCTTGGCTCACCGCAACTTCAGTCTCCTGGGTTCAAGCGATTCTCCTGCCTCAGCCTCCCCAGTAGCTGGAACTATAGGCTCGTGCCACCATGCCCAGCTAATTTTTTGTATTTTTAGTGGAGACGGGGCTTCACTGTGTCAGCCAGGCTGGTCTCCATCTCCTGACTTCGTGATCCACCTGCCTCAGCTTCCCAAAGTGCTGGGATTACAGGCGTGAGCCACCGCGTCTGGCCAAAAGATGCCTACTTTTAAAGAACATTAAAAATTCTTTTTACTGTAGACTGCAAATACATTTAGAAAGGGCACATAGCATGCATGTATGGTTTAATAAATAATTATAAAATTTGGAATGACCACCAGGAAATAAAATGCCACTCCCTCTCCCAACAAGCCTGCCATGGACTTCTCCCTGATCATAATGCTACCCCTTTCCAAGAGACTGCCACTCTCTGAACTTCTGTGGTTTCAACTTGTAGATTACTAATGAGATTGTGCATCTTTTTATAAGTTGATTGGCTATGAATTTTTTTTCTGTGAAATGCAAGTTTATGTCTTTTGCCTATTTTCTACTCAGATGTTTTCCTTAACTTATTGATTTATAAGAGTATCTTATCTATTTGGGGTGTTAAATGTCAGTTACATGTGTTGGAAACATATTCTCCAAGTTTAGGGTTTGTGGTTTTTTTTTTTGTTTTTTTTTTTTGAGATGGAGTCTTGGTCTGTTGCCCAGGCTGGAGTGCAGTGGCGCGATCTCGGCTCACTGCAAGCTCCACCTCCCGGGTTCACGCCATTCTCCTGCCTCAGCCTCCTGAGTAGCTGGGACTACAGGCG
This sequence comes from Pan troglodytes, assembly GCF_028858775.2. Taxonomy (NCBI): domain Eukaryota; kingdom Metazoa; phylum Chordata; class Mammalia; order Primates; family Hominidae; genus Pan; species Pan troglodytes. The sequence goes on from NC_072417.2 coordinate 61,713,676, forward strand.
CCCACCACCATGCCTGGCTAATTTTTTTGTATTTTTAGTAGAGACAGGGTTTCACCGTGTTAGCCAGGATGGTCTTGATCTCCTGACCTCGTGATCCGCCCGCCTCGGCCTCCCAAGGTGCTGGGATTACAGGCGTGAGCCACCGCGCCCGGCCCTATGGGGTTTGAGTTTTTACATTTTGTTGTCGTTGGTGTTGTTGCCCAGGCTGGAGTGCAATGGCGTGATCTTGGCTCACTGTAAGCTCCGCCTCCCGGGTTCAAGTGATTCTCCTACCTCAGCCTCCCAAGTAGCTGGCATTACAGGCATGTACCACCATGCCCGGCTAACTTTGCATTTTTAGTAGAGAAAAGGTTTCTCCATGTTGGTCAGGCTGGTCTTGAACTCCTGACCTCAGGTGATCTGCCCACCTCAGCCTCCCAAAGTGCTGGGATTATGAGCGTGAGCCACCACACCCGGCCTTTTCATCTGTATTTTCTTTTCAATGTTTTAAAGTTTTGTTTTTCACATTTAAGTATTTAATCCATCTGAGGAACTTCTGCTTTAAAGTAGAATGCAAGAAACTAGCGATAAGTTTCTGTTGTAACAGCTTGAAACACTAGATAAATTATAATAATTGTATTAGTCTGTTCTCACACTGCTAATAAAGACATAACTGAGACTGGGTAATTTATAAAGGAAAGAGGTTTAATGGACTCACAGTTCCACATGGCTGGGGAGGCCTCACAATCATGGCAGGAGGCAAAGGAGGAGCAAAGTCACATCTTACATGGATAGTGGCAGGCAAGAAAAGAGAATTTGTGCAGGGAAACTCCCCTTTATAAAACCATCAGATCTCATGAGACTTATTCACTATCATAAGAGCAGCATGAAAAAGACCTGCCCCCATGATTCATTATCTCCAACTGGGTCCCTCCCACAACACATGAGAATTATGGGAGCTACAATTCAAGATGAGATTTTGGTGGGGACACAGCCAAACCATATCAATAATCATATTTTTAAATGCATCAATGATCTGGGAAAGCAAATAAAATTAGATTAACTAAAAAAAGGAAGAATGTTGCTTAGGTGAGCCAAGATCAACAGCCTCTTTGGTCCAAAGGACATTTGCTGAATCTAAGCACAAAGTTAGGGTCAGGATTGCCATAGGGAGAGGTTTCTAATAGGGGAATGAAAAATCAGCAAAGTCAGATTTTTCTGACTTTCTCAAATCCGAAACATATTTGGACAGACATTTCACCAAAGAGTATCTACAATGGCAAATAAGCACATGAAAAGATGTTCGGTACCATTAGTCACTGGGGAAATGCAAAGTAAATCCACATTAAGTACCAATAGCAAATGTTAGTGAGAAGGTGGAACACTTGGAACCCAGACCTATTGGTAAGAATGTAAAACAATACAACTGGTTTGGAAAACAGTTTGGCAGTTTCTTAAAGTGTTAAACATACATCTACCACATAATCAGCCATTTTTCTTGTAGATATTCGCCAAAGGAAGATGAAAGCATGTGTTCATGCCAAGACTTATATATGAATATTCATAGCAGATTTATTTGTAATAGACAAAAACTGAAAAAAAAACAACTAAATGTCCATCAAAGGTAAATAGATAAATTAGGGTAAATCTATACAACAAAATATTATTTAGCAATAAAAAGGATGGAATTATTTTATTTTATTTTGGAGAGGGTCTCGCCCTGTTGCCTAGGCTGGAGTGCAGTGGGGTGATCATGGCTCACTGCAGCCTCCACCTCCTCAGCTGGCTCAAGTGATCCTCCTGCCTCAGCCTCCTGAGTAGCTGGGACTATAGGTGCACACCACCACACCCAGCTAATTTTTAATTTTTTTTTGTAGAGGCAAGGTCTTACTATGTTGCCTAGGTTGGTCTTGAACTCCTGGGCTAAAGCCATCCTCCTGCCTCGGACTCCCAAACTGTTGGGATTACAGGCGTGGTCCGCCACACCCAGCCAGGATGGACTTTTGACACATTCAACAGCATGGTGAATCTCAAAACAATTAAGATGAATGAAGGCATCTAGACAAAGAAGAGTACATACTATATGATTCCATTTATTTAAAATTCTAAAATTCTAGAAAATGAAAACTAATCTATAGTAACAGAAAGCAGGTCAGTGGTTGCCTAGAGGCAGTGGATGGATGGGCGGAAGGGACTAGAAAGGGCCACAAGAAACCTTCTGGGAGTAATGGACGTTCATTATCTTGATTGTGGAGATGTATTTTCATGGGTCTATATGTATGGCCGAAGTTCTCAAATTGCACTGTTTACATATGTGCACTTTATTGTATATCAATTATATCTCGATAAAGCTGTAAAAAAATTTTTAATCCTACAGAGAAAACTCTAGGCCCAGATGATGTTACAGATAAATTATTTCAAACACCTAAGGAAGAAACAGTACTAATATTACATAAACTCTTTAATAGCATAGAGGAAGAGGAAACACTTTTAAAAATAATAATAATAATGGAGATAGGCTCTTGCTATGTTGGCCAGGCTGGTCTTGAACTCCTGGGCTCAAACCATACTCCCACCTTGGCCTCCCAAAGTGCTGGGATTACAGGTGTGAGCCATTATGCCCAGCTGGAAACACGTTCTAAGTCTTTTTGTGAGGCTAGTATAACTGGATACTAGAACCTGACAAAGACGTTACAGAAAGAGAGAATAACAGGACAAATTCTGTCATGAATATAGATGCAAAGTTCTAAACAAAATATGAACAAATTCAACCCACAGTGTACAAGTAAGATAATGCATATGAGAAAGTGGAGTATTTTCTAGGATTGGAAAATTGGTGTAATATTAAAAGATCAATCAATGAAATTCACCATAAAACAATACAAAGGATAAAAAGACATATGATCATCTCAATAGATGCAGAAAAAGCACTGGATAAAATTCAACACTTGTTCAGAATAAAAATTCATCAAACTAGAAAATTTCTGTTAGCTGATAAAGTGTAATTCATATGGAACTAATTTTGTGTTATGTACAAGATAGAAAGGATTCTATTTTATTTTTGTATATGAATTATCAACTATGCCAGCAACATGTATTGAAAGGGCTCCCCCTTTCTCCTCTGACCTGTAATGCCATCTAGGTCTTAAATCATACTTCCACATATGTGCAGATCTATTTCCACTGACCTGCCTATACCTGCACCAGTACCACCCAGTCATAGCTTTAGGATGCGTTTTGATCCTTCATAAGGAAAAACCACACCACCACCTCTGCCCACCCACTTCCTTTTTTTTGAGACAGGGTCTCGCTCTGTTGCCCAGGCTGGAGTTCAGTGGTGCAATCTTGGCTCACTGCAGCCTCAACCTCCTACCTCAGCCTTCCGAGTAGCTGGGACTACAGGCGTGAGCCACTGTGCCTGGCCACACTTCTTCCTAGGAGTATCTTGTATATTCTCAGTCCCTTGCTCTTCCATATACAGTACTGAAACACCTGAGCAAATTCCACTTACAACTTTGTTGGGAATTTTTCTTGGGGTTGGTCGCATCAGATTTGGTGAGACTTCATTCTTATACTTTGCTATGAGACATGTTTTTCTTTTAACGTGTTTATAAAGACTGATTTAGTCTTTATTTAGTATGTCCAACATCTGGCTTCCTCTGAGACAAATTCTATTGACTTTTATTTCCTGTGTGTGGGATATGCTGTTTCTTTGAGTGCCTCATAATTTGTAGTTGATAACAGGACATTTTACATTTGGAAATCAGATTCACACCCCCTTCCCAGCGTTTGTTGTTGCTGCTGTTTGTTGATATTGTTGTTGCTGCTACTGTTTAGTTTGTTTAGTGGCTTTCCTGTACTAATTCTATGAAGTCTGTATTATTTGTTTTGTGTGGCCAAGGAAGTCTGTGCTCCTTTAGCTTAGTGGTCAGCTAATGTTTAAATAGAGGTTCTTTAAATGCCCAAACCAATTGATCTCCCTGCATTTTGCCAGGGAACTGTGCGTGTGTGTTGACAAACACTCTGATTGCCCTAGTTAGTTTACATCTCTGCCTTAACTTTCACTTCCTGCTTGAGCACATGCCGAAGGTCAGCCTGAGGTGAGAGACTGGGGCCTTGTCAGGTCTTTCATGGGCATGAACATGTGCCTACCCTTCTAGATCTCCAGGACTATGTCAGAGCTTTCCAAAGCCCCCTAGCTCATTTCCCAGATTTTGCCAGAGGCAGCTGCACTGTTAAACAATTGCTGTTGATTGCTTTCAACAAATACTCCAGTAGTAGGGCAAGCTCTGAGTCAGGTCAAATAAAAACATCTGTGAATGGGGCTTTTCCAGGGAATTGCCAGCGCAGTCAAATAGTGACAGTTCTCTGGGATGGGACCTTTGGGGGTGCCCCAAAACCACCTGCCTCCTCCAGTGGCTGCAACATTGCTGCTTTGCACAGCTACCATGGTTGTAAGATTTTCAAGTCTACCTCAGAGCTGGGGAGAGGGAGATGAGAACAGGGGAAGTTAAAAATGCTGCAGAACTCACTGTTCTTACTGAGAGTCAGCATTTTTTCTTGAATAAATGCTCCTGAGATTGTTGCAAGTTTTTGGTTAATTTACAGAGTTCTAAAAAGGTTTTTATTTTATTTATTTTTTATTTTTTTTGCCAGTGTTCTCACTGCTTTTATGGAGGAATGAATTTTGGGGGCCTCCACTCTGCCGTTTTGGAAGTGCTTCTTCAGGATTGCATTGAATCTTATAGGTCAGTTTGAAGAGAGTTGATATTTTTATAATACATTTTGTCCATAAAATGGGATAACTTGCCAATTATTTGTATGTTTTTCAGTGAAGTTTTACAGTATTCTGTATATTGTCTTGTAAATGTTTTATGTTTACTGTCCTAGCTTATGTTGCAACAATTATCTTGTAATTTAAAAAAAATATGTATTTTGTTAGTTGCTGGTGTACAGCAACGGAATCCATTTTTTTTGTACAGTGATTCTAGAGCCAGTTATCTTGTTAACTTCCAACCTTATTTCTAATAATTTCTTTCTTTCTTTCGCTCGCTCACTCTTTCTTTCTTCTTTCTTTCTTTCTCTCTCTGTCTCTCTCCCTTCCCCTTTCCTTTCCTTTCCTTTCCTTTCCTTTCCTTTTTCCTTTCCTTTCCTTTCCTTTCCTTTCCTTTCCTTTCCTTCTAGATGGAGTTTTGCTCTTGTTGCCCAGGCTGGAGTTCAATGGCGCAGTCTCAGCTCACTGCAATCTCCACCTCCCGGGTTCAAGCGATTCTCCTGCCTAAGCTGTCGTAGTAGCTGGGATTACAGGCATCAGCCACCACACCTAGCTAATTTTTGTATTTTTAGTAGAGACGGGGTTTCACCATGTTGGCCAGGCTGGTCTCGAACTCCTGACCTCAGACAATCCACCTGCCTCAGCCTCCCAAGGTGCTAGGATTTCAGGCATGAGCCACCGTGCTTGGCCTATTTTTAATAATTTCTTTGTGTCTTCTTTTCAGTTTTCTGTATAGACAAGCATATACTCTTTGAATAATGGCCTTTTCTTCTTCCTTTACAATGTTTTTAAATTGTGTTGTTATCTTAATATTCTGGCTGGGGTATCTGATATAATGGTGAATAGAAGTGGTAACAAGGCACATCCTTGTCTTGTGCCTGATCTTTTTTTTTTGAATCCATATGTGTTTATTTAAAATTAACTGCTCTTGGAAACACCCTGCTCTTCACATGCTTTTTCAAAAATACCTTTATTGAGAAAAAAGTTACATCCCAAACAAATCACTCATTTAAAGTGGTTTTTAGGATATTGAGAGTTGTGCAACCATCACCCCAATCAGCATTTTCATCACCCCAAAAACAAACCCCATGCCCATTAGCAGTCACTTAACTATTTCTTTCCAACCATCCCTAAGCAGCCACCAGTTGACTTTCTGTCTTTATGAATTTGACTGTTCCAAACATTTCATACAAATGCAATCACACAATACAGGGGTGATTTGCAACTGGCTTATTTGTTTCACTTAGAATAAAGTTTACAAGGTTCATCTATGTTGTAGCTTATGCCTGATATTAAAAAGGATGCTTTGGCCGAGCGTGGTGGCTCATGCCTGTAATCCCTACACTTTGGGAGGCCGAGGTGGGCCGATCACGAAGTCAGGAGATGGAGACCATCCTGGCTAACATGGTGAAATCCCATCTCTACTAAAAATACAAAAAATTAGCCAGGCGTGGTGGCACGTGCCTATAATCCCAGCTACTTGGGAAGCTGAGGCAGGAGAATCGCTTGAACCTGGGAGGTGAGGTTGCAATGAGCCGAGATCTCGCCATTGCACCCCAACCTGGGGGACAGAGCGAGACTGTCTCAAAATAAATAAATAAACGAATAAATAGGATTCTCCCTAGTATTTCTTTGTTAAAATTAAGTGTTTATTATAGGCATTTACTAAATACTCTATTTCAGGTTAGGGAAATTCTATTCTTAGTTTTCTGAGAGATTTCTCCCCCGCCCCCAAACACTGATAATTTTATGAAATGCCTTTTAAGCATCCTGTCGGACGTTTCGCCTCTTACACGGTTAATATGATGAATGACACCATAGAATTTTCTGCTGCCAAATTACCCTTGCATTCCTGGGTTAAACCCAAGTGGTCATAATGTATAATCATTTTTGGTTTCCTATCTTTGCATCTAGCGTCACAAATAAAATCGGCCTGTAATTTTTATTTCTTCTATCTTTATCTAGTTTGGATATCAAGGTTATGGTGCCCTCATAAAATGAGTTGGGGACTATTCTTTCTTCTTCAGTTATCTGAAAGGGTTTGTACATAATTGGAATGAGCTGGTTTTGTTATTTTTTTTCCAGGAAAAAAATGGCCATTTCATCTAAGTTTTAAAATTTATGAGCCTAATATTATTCACAGTATTATATGTTATTTTCATAATCTCTACTGCATCTGTAGTTATGTCTCTTTTTTGACCCTAATATTATTTACTTGTACTTTCTATTTCTTATCTATCTTGCCAGATATGTGTTTATGTTGTCAAATAACCATTTTTTGGCTTCATTTGGTTCTGACAAATATTTATTATTTCATTAATCATGGCTCTTATTTTTATTATCTCCTTTTTTTAGGAGGTAGGGACTAATCTATTGCCCTTTTTTTTTTCTTTTTTGAGACAGTCTTGCTCTGTCACCCAGGCTGGAGTGCAGTGGTGCAATCTCCGCTCACTGCAACCTCCACCTCCCAGGTTCAAGCAATTCTCCTGCCTCAGCCTTCTGAGTAGCTGAGGTTATAGGTGCCCACTACCACACCCAGCTAATTTTTTGTATTTTTAGTAGAGACGGGGTTTCACCATTTTGGCCAGGCTGGTCTCAAACTCCTGACCTCAGGTGATCCACCCGCCTCGGCCTCCCAAAGTGCTGAGATTACAGGTGTGAACCACCGTGCCCAGCCCCTATTGTCCTTTTTCTAACTTCTTAAATTAGACAGTTTATTAATTTTCAGCCTTCTTTTCTCAGATTAGCATTTAAGAGGCCACAAATTTCCTTCTATGTATGGCTTTTACTTGTGTCCCACGAGTTTTGATATGTAATATTTTCATCATCATTCAGTTCTAAGTATTTATTTAACTTATTTTTAGGGATAGGGTCTTGCTATGTTGCCCAGGCTGGAGTACAGTGGCTATTCAGAGGTACCAACATATAGTGCACTACAGCCTTAAACTCCTGGGCTCAAGCAATCCTCCCGCCTCAGCCTCCAGAGTAGCTGGGACTACAGGCATGCACCAATGTGCCCAGCTTCAGTTCTAAGTATTTTTAAAACATTTCCAGTGTGATTATTTTTCTTTGACCTAGAGGCAATTTAGAAGTGTCCAGTTTTATCATTTAAAACTATTTTTGTTATGGCACTGTGGTCAGAGAATGTGGTCCGTATGACATTAGTTCTCTGAAATTTGTTAAGACTTGATTTGTGGCCTTGCCCATGATTTATTTCAGTAACTGTTCCAGCTGGGCTTGAGAAGAATATGACTGTTTCTCAATAATTGGGTGTAGGGTTATATATATGATTATCAAATCCAGTTTAATTGTTTTTGATGAAATCTATAGCTTTACTACACTTTATCTTTTGAGGGCTTTTTGTTTGTTTGTTTGTTTGTTTTGTTTTGAGACAGATTCTCACTGTGTCACCCAGGCTGGAGTACAGTGGCCTGATCTTGGCTCACTGAAACCTCTACCTCCTGGATTCAAGTGATTCTCGTGCCTCAGCCTCCAAAGTAGCTGGGATTACAGGCATGCACCTCCATGCCTGGCTAATTTTTGTATTTTTTTAGTAGAGACGGGGTTTCACCATGTTGGCCAGGCTTTTCTCGTGGACACAAGTGATCCACCCACCTTGGCCTCCCAAAGTGCTGAGATTACAGGTGTGAGCCACTGCCCCTGGCCTCTTTTGAGGCATTAATATTTCACAGAGCCTTGTCAAAACCTCACAATGATGATTAATTTCTCAATTTCTCCATGTGGTTCTACTAATTCTTGCTTTATGTAATATTTAGATTTTTAAAGTTAGTTTTGTATAAGTTTAAATTTGTTTTATCTGTTGATGAGTTAAAACTGTATCACTATATCATATCTCTACTTCTAATAATACTTGTCTATTTTAATCTGAAATTGACACAACTAACCACCTTTATTTTAGTTAGTTTTCGCTTGGTATTTCTTTTGCCATCCTTTGGCTTTCAGCACTTTCGTGTCTTCATACCTTAGAAATACCTCTTAGAAACTGCAACTGGCCGGGTGCAGTGGCTCATGCCTGTAATCCCAGCACTTTGGGAGGCCGAGGTGGGCAGATCACTTGAGGTCAGAAGTTCGAGACCAGCCTGGCCAACATGGCGAAACCCCGTCTCTACTAAAAATACAAAAAAAGTAGCTGGGTGTGGTGGCAGGCACCTGTGATCTCAGCTACTCGGGAGGCTGAGGCAGGAGAATCGCTTGAACCTGAGAGGCGGAGGTTGTGGTGAGCCGAGATATCGCACCACTGTACTCCAGCCTGGGCGACAGTGAGACTCTATCTCAGAAAAAAAAAAAAAAAAGAAAAGAAAAAAAGAAAAAAAAAAGAAAAAGAAAGAAAGAAACGCAACCAATTGTGTTTTGTACGTTTTCTTCAATCTACAATCTCTGACTGTTAATGGGTCACTTTATTTCATTATGATTATTGATATATTTTGGCTAGTTCCCAGACTTTTGGCTTCATTTCTATTTGCCCCACTTTTTCTGTTTCTTTTTTCCTCCTTTCTTTCTGTTTTTTTGTAGTATGTGTGTATGTGTGTGTATTAGCTTGTTTTTTTTGTTTTGTTTTGTTTTGTTTTGTTTTTGTATGTTTGCTCATTAGGGGAATTTCATTTTCTTGGTTTTCAGTTTGGTTTTGTATTTAACTTTTTAAAATTTTTTTACTGTTGCAGTGAGCTGAGATCGCGCCATTGCACTCCAGCCTGAGCAATAGAGCAAGACTCCATCTCAAAAAAAAAAAAAAAAAAAAAGATTTGAAGTAGAAAACACACTTATTTTTTCCCCAATGATTAGTTAGTTGCCCCTAATGGTCAGTTGTCCTAACCCATTATTGAGTAATTGATCCTATCTTCTTTAATCTATGTTAAATTCATTCAGATATTTGTGTTTGTTTCTGACAGATCAATTTAGTCCCATTGATCTGTTACACTTCCTCCATCAGCACCACAGCCCTGTAACTCTGTGGCTTTACAGAACATCTTCAGATCTCAGATGGAAAGTCCTCCCTCATCACTCAACCTTTGAAAAAGTTTCTTGGTTAAATTCACACAATTATTTTTTATGATGAAATATAAAATCATTTTGTCAATCTCCTTCCTTGCCCCCAACCCCCCTAAAAGCCTTATTTGGCTTTGGTTGAAACTATATTACATTTTTAAACTCAACTGGGGGAAAATGGACATCTTTTACAATATGATTATATTTTCCAATCCAGATATATGAAATATCTTACCATTTATGCAAGACTTCTTTTGTGTCCCATAGTACAATTGATAAATTTTTAATAACAATGTTATTGAGATATAATTCACATACCCTGTAATTCACCCATTTAAAGTGCACAGTTCAATGGATTTTAGTACGTTTAGTCATGCAACCATCATCACAGTCAACTTTTGAATATTTTATTTCCCCCACATAAATCCCATCCCCATTAGCATTCACTCCCCATTTTCTCCCTACCACCCCAGTCTTTGGCAACACTAATCTACTCTCTGTTTCTATGATATTGCCTACTGTGAACGTTTCTTTTTCTTTTTCTTTTTCTGTTTTTTTTTTGAGACAGAGTCTTGCTCTGTTGCCCAGGCTGGAGTGCAGTGGCGTGATCTCGGCTCACTGCAACCTCTGCCTCCCAGGTTCAAGCAATTCTCCTGCCTCAGCCTCCTGAGTAGCTGGGATTACGGGCATGCGCCACCATGCCTGGCTAATTTTCTTTTTTGTATTTTTAGTAGAGATGGGGTTCACCATGTTGATCAGGCTGGTCTCGAACTCCTGACCTCGTGACCCACCCGCCTCGGTCTCCCAAAGTGCTGGAATTACAGGCGTGAACCATCGTGCCTGGCCTGAACATTTCATATAAATAAAATCATATAATATGTGGTTCTTTGTAATTGGCTTCTTTCACTTAGCATAGTTTTTTTTTGTTTTTTTTTTGAGATGGAGTCTCGCTCTGTCGCCCAGGCTGGAGTGCACTGGTGCGATCTCAGCTCACTGCAAGCTCCACCTCCTGGGTTCACTCCATTCTCCTGCCTCAGCCTCCCGAGTAGCTGGGACTACAGGCGCCCGCCACCACGCCCAGCTAAGTTTTTGTATTTTTAGTAGAGACGGGATTTCACCGTGTTAGCCAGGATGGTCTTGATCTCCTGACCTCATGATCTGCCTGCCTCGGCCTCCCAAAGTGCTGGGATTACAGGCATGAGCCACTGCACCCCGCCCACTTAGCATACTATTTTTAAGGTTCATTCACATTGCTGTATGTATCAGTACTTCATTTCTCTTTACAACCAAGTAATATCCCATTGCATGGATATACTACATTGTATTTATCCATTAATCAGTTGAAGGACATGTGTGTTTTTTCAGTTTTGGGCTATTATGAATAATGCTGCTATAAACATTCATGTACATGTTTTTGTGTGGACATATGTTCTCATTTATCTTGGGTATATACCTAAGAGAATTGCTGGGTCATATGGTAACTGTATGTTTAACCTTTTCAAGAAATTGACAGAGTATTGTCCAAAGTGATTGTGCCATTTTACATTCCCACAAGGAAATAGGTATGAGGGTTCCAAATTCCCAACATCCTTGTCAACACTTGTTATTATCTGTTTTTTTTTTTTTTTTGGTAGTGTATGGTATTTCATGGTGGTTTTGACTCGCATTTCTCTGACGATGTTGAGCATTTTTGCACATGCTTGTTGGCTATTTCTATATTTTCTTTGGAGAAATGTCAATTCAGATCCTTTGCTCATTTTTTAATTAGGTATTTGCCTTTTTATTATTGAGTTATAGTAGTTCTTTACATATTCTAGATTCAGATCCCTTATCATATATATGATTTGCAGTATTTTTCTACTATTCTGTGGGCAATCTTTTCAGTTTCTTGGTGGTGTCCTTGAAGAACAAAATTTTACTTTTCACGGTGTCCACTTTATTTATTTTTTATTTTATTTTATTTTTAGATGGACTCTCGCTCTGTCGCCCAGGCTGGAGTGCAGTGGCGCGATGTTGGCTCACTGCAATCTCTGCCTCTCAGGCTCAAGTGATTCTCCTGCCTTAGCCTCCCGAGTAATTGGGACTACAGGCGTGCGTGTGTCACTACACCTGACTAATTTTTGTATTTTTAATAGAGATGAGGTTTCACATGTTGGCCAGGCTAGTCTCAAACTCCTGACCTCACGTGATCCACCCGCCTCAGCCTTCCAAAGTGCTGGGATTACAGACGTAAGCCACTGCGCCCGACTGATGATACCCACTTTATTTTTCTTCTTTTGTTTCTTGGGCTTTTGATGTCATATCTAAGAAACTATTGACTAATCCAAGCACATGAAGATTTACACTTATGTTTTCTTCTATGAGTTTTATAGTTTCAGCTCTGAGCTTTAGGTCTTTGATCCATTTTTGAGTTAATTTTTGTATGTGCTATGTCCTAGGGACCCAATTTTACAATTTTGCATATGGATATTCAGTTGTCTCAGCACTATTTACTGGGATGAATGAGCTCATTTTCTATCTGGTCATTGGTGGTATGTAGAAAATTATTGAATTTCATCTTTTTGTGTCTCCAGCTACTTTGTTGAACTCTCTTATTAGTTCTAGACATTTCTCAGTCCCTTATCTAAGGTTTCTCAGGTAGACAATCATATCACTTACAAATAATGATGAACTTGACTTTTGCTTCCCAAATTTCTGACTCTCTTATCTTTTTGCTTTGAATTTCACAATATTGTTGAAACTATTCAAGCTGTGGGCACCCTTGTTTTATAGGAATTCTTCTGTTATTAAGGACTGTATCTGTCCCTTCATTCCAAGTCATCATTAGCTATCACATTGTCTGCTGGATTGAGATAGATATCATTTATCATGTTGACAAAGTCTCCTTTTATTCCTAACCACAGAGAATTTGCATTAGGGGGCATTTTCTCAGGATAATTATATAGTTTTTCTCCCATGTCCTATTCATGTGATGAACAACATGAATACACTTTTACAGTAATCGCTGTTTGTATAAATGAAGTGTCTTCCAGCCAGTGGGAAGATTACCTCATGTGAACAGAAAGAACTCAGGTTTCACTGGTGCATGCTCCCACCTGTGTAATAGAAAACAGATGTCACAAACTGAAAGCCAGTAGGTCATGTGTAGTTTGGTCTGTAAGACATTTTAGAATACTGTTTTGAATTAGTTGCTAACATTTAAAAATCAGAAGATTTCTCTTATGAATTCCAATTTCTAGTTTCTCTTTTAAAATCATAAGATCTAGCCACACCAATCCTGCATTTCCACATGGCCACCGTGGGTTGGAGCTGAGCCCCAGGGGCTCCTTTTAGTGGTCTCTTCATTTACCTCATTAGCATCCCATCATACCGTATTGTCACCATACCCTATTGTTTCCCACACATCAGAGTCAAGGTTCAGTTGCCAATTTTTGCATTTGTGCAATTTTTAAAAATAATGAAATATTGTTTGTAATCATGTCCAGCAAATGTAGAAAAAAATGAAAGAGGCCAAGAGGGCCAGGTGCTTCTAAGAGAAAAGAGGGAAAGCATATTTCTAGGTAGAAGTAAAGAATATTGCTATATGTTTAATATGCAAAATGTGTCTGCTGAAAGAATAAGACATAAGGGGCTACCAGAAATGAAATCTAAGACTATGGAAAAACTGTGTCGGGAAAGAGAATCTTGTTGCACTGGGGGGAGAAAAGGACTGACCTTTTAACAGGGTTTATTTCAGAAGGCACAGAGTATAAACAATGCTGTTATGGAATGTCAGAATATATTAAGTGAACACCATCTCACCCCTTCTATCGCTGAGTTTGACCTGCCTGGCCCTTGGGGGTGTTTGAATTTCTGATCCCTGCTCCAGGTCCTCTAGCTTCCTTCAAAGCCTCCTCAGTTATCCCTGGGGTTCCCCAGGTCTGTCTTACAGTGGTGACTGTGCTGGGGTCAGTCTCCTTGTGTTCCCCAAGGTACAAGGCTTAGTGATTTCAAAGCAATGCTTTTCCACAGGCCTACAGGGGCCAGAGCCATGGCATGTTCTTGCCCCTTTCACTTGGTTTCTCGGCCCTTAATGAAAAGGTCTTTTTGCTTCTTCCTGAAGCTCTTTCTCCATAAAGTTCAACCTGTGAGGGGGACCTGGGATAGAGATCACACTCCCATTGGTAGCAACAGCAAGGGACTGGCTTGGGAGAGATGTGGGTGCAGGCTGGCCCTATCTCCTTCAGCTCCTCCCCAAACATCCAATCTAAATTTTGCAATGGTGACCCATCAGTTAGACTCTACCCATCTCCTACGGTGACATGCTGGAATTTCCACTAGAGGTCACTCCCCATCTCACACCCTAGGGCCCACCCATAAACGCCTCCGTGCAGGCCCTGACTTTTAACCAGGTCAATGTACACAGTGGATTCTTGTGGGCGACCAGTCCAGTCTGCATTCCTTTGGGCTCATCCAGGATGTTGGCATTCCTTGAACAAACCCTACTTTGTCACAGTATATTGCTATTTTAATTAAAGGCTGGATATAACTTGCATTTACTTGTAAAAATTATTTTATTTATTTATTTATTTTTGAGATGGAGTTTTGCTCTTTCACTCAGGCTGGAGTGAAGTGGCACAATCTCGGGTCACTGCAACCTCCACCCCCCCGGGTTCAAGTGATTTTCCTGCCTCAGCCTTCCAAGTAGCTGAGATTATAGGCGCCTGCCCCCCACATCCAGCTAATTTTTGTATTTTTAGTAGAGATGGGGTTTCGCCATGTTGGCCAGGCTAGTCTTGAACTCCTGACCTCAGGCAATCCACCCGCCTCGGCCTCCCAAAGTGCTAGGATTACAGGCATGAGCCACCGCGCCCAGCCAAACTTGCGCTTATTCTATTTCAGATTTTGTATCTGTATCATAGAGAAGAATTCACCTGTAGTTTTCTTTTTGTGTTTTAGTATCAGGTGAAAACGAAATGGGAAGTTTTTCCAAAGTTTGTAAGATTTGCAACTTTTAAGTTTTGCTTTTTTAAGTTTGTATTTTGAAATAATTTTGGATTTACAAACAAAGGTGCAAACGTAAGAGTCCCCATAGACCTTTGACCCAGCTTCCCTAAATATTAGCATTGTATATAACATAGTATGATTCTTGAAATAAAAAAATTAACATTGATACAAAACTATTAACTAGTCTACAGACCTTATTCAAATTTTGCCGATAGTACAACTAAATGTACTTTTTCTGGCCCAGGATCCAAGTTCAAACCCCTCATTGCATTTAAGTGTTGTGTGACAATCTGTGACAGCCCTTTAGCCTTTGTTTCCTGAGCTTGACACTGTTGAAGATTTTGTAGAATGTCCCTCAATTTGAGTGAGTCTGATGTTTTCCTTTTTCTTTCTTTTCTTTTTAGAGACAGGCTGTCATCTAGGCTCTGTCACCTAGGCTAGACTGCACTGCAACCTCAACCTCCTCGACTCAAGCGACCTTCCCACCTCAGCCTTCTTAGTAGTTGGGACTACAGGCCCATGCCACTGCACCCAGCTAATATATGTATTTATTTTTTGGTAGAAATGGGTCTTGCTATGTTGCCCAGGCTGGTCTTGAAATCCTGGTCTCAAGCAATTCTCCCACCTTAGCTTCCCAACGTGCTGGCATTACAGGTGTGAGCAACCAACACCAAGCCCTGATGTGTTCTCTGATGAGATTGATGTAAGACATTTTTGGCAAGAATACCACAGAAATGATGTGCCTGTCTCAGCATCAAATCACGAGATGAATGTTATTGCTGTGTCTCCTTATGATAATGTTAACTTTCTTCACTTGGTTAAGGGGGTGTCCGTCTGGCTTCTTTGCTGTAAGGTTTCTATTTTCCCTTTGTAACTAGAAAGTATCTTGCTGTGCACGGTGGCTCATGCCTGTAATCCCAGCACTTTGGGAGGCCGAGGTGGGCAGATCACTTGAGGCCAGGAGTTTGAGATCAGCCTAGCCAACATGGTGAAATCTCGTCTCTACTAAAAATACAAAAATTAGCCGGGTATGGTGGCACAAGCCTGTAGTCCCAGCTACTCGGGAGGCTGAGGCAGGAGAATCGCTTGAACCTGGGAGGCGGACGTTGCCGTGAGTCGAGATCGTGCCACTGCACTCCAGCCTTGGCGACAGAGCAAGACTCTGTCTGAAAAAAAAAGAAAATACCTTGTTGGGTGCTACTTTAAGCAAATGTCTCATTTGTCTTAGTCTGATCAGGCTGCTATAAACAAAAAACCATACACTCGGTGGCTTATAAACAACAAACATTTATGTCTCACAGATCTGGAAGCTGGGAAGTCCAAGATCAAGTTACTGGCAGATTTGATGTCTGACAAGGGCCCGTTCCTCACAGGCAGCACCTTCTGACTGTGTCCTCACGTGGTGCAACACACGGTAAGGGGCAGTTCCCTTAGGCTTTTTTTTTTTTTTTTTTTTTTTTTTGAGATGGAGTCTTGCTTGCTCTGTCGCCCAGGCTGGAGTGCAGCAGCGTGATCTCGGCTCACTGCAACCTCCGCCTCCCAAGTTCAAGCAATTCCCCTGCCTCAGCCTCCCGAGTAGCTGGGACTACAGGCACGTGCCACCATACCCGGCTAATTTTCTGTATTTTAGTAGGGACGGGGTTTCACCATGTTGGCCAGGATGGTCTCAATCTCCTGACCTCATGATCCACCTGCCTCAGCCTCCCAAAGTGCTGGGATTACAGGCATAAGCCACCACACCTGGCCCCTTAGGCTTCTTTTTTTGGAGCACTAATTCTAATCATGAGGGCTCCACCCTCATCACCTAGACCTAATCACCTCCCCAAATGCCACACTTTCTAATACCATCACCTTGGCGGTTAGGCTTCAATGTATGAATAGGTGGGGGGACACATTCAGACCACAGCACCATTTATCATCATATTTTTGCTCACTGCATTTAGCATCCATTGATGATTCTTTTTTTTTTTTTTTGAAACAGAGTCTTGTTCTGTCACCCAGGCTGGAGTGCAATGGCATGGTTGGCTCACTGCAACCTCTGCTTCCCAGGTTCAAGAGATTCTCCTGCCTCAGTCTCCCAAGTAGCTGGGATTACAGGCACGCACCACCACACCCGGCTAATTTTTGTATTTTTAGTAGAGACAGGGTTTCACCATGTTGGGCAGGCTGGTCTCGAACTCCTGACCTCAGGTGATCCACCTGCCTTGGCCTCACAAAGTGCTGGGATTACAGGTGTGAGCCACTGTGCCCAACCCATTGATGATCCTCGCCTGCAAAAATTATTACTGTGATGTTTACCAAATGGTGATTTTTCTGCTTCCATCTTCCTTCTACATGTATTCACTGGCATTCCACTGTAAGAAAGGGTTGTCAATTCTCCCCCATGTATTTATCCAATTTTTTATGTCATTATGGACTCTTGGCTACTTATTTTATTCTATAAGCTATAACCCATAACTATCGTTATTGTGTTACTCAGCTTGTTCTGGATTTGGTCACTGCGAGCCCCTTCAAGTTGGTTATTGCATTCTTTTGACAAACATTAATCATTTTTTGAGCACTTTATTATTTTCTAGTACCACAAGATGTTCTAGATTCATCTTGTTCTTTCCCTGTCATGGCCCTTCAATCAGACATTCCTCCAAGGAGCTCTGGTTCCTTTTATTGAAGGATGATATTTAGAAACCAAGATCTGGAAGCTAGGTGTGCTCATCCCTAGTGGGATATCATTACCTCTAGGCTCCATCATCAGAGCTGGGAAATATACATACATCTATATCTCTTTATCTATATATTTATCTATGTATCTAACTATTAAAAACCATGAGTATACACTGATACCTCCAATTATCATCTAACACCACCACATTCATTCTAGCCTTCCACCTTTCCTTGTTTGTAACTTCCTTCCTCAACACCGAAAAACTTGGCTCTCATTATTCACAATATATTTACTTATTTGTTCAATCTTCACATATATATATAAAAGAGTTTCAGAATTTCTAACCCATATACCTGTGAGATATAGATTTGCTCATCAGAAAACAGACCCCTTAAGCAGTAATACCAACACAATGTGGTACAAGTTGTGTTTTTTTGGGGGTTTTTTTTTTTTCATCTTTAGCCTTTGTATTAGTCTGTTCTCACATAGCTATAGAGAAACACCTGAGACTGGGTAATTTTTATAAAGAAAAGAGGTTTAATCGGCTCATGGTTTTGCAGGCTGTGCAGGAAGCGTAGTGGCTTCTGCTTCTGGGGAGGCCTCTGGAAGCTCACAATTGTGGTGGAATGCAAAGTTGGGGCTTGCATGTCACATGGCCAGAGAAGGAGCAAGAGAGACCAAGGTGGGAGGTACTACACAATTTTTTTTTTTTTTTTAGATGGAGTCTCACTCTGTCGCCAGGCTGGAGTGCAGTGGTGCAATCTTGGCTCATTGCCACCTCTGACTCCCTGGTTCAAGCGATTCTCCTGCCTCAGCCTCCCAAGTAGCTGAGATTACAGGCATGTACCACCACACCCAGCTAATTTTTGTATTTTTAGTTGAGACGGAATTTCACCATGTTGGCCAAGATGGTCTCAATCTCCTGACCTCATGATCCGCCCGCCTTGGCCTCCCAAAGTGCTGGGATTACAGACATGAGCCACTGCGCCTGCCCAGTACTACACACTTTTAAATGACCAGATCTCATGAGAACTCACTCTCAAGAGGACAGTACCAAGAGGGATGGTGAAAAACCATTCATGAGAAATCTGCCCCCATGATCCAATCACCTTCCAACAGGCCCCACCTCCAGCACTGGGGATTACATTTCAATATGAGATTTGGACAGGGCACATACTTATAGTATGTAGTCAAAATATGGTTTTCTATGTTACTTGGTTAGTTCCTTTTGTCTTCTCCTTCCTCAGTATGGTTATATCATTCATTTGTAATAGGTTCATTTGTTACTGTTCATATTCAGTTTTGGGTTCCCATCACATCCTGATTGATGTAAACTTACTACTTTAGGGTGAGATGAGGATATGTGTAGCATTATCATGGTCCTCAAAGTAAGAACTGTACAAACAGCATACTCAGAGGATTGTCATTTCTCCCATCCCTTCTATCCTTACCCCCAATCTCCCATTCTTTCCAGACTATCGCTACCTATCCACTGTAGGTAACCAATCTCATCAGTTTCTGGTTGATCCTTCCTATACTTGTTTTTCTACAAATGAGAAGATACATGCATATTTTCTTATTTCTCTTTCTTTTTTACATGAAAGGTTAGCATACTATATTTTTCATGGTAGTATTTTTTAAAAGCATGGTAGAATTCTGTCCTTTAAAATTTGATAGAAGTCATCTATGTAACTACCAAGACATGGAGACTTTCAAGAGAGATGTTCTTTGATAATTTATACAATTCCATGGTTATTGATCTATTCAGAGTGTATCTCTTCTCAAGTCAATTTTTGGTAATTCATGTCTTACCAGGAAAGTTAAGATATTGAGTAGAAGATGCAAATCTTTCTTTAGTTCAGAGAAAATTTCTTCTGCCATATATTTTATTTTCTCCTCTCTCTCCTTGTGGAATTACTGTTATACATGTATTAGACCTCTATAGTCTAGCTATCACAGATCATCTTTTCTCTTCTGAATTCCAGGATAAATTTTCAAGCTTGTGTTCTGGGTCACACATTCAGCTTTCTTTGGTTCCCAATCTTCTGTTCATTGTTTCCATTGAGGTTTAAATTTAGCAAGCTAAAAATGTTTCCTAATTTCAGTTTGTAATTTCTTAATGATTCCTTGTAATTTCAGTTTGTAATTTCATAATCCACTACACTTGCAAATACAATATCCTCCCAAATATTATTAAAAACGTAAAAGAGAAAGATGTTTAATTTTTTTTTCCTCTTCTTCTTGTGGAAATTTCATTTCAAAGGAAACTAATTTTCTCTGACCATGTTCCTTTCTGTTGAAAGTCTGAATCTTTTTGTGTTTTCATATCATTACTTTTTCTCTCTTTGTTTATTTTTACCAGGAGGGAGTCTATATTTATTCTGGAATAGAAGTTGAGGTGGTTCTCCTGATTATCATGAATAGTCAGTAAGCATTCAGTCAAATAAATAAGTGGAGAGAGGTATTTTAAGCAGAGAGGACAGAGAGAGGAAGGGCATGAAGATATAAAAGCCCAATGTCAGCCAGGCACAGTGACTTGCACCTGTAATCCCAGCACTTTGGGAGGCCCGGGTGGGAGGATTGTTTAAGCCCAGGAGTTTGAGACCTACCTGGGCAACATAGCAAGACTCCATTTCTACCAAATTAATAATAATAATAATAATAATAATAATAATTAGCTAGGCATGCCTGAGGCAGGAGGATGGCTTGAGCCCAGGAATTTGAGGCTGCAGGGAGCATTGATCATGCCACTGCACTGGGTGACAGGAAGACCAATGTGGATTTTCTTTTCTCACATATTTTATGTACTGGGATATAATTTACAAAGAGCAGAATACGTAACTTTTAAGTGAAGATCTCACTAACTTGTGCATATGCAGAAACCATTTAACCACCATCAAGATAAAAACACCACCCCAGAAAGTTCACTCATGTCCACTTTCTGGCTAAATTGTTCCCTTCCCCCAAGATAACCATCATTCTGACTCCTATCACTATAAGTTAGTTTGCTGGTTCTTGAACTTCATATAAATGGAATCATGCACTATATTTTCTTTTGTGTCTGGCTTCTTTTGCTCAACATCATTTTTGTGAGATTCACCTATGTGGACAAATGCATCAGTCATTTATTCCTTTTTACTGCTGAGTAGCATTCCAGTGTACGAATATCCCACAATTTAACAAAAAATGCATTCTACTATTAATGATATTTGGGGTGTTTCCAGTTTGGGGCTATTATAAATAAAGTTGCTATAGTCATTCATATATATGTTTCTGTGGGGATATATACATTCATTTATCTTGGATATATACCTAGGAGTGGAATTTCTAGGTCACAAGTAGATGTATATTTAACTTTATTAGATACTGCCAATCAGTTTCCCAAACTTGTTGTGCCGTGTTACACTCCTACAAGCAATATATGAGTGTTTCGGTTGCTCCACATCCTTGCCAACATTTGGTGTTTTCAGTATGAATTTTAGCTATTCTAATGACTGTAAAGTGGTAACTCATGGTTTAAGTTTGCATTTCCCCAAAGACTCATCATGTTAGCACCTTTTCGTGTGTTTATTGGCCATGCGCATATCTTTTTTTTTGTTGAAGTGTCTGTTCAAGTCTTTTGCCCATTTTTAAATTGGATTCTTTGTCTTTACTACTTTTGAGTTGTGGGAGTTCTTTATATATTCTGGCTATAAGTTACTAGAAACCTTACTATCCACTGGTGGATAGTAATGATGTCAACTGAGATAGGGAAGGCAGGAGAAGGAGTTTGGGAGAAGATGAGGAATTTATTTTAGGTCATGGAGTAATTAAAAGGCTTTTGGATTGATTATCTAGGTATGGGTGTACAGAAAACACTTGGAATTACAGATCTGGAGCTCAAGAGAGAAGTCTGGGCGATAGTTTGGGAGGGAACCGTATGATGGGAATGGATGAGATTGCCCAGGGAGAAGAGAAGCAGCCTTATCTGAAATCTCAAGCATTGTAATGTTTAAGAGATGATGAAGAAATGAAGCCAGAAGAAGAAAACAGAAATCATGGTGAGAGGTGGAGGAGAAGCCAAGGAGGGGATTTTCAAGAAGGAGTGGTGCCAAATGCTGTAGTGAGGTAAGAAAATGAAACCATTGGAGTTGACATTTGGGGTTTCCCTGGTGGTCTCTGTTCAGAGAATTGAGGAATAAATGTAAGATGAGGAAGTGGAGTCAGGGGTAGACTCCTCTTTGAAAACATTAGGCAGTGAAAGGAAGGAGAGTGATTTCAAAGAGCCATAGATTTTAAAACAAAGCAACAAAGGAGTTGTAGAAAGAAGTACATAATCAGATGCTTAATGAGTGACAGAGGTACCTTTCAGAGTTTTTCCAGCAGCTTTGGGGAGGTGGGAAATGGAGGATGGATAGGTGTCAGGTGCTGATCAGATCTGGGACAGGGAGACGCAGACAGAACTCAGTGTTGACGGCGTGGCATAACATGCAGGCTCCACATCTGGGTCACAGCTATAGGTGGAGAGGAGAATGCCTACTTCTGAGGGGATGTACAATGGGACCAAGTTGGCTTCTTGGGATGCTCAGAGCCCTAGGAGTGAGCACCAATGAGCCACTCTTTTGCAGTTTTCCTCCATTTTCAGAAGGCAGGCATCCCATAATTTCTCTGGCAGATTATTTGCCTTTCCAAGTGCTCTCCTAATCCAACATTTCCATCTGGCACACAGTGTCATTCTTGCTCCTGAATTCCTGATTCCAGAGCAGTTCTGCCATTTTCTTCCTTTGCACAGTGTGTACCTTCCCTCTTCTCCTCTTCTTCCAAATGTCCATATTTTTGTGGTGGAAAAGGTGGGGACAGGGGAGACAGAAGACTGGAATCCTTATCAAGTCCTCTCTCAGCCCTTGGTGGCTCTGGTTCCTTCTCTGTGAAAGGGTGACGTGTGGGGAAGGGGTTGGGGATGAGGTAGGAGAGGGGGTCTGAGTTCCTTCCCACTTCTAACGATGGCTGGAACCAGGCCTCTGTGTTCAACCAAGGGTACTTTCTGTTTCTGTCCATTTGGGGAAGTTGCTTTTTCTTGGTATTTCGGGAGTCAGGAAAAGAAAAGTCATTGGTGTTCATATCTCTCAAAGCCTCAGGTAGGGCTGCGGCTTTTGACCAACAATAACGTATGACCATGACCTTGTGGCCGAGTTTGCACGCCTCTAACAGATATTATGACACAGTTCCATTCAATAGTGGAAGTGGAGATTTCAGCGTTGCCCTTTGTTAACCCACAAATGAAGTGCTACTCTTCCATTGCGAGGGCTGTCGGAGCAGTAGCCAACCTTCTTATCCCCATTTTTTAAGCGAGGGAAAGGAGGCATAGGAAGGGCAGTGTCCTTGTGTGATTCCCTGGGGAGTCCTTCCAACTCTTGGTAGAGCATCATCTGCAACGTCGTCTGGGGGAGAAAAGGGGGAGGCAAGAAGAGGGCCTTGAACCTGGAGGCAGGAACTCCCGCACACCCTCACTCCCTTCCCCAGGGGCTGGGGAAACCACTCAGGTGACAGTAGCCTTGGTGCCGGCCAGGGAGGGCGGGAAGTCCAGCCAGAGGCTGGAACAGCAGTGCTGAACGCCGGGACTGGCTGGTATTTCTATGAAGGTTCCTGCAGAAGGATGCGGGTCAAGGTGCCCGTCTGCACAGCAGTAGTGCAGGCATTTTAAGGGTTAAGGGCACCCAAAGAAAATAGAAGTAGGGGCCGGGCGCAGTGGCTCACGCCTGTAATCCCAGCACTTTGGGAAGCCGAGGCGGGCGGATCACGAGGTCAAGAGATCGAGACCATCCTGGCCAACATGGTGAAACCCCGTCTCTAGTAAAAATACAAAAAATTGGGCGTGGTGGCGCGCGCCTGTAGTCCCAGCTACCCGGGAGGCTGAGGCAGGAGAATCGCTTGAACCCGGGAGGCGGAGGTTGTGGGGAGTCAAGATCGTGCCACTGCACTCCAGCCTGGCGACAGAGCGAGACTCCGTCTCAAAAAAAAAAGAAAAAAAAAAAGAAAGAAAGAAAATAGAAGTAGGAAGAGGAAGTGGGTCGCAGTGAGAGAAGGAAGCAGCTCGTCGGAGCTTCCTCTTTCTCGTCTTTCCCCGAAGCCCCTACCCCAGACCTGCCCCCCTGCTCCGCCCAGTCCTCCTGCGGGGCCAAAGCCGCGCTTCCGACGCGGGGGCCTAACCTCCCCTTACTCCTTGGGGGTCGCTGGTGCTCCGCGCTGGTGCCCCTCGGGCCACTGCCATGGACCGGCCAGGGTCTGCTTCTTCCGAGGGCTGGCGGGTCAGAGCCGGGGCTGCTTCTCAGACGCTTTGCGGCCTCGGGGGCGTGACCCAGAGGATGTGGGGCCGGGCGCGCACCTGGCTGACGCGGCCCGGCCGCCAGGTGGCTGGAGAGGCCGGTTCCGCGGTCAGCCCCGCCCCATTAGGCCCCGCCCCCTGACAGGCCCCGCCCCGCCCGCCGGAGGAGCCCAGGCTGGGCAGATGCTGCGGCTCGTCGCGCGGCTCCAGCTGGGGCGCGGTGGTCCCGACGGTCACCCGAATCGCAGGGAGTCGCCGCTGGAGAGGGGCTCGGCGCCCGGCGGGGACTGCAGGTGTGTGACTGGGCGGCCAGGGCGGTTGCGGAGGGCACGCATGGGAGCTCCAGGCAGAGCTGGAGCAAGCTGGGGACCGTCGGGGAGAGTGGGCTCCGCGAGCAGCCGCCGCAGCCCGAGGGCTGGACAGATCCTGCTATCTTCCGGCCCCGTGGACCTGGCCCACCGCGGGGGCAGCGGGTCTGCAAACTTGCGCTCCGGATAACCCCAGAGACTTAAGGGGCGTCGCGGGGTCCACTTATCGTTATCCGGGTAACCTCTGCTGGGCGGCTCTGCGCAGCTGTGTCCTCAGCCTCCTGCCTCTGACACAGGACTCCCTGTGTCGTAGGGTCAGGTCCCCTGCCCGCTCCAGCGGGGAACTGTCCGTGAGCGTGGGCATCAGGGCTCTTGTGCCGTCAGAACCTGGGAGTCATGGAAGTGCCCGCGTAAGGCGCCCTCCGTCGAGCCTCACTCAGCCTGCTAGTTAGCCAGCCTTGGCCCCAGACGCGGCTGCTGTCCTAGAGAACTGCACGCTTTCTGCTCTCAGAGGATCTGTGTTTACACACTGGACATCCCCGCGTGACTCGTGTGTGTGTGTGTGTGTGTGTGTGTGTGTGTGTGTGTGTGTGGGCATGCGCATGTGCGCGTGCTGGCCCATCCCGGCCTGGGGTAAATACACAAAAAGTTCAGGTCAGTAGGAGGAAGGAGATCGTTCAGAAGGAAAAGGAAGGCGAGGTTAAAGCAGCAGGATGTGGTATAAAGCGAGTTAACAAGACTCGGAGTAGAGAGGAGGGGTGGGTTTAGGCAGAATAAGGGCTAAAAGTAGGCCAAGCCTGCCTCCAAGGTCCTCTCTGGACTGACACCCTCGTTTTCCTTCTGTGTCTTCTCATCCACCCCACACTTTCCTTCCTGCCCTCAGGACCACCTGTAAGGCACTGGCTCCCAGAGCTGACTGCAGGTAGGGCTCTCTTGGAGCCAACCCTACAACGTGGCTTTCCAGGGATGGGATCTGGAATCTGTAGTTTTCAAAAATTTGAATGAGCTCCTTAAGTGATGATGCTGAAGCCGTTGCTTGGGAACCATGCATGATGTGGAAAAGAGACCCAAGTTCCAACCAGATCCAGCTGTGTGACCTGCAGCACCACACTGTCCCCCAACCCAGCCTCAGTCTCCTGATTCGTAAAATGGGCTGTCATACTGACCCACAGAGCTGTGTGGAATTATTATTATTATTATTATTGAGACAGGGTCTTGCTCCGTCACTCAGGCTGGAGTGCAGTGGCGTGATCATGGCTCACTGCATCCTTAAATTCCCAGGCTCAAGCAATCCTCCGCCTCCGCCTCCCAAGTAGCTGGGATTACAGGTCAGCGCCACGGCGCCCAGCTAATTTTTGTATTTTTTGTAGAGGCAGGGTTTTGCCATGTTGCCCAGGTTGGTCCCAAATTCCTTGAGCTCAAGCGATCCGTCTACCTTGGCCTTCCAAAGTGCTGGGATTATAGACATGAGCCACTGTGCCTGGCCCAGTGTGGAAAATTAAGTGAGGCATGTATGATGAGAATGGCTGCACATGGGAGATGCTCCGTGGATGTTTGTAGAACGCTGGCTTCCTTGTTTCCTCCGTGTGGCTGTGGTGGTGTGGGTCTTTGCCTGTGGACCCGTGGAAGACAAAGAAGACAGTTTTGGATGGTCAAGCTATTTTCTTGCTTCAGGGCTCCCTCCCCTGCTTTTTGAAGCCTCACAAACCAGGACTGTGAGGGCAGGAAGGCTTGGGGTCTTTGTGTGCTGAGCCTCGTTAGGGTTTTAAAAACCTCCCTCCTTTCATCTCTAGCTCAAGAGAGGGATGATTCATTATCTTCCCTCCTCAGGCTGCAGTAGAAGCAGACAGTCTCTGCCTCCCTGCTTGCCTTTCCTGCCTCCCATTCACTGTTGATTGTTGCCCTCAAGAATAACAGGTTGCCCAGCTACTCGAGAAGCTTAAGTGGGAGGATTGCTTGAGCCCAGGAGTTTGAGGCTGCAGTGAGCTATGATCGCTTCACTGTGCTATAGCCTGGCAGACACAGAGAGACCCTATCTCAAGCAAACAGACAAACAAAAAAAAAAAAAAAAAAGAAGAAGAAGAAGAAGAATAGGTTGGATGCTAACTGGTGGCACTAGGTGACAAGAGCATTTGGGGTTGATGTTGGCATGAGGATGAGAAGGCAGGGGTGCAGGCTACTCCATACCCCTTTGTTAGCCATCCATCAGGGCCTGCTGGCTGAGGAGTGGGAGAGGAGGAGAGCCAGGATCCTTTTCGCCTGGGTAGCCTAGAGTTTGGAAGCCCCAGCTTGGGTTCCGCTGAGCACTCAAGCTGTGCTGACTTGGCCTTTCTTCAAAGATGCTCATCCAAGGGACTGAGCTGCGTGGCCCTGTGGGACCTCTGAGAACCAGAATGCCTGTTTGGCCTCAGCTGGTGAGCTAAAAGCCTGAACCAATGTGTTAAGAAAGAAAGCTGGCCAGGCATAGTGGTTCATGCCTATAATCCCAGCACTTTGGGAAGCCAAGGCTTTGAGGTCAGGAGTTCGAGGCTGCAGTGAGCTATGATCGTGTCACTGCATTCCAGCCTGGGCAACAGAGTGAGACCCTGTCTTTACAAAAACAAAAAATAAAATTTAAAAAACAGAGAAAGCTCCTGGAAGAACAAGATAGAATGATCCTTAACAAGTCAAGGGAGAGGTGTTTAATTTGATTTTTGAGCCTCAGATATAGATGGGGTGGGAGGAGAGAAAGGAAAGAGTACATCTGACTTCTGCCCAAAGGGAAGATGATACCCTCCCGTAGCAAACATATATTACATAGTAAAATATTTCATCAATTTGAAGATGTACATATTTTCACATTTTAGCACTGAATGTGCTAATTTGTATGAATTTCACTGAAATCAAGGTGCATTTTACTGTTTATGGCATCTTCCAATTATAATAGGCAACAATATTTCTTCCTTATTGCCACACAAAATAACGGTGCATCTTACAATTGATGGCATCTTAGATTCTATTAAATACAGTGTACTTTTTATAGATTTGGGGGATGTGTTAGCGATACACAGGTCCACACAGAATTATGTTGTTCTCATAGCTTTCATACATTAATTTTTCCAGTAGCTCAACCTTCTAAGTATCAGAACTTTTCATTGTATTATGTTTTAAAAGAAATCTTTGTAAAGTATGTTGCTTGCATTTATAAATGTAGCATGTTGGATATGATTGAATAATTTCTTGAAATTTTCATCAAATTTTCTGGCCTGCCATTCTCTTTTGTACCCTGTGTCTTTTTGTACATTCATGCTTCTTTCTCTTTCATCTTTCTCCCTGTCCTTTTCTCCTTTGGCTACGACTTCATGGTGTTGGGCACTGTGCTGAGTATGTCATGTCCTTTAATCTTCACAGTCACACTCTGAGGTAGCTACAATTATTGCCCCCATTTCACATATGAGAAAACCGAGGGCCAAGGCCACACATTTAGGTGGTGCCAGAGCTGGGCTGACTCTGGCGTCTGCTCTTAACCAGAATTGACCAAGCCTAAGTGGTGGCCTCGGTGTTCCTGTGGGTGTCAAGCGCATGCCCCATACAACACAATTTGGGGGCATGAATTGTGGCCACGAGGTGCTTTTGTTTGGTTGCTTGCTTGTAGGATAGCAGCTAGGTTCTGGATAGTTGAGGTTATCGGTTAAGTGACTTCCAGATAAGTGAGTCACAGCTACAGCAAGTTACACCCAAAAGGGGGTTGGGGGCTGATGAATGGGAAGAAATGGATGACTTTCATGGCACAGAGAAGATCCTGGGTCCTTCTTGAGTCTTCTGAGTCTATCAAGTGGCTTGCTAGACTTTGGGCCCTAGAGTTCGGCATCCACAGGAGACTCCTGCTTCCATGGAGCTTCTCTCCTGCTGCCATGGTGATGTAAGATTACACATCTGCGTGAGTCACTTTTCTTTTCATTTTTTTTTAATTATTATTTTTTAGACAGAGTTTCGCTCTTGTCACCCAGGACGGAATGCAGTGCCGTGATCTCGGCTCACTGCAACCTCCGCCTCCTGGGTTCAAGCAATTCTCCTGCCTCAGCCTCCCGAGTAGCTGGAGTTACAGGCGCCCGCTTCCACGCCTGGCTAATTTTTGTATTTTTAGTAGAGATGGGGTTTCGCCAAGTTGGCCAGGCTGGTCTCGAACTCCTGACCTCAGGTGTTCTGCCCGCCTTGGCCTCCCAAAGTGCTGGGATTACAGGCGTGAGCGACCGCGCCCGGCCTGCGTGAGTCACTTTTCAGCTGAAAACGCTGCAGAGCTGCATGACTTTCCAGAGACGGTCCACACCCACCACCCATCCCAGGTCCACCCCTCCTTCTTCCTCTCCTGTAGCCTGAGCAGACCTCTGCACCTTTGCGTGTGCTGTTGCTTCTCCCCAGATTGCTCTTCCCTGCCTCTGCCTGCCTGGTGAACTGCCAGTTCCTCCTAGAAGCCCAGCTCAAGCCTCATCTTCTGAATCCTTCCCTGATGGTCTTCCTTTGCCCTTCAGCACTAACCGCCCCCTCCTTCTTCATTGTGCTTTCTATGTCTTCGCACCATAGCACTGACCGCCCAGGCCTACAGGGGGACCAGTGACCTGGCACAGCTATGGCCTGCTCACCCTAGCCACTTGATGTTCAGCATGGCATCAGGCTGTCACTCTGAAACTCCCTGGGATCTCACAGGCAAGGCGTCCATGCACAGCAACAGCAGAAGTTGCCAGATCACAGGATGGGGTGGGGGGCTGGGGGTGGGGCCCGGAGGGAGTGGTGTGCTTTTCATTTTCATGTCCTCAGGAGTCTTGTTGTTGTTGTTGACCTAGGCAAATGAGCTTGTGTGGTTTCCTTGTTAGAGTGCAGGGCTGGGGTGTGAGGGCTGAAGGTGGCCTCACATGGAGCCCAGTTCCTGCCAGGCTCCCCGACTCCTAGCCACGTGATCTTTGCTAAGTCCATGTACCTCTCTGCATGTCAGTTTCCCCATCTGTGGGATGGAAATCTGGCACTCAATGCTTTATGTGGCCCCTGCCTAATCGCTAACATTTCACTTCTTCATTCAACACTTCTGCATGGAGCGCACCTTCTGTGAGCCAGGCATGTGCCAAGCTCTGAGGACGCTGAGCAAGACAGGCAATGTTCCTGCCCTGTGTAACTCACAGTCTCATAGACAAGATATGCAACACACATATTGTTCAATTACAATTGTGAGAATTATGGGATACTATGAGATTATGGAAAGAGAACTCAATATAGTTGAGGGGTTAAGGAAAGGTTTCTCTGAAGAAGTCATATTTGAGTTGAGACTTGAAAGATATAAAGTAAAAGAGAATCATAACAATGATAATACTAATACCTACCATGTAGTGAATACTTGCTAAGGGCTTTTTGGGTGCATTCTCTCCAGCATTCTTTTCAACATCTCGTGTGTGGGGTATGTGGGCTCCCTCTCCTGTGAGGATCAGATGATAGCACTACTGGCAAGCACCCTTCTCAGTGTCTGACACAGACCAGGGACTCGTTCCCACCTTCCTCACCCCTCCCTGTATTCCAAGGTCCAGCTTATGGACGCTGAGGTCATCAATACTAATGGGGGGGCCTCTCTTCTCCTTTCCACTGACCATCACCAGATAGCGTGTCCCGCTCAGGAGCCCTCTGCATTTGTGCATCTCCATCAACAGCTCAGGGAGTTGAGTCCCCAACCACAGAAAACTCCACCATATTTTTTTGCCAGGCCTTCATTCTGTTCCTCTTAGGAGCCGCTGTTCTGGGAGGGTTCAGAAGCCCTGATCTGGATTGTCTGTCTCATCTAGGAAGTCACTTGTCCAGCTCCCATATCCTTCTTCCACCAAAGCTTTCTCCCCAGAACCATGAAGTCTGTGCAGACGTATCACTGGGTTTTTGGTCTGAGCATTTGTTCCTGCATGGCTTGGTGGTTTGGCCCTTTTCAGGCAAATCTCCATACAGCCACTTCCACCCAACCTGGCCAAGCCAGCCAGCCTCCTGGGGGAGCATTCTGCAACCAGATCGCATCTACACTGACAACTCTTCGAGGAGAGTCTCAAACTCTCTCTAGATAGTTGGCCCCTTTGAAAAACTGATGAAAGTGAAAGATCATCTCCTCTCTCGTCACCCATAAGCACACATGTACATGTGAATGCATGTGCGCGCACACACACACACACACACACACACACACAGTCTCTCTCGCTCAAAGTTTTGCATAAAATGCTAAGGTCTTCTTGGATCTCTGCAGTTCACCAAGGGACCCAGGTTAATAACTCCTGTTCTAGAAAACATGACTTTCTGTGTGCTGATTTCTTTGGATTATCCCCAGCACAGCTCCCTGTGGGAGGAAGCTGTTGTCAGAAGTAAGCTGGGGGTAGTGATGGATAATGAAAACTGTGTAGAGGACACTGGTAGCGACTCACTGGTGAGAACCCTGAAGCGGCGTGCTGGGGGCCATCTCGTGACTGCACACTGGGCCACTGCTCTGTTGTTGGATTTCTCACCAAGTTTTGAATTCAGCCCATTTCCAAGATGATTAAAGAGTGAAAAAGAAGGCCCGGCGTGGTGGCTCACACCTGTAATCCCAGCACTTTGGGAGGCCGAGGCGGGCAGATCACCTGAGGTCAGGAGTCCAAGACCAGCCTGACCAACATGGAGAAACCTCATCTCTACTAAAAATATGAATATTAGCCGGGCGTGACGGCACATGCCTGTAATCCCAGCTACTTGGGAGGCTGAGGCAAGAGAATCGATTGAACACGGAGGCGGAGGTTGTGGTGAGCCGAGATCGCGCCATTGCACTCCAGCCCAAGCAACAAGAGGGAAACTTCATCTCAGAAAAAAAAAAAAGAGAGAGAGAGAAAAAAAAAGGTGTCTGTGGCCACACACATGAATATAAACAGTCTACGGATCAGAGAGGCAGGCATGACTGTTCCTTTGCCACAAAAGTCTGCAACCTCCCAAGTTCCCAGGGACAGGCATGAGCTTGGGGCTTTGTTTCTCTGGTGTGGTCATAGTTCTTTAGAACCAGTGCCTTGATGTAAAGTGCCATGTGTGAAGGACGTTTTCTTCAATTCCTCCTTTGTAAGGATTTTTAAAAGCATGAATGGATGTTACATTTGTCCAATACTTTTTTAAAGCATCTGCAAGGAAACTCTTGTATTCTTTCACCTTGTGATAGATTTATGTGACACATTAGATCATTAGCTTCCACATATTGAGCCCTCTGCATTTCTGGAACAAACTCAATTGGGTCAAGGTGCTTTATTCTTTCAGTACTGTGCTAGGTTTGATTTGCTGTGATTTTCTTTAGGATTTTTTTTTTTTTTTGAGACAGTCTCACTCTGGAGTGCAGTGGTGCGAACCTCCACCTGCCAGGTTCAAACAATTCTCGTGCCTCAGCCCCTGAGTACCTGGGATTACAGGCACCCACTACCATGGCTGGCTAATTTTTGTATTTTTAGTAGAGATGGGGATTCACCATGTTGGCCAGGCTGCTCTTGAACTCCTGGCCTCAAGTGATCCACCAGCCTTGGCCTCCCAAAGTGCTGGGATTATAGGAGTGAGCCACCGCATCCCGCCTTTCTTTAGGATTTTTGCATGAAATGAATTTGGCCTCTATTTTCCTTTTCTGTGCTGCCGTTGTCAGTTTTTGATATACTGACTTTGCAAATGATTTTGGAAGCACGTTACCTTCTCCCACGCCCTGTGACAGCTTATAGAGCGGGAAATGAGCTGCTCCTTGGAAGCTGGGAGAATGGCTCCAGTCTTGAGGTCTTCCACTGTGGGATTCTTGGCTTCCCACTCCCCAAGCTTCCTTCTCTTCTCTCTTCCTCAGTCCTCCCAGGTACACACCTGTAAACCTCAGAGCTCCCAGGCTCATGCCCGAGAGCCATCTTTGATTCTTGGCTTCCAATGTTCAGCCACTAGGTCCCATGGGTCCTTACTTTATATGCCCTTCAGCTAACAAGCATGCCTATTTCCACACTGAACTGGGCATATCCACCTTGAGTGCATTCCAGGTGCTGCACTTGGAGGATGCTGAGCAACCACTTCATATCCAGAGATAGGTGACCAGGATAGCGATGACAGAATATGAAGTAATTAAGAAGTAGCGAGGTTTTTCTCCAAGAAGAGAAGACAGAGGAGAAGTAGTATCTGTCTTCAGATGTTTGACGAGCAGTGTCCTTTGAAAAAGGTGAAGACTTCTCAACTGGGGGTCATTCTCTGGAATGGAAAAGGGATGACAGAAGGAAAATTGTAAGAAAATAGACTCCAGCTCACTAGAAGGAAGATCTCAGAGAAATTCAGAGCAGGTCAACAGTGGAATGGGAGGCTTCGTGGTGGCGAGTTTCCCGTTGGGGGAAGTATGCAGGGAAAATACATGTTATATATTATGGAAATGATAGCCGTGAGAAAGGAGACCAATATAGCTCATTTTTAAAGAGCCTGTAGTTCTCTAAATCATGGTGGCCATGTCTGACTGGTTGTGTAAACGCTGGTTGTTCTGAGAACATGATTTGAGTTTGAGTAGTTCAGTGACCTTGAATAAACACGTCCCAAAGCTGGGCAGTTTGCTCAGAAACCCCACAGCCCTGCTTCACAGCCCATTCTCCGCAGCAGAAGCACCTTGGCTGTGAGAAAACCATAGCCATTCATGGATACTGGGATCCTCGCCCACATCCTCTGCTGGGAGCATGGGCTTTTCTTGAGGTCTCTTGTTCTTGGCTCCTTCTGATACTTGGTAAAATAAACTAATTGAACCCCATTTCAAAATCGCCTTCCTCCGTGAGTGTCTCAGATAAGATCTTGGGGCCAACCTATCTCACCTCCAGGTTGAGCTGGGAATTGATGTCCTCTTGTTCTTGGGGTTTTCACGTCAATGTTTCATAGGTCTTTGCACTGTGCATTCACTTCTGTACCATGTTGAGAGTTTCATTTTGAGAAAACAAAAAGCTCTGCGCTCTCCTTGGCCTGTTATTGTGCTTAAGAGAACACAGGGGGCTGTGATGTGATGTACGGGCTACAGGATGGGAATAGGAGATGTAATCTCTAGTCCTGGCCCCTAATTACTTCCTCATCTTGCTGAGTCTGTTTCCTCCTGGACCAACTGGACTCTATGATTCTGACCGCCTGGGAGTTTTCAAAGCCTGCTCTCCAAGAGTTTTCTTGTGGGAGCTGCTCTGATGGGCTGAGCAGAGAGGGGACCTGCTCCTTCCCTCATGGTGCCACCTTATGACAGGACTCCCAGTGACTATGAGTCCCTCTTCAGACCTCAATGGCAGAAACCCACCCTCTAGCCCATGCTTCTGCTGGAAGGCTTCCTTTCAGGTCACTGGTGGCTCTGGAATGGCAAGTTCCAATAGTCTCTTCCCAACCTGCATCTTTTTTTTTTTTTTTTGAAGTCTCCATAAAGTCTGATGCCTGACAAATTTTTGTTTTATTTTTTATTTTTGAGAAAGGGTCTCACTCTGTCACCCAGGCTGGAGTACAGTGGCACGATCACAGATCACTGTAGTGTCAACCTCCCCAGGCTCAGATGATCCTCCTGCCTCAGTCTCCTGAGTAGCTGGGACTACAGGTGTATGCCACCACGCCCAGCTAATTTTTTGTGTGTGTTTTTTGTAGAGACAGGGTCTCACTATGTTGCCCAGGCTGTTCTCAAACTCCTGGGCTCAAGTGATCTACCTGCTTCGGCCTCCAAGTACATGCGGGTTATTTTCACTTGATGCCCTATTTCAACTTGAGCAATATCCAGAGCCCAACTCTGCATCCACAAAGCAGGTTTCCTGTGCAGACTTCCCCATTTCTGTCTCTGCTGAAACCAGACTCCCAGCCTTGAAACCTTGGACTCATCTCCGAGTCCTCCCTCCATCTTCCTTGTTCCCCACTCCCCAGCCCGTTTTGATGGTGCTTCCTTTCTCCATGGCTCTTGTTTCTCTCACTTCCCCATTGTTCTCTCTCCTACCCAATTTGGCTTTATTTACCATATGCCTCTGGTGGGCCTTTTGGACCACAGGCTCTTCCTCTCTTCACCAGGAGATTCTTCTTATGAAAACTTCTATGTCACTGTGTTCAGATACTTTGATGGCACCCCACTGCTTAGGGAGAGTCCAGAGTCCTTAGTCTTCTGTTCAGGTTTCGAAGTTGAGTCCCACTCCTTTCTCCACGAATCATCACGCTCTCCTCCAGCCAGACTGCCTGACTCAGTTTTCCCAAGACCTAACGTGTGTTCTTGCCTCACTCATCCCCTTCCCAATGAGGGAAGCTTTCCAATCATTTTGTTCAGTGCTGACTCTCCAGTGCCTTGCAGGGGCCAGCACTTGTCATTCAATCGGTGCTTGCTGAATGAGTGATTGCCTGGTCGAGCAGCCAGCATGGAAGAGGCCCGGGCCTCAGCCTTGGATGACTGATGATCGGGCAGGCTGGGCTGCTCCCCATCTGAGACCTCTGTGGGGTTCGGTCATCCTCCCCTCAAGGACCCTCTAGACATATCACTGGTCTTCTGTGCACAACTGCAAGGGCTTCAGACACCAGTGGCTTTGTGATCCACTGTGGGACAAGGCAGGTGTCCTCCTCTGGGCTGCTTCAGACCCCTGAGCCTCTGGCAAACTCCAGGTGCAAACTCCAGGTGCTGAGAACCCTCTGCTTGGGAATCTTTTTTTTTTTCTTTTTCTTTTTTTTTTTTTTGAGACGGAGTTTTGCTCCTGTTGCCCAGACTGGAGTGCAGTGGCACAATCTTAGTTCACTGCAACCTCCGCTTCCTGGGTTCAAGCAATTCTCCTGCCTCAGTCTCCTGAGTAGCTGGAGTTACAGGTGCCCGCCACTACACCAGGCTAAATTTTGTACTTTTAGTAGACATGGGAGTTTCACCATGTTGGCCAGGCTGGTCTTGAACTCCTGACCTCAGGTGATCTACCCGCCTCGGCCTCCTGAAGTGCTGGGATTAAAGGCATGAGCCACCGCGCCCAGCAGGGAATCTTCTTACCACCCTCCCATTTAGTCAGATTTAAGATGAGCAGTTAGCTAAGTCTGAGAGCAGGGGAAGCCCTGGGGAACCTTCCCCCAACAAGCCACTCCCAGTCTGGTGACAGCTTCTGCATAAGAGCCTGGGGAAGTGTCTGTTTGCAACACGGTGTTTACAAGGCAGAGGGGCTTCCTGTCCCGCCCGTGCCAGGCTGTGGGGCAATCAGGGCAATCAGGAGCTGTGTTTTCAGAGGGAGTAAGGCAAAGAAACTGTTGAGGGATTTCTGGAGATTCTTCGAACATCACCAGGGGGTGCCTGGCCTACTTGACCCTGGAGGACAAGGGAGATGTAAAATTCAGGTTTAAAAATTGGGAGCAAATTAAAGTATTACTAACTGATTAATTTGCATATGGTCCTTTGCACCTTGCAAAAATACAAAGCATTTTTCACAAAAGTAGCCCTCCCTCTGAGTCTAATGTGGAAATCTCTAGAACAAAAAACTTCCTTTTCTCACTCCCAAGCCGGGGGAGCTTGGGTCAGAGTAAGCAAGGACAAAGTTATTTCTTTTTCTTTTTTCTCTTTTTCTTTCTTTCTTTTTTTTTTTTTTTTTTTTTTTTTTGCAGAGGAAAGAGCGCTTTCTGGGGGAAGGGGAGAGCGGTGGAAATTACTCCCCAGGAGCGATAACTCCCCCATTCCAATTCAGAGCTCATGCATGATGGAGAGTGACACTCTCT
Organism: Pan troglodytes; assembly: GCF_028858775.2. NCBI lineage: Eukaryota > Metazoa > Chordata > Mammalia > Primates > Hominidae > Pan > Pan troglodytes. The sequence goes on from NC_072417.2 coordinate 61,749,399, forward strand.
CCGTGCATATCTGAGAAATGGGCTGAGGAGGCTGATACTGGACCCTCTGCCTCCTCCAAGGACTGTGGCAGCCCTAGGGCACACACCTGCCAACCTGGAACCATTGCCATGGCTCTCACAGAAACACGAGCTTGTGTCCAGAGCCCTTGTTGTCTCTTGGGCCTCAGTAAAAGTATCTGGAAAGGTCTTGGAAGGTGGGTTGGGCTTTCTTAGCCCTGGGGACAGGAATATAGTCCACTTCCCCTCTTCAGTGGGTGGTTAACCCAAGAGTGGGTGATCAAAAGATGGGGCTCACTCTTACCACCTGACTTCTGAAGACCTGAGGTTGTTTTTAGTGGTGAATCCATCCTCTGAACCCATTTGATGCCAAATGTGAGCTGGCCAGCGGTAGGGCCAAGGTGCAAAGGCTCCTGTGAGTTCAACACATTAGCCTGTGGGTCACGGTGCTATGATAGCTGTTGGTGTGAGGGGATTTGCTTTACTGTGCAAAACAAGAGAAAAATAAGGGTGTGGCCCTTTAAAGAACTTGCTAATAAAAACCTCCCACTTGAGAGAGGCAGAGCTTGGCCTGAAGGGTGGGGTTGAGGAGGGAGATGATGGGTGGAGTTGAACAAGGACTAGCCTTGTGTAAGCATCAAGAAAACACATTTCTGAACTAGTGAGGCTAAGTAGCTCAGGTCCAAGGCATGTGAGACATTTGGGAGTTGGTTCAGAAGGCTGTTCTAGAGGGTACTTGAGTTGCCTAGCAGAATAGATGGTGGGGACTTGTGGAAGTTGATGGAAGCAAGCCCTCAATGCTGGACCATGTAATGGGTGCAATGAATAAAGAAGGAGGCGTCCAACTTCCCATTCCCTCATTCTCCCAACTGTGGTCCAAGGCACTGTGCTATTACAGTCCAGCACTCTCCTCTGAGATAGATGTAGCTGGTCAAGAATGCTCCTTCTTGGACCATGGCTCAACTCTGCCAGGTTCCCATCAAGGCTCGTATCCAGGGGCTGTTGAAGGGATTGGGTTGCAGCCATGGTAATCATATGATAATGGCCACAGTTGCACCTTGGGTCCAGAGCTCAGTGGCCTCAGAGGGTCCCATCTCCCCTCCTCCCCCTACCTTTCCTGCATTTTCAAAGCTGCAGGCTTACTTCTCATTGGCTGTGTTACTCCGAAGATCTGCTCAGTAGATGGAGGTGAAAATGTTATTTTTCACTAAAATATCTGACCTTGTTTAAGGAGAAAAAATTTTGTAATAATGCCCATAATTTATTCTCATGGTACTTTATTGACCAGTAAGAGATTACCCCTAATTCATTTATAAAAATATTACTGTCTCGACTTAAGTCGCTTCAATACTAACTGGCCAGCCCAGTTTGCTCCAATGAGTGTCTGGCCTTTAAATAGCTCAATCCCTGCTGCTCTCCCTAGAGTAGGACACACAGAGGTGGGGACTCCATGTAGAAAACCTGTGCTCCAGAAGTCATGTCTGTAGGATGACTTCACCTTTTATGAGGTGTCTCTATCAAGGAAATTTTGGGTATACCATGTGGTCTTTAAGTCAGACCATAAACCATATTCTACAAATTCAGGGGAAATCCACCAGCTGTAACTAAATGGCATAGTAACAGAAAAACAAAAACATCATTTCTCTTATTAGGTAACTCAGCATTCACTGAAATAATAGTTGGTCTACTGGTTTCTCTGTTGGATTGGAGAGACCCAAAATAATAGTGGCTTAAACAAGATAGAGGTTTATTTCTGTCTCATGTAGCAAGCTGGGCATAAGTGATCCAGACTTCACATGACAGCTTTATAGGTTGGGAACCAAGGTTCCTTTTGTGTCGTTGCTCTGCCTTCTTCAACATGTAGCTCTCATCTCATGGTCCATAATGGCTGCTCTAGCAATTGCCATCGCATCTGCATTCCAGCTAGCAAGAGGGGGAAAGGGGGAAGGGAAGTGCATGCCTCTTCCTTCTAAAAGCATGACTTGGAAATTGCACTTATCAATGTCTATTCATATTCCAGTAGCCAGAATGTAGTCATATGGTCATACTTAGTTACAAGAGTCTGGGAAATGTGATCTAAAATTCCTAAAAGTTATATTCTCATAGAAGGAAGGAGAATAGATATGGAAGAACAATTTTGAGTCTCATCCACATTTGAACTTTGTGAATCTTCACTGTTACATAGATGTTCTTTATCCCTTCTGTTGTGGAGTAAGCTTGCCTCCTAAGCCCTGCTGAAAACTATTAATAAAAAAGAGCATGCTACACCAAAAGGTCAAACTAACCCAAATGTCCATTAGTGGATAAATGGATAAACAAAATGTGTATATACATTCAATTGAATATTATTGATCCTTAAAAAGGAATGAAGTTCAAACACATGCTACGATATGCATGAACCTTGAAGACATTATGCTAAGTGAAGTAAGCCAGACACAAAAGGACAAATACTGTGTGATTCCACCCAAATGAGGTAGCTAGAGTAAACTCATAGAAACAGAAAGTAGATTAGAGGTTACCAGAGGCTGGGGGGAGAAGTGGCGGGGAGTTAGTGTTTATTGGGTATGGAGTTTCAGTTTAGGAAGACGAAAAAGTTCTGTGAATGGATGGTGGGGATGGTTGCACAACATTGTGAATGTACTTAATGTCACTGAACTGTACACTTAGAACTGTACGCACAAAACTGTACACACACAACCTACAGAATGGGGGAAAATATTTGCAGACTATGCATCTGTCAAAGGTCTAATATCCAGAGTCTATAAGGAACTTAAACAAATCAACAAGCCAAAACCAAATAACCCCATTTAAAAACAGGCAAAGGACATGAACAGACACTTCTCAAAAGAAGACGTACAAATGGTCAACACACATATGAAAGATAATGCTCATCATCACTGATTATGAGGGAAATGCAAATCAAAACCTTAACAAGATACCATCTCGCACCAGTCAGAATGGCCACTATTAAAAAGCCAAAAAACAACAGATGCTGGCGAGGCTGTGGAGAGAAGGGAACACTTACTTACACATTGTTGGTGGGAGCATAAATTAGTTCAACCACTATAGAAAGCAGTTTGGAGATTTCTAAAAGAACTTAAAACAGAGCTACCATTTGACCCAGTGATCTCATTACTGGGTATATTCCCAAAGGAAAATAGCTCATTATACCAACAAGACACATGTACTCACATGTGTTCATCACCCCACTATTCACAATAGCAAAGACATGGAATCAACCTAGGTGCCCATTGATGGTAGATTGGATAAAGAAAATGTTCTACATATAAACCATGAAATAGTATGCAGCCATAAAAAAGAATGAAGTCATGTCCTTTGCAGCAACATGGATGGAGCTGGAGGCCATAATCCTAAGCAAATTAATGTAGGAATGGAAAACCAAATACTATATGTTCTCTCTTACAAGTAGGAGCTAAACACTGAGCACAAGTAGACATAAACATGGGAGCAATAGACATTGTGGACTCTCAGAGTGGGGAGAGAGGGAAGGGTGAGGATTGAAAAACCTCCTATTGAGTACTGTGCTCACTACCTGGATGCAATATACCCATATAACAAACCTGCACCTGTATCTAACATAAAAGTTGGAATTAAAAAAATACTTACAATCGTAAATTTTATATTGCATATATTTTACCACAGTCATGCTATAAAGGACCAAAGGCAGGGTTCTCTGGCATTTTAGGAGCAATGTCCCTACAGATGAAGCTACTCAACACCCTTTGGGTGAGGTTATGAAGCCAGTAATGAATCCATCTGTCTGTGTTATCATTCGTATTTTTTACATCATCATGAAACTATATAGCAAGACTTGCTCAAATTCAGATATGCTGTTATTGTGGCTGTTCTTCTATTACCTCTTTAGTCAGTGAATCCATTGATCCCTATTGGCTGCTGGTGGTTCCTGGATCCTTCCCTTAGCATTCACAAACTGTCTTTTAATAATGTATAGAGAATGTTGCCAGGGGACTGGTGGACTCAGACATGTACTTTAAAAAATTCCACTTAAAAATTTTTTTTTTTAATTTTTATTTTCATAGATTTTTGGGGAACAGGTAGTATTTGGTTACGTGAGTAAGTTCTTTAGTGGTGACTTGTGAGATTTTGGTGCAGTGTACGTTGTACCTAATGTGTAGCCTTTTATCCCTCACCCCCTTCCCACCTTTCCCCTGCTAAGTCCCCAAAATCCATTGTATCATTCTTATGCCTTTGCATCCGCATAGCTTAGCTCCCACTTATGAGTCAGAACATATGATGTTCGGTTTTCCATTCCTGAGTTACTTCACTTAGAATAATAGTGTCCAATCCCATTCAGGTTGCTGCAAATGCCATTACAGAATTCTCCCTTTTTTTTCTGTTCCTCACGATGAGGACAACATTTTCTAATCTGTCTCTGTCTTTCTCTGTCTCTGTCTCTGTCTCTTATACATCTTTCATTTTCTCTGATTCTTCAAAGATAATCGGTAGCAGCTCCCTTTCACAACCTCAAGTTTCTTTATGACTCTGAGATGCCTTTATTCTCTTCTGCAATCCTAAACTCATTTTCAGCAGCAAGCCTCCCAATTTGGCATCAGATGTTTCAATATCGGACCCTTTCCCCGCAATCTACCTTTCACCCTGTGGCTGGTACAACCTTCCAAATCCGAAAGCTGATGTGTCATTCACCAGCTCGAAATTCAGCAGTGGCTCCACATGGCGCTTGAGTAAACCCTTAAGCACTTAGCTTGGCAGATAAGGCTGTTCACAGTCTACCATGCCAGCCCATGCAGCATCATCTCCCAGCATGCCCCATGTCATGCTTACCCTTCAGTAGGGCTGAACTGCCAGCAGTTCCCTAAAGGAACCATGCTGTCTCCCGCCTCTTGCCTCGGTTTATTTTCCTACCACCATGCCTGAATCTCACCCAGGGCAGCTCCTCCTTCCTGAAATGTTATCTCGGGAGTCACCTTTTTGGAGAAGCTTTGCTAATAGACATTCTCCCTCCTCCAAGTTCCTATGGCACCTGTCCCATATTAGCCTCCACTGGGACACCTAACCCACTGGGTAATTTCTAGTTCGAGAGTTATTTTGGATGGTGCTGCTCTGAACTTCCTGTTGCATGTCCACTGGGCATGTAACTAGGAGGCATATACCTGGGGCCTGGAGTATGCTGAAGTTGAGCTTTTTTAGGGTCTGCTAGAGCATCTTCCATTGGGTATGTTGTCGTACCAACGTACATTCCCCGCAGCAGCCATGAGGGTTTGCCTGGCTTCGCATCCTCACAACAGTGCTTTTTTTTACCTTTTTCATTTTGGCCTTTCTGCTGGGTGTGTAGTGGTATTGCCTTGTGGTGGGAATGTGCACTACCCTTCTGACTAATGAAGCGGAGCACCTTTCCACATGTTTAGTGGCCATTTGGACACCCTCTTCTGTGAAGCGTCTATTCAAGCCTTTTGTCCAGTTTTCTATTGGGTTGTCTTTTTCATATTTTTCTGTTGCTCCTTCACATTGTGTAGTGACCTCTCAATCCTCCTCCTGACCACGAGCTCTGTGAGATTTCTGGACCCCCAGTGCCTAGTGAAGTCCCTCAAATAGTAGACCCTCAATACGTATTTTCTGCTGACTAAATAAAACATCTGTGATTCATGCTTTTCAGTGGGTTAACCATTCTCCTTACAATGGTAAAGCTTATCATGGTAAAGCTTTAGCTCCTACTTATAAGTGGAGGAAAAGATGGAGGCAACATAGGAGTGCATTTCGGCTTTCTCTCATGCGTCAGCCACTGTCTTGAGTTACTGGCCTGATTTCTTCTGGTTTGGACTCTGAAAATAGCTTTACGGGTCCTTTTTGATGTATGCTGCATTTTTCTTTTTCTTTTCTTTTCTTTTCTTTCTTTTTTTTTTTTTTAAGACGGAGTCTCGCTCTGTTGCCCAGGCTGGAGTGCAGTAGCTCAATCTTTGCTCACTGCAAGCTCCGCCTCCCGGGTTCACACCATTCTCTTGCTTCAGCCTCCCAAGTAGCTGGGACTACAGGCGCCCGCCACCACACCTGGCTAATTTTTTGTGTTTTTAGTAGAGATGGGGTTTCACCGTGTTAGCCAGGATGGTCTGGATCTCCTGACCTTGTGATCCACCGGCCTCGGCCTCCCAAAGTGCTGGGATTACGGGCATGAGCCACCGCACCCAGCTGCTGCATTTTTCTTAAGGCTTGCTTTCATGATACGCTCATTCTCTCTCTTTCCTATCACCTTAACTTGGGGACCTCGATTCCATCTTGACGTATGCCCCAGGAAGTCACACTGGCTCCTTCACATTTCCGCCTCTTTTCTCCCTTGTGACACTCTCTGACTTGCCTTCAGAGCTTAATTTTCCATTTTCTTTCCCTGTTAATCCACCCTCTCTGACTTCCAGCCTCTTGTTGTTGTTGTTGTTTTAATAGACTAGATACGCACAGAACCAATTCCCAGCCCCTTGGATAGCTGCTTTCATAAAGTCTATGACTCGCGTCTGACTATGTCTAGCATTTTCTTCCGTGATTACTACAAACCCCAGTCATGGGTCCTTTTCTCCCCATTTTCCTCTCACTGCTATTTTACAAAGCTTTCATTGTTCTTGGTGAGAATTAAAGGCAGAAGATAGGACAGTAATCTTCCTCATCACTAACTTGACCTTCCAACAGATGAGATGACCGAGGAGCAGGGATTCATTTAAGAGCCCGGCTCCAACCTAATCAGCCACCCAGCTGCTGTCCGGGCAAAGATTCTGCCAGTCCTAAACCTTGGCTCTAGGTTCATTTTTTGATGCACACGAGAAAAGCCGCATCTGTATCTCAGTCAGGCGGGGTGTGTGATCCCATGCGCTTCTCTCTCATCTTCCTTCAAACCTCTTCATCTTTCATTCATTCATTCATTCAGCAAATTATGTGCCAGGCACTCAGCTGGACCCTCATGGAGCTCACATTCTAATGGGACTGGGAGTTACAGAAATATAACGAGAACAGTACAAAAGCAAAATGTATCGTATGTCCATGGGTGAGGGAGATGTGGGAAAAAGTAAGGCAGGAGGCAGCAGAGATGGGGCTTGTCAGGAGTCCTCCTTGAGAACAGAAGAAGGGAATCAAGTGAAGGAGTGAGCCAGGCAGACACCTAGAAGAAGAGCACTCAGGCAGAGAGAACGGCAGGCGCGAAGGTCCTGAGGCAGGAGAGGCAGGAGTGGGCTGCTGTGCTGCTGTGGTCATTCGAGTCCTCAGAACATGGCGGGGCACATGCTGGCATGTGAGCAGCTCAGCATTTGAAATGAAGTGCAGTGTATTAGTCATCTTTGCAGCTACCACAACATGCAGCAAAGCATCTTGTGCTCATATTCACTTGGTAAGAATTTTTATTTGAGTAAACACACTTAGGTTGGACAGCCTCTGAGGGCCCTTCTGCCTCTGAATTGCTGTGATTATCTTGGATGCCTTATGGATGGTGCTGTCTCCTAGTAGTTTTCTTAGGTGCCTGGCAGACGGCGCCATCTCCTAGTAGTTTTCATAGGTGCCTGGTGGATGGCACCATCTCCTAGTAGTTTTCTTAGGTGCCTGGTGGATGGCGTCACAGTAATTTTCTTTCTAGTAGTTTTCTTTCTAGCTTTTCCATCTGGACTTGTCTGAACACATGGTCTAGTGGCTTCTGGGCATGTGACCTGATCTCGGTAAGGGGCTGGCACTCACACCAGATGGACCTGGTCTCGGTAAGGGGCTGGCAGTCACACCAGATGTGTATGTTCCAAATACTATTGCTGTGTAACTACCTACCTATCCCAAAATGCAGCAGTGTAAGATTGCAACCGTTTTATTATGCCCGTGGATTCTCTGGGCCAGGAATTTGGGCTGGGCACAATAGGGATGACTTGCCTGTGTTCAGTGATGTCTGGGGTCTCAGCTGGGAAGATCAAAAGGCTGGTAACTGAAACTGTAAATGAGAATGCCTACAAGGGGCCTCTCCATGTGGTTTGGGCTTCCTTACATCATGGCAACGTCCAGATGGATAATCTAATTTCTCACTTGATGGCTCAGAGCTCCAAGTTCAAACCTTCCAGCAAACAAGACAGTAGCTGCATGGTCTTTAGTGACCTAGCCTTGGAAGCCACACAGCATCACTTCCGCTATAATCTATTTTGATTGTGGCAGTCACAAGCCCACCCAAGTTTAAGGGGTCGGGAATAGATTCCACCTCTTGATGGAGAAGTGGCAAGGCTGTAATGTAAAGGAGAGGTGGGATGGGAGCTATTGTTGGGATCATCTTTGGGACATAAAATCTTATAAGTACTTTCTATTTTTCTGGGGAGGAGTTCTCATTTTCTGTTGTTTCTGGACTACGGTGGATTTGAGATGTCTGCTTTGCCTCCTGTCTAGCAGAAACTCCCAGTGCGAGGTGGTTGCTGTGATGCCCAGCCTTCCTCTTCCCACTGCTGCTAGCAGTCCTGTCCCAGGCTCTCTCTGGGTCACCAGTGAAGCCTCACTTATGAAGGAGTAGCCAAGGGGCCGCCAGGTGGAGGGAATACAGCCCTGGGACCAGTTTCTCATTCCCTGAAGGGTGTGAGTGTGTGTGTGTGGCTGGGGTGGGAGGCAGACCTACTGATTGTAAGGGAAGAATCTCTTGGAGCTAGTATCAATCAAATGCCCCACCCCAGTGGCTGGTTTCCTGGCACAACTCCTAGGCCTTAGCTGTGCCTCTTGAGTGTATAGGAAGCCAGGGCCTGCCAGGGAGTGAGTGTTCCTGCAGCTGGGGAGGACACAGATCCTCTCTTCGAAGTGGGGTGAGGGGCCGAGCCAGGGTTTGGCTAGAAGCCTGCCACAGCTGAAACAATGAGAAAGCTTTGCCAGGTCACTGGGCTGCTCCACAGCAGGACTTCCTGGACCCCCAAGCACCAGCATCTTCCTGGAGAGGAAGAACCTCCTCCGTACCCTGACTTTCTCAAGTGTATTCATTTGCTGTGGACTTGCTGGACGTTCATCTGCTAACCTCAGCAGGAAATTGCGGAACTAACACATTAGGGCGTAAGTGTAGGCCATTTTTCCCCCAGTCACATGTCTCAGTGCCTAGGTGTAGGTCCCTGGATATAGTTACCTGTGTGCCACTATCACAAAGTTCCAGGATGGCTAGATATAGGAGGGTCCCAAGAATTGCACTTGAGAAGGCTGAGGAACTCTCCAGCTCCGTGTCCTGGTACTTCCGTTAGAATCACCCGTGTTCCTGCCCTAGCCAGGTGCCTTTGAAGCCTGAAGACAGGTCTGGAGAGTAAAGATGGATATAGGAGTGGTCCCATGTTCCCATTTCACCAGAGGGTATGTTCCCACTCTTCATTCCCCAGGGAAGGAAAAACACAACCTCATCATTCCAGAATAAAATCATGGAATGCTAGTGCCTGAAGGAGCTTTATTCATAAATTAATTCATCTTGCTCCCTTTACAGAGGATGTGCTTCTGATGATGGGCACACAACAGATGCTCAGCAAGTATGTTCCCTGTTTGAGAAATCACCACAATGCATCATTCTGCATGAAGACACATGCACGCATATGTTCATTGCAGCACTATTCACACAGCAAAGACATGGAATCAACCTAAATGCCCATCAACAGTAGACTGGATAAAGGAAATGTGGTACATATACACCATGGAATATTATGTAGCCATGAAAAAGAACAAGATCATGTCTTTTGCAGAAATGTGGATGGAGCTATTATTCTCAGCATAATAGATAACATAATAGAATAACAGGATGTCTGTTATTCTTAGCAAACTAATGCAGGAACAGAAGACAAAATACATGCTCTCACTTATAAGTGGGAACTAAATGATGAGAACTCATGGACACAAAGAAAGGACCAACAGACACTGGGGCTTACTTGAGAGCAGAGGGTGGGAAGAGGGAGAAGATCAGAAAAAAATAACTATTGGGTACTAAGCTTAGTACCTGGGTGACGAAGTAATCTGTCCAACAAACCCCCGTGACACGAGTTTACCATAACAAAACTGCACATGTACCCCCGCACCTAAAATAAAAGTTAAAAAAAAAAAGAGTATATTCCCTAGGGTACAGCAGACAATGTTTCAGAATTATTGTCAATTTGCTAGGTGTGGTCAGGTTGGAAGGTTGGAGAATGTTTCTTTTCTTTTTTTTTTTTCTTTTTTTAGATGGAGTCTTGCTCTGTCACTCAGGCTGGAGTGCAGTGGCACAATCTCGGCTCACTGCAACCTCTGCCTCCTGGGTTCCAGCGATTCTCCTGCCTCAGCCTCCTGAACAGCTGGGACTGCAGGTGCGCGCCACCACACCCAGCTAATTTTTGTACTTTTTAGTAGAGACGGGGTTTCACCCATATTGGCCAGGCTGGTCTCGAACTCCTGACCTGGTGATGCATCCGCCTCGGCCTCCCAAAGTGCTGGGATTACAGGCGTGAGCCACCACGCCCAGCCAAGAATGTCTCTTTTCTTGAGAGATGTGTGCTCAAGTATTAGATTGAACCCCATGAAATTGCTAATAACTTCTCATGTTTAATATGATTCAATCAAGGCCAGGCATGGTGGCTCACACCTATAATCCCAGTGCTTTGGGAGGCCAAGGCAAGGCAGGAGGATTGCTTGAGGCCAGGAGTTTGAGACCAGCCTGGACAACGTATTGAGATTCCATCTCTACAAAAACAAACAAACAAACAAAATTAAAAATTAGCCAGGCTTTGTAGTGCACACCTGTAGCCCCAGCTACTCAGGAGGCTGAGGTGGGAGGATCATTTGAGTCTGGGAGTTCAAGGTTGCAGTGAGATGTGATTGTGTCACTGCACTCCAGCCTGCGCAACAGAGCGAGACCCTGTCTCCTGACGAAAAAATAAAGAAAAAGAAAAAGGTTCAAGCTGATGTTTAGGAGTGATGTGCTATGATGTCCACAGCCTGCAACTCACTTTCAAATGTTTTAGCAAAGTGTGTGTGTGTGTGTGTGTGTGTGTGTGTGTGTGTGTGTGTGTGTATGACGTGATCTGCTTTGTCCAGCTGGCGCAGCAGCCAAATAAGAATAAGGCTGACAGGGCCGGGTGCAGTGGTTCACACCTGTAATCCCAGCACTTTGGGAGGCCAAGGCGGGCGGATCATGAGGTCAGGAGATCGAGACCATCCTGGCTAACACGGTGAAACCCCTTCTCTACTAAAAAATACAAAAAATTAGCCGGGCGTGGTGGTGGACGCCTGTAGTCCCAGCTACTCAGGAGGCTGAGGCAGAAGAATGGCGTGAACCCGGGAGGCGGAGCTTGCAGTGAGCTGAGATCGCGCCACTGCACTCCAGCCTGGGCGACAGAGCGAGACTCTCTCTCAAAAAAAAAAAAAGAAAGAAAGAAAAAGAATAAGGCTGACAGGAGATGAAGGCTGCATAGCTTCCCTCTGTCTTCCTTCCTCCCACCCAAGACACCCCACCCCCTCCTGCAGACTGTCTTTTGACCCTGCCCCTGTCAGGGTGTTGGTGGGGCTGAGCAGGGCTCCTGCAGATGGCGGGTTGTGGCATGGGTGAGGTGGCAGGAATGGGTGAGGCAGCAGTGGGGGCAGGAGCTGCAAGGAGGCTCCGACTATGGGTGGAACAGAGAAGAGGCTGCAGGGTGGGGGCAGGGAGGGGCTCTCCACGGGCAGCTGTGTATTTCTGGATGGGGTCGGGCCGGCAGAGGTCAGGTGTGGTTTCCTGGGAGGTGGCCAAGATAGGAAGGGGCACAGGTCCTGGGGTCACTAGACTGATTTCAGCCCCAGCTCGAGGGTCTGCCCTTCCCTCCAGGGGCTTTTGAAAGACCCCAGGACCCTGTGAGACCCTCTGCAATGGAAGGGAGAGAAGCTGGAGATGGGATGGGAGATGAGGGCCCCGTTGTGAGGAGCTGGCAGGGTGACCTCGCCTCTACCTGAGCTATCAGCTCCCTGTCTCCAAGGAAACCCGGCCCCCTGAGCCTCCCTGAAGCCCCCACGCCCATCTAATGGGAAATTCTCAGAGAATTCAGATGGTCATGGGAAAGCCCATACACGTAAATCCTCCCGAAGGGTCCTCTGAGTAAATAGGGGGATCTTTCTGTTTTCCCCTGTCCTACTGCCTGCATCTCGATGCCTGCATTAATGCAGCAGGCAGGATTGAGGGAGGCCGTAGGATGAACTGGCTGACAGGTGGTGACAGGTTGATATCCACAGGCCGCAAGCAGCAGGGACAACCACGGCAGGTGTTCCCTAGAGGGTTCCTGGCCACACTCCTCTCGGGATCATCGCGCTGCAGACCCTGCCGCCTGCCCCGCCACATCCTGTGCCCCGGTGCCGCGTGGGCCGCTCTCGAAGCACAGGCCAGATGTGCAAATTCTGCGGCTGTGCCTGGGGGCAAGCGCAGCACAGCTTGCTTTTCTTGGAAATCATTGGTGATTTGTTAGAAAAACAGGAAACATTGGGGCTGCTGGTGTACATTTTGACTTTTTTGTTTTTGTTTTTGAACTCCTTTCATCTGTCTCAGAATCAGGGTGTTTTAAGGGTATTATTTCTGCTCAACTTAGTCCTTCAAGCCGTCTCTGGTCACTCTTCCCTCTCTGCACATCCCCTGTTTTTCTTTCTCCTTCTTGTCTTCTGCTGCCTTCTTCCCCCAACCCGAATCACTGCGTAGGGAGGGGGCCAGATCCAGAGAACCATGGAAACGTGCTGGTGAGTCACCTTGGCCACGTGCCTCTGTGGAGCCTGGCCTCCCTGCACCTGCCTCCCTACTCTCTGCCTCCCCACCAACCCCATATCTATCCCCCTACACCCCTCAGTCATGGTGGTTAGACAGGAAGCAAAGTGATCTCTGCACAGTAGGACCTGCTGCAACTGGGACAGCTGGAGTGGCTCCCATTGTCCTGCTGCTGACACACAGGGATGCTGTGGCTGTGATCAGAAGTTGTTCTTCCCTGCTGGGTCACAGTGGAGCTGGAGGGGCCCTCATTTCTTTACCCACTGGAACACTGAGGCTGAGAGAGGAGCGGGGATGCCTTGAATAAAGAAGAGGAAGGGGTGAGGAGGTCTGGGTCCACACTCTGGCTGTGTCCCAACTCAGCCCCTCCCTGCCTCTCTCTCAAAAACACAGCAGGGGCCGGCCACAGTGGCTCGCACCTGTAATCCCAACACTTTGGGAGGACGAGGCAGGCAGATCACCTGAGGTTAGGAGTTTGAGACCAGCCTGGCCAACATGGTGAAACCCTGTCTCTACTAAAAATACAAAAATTAGCCAGGCATGATGGCTCATGCCTATAATCCCAGCTACTCGGAAGGCTGAGGCAGGAGCATCACTTGAACCTGGGAGGCGGAGGTTGCAGAGCCGAGATTGCACCAGTGCACTCCAGCCTGGGCAACAAGAGCAAAACTTTGTCTCTAAAAACAAAAACAAAAAACAAACAAACAAAAAAACCTCAGCAGGCAGGAGGCTGGGAACTGTGGTCGTTTTGTGTATGGGATCTTCAGGAAAGTGTTACAAGGCTGCTGTTTGCTGGCGTCCCTTCGTGAGTTTTCCTGGGTCCCATCTTGTCAGGGATGAGCTCTGAGGATGGCCGGTGGTTGCTTTGGGATTGTTCTTAAGCCTTCTTGCAGCGGCTCTGAACTTCATAATGTACCACGGTGGAGAGACTCCTCTCCCATTTTATGGTCGAGTAAACAGGTCCAGAGAGGTTCTCCATTCCCTAAACAGGCCCCAGTGAGGTGAGAAGGGCAGGGCCTCCCACATGCCCAGCTGCTTGCCCCAGGTTGGGGGCTCTTCCCTGCTGGGCTCTGCCCCTGGGTTTTCATCAATGCAGGGGGCTCTGACACCACACCTTCAGCCAGGCCCCCATCTCCCAGGGGAAGCAGGCTTAGGGGCTGCCCTTGTGAAGTCATACAAGAAGCCTGATATGAGAGATTAGAAACTCCCCGCAGCTCTCTGGGGGTTGTTTTTAAAAGGAATTAAACTGTCCTGAGAGAGATGTGTAAGACTAAGCTGAGATGGGGACCACGATGAGAACTGAAACACTCTATTTGGAGCTTTCCAGAAATATGCAGATTTGAGGAATTCTGGAGTAGGGAAGGACATTGGGGCAGGAAGGTGACCCCTTCTCACACCAGGACTCCAGAATACGTGAATATCAAAAGGCAATGACAGTCCCCGGGAGAGGGAGGGGCCACGTTCCCATTCCTCTTGGCTGCACAGCTTCTGGGGAGCAGAGATTCTCAGCCAGGCATCCGTGAACTTGGATGGAGAACACGTGGCATCGTTATTTTCACTCACCTGTAACTGAAGTTCGCATTTGAACGTAGGCAAAAACCACAGTCATATCAGTAGCACCTGTGACTTTGTCACCAACAGAAATCCAGATGTTTTCGTGTCACTTTGAGGTTGCAGATACCTCAAATGTCATTCATGCTCTTTACTACGTTTAGGTGATCACAGTGATTAGACTCACTGCTGGGCTTTTATTATTTCATGTGTTAATGAGAAGAACATATACTCCTGTTTCATAAATCTGATGATTTAAAAATAGTTTGACCATTGTATTTCAGTGTAACTCATTTCCTTTGCAATTCTGTGTATTTTATTTCATGCATTTAAAGCATTATTCTGAAGAGGGGTCTGTAGATGTCAGACTGCTGAATGGTCCCATGATGCAAAAAAGTTTAGGGATTCCTACTGCTGGAGCAATTGGGTAGAGAATTCGAGGTGTTACCTGACAGCTGGGGAGGGCTTTGGTGTTCGGCAGGCCTGAGTTAGCATCATTGCTCTCACTTGCTGCAGATCCTGCGAAAGTGACTTTATCTCTCAGAGCCATCGTTTCCTCATGTGTAAAACAGAGATGAAGAATGACCACCTGGAAGGATTGTCCCACGTGAAAGTGCCTGCCTCTTCCAGCAGCTGACAGGTAGTAGGAACTCACTGTGGGTAGTAGCTGATGGCGGTGGCACCAGCTTATGTAAGCCCACAAGACTCAAGCAGGATTCTCTCTTTTTACAGAGGAAGCTCCAGGCTACGTTCATTTCTTACTGTCCCTCATGTAGAAAGGTAAACTTGGGTCATACCTGGATACTGTCTCTCATCTTTTTCTTTTGCTCTGAGCAAGTAGCTCCCATGTATCCAATATGAATCTTGGTCCATAAATTCAAGCATTTGAGAAATAAAATTTCAAATATATACTTGAAATGCTTCAGGTGTATCTGAGAAATACTTGGTATGTCCACACAGTGAAATATTACTCAGTCATAAAAAGGAGTAAGTACTGTTACATACTACGACATGGATGAACCTAGAAAACATGCACTAGGTGAAACAAACCAGATGCAAAAGACCACATATCATAAGACTTCATTTATATGAAATGTCCAGAATAAGCAAACCCATAAAGACAAAAAGTAGGTGACTGGTTGCCAGAGGATAAGGGGAGGGAGAATGGAGAGTGATTGCTAATAGGTATAGGGTTTCTTTTTGGAGCGATGAAAATATTCTGGGATCAGATAGTTGTGATGGTTACATACTTAGTGAGTATAGTAAAAGCCGCTGAAGGGTATGCTTTAAAATGTTGAGTTTACGTTACATGAATTACAGCTCAAGAAAAAAAGTAAAAATCACTGCCAAACCTATGGACATTGAAAAGATAATAAAGGAATATTATGAACAACTCTATGCCCACCAATTTGCTAACTTAGATGAAATGGAATAATTTCTTATTTCTATTAAAACTCATACAAACAGAAGTAGATTATCTGAATAGGCCTATATCTATTAAATAAATTGAATCAATAATCTTCCAAAACAAAAAAGTTTCAGGCCCAGATGGTTTCACTGGTGAATTCTACCAAACATTTAAAGAAAAAATGGCCGGGTGCAGTGGCTCACATGTGGAAGCCCAGCACTTTAGGAGACTGAGGCAGGCAGATCACCTGAGGTCAGGAGTTCAAGACCAGCCTGGCCAACACGACGAAACCCCGTCTCTACTAAAAATACAAAAAATTAGCTGGGCCTGGTGGCAGGTGCCTGTAATCCCAGCTACTCAGGAGGCTGAGGCAGGAGAATCACTTGAACCCAGGAGGTGGGGGTTGCAATGAGCCGAGATTGTGCCATTGCACTCCAGCCTGGGCAACAAGAGTGAAACACACACACACACAAAAGAAAAAATGATGGCAACTCTCTACAGTCCATTCCAGAAAATAGAAGAAGAGGGAGTGCTTCCTAACTCATTCTATGAGGCCAGCATTACCTAATACCAAAACCGGACAAAAATATTACAAAAAACGAAAACTACAGATCAATATCTTTCATTAATATAGGTGTAAAAATCCTCAACAAAACATTAGCAAATTGAATCCAACAATACACGAAAAGAATTATAGATCACAGCTAAGAGGGATTTATTCTGGATATGCAAGGCTGATTCAATATTTGAAAGTCAACTAATGTAGTTAATTACATCAACAGGCTGAAGAAGAAAAATCATAAAACTAGATACGGAAGAAACATTTGACAAAATCCAATACCCATTTATGATAAAAATTCTCAGCACACTAGAAATAGAGAGGAACTTCTTCAGCTTGATAAATACTTATACAGAAAACCTACAGCTAACATTATGGTGAGAAACTAGATGTTTTCCCCCTAAGACTGGGACCAAGGCAAAGATGTCTTCACTTACCACTCATATTTAACATCGTACTGGAAGTCCTACGTAAAGCAAAAATATAAGAAAAGGAGATGAAAGGTATACAGATTGGGAAGGAAGTTTCTGTTCACCAAATAACATGATTGTCTATGTATAAAATCCCAAAGAATCAACAATGACAAAAAACAACATTCCTGGAACTAAGCAATTATAGTAAGGTTTCAGAGTGCAAGATAAATACACAAAAGTCAAGTGCTTGCCTATATACCAGCAATGAACAATTGGAATTTGAATTAAAAATACAATACCATTTACACTAGCACCAAAAAATGAAATAATCAGATATGAATCTAACAAAATATATACAAGATTTATATGAGAAAACAATAAAATGGATGAAAAAAATCTACAGAAATCTAAATAAATGGAGAGGTATTCCATGTTCATGTATAGGAAGACTCACTATTGTTAAGCTGTCAGTTCTTCTAGTTTTATCTCTAGACTCGATGCAATCTCTATCAAGACTCCAATAAATTACTTTGTGAATATTGACAAACTCATTCTAACACTTATATGAAAAGAAAAAGACCTAGAATAAACAACACAACATTGAAGAAGAACAAAGTCAGAAGACTGACATTACTAACTTACTAAGACCTGCTATAAGACTTATAAGACTTACTATAAAGGTGCATCCATACAATGGAATATTATTCAGTGGGAAAAAGAAAAGAGCTATCAAGCCATGAAAAAACATGAAAGAATCTTAAGTGCGTGCATATTGCTAAATGAAAGAAGCCAATCTGAAAAAAACTACATACTGTATAATCCCAACTATGTGATGTCCTGGAAAAGGCCAAACTATGGAAGCAGTAAAAAAGAAGAATGGCTACCAGATGCTGGAGGGAGTAGGATGAATAGATGGAGTATAGGGGATTTTCTGGGCAGTGAAAATATTCCGTGATACTGTAATGTGTATTGACATTATATATTTGGAGAAACTCATAGAATTGCACAACACAAAGAGTGCACCCTAACGCACACTGTGGACTTCAGTGACTACTCTTGTATCAATACTGGTTTATTAATTTTAACGAATGAACCGCACTAATGGAAGATATTAATAATAGAGGAAACTGTGGGTGGGAGGAGGAAGGAGAGGGAGTATATAGGAACTCTCTGTACTTTAATATTTCTATAAACCTAAAACTACTTTAAGAATTAAAGTCTATAAAAGAAAAAGAAATAAACAGTCTCCTTTTTTTTTTTTTTTTTTTTGAGATGGAGTCTCGGTCTGTCACCCAGGCTGGAGTGCAGTGGCGCAATCTCAGCTCACTGCAATCTCCACCTCCCGGGTTCACGCCATTCTCCTGCCTCAGCCTCCCGAGTAGCTGGGACTACAGGTGCCCGCCACCACGCCCGGCTAATTTTTTGTATTTTTAGTAGAGATCGGGTTTCACTGCGTTAGCCAGTATAGTCTCGATCTCCTGACCTCGTGATCCGCCTGCCTCAGCCTCCCAAAGTGCTGGGATTACAGGCGTGAGCCACCATGCATGGCCTTGTCTTCTTACGTTGACTGAAATCCGATGCCAAGCCCCATCCTGCCAGGAGCTGTCCGGGAGCTCAGAGCTGTTCACTTTCCTGCCACAAACCTTCCTCAGGATGGTTGCCTTCTTATTTAGCATGGGGATAGGGTGAGGGGAGAGCACAATGTACAGAAAGAAATAAATTAATAGAAATATAAATTATCCTGTATTTGTACTCTGAGGTCTTAGGAACAGCTCCGGGGAAGCTTGGGTTCTGACCTGAATCTCTTCCTTTGGCCTCTGGCAGAGGAAACAAGGAAGGAAGCAGGTCTCCCAGGCAACCTGCCCCCACTGTGGGTGGCCAAAAACGACTCGTTCAACACCTCTGAAGACTGACTCACTGGGACGTTGCAATAGACGTGATTTCCCCTTGAAGCCAGAGGAATATCCCCTATTGCTCATATGGTCATAACATCATGGGCCTATATTTGGGCGGGGCTTTCGTTTGCACACTCATGTAACTTTCCAGGGAGAATCTGCCCAGACCCTGTGCCAGGCACTGGGGTTAGAACCATTATGTTAGATGGGACATTGACGTCAGAGTTGAAAGCCCGCTAGAGAAATAGGCAGTTATAACGCAGGCACAGTGGAAGCAGAGATGCTCTGGGAGCTGAAAGGGTGGGGGTGGACATCCAGCCAAGCCTGGAGGTCAGAAGGTCTCCCCTGAAGAAGTGACCTGGAAATGGAAGACAGAAGAATGCATATTAAGATCCACATCAGAAGCAGGGGAACATGGTGGAAATGTTTCAGGCAGAGGCAGCACATGCAGGAAGAAGTTTTATGGAGAGGAAAGGTAGAGGTTTGAGACTGACTAGAGAAGAAGGGCACAGAACTCTTGGGGTCCAGTGAGCCATGTTATGGGCTTGAGTTTTGACTCAAGGCAATGAAAACCCAAAGGAAAGGTTTCAGAGGGCTGGGAGAGAATGATGTAATCAGATACGCTTTCTCAGGGACAACCGTGCATAGAACAACATGTATACTGTGGTTCTATTTATGTTTAAAAACCCATGATACGACTTATTGTGTTGATCTACGTGTGCTTAAATCATCAGTACCAGATTGTCTTGATTACTGTAGCCCTAGAGCAAATCTTGAAGTCAGATAGGATGAGTCGTCCAACTTTGTCCTTTTCCCAAACTGTGTTAGCTATTTTAAGTCTTTGGTATTTCCATATACCGAAGGCATGTTATTCATTTCTATTTTTTAAAGTTTGCTGAGATATTGACTGGGATTTCATTGAATCCATAGATAAATTTGGAGGAAAACTGACATAATATCAATATTGAGTCTTCTGATTCATAAATGTGGCGTATCTCTCCACGTATTCATTGATTTATCTTAGCAGTGTCTTGTAGTTTTAATGGTGGGGGTTTTCCACATTCTTTGGTAAATTCCCTAAGAATTTTGGCTTTTTGATGCTATTATGAATGGTGTTTCTAAAAACTTCACTTTCAAATTGGTAGTTATTAACATGTAGAAGCACAATTGACTTTTAAATACTGACTTTGTATTCTGTAACCTTGATAAATTCGCTAATGGTAGTTTTTAATAGATTCCTTAGGATTTTCTAAGTATACAGTCATGTCATCTCAGAGTAAAGACAGCACTACCTCTTCCTCCCTGATATATATGTGTTTTTTCCTTGCCTCATGGCAATGGCTATGACCTCCAGAACAATGTTGAGTAGGTAAGAACAGACATCCTTGCTTTGCTCCCAATGATAGGTGAAAAGCGTTCAGTTTTCACCTTTAAGTATGATGTTAACTGTAGATTTTTCATAGATGCTCTTTATAAGTTTGAGCAGTTCCCTCTTACTGAGGGTTCTTATAAACGGGGGTTGAGTTTTTTCAAAGGCTTTTTATGCATTCATGAAGTAGTTATGTGATTTTTTTCACTCTTCTTTATTAATGTGGTGAATTACATTAATTTTTGAAAGTTGACTTTCAGTACAACGACTTTCAGTACAACAACTTTCCAAGTACAGCATTCCAAGTGGGTAAGTCCCATTTGGTCTTTTTATATATTTTTACTTATTTCGGAAATGATTATATTTATATATTTCTAGACTTCATTTTTAATTGTTTTGATAAGAATTTTTGCATCTTGAAATGTAAAATGAGAGATATTGATCTGTAATATTCTTTGTTTGGTAGTGTTCTTGTCTGGTTTTGACATCAGGATTATGCTGGTTTCATCAATGAATTGGGAAGTGTTTCCTCTTCCTCTATTTTATGAAAGAATTTGAGTAAGATTGATATTATTTCTTTCTTAAAGGTTTGATACAATAGCTTTTTAAAAAGCATTTTTAGTAATACATGTCTGCTGGTGACCATCTTTTCAGCATCTTTTTGTCTTCAAATGTCTTTATCTTCATTATTTAAAAATATTGTTTTACCTATAACTTTCTTCACTTCCCAACCCTTTGATTATTTTTATAGTTCTTTTCATGAAAAATTTACAAACATTAAAATGTAAAAAATTTAACTGTACAATTTTGACAAATGTGTACATCCATGTCATCCACAGACCTAACAATATATAAAACATTTCAATCACACCATTAAGTTTCCTAACTTTTGTTTTTGAAGAATATTTCCACTGGATATAGAATTTTAGGTTGAAAGTCCTTTTTTTGTTTTGTTTTTCTTTAAGCACTATAAAGATGTATATCACTCTATCCTAGTTTGTGTTGTTTCTAAGAAGTCAGTAGTTTTTCTCGTTGTTTTCTACATACAATGTGTCTTTTTCTTCTGGCTGCTTTTTGAGATTTTCTCTTTATCTTTGATTTTCAGCAATTAACTATGATATACCTAGGTCTGGTTTTCTTTGCACGTATCCTTCTTGGGTTTTTAGAGCTTCCCAGATCTATGGGTTCATATTTTTTATTAAATTTGGGAACATTTTGGCCATTATTTCTTAAAATATTTTTTCTGCCCCCATTTTCTTTCTTCTCTCTTTTTGAGACATCAATTACATATCTATTAGAACTTTTGGTTGTGCTCAGAAGTCACTGAGGCTCTGTTCATATTTTGAAAATCTTTTTTATTTTCTATATTTTAGTTTGAATGGTTTCTATCGTTTAAGTTCACTGATCGTATTCTTGCAGTGTCCAGTCTCTTATTCAGTCCATCCAATGAACTTTTCTTTTCAGAGATTGTGTTTCCTTTTGGTAATAGATTTCCATTTGGTTCTTTTAAAAATAGCTTCCAGGCCGGGTGCGGTGGCTCACACCTGTAATCCCAGCACTTTGGGAGGCCAAGGTGGGCAGATCACCTGAGGTCAGGAGTTCGAGACCAGCCTAACCCACATGGTGAAACCCTGTCTCTATTAAAAATACAAAAATCAGCTGGGCATGGTGGTGCATGCCTGTAATCTCAGCTTCTTGGGAGGCTGAGGCCAGGAGAATTGCTTAAACCTGGGAGGCAGAGGTTGCAGTGAGCCAAGATCACGCCACTGCACTCCAGCCTGGGCAGCAGAATGAGACTCTGTCTCAAAAATAAAAAAAAAAAAAAGGTTTCCAATTCCCTTCTGAGATTTCTCCATCTGTTAACTTGCTCTCTCCATTTTTCCTTGAAATCTCTGAACATATTTATAATAGATGTTTTAAAGTCTTTGCCTCCTAATTTCAACATACCTACTCTCTTTGGTTTTTTTTCATTGAATTACTTCCCTAGTAATGAATTGCATTTTTCTTCATCTTCATCTGTCTAGTAATTTTTTCAATGTATTCTAGGCATTATGGATGCCACACTGTTGAGCGTCTGGATTTTCTTGTTTTTCTTTAAAGAATTGTATTCTGCCAGGCAGTTAATTTATAGGTGGATAAGCAGGATCCTTTCAAGTGTTTCTTAAAATTTAATGGATGTCTAGATGTCAAGAATTACCTTCCTAGGATCTCAGATGAATGACTGAGGTATCCGGTGAAGTTCCTCCACCCTGGCTGATTGGAAATCCAATGTCTCCCAGCACTGTGCAACTTCTAGAACCTCTGTTCAACTCCAGGCTTTCCAGTAGCTGTTTCTGCCAGGCTTCATGAGGTCTTACCCTGCACAGCTTAGTATTCAGCTAATGTCTTCTTGAGCTCTTCTTTTTCACGTTTCCCTCTTTTCCAGTTCCTTGCCCCACACAGTCCAGCCGTTTGTAGAGTTCCAAACTCCAATTTCTGTCTCCTCAACTCGGAAAGCCCCCTGTACTCTGCTTGCATTCTACCTCTATGCTTCAAACAACGGAAGTGCCTTCCAGCAGAAACCCAGCGAAATCAAGAGGCTCCCCTTGTGTGTTTCCCTTCCCTGAGGGATTACAGTCCTGTGCTTGCCTGTTGCCCAGTGTCTATAAACAGTTGCTTCAACTGTTTTGAGTAGTCTTATAATTGTTCATGGAGGGAGGCTTAGTCCAGTGCCAATTATCCCTTCTCATCTGATGGTGAAAGCACCCCTTCTTTTGGGTGGACTCTCGAATATCACCTCTTTTATGAGATAAATCTATTTGAGTATGATCTGTGGGATTTTAAAAAATAAAGTTTTTAGAAGGATAAAGATCAGACTATTGGTAGTGGTTATTCTAGGTAGTTTTAAAGCTTATATTTTAACATTTTAAACTTAACTGTACAAGGCTTTTAAGTTTTGTTTTTTAATTAGACTTTTACATCTTGAGATAAATCGTAGATTCATATGTCATTCTATGAAATAATAAAGAGAGATCCTTTGTACCCTTTTCTCAGTTTGCTCCAATGGTAACATCTTGCAAAACAAATACGACAATATCACAACCTGGATATTGACCTTGATACAGTCAAGATATAGAATATTGCTATCACCACCAGGATCCCTCATGTTGCCCTTTTTTAGCCACACCCACTTCCCTCCTGCACCTGCCCTAATGCTAACCCTAGCAACCACCAATATGTTCTCCATTTCTATAATTTTGTCACTTCAAAAGTATTGTGCAATGAAATAATATGTTACGCATTCTTTTGGCATTGACTTTGTTTTTATTCAGCATAATTTTCTGGAAATTAACCCAGGTTGTTGTGTGTATCAATAGTTATTTCCTTTCAATTGCTGAATAATATTCCATAGTATAGATGGACCATAGTCTGTCGAACCATATTCTAAATTGAAAGACATTTAGTTTGTTTTCAGTTTTTGGCCGTTTTGAACAAAGCTGTTATAAACATTCATGTACAGGTTTTCGTATGAACGTAAGTTTTCCTTTCTTTGAGATAAACGCTCAGGAGCACAATTGCTGGGCCATACAGCAGTTTTAATATATGTTATTTTGTGATATAAATTTCTCTCTCCGAACTACTTTAACTGTATCCCACCAATTTTGATACATTGTACATTCATTTTCATTCCTTCAGTGAATTTTTGGATTTCTCTTGAGACTTCCTCTTTGGCCCATGAATTATTTAGAAGTTTGTTTAGTTTTTGAGTATTTGGAGATTTTTCTGTGATCTTTCTATTATTGATTGCTAGTTTGATTCCATTGTGGTCATAGAATGCACTCTGTATGACTTCAGTTATTTTTAAGTAA
The DNA here is from genome assembly GCF_028858775.2 of Pan troglodytes. NCBI lineage: Eukaryota > Metazoa > Chordata > Mammalia > Primates > Hominidae > Pan > Pan troglodytes. The sequence goes on from NC_072417.2 coordinate 61,773,154, forward strand.
TTGAAATTTTGGTTGTTTTAAGGCCCAAGATATGATCTATCTTAGTTTATGTTCCGTAAGTACTTGAAAAAAAATGTGTATTCTGCTGTTGTTAGGTGGAGTGCTCTAACATGTTTATTAGATCCTGTTGACTGATAGTGTTGTTGAATTCTTATGCATCCTTGCTGATTTTCTTTATAGTTGTTCTATCAGTGGTTGAGAGAAGGATGCTGAAGTCTCCGATTATTTCTTGTTTTTTACTGTTTTTAAATTCGATCGCTTTTGGGATACAGGTGGTTTTTGGTTACATGAATGAATTGTATAGTTGTTAAGTCTGGGATTTTAGTGGATCCACCCTCTGAGTAGTGTACATTGTACCCAGTAGTTGGTTTTTCATCCCTCACCCCCTTCCATGTCTCCCCCATTCTGAGTCTCCAATGTCCGTTATACAACTCTGTATTTCTTTGCAAACCCACAGCCTAGCTCCCACTTATAAGTGAGAACATGTGGTATTCAGTTTTCTGTTTCTGCCTTAATTTCCTTGAGATAATGGCCTCCAGCTTCATCCATGCTGCTGCAAAGGACATGATTTTGTTCTCTTTTTTTTGGCTGTATAGCATTCCATTGTGGCAGTCCCCACTTATAATTATGAGTTTGTCTATGTTTTCTTTCTGTTCTCTCAGTTTTTGCTTCACACATCTTTTTGGTGTGAACACATTTAGGTTTGCTGTGTCTTTTACTGAATTGACCTTATGTCATTATATAATGTCCCTCTCTGCTTCTGGTAATTCTCTTTGCTCTGAACTCCACTTTATCTGATATTAATATAGCCATTGCTGCTTTCTTTTAATTAATGCTTGCACGATATATATTTTCCCACCCTTTTACTTTTAATTTGTCTATATATTTATATATAAAGTGAGTTTCTTGTAGACAGCAAATGGTTGGGTTATGTTTTATAATTCACTACAAATCTCTGTCTTTTAATTGGCTTATTTAGTCCATTTAAATATAATGTAATTACTGATATGTTAGGGCTCAAGTCTGCTATTTTATTATTGGTTTTGCATTTTTTCCTATGGACTAACTGAACATTCTTTAGAATTCATTTTTTATTTTATCTGTAATGCTTTTATATATATCTATTTGTATAGTTTTTTGAATGGTCACTGTATATATTGTTACTTATCACAGTCCACTGTTACCATTTTACCAGTCCTAGTGAACTGTACCTCCCTTTATTTCCCTTTACCTGCCCCCATTTATAATATGATTGTCTTAAATATTTATTCAGTATACATTTAATGCTACATCAGACTGTGTTATTTTTTATTCAGCCATCTAAGATAACTTAGAAAACTCAAGAGGAGAAGGAAAATCTATTGTATTTACCCAGATTTTTCCCTTTCTTATTATTTCTTCCTGATGTTCCAAGATTTCTTTCTTTTATCATCCTTTTTTCTGTTTAGAGAATTTCCTTTGGCCATTCTTCTAGAGTAGGGATGCTGGTGACAAATTATTTCAGTTTTTCTCCCTCTGAGAGTACCTTGATTTCCTCTTCGTTCCTGAAGGATGTTTTTGCTGGATATTGGACTCTAGGCTGACAGTGCTTGTCCTTCAGCAATTAGAATATGTTATTCCACTTCCTTCTAGCCTTCATAATTTTTGATGAAAAGTACACTGTCATTCAAATTATATTTCATCTAAGATAAGGTGTTGTTTCTCTCTTGATCCTTTCAAGATTTTTTCTTTGTCTTTAGTTTTCAGAATTTTGACTATGAGATGTCTTGGTGTGTATTTCTTGGCTTTATCCTGTTTATGGTTCACACAGCCTCTTAAAACTGTAGTTTTATATATTTTGCCAAATTTGACAAGTTTTATGTGATTATTTATTCAAGTACTTTTTCAGCCCTGCCTTCTTTCTCCTCTCCCAGGAGGTTCTCCTCTTCAGGTTCCACACTCAGCCTCCATTGCCAAGTTTTAAGTGATTATTTCTTCAAGTACTTTTTCAGTCTGGCCTTCTTTCTCCTCTCCCACTGGTACTCCAATCACATGAATGTTAGACCCTTTGTCTGACATTACTAAGGGGTAGAGTGGGAGTTCCAGCTACCTATTAGGTTTTGTCTTTGTTTGTGCTGCTATAAAGGATACCCAAGGCTGAGTCATTTATAAATAAAAGAGGTTTATTTGGCTCACAGTTCCACAGGCTGTACAAGAAGCATGGCGTCAACATCTGCATCTGGTGAGAGCCTCAAGCCACATGCAGTCATGGTGGAAGGTTAAAAGGAGCTGGTGTGAAGAAATCACATGGTGGGAAACTGGGTGCAGGGGGAAGGTGCCAGGCTCTCAGGGGAACTAAGCTGGTTCCCAACCAGTTCTCAGGAATGAAGAGTGAGTACTCACTCACTCCCATGAGAATGACACCAAGTCATTCAGAGAGATTGGCTCCAACCATCCAAAGACCTCTCACCAGGCACCACCTCCAACACTGGAGATCAGATTTCAACATGAGACTTGGTGGGGCCAAAAAAAACATATCTAAGTTCTAACAGGCCTCCACTGATACGTCTCTGGCTAGAAATGGTAGGAGTGCCTCCTTACTGCTACAATGCCACCACAGCAGAGGGGATGACCTCATTACTTCTGGGCAGTGGTAAAAGTCTTGACTCCCTGCTAGGCTTCCTCTGACATCATCTTATCATGGAGGTGTCTCTTTACTGTCTGGTGGGGGTGGAAGTCCAGGCTCCTCACTGGTGTCCACTAACACTGTGGAGTGGGAGGGGGCTCATTACTGCTAATGGAGATAAAAGACCTGGCTATCTACTTGGCTTCTTCAGACAGTGTCCATGGCAGGGGATTTGGGGAACCTCATTATGGCCTGGCCAGGGCGGAAGTCTAAGCCGATTAACTGGCTTTTGCTGGTGGAGGTGGCACCACAATTTTCCCTGTGGAGTTTGGCTGGAATAGAGCAGGTATTGTCTAAAAGTGTCTGTCTTGCTAAGTTGCCTCTTTCCTCAGGCTTTGGCTAGAGAGAGCAGGCTTTTGTGAGGGCTTTATTTTAAATCTGCACCCATTTTTTCAGATTGCTGGCTGTTCAGCTCCAAGTCTGGAATCTATAAGGCAAAAAGAGAAGCCAGGGAACTCACCCATGCCATTCCTTGTCCCCAGGGTCCCTAGCCTGTGTGCCTTCTCTCTCTCTTTCAGGGTCTCTTATGTTAGTTTTATATATATTGTTCAGGGCTTGTAGTTGTATTTCAAATGGAATAGGGAAAAGCATATCTACTCCACTTACCCAGCACCATTTTTTAATTTTTGTATATATAACCTCTGTTCTCTATGTGATAAAAAACAAGGCATAAAATATGTATTATGAAAAATGTTTAATAAAAAATAAAAATTATTCCTATTTTTACCTCCCAGATATAATTTCTGTTAGCATTTGGACATGTAACCATGTTGGGTAGTGACATGGTTTGGCTCCGTGTCCCCACCCAAATCTCATCTCCAATTGTACTCCCATAATTCCCATGTGTTGTGGGAGGGACCTGGTGGGAGATAATCTGAATCACGGGGGCAGTTTCCCCCATACTGTTCTTGTGGTAGTGAATAAGTCTCACGTGATTTGATGGTTCTATCAGGGGTTTTACTTTTGCATCTTCCTCATTTTTCTCTGGCCGCTGCCATGTAAGACGTGCCTTTTGCCTCCTGCTATGGTTCTGAGGCCTCCCTAGCCGTGTGGAACTGTAAGTCCAATTAAACCTCTTTTTCTTCCCAGTCTCAGGTATGTCTTTATCAGCAGCATGAAAATGGACTAATACGGGTAGTTTTTCTTTTGACATCGATATAGACATTTTTTTTCAAACTGGAAGAACCTTAGGGTTCTTTTGGATCCTGGGGCATTTCATAAACCCAGCTCTTCTGAGCAAAGCTTCCCAAAGCAGTTGCCTCTCTGTCACTTCTCTCTCCTTAGCCCATTCCATTTGGTCTTTTCTTCCTGCACTTGTTCTTTCATGGTCACTCAAACCCTCCATGTCACCAGATCCAGTGGCCACTTCTCTGCCCTCATGCTGTAGACCTTGCAGTGGCATTCCTCACTCCCTCCTTGAAACATGCTTGTTTTGGATCCTGTCACATCGTGTTCTCCTCCTGCTCATGAGCTGCATCTTCTCAGTGTCTTTTTGTGATACTTCCGGTGCCACCTCTTAACACTGGAGGTGTTCTCCTCACTCTTCTCGCTTCACATGGTTCACAGCCTCAGTGACCACAGCACCATGTGAACTCCCAAATAGAGAGCTGTAGCCCAGACCTCTCTCCATTGGGGTCTGAAGGGGATAGAACTCGGACAAAGCAGGACTCTTGTTTTCCTCTCCCAAATTGTCCTCTCCCCAAACTTCTCCATCTCAGTGAATGTGATGCATCTATCTGCATTAAAGGAAAAGACAAAAGGGGATGAAGCATCCAAGGAAAAAGTGCACACCCACTTGGGGACCAAAATGTACTCAGCTATGATGCAAGCTGTACCCACTTATTATAGAGATTTTGGCCTGAACCTAAGCCTGGATTTTCTTAATCCATTTCCATCTGATTTAGACATAATGTCAATCCCTCATTCTGGCTTGTCAGTGTTGGTTTCAGTTTGGATTGTATGCATGTGTGTTCCTTTTTTCTCTATCTATCTATCTATCCATCTACTATCTATCTACTATTTATCTATCTATCCATCTACTATCCATCTACTATCTATCTATCCATCTACTATCTATCTATCTATCCATTTACTATCTATGTCTCCATCTACTATCTATCTCTCCATCTACTATCTACCTATCCATCTACTATCTATCAATCCATCTATCAATCTACTGTCTATCCATCTACTATCTATCCATCTACTATCTATCTATCCATCTGCTATCTATCATCTACTAGCTAACCATCTATCTATCTACCCATCTACTATCTATCTATCCATCTACTATCTAACTATCTATCTATCCATCTACTTTCTGTCTATCTATCTACCCATCTATCCATCTACTATCTAGCTATCTATCCATCTACTATCTATCTATCCATCTACTTTCTATCTATCCACTATCTATCTATCCATCTACTATCTATCTATTCATCTACTATCTATCTATCTATCCATCTACTATCTAACTATCTATCTGGTATATTTGGTGAGAAGTTGGGAGAGACTGCATCAGTGCCTGATGCCCTAATGTCATAGTAAATTGTCCTTTAGAGTTCTAGAGAGTTCTAGACTGGGCTAAACGGGACTCTTGACATCAGCGTTTGTTTCATAAAAAGTTGTAAAAACCACACCTGGCCAAGTATCGGGAGGAGTGTCTGATTTCAGTTCTGTCCACAAACCTGATGAGTATCTGTTTTCTTGTTAGAGAGGTTTCGCTCTAAAGCATATTCATGAATGGGATGGAGGGGGAGAAGTTGAGAGATTTTTCTTGCATAATTGGGCAGGAGTTCAAAGAGAGTAAAAAGGAGACTAGTGAAGATGTGCCCATGTCTGAGAACAATGACTTGCTGTTGGATTAATGGAGAGAAGACGGGGTGGTAAATCGTTTATCACTCTGGAAGAGAAGAAAAGCTGTGCAAGGGAAAAGATAATGGATTGGACCAGTCTACCCCAAACTTATTCTGATAGTAAAGCATCTAGAAGTCACAGTGCTCTGGAAGGAGAAAAATCTTCCTTGCCCAAAACTATGAAATATTCATATCTGTCTTACAAACTAGAAATGATTCTATCTGTAGAAAGTGAGCAGCCTGTGTCAGGCTGCAGGTGGCTCATGCCTGTAATCCCAGCACTTTGGGAGGCTGAAGCCAGCAGATTGCTTGAGCTCAGGAGTTCAAGATCAGCCTGACAACATGGTGAAACCCTACCTCTACAAAAAAAAAAAAAAAAAAATTAGCCAGGCATTGTGACACGTGCCTGTAGTTCCAGCTACTTGAGAGGCTGAGGCAGGAGGATCGCTTGAGCCCAGGAGGTCAAGGCTGCAGTGAGGTATGATCACACCACTGCACTCCAGTCTGGGAGGCAGAGCAAGACCCTGTCTTGAAAAGGAAAGGGAAGGGAAGGGGAAAGGAGGGGGGGGAGGGGAGGGGAGGGAAGGGAAGGGAAGGGAAGGCTGCAATGTCACAACTGCAATCTTTTTCCACATCCAGAAGGCTACAGTGAGGTATGATCACACCACTGCACTCTGGCCTGGGAGGCAGAGCAAGACCCTGTCTTGAAAAGGGAAGGGAAGGGAAGGGAAGGGGAGGGGAGGGGAGGGGAGGGAAAGGGAGGGGAGGGGAAGGGAAGGGAAGGGTGCAATGTCACAACTGCAATCTTTTTCCACATCCAGAAAAACCAGAAAGCTGCCAATATATGTGTAATTGGCCTTTCTTGAGTTTTTACATTTACATTCATTTGCTGCTTTATTCTCCTGTGCACATTGTCTAACCATTAAGATGGGCTCCATATTTAAAGGTGGTAGGATTAAACAGTCTCCCGTGTAAGTGCCCATGGTTTAGCCTGGGTGCCCAAAGAATTCGGTTGCTACCTGGAGCTTATTCCTTGTTTTATTGTTATAGTCTTCCTCTGGTTTCCCAGCTTGGCAGTAATTTCAGTTTGCCCACCCCTGGCTCCAGTATAGCTGCTCTTACTTGCATGAGGAAGCTAAATTGCCTACAGCATACTTCATTTACCAGCTGAGAGAATACTCTGTACCACAGTCTCCTCATCTGTAAAGTGGGGGTAAGGAGTGTCTACCTCACATGGATTTAATGACTTAATTCATAGAAACACCTAGAACGGTGTCTGCCACATAGTAAGCTTTCAATTCCTATTAGCTGCTATTATTAAAATTATTATATGAAAAGGTGACATTGTACATCCTATTGTCTTTTCGGTACTGTACCTGGGTAGAGTGGACCAGAGAGACCTTAGTTCGAATCCTCTCTGTGCTATCCATATATCCTTGGGAAAGTCTTTTAGCCAACAGGAGCTGAACTTCCTCATCTCTGCAAGTTCAGAGTGTTCTAGAGTGGCTCAAAATAAATGAGATCATGTGCTTCAAGCCCTAAGCATGGTATCTGGCCCAGGGTCAGTGCTGTGTACACATTAGCGTCTTTCTCCTTCCCCTCCTTCATCCTCATCCCATTTCTTCTTGGTCTTGACCACAACTGTGGTCTTCCCAAGCATTCCTGTGCCCCTTCCTTGGTAAAGAAGGGCTTGAGCAAAGATGGGGGGAAGTGGGCAGTCTTGCCTCTGCTTCTTCAGTGTTTCTTTCTTTTGGTACATCTCTACTTCATCTTCTGCCTTCCCTGGACCTCCACACCATGTCCACCTACCTTTTCACATTTCCTCCCTCTCCTGGCCCCAGAGTCCTTCTCCTGCCCACTAGCTACCGTCACTGCTGTAACGGACTCATCTGGTGGCTAAATCATCCTCCAAGAATCTTATGTCTTGAAAGATAAGCTAGGACAGAGGAAGTGAACAGCCCTAACCCAAGGAGAATGAATCACTAACAATGGAAACTCAGCCAATTTTTATGCAAGACGTCTTCCCTGGAAGCCTCAAATTACAACACTGAGACGAAACAGTACACTCAGCCCTTTAAGTGTCTAGAAACCAGTAGAAATGACTTCCTATGAACACGACATAGGAAAGAACATGGGCTTTGAGAGTCACGCCAACTTTGCACAGACTTCAAGCTCGGGCCATAGGAATTGTGACCATAGGAACTTGAGTGAATAAATGGCTTACCCTCCCTGAGCTGCAGGAAATGTGAATAATTATGATAATGTCACAGGGTGATTATGATTATCAAACTAAGTAATCAATGTCTTGGGGATTAACTGAATGTTAATTCCCAAGACAATGGGGATTAATAATTTGATAATCAATTTGATAATCAATTATGATTATCAAACTAAGTGAAAGCGCCCAACATAGTACCTGACACAGATCAGCCACTCAAGAATTACCTTCCTCCTTTTCTTCCTCCCTCCCTCCCTCCTTCTCTCCCACCCTCCCACCTTCCCTCCTTCCCTCCTTCCTTCCTATTCTCCAGGCTGAAACTCATGGAGAATGAACAAATCGGGTGGTTTGTTTTTGTTGTTGAGTTATATAGGAGTTCTTTATATATTCAAGATGGTAGCCCTTAATCAGATATACGATTTGCAAATATTTTCTTCCATTCCATGGCTTGCCTTTTCACTCTGTTGATTGTATCCTTTAATGCACAGAGTTTTAAATTTTGATATTTAACTATTTTTTCTTTTGTTGCCTGTGCTTTTTGTGTTATATCCAAGAAATCTTTGACAAATCCAATGTGATGAAGCTTCCCCCAATTTTTCTTCTAAGAGTTTTATAGTTTTAGCACTTTACATTTAGATCTTTGATCCTTTTTGAATTAATTTTTTATGGTATTGAATCTTCCTAACAACAGAATATGTATTTCCATTTACTTTTGCTTTTTCGTGTCCCTCAAACATTTTCTTTATAAAAATCTTACATATTTTTAAAGTTTTAAAAAAAATTTGTATTACTTTTGTTGCTGTTAGAAGTGGAATCTTGTTTCCCCAACATAATTTATTTGCATAGTTAGATAATATTGATTTCTATATTAATTTGTGCCTAACCACTTTACCTAACTCTGTTCTTTGGTATGACCATTTTTCAGTTGATTTTCTTGGGTTTCTATGAACATTTTGAGGGTGAAAAATTATGAATTATGCCAATTCTATAATTGGCAAAGCTATAATTCATGAGCCAGAATGAATGACACATGACATGTAAAGCTTCAGAAAGTACCTCACCCACATATCTGTCCTGAAATTACTCGAAATACTTGAGTGAGCAAGACATGAACCAAAATAAAGGACTTATAAGTAGGAATGGTAGGGTACAAAACAAAACAGTGAGTAATAAAATAAATGAAACTTAAAGCCACTGTCCAAAAATACTGCTGTTATCACAGTTATTACATTTAATGTAAATGTCAAAAACATTTAAAGAACTATGAAGTAGTATAAAATATTTAATACAGGCCGGGTGCAGCGGCTCATGCCTGTAATCCCAGCACTTTGGGAGGCTGAGGCGGGTGGATCACCTGAGGTCAGGAGTTTGAGACCAACCTGACCAACATGGTGAAACCCCATCTCTACTAAAAGTACAAAAATTAGCCAGCCGTGGTGATGCATGCCTGTAATCCCAGCTACTCAGGAGGCTGAGGCAGGAAGATAGCTTGAACCTGGGAGGCAGAGGTTGCAGTGAGCCAAGATTGCGCCATTGCACTCCAGCCTGGGCAACTAGAGCGAAACTCCGTCTCAAAAAAAAAAAAAAAGAAAAAGAAAAAAGAAAAAAAAATACTTAATACACATATGGACCTGTATGTTAAAAGAAAACATGTTACATTAAAAGAAGGGCTAAAATTACAGAAGTAATTGTAAAAATTATATAGGAATTTCTGATTCTTGCTAATTAACTTTAAAATCTTGATTAAAGTGAATGATATTGTCAGAAAACCTAAATCTGCAAAGTTGACACATAAAGTTCAATACCTGAACAGACCAATAACTCTGGAAGAAATTTGAAAAGGGATTCCAAAAATAGCCTTGAGGAGAGCAGCTGAAGTCACTCACTGCTGGGCAGCAAGGAGAGTGCGATCCTCATCTCAGCAGAAGGATGCATGATTATCCTTCGTTCCAGGCTCAGATTCTACTTACAGATTTACTGCTGTCTGATCGGGGCAAGTCCCTTCACCACTCAGAGCCTTTGTTTTCCTATCTGTAGAGTGGGAATGTTGTACTAAATGGTACCTAAGGTGCCTTCCCAGTCTTAGAGTCAAATGTGTGTGTGTATGCATGTGTGTGTAAAATAAAAAGCATGACTTTCCAAGTCTAACTGTGCATCAGAATCATGCAGGAGGTGTTTTATTTCTTGGCCTAGTTCTGAAGACATCAAGAGTTGGGCAGGTGAGATGTGTGTGTTAAGAAAGCACTCTGGGCCGGGCATGGTGGCTCACGCCTGTAATCCCAGCACTTTGGGAGACCGAGGCAGGTGGATCACTTGAGGTCAGGAGTTCGAGATCAACCTGGCCACCGTGGTGAAACCCTGTCTCTACTAAAAGTAGAATAATTAGCCTGGTATGGTGGTGCATGCCTGTAATCTCAGCTACTCGGGAGGCAAGAGAATCCCTTGAACCTCGGAGGCTGAGGTTGCAGTGAGCCGAGATCATGCCACTGCACTCCAGCCTGGGCAAAAGAGTGAGACTCCGTCCAAAAAAAAAAAGAAAGAAAAAGAAAGAAAGAGAGAGAGAGAGAAGGAAAGGAGAGGAGAGGAGAGGGGAGGGGAGGAGAGGAGAGGAGAGGAGAGGAGAGGAGAGGAAGGAAACTCTGATAGGTAACAGAGAACATATATTGAATGTTTGTTATGCACCGGGAATGTTTCCACACATTTGTCTATGTTAACTCATTGTGCTTAACCTTGAGCTCTTGCAGATCCCAAGCACACACATGGTGTGCCCTGTCCTTTTAGGTGACACCAACACGTATGACACAAATGCAAACTGGGCACGGAGATCTGGTAACATTTGGTCATGAGGTGGTCATCAAGATGTTCCAGAATATATTAACTATGAACTGTATCTAGACTGACATTAAAATGAAAACATAACTTGAACATTCTCAAAGACAGCCCTTAAATCCCCCACAGAGCCCCAGAAATTCTCAGCCCCAGTTTAGGAACTTCAGGTTGGGGGATTTTGAGGCAGCCAGACTTGCACTAGTCCACTGTGACTACAGAAGAAATAGCAATGTTCAAGAAGCTCATGTAAGGTAGGGAATCATTTGATAACTGCCTGGAAAGATACTGAAAGGGCATAAGGCTATGTAAATATATAAAAGGTCTTAGAGCCATGTCTACCATTCACTCAGCTTCCTCTAATTAACAACTTACATAAACATGGTGCAGTTATCAAAACCAGGAAATGGTCACTAACAGAGTACTATTAACTAAACGACAGACCTCATTTGAATCTTAGCATATTTTCCCCCTAATGTTCTCTTTCTGTTCTACAATTCAGTACAGGATCCCACATTGCATTTAGCCTTTGTGTCTCCTTAGTCTCTACCAATCTGTGATAGTCCTCTATCTTTCCTTATCTTTGATGACCTGAACACTTTGGTGAGGACTCACCATAGTGAATGTCTATGTGGTGAATAATCACCATATAGAATGTCTCCAAACTGGGTTTTGAATGGTGTTTTCTCATGATTGTAGTTATGTGTTTTTGGCAAAAAAACAAAAACAAAAAAACACAAAGAAGTGACGTGTCCTTCCCTTCTCGGTGCATTACAGCAGGGGATACATGATGCTGATATATATAGCTTATTGCTGGTCACGTTAACCTTGATCATATGGTTAATGTGCTGTCTGCTGTGTTTCTCCACTGAGAAGTTCTTGTTTTCCCCTTTATAAGTGGTAATTATTTGGGGGGAAATACTTTGAGGCTATACAAATATCCTATTTCTCCACAGATTTTCACTAACAGATTTTTCGCAATCATCAGTGGATCTACAATTATTACCACGGTGTTTGCCTAGTGACAATTTTCTATTTCTCTCATTCCTCTCACATTATTAATTGGAATTCTTTTGTAAAGAAGACCTGTCATTTCTCCTCCATTTATGTTTTTATTCAATTATCTATAACATTTAATTATCTATAATTATCTATAGACTTGTGGGTATTTATTTTATTCTATGAGTTATAATTCATCACTTTCTTTGTTCATTCAAATTGTCCTAGCTGTGGCCATTGGAAGCTCCTTCAGGTTAGACCCTATGTCCTTTTGACACTCCCCATGGTTTTTCAAATATTGACTTATTTTCTGGCACTACAAGATGTGCTGGGTTTATTTTGTATATTTCCTGTTTCAATCCTAGGATCAGCCATGTCTCCAAGGAGCTCTGTTTCCTTTTATTGGAAAATAGTATTTAGAAACCAAGATCTGGGCACTAGGTGTGCTTGCTGCTACTGGGATGTCATTGCCTCTGGGCTTTCTCTGTAGACAGAACTAGAAAATGTACGTATGTGTATTAATCCAAGCACATACATCTTTTTAAAATTTTTCTATATGTATCTATCTGTATATACATTAAAAACCATGAGTTCATACTGATTCTTTCAAGTCTGGTCCAACTCCACAAGGTTCATTCCAGCCTTCCCCCTTCTTTATTTGTCACATCTTTCTTTAGCTCTTATTATCTATGGTTTATTCACTTATTTGTCTAATGCTAGTGTACACATAAAGAACTTTCAGATTTTTTTCTTTTTTTTCTTTTTTTGACATGGAGTCTTGCTGTGTCACCTAGGCTGGAGTGCAGTGGCACAATCTCAGCTCACTGCAACCTCCGCCTCCTGGGTACAAGCAATTCTTCTGTCTCAGCCACCCGAGTAGCTGGGACTACAGGTGCACACCACCACACCCGGCTAATTTTTGTATTTTTAATAGAGTCAGGGTTTCACCATATTGGTCAGGCTGGTCTTGAACTCCTGAACTCAGGTGATCCACCCGCCTTGGCCTCCCAAAGTGCTGGGATTACAGGCATGAGTCACCATGCCCGGCCCCGAACTTTTAGAATTTTTAACTCACATTCTTGTGAGAAACATATTTAATAGCTGGAAAACAGTATTTGTCTATAGTTTTTATTTTTGACTTTGACCAGTATCCAGTCAAAGTACCATTTTACAAAGTTACTGAGGTTAGTGCTTTCATTCCCTATCCCCGTCAGTGTGGTTATGTTAGTAATTGATTATACAGTTAGGTTAATTTGTTATTGCTTGTCTCCCACTTTTGGTCCCCTGCCCCCATATTCTGGTTGATTTCGATTATTTATTTAATTTTGGGTATGTAAAATATCACCATGGTTCTAAGCGTTAAAGCTATACACACAGATAATCCTCAGAGAAGTGCTGCTCCTCCCTCATCTCCAGTTTCATTCCTTGATCCTATCCACGCTTTTCTCACCTCCACCCCCATAGTAGCTAACCAATCTCCTTAATTTCTGGTGTATCCTTCCTGTGTTGGGAAGAATTCTTTTACTTAGGTCACGGTGGAGATTCTGCCTTATGAAGGCATGAGGAAGGGACTGGGGCAGAGAAGGGAGAGTCAAGCCTCGGAAGGTAGGAAGCAGGAGAGGGAGGAGTCATCCAGGACGGAAGCAGGCTGGGTCAGCCCAGGACTGCATGGGCCTAGAATATTCCAGAACACCAGGAAAGCAGTGTGGAGAGCCAGCCAGAACCTGGAGGCCCCCTCCATATGAGATGCAGGCCCTCTAACTCCTCCTTTCATTACTATTTAGAAACCCCCAAGAGGCTCTCCTCCCTGCCCCATCGTGGGCTGCCTTGGGAAGCTGGACCCAGGCAGACCCTACACCTCCTCTGACCAGCCCTGCATCAGAGGGAAGATGAGCCCTCCACATCATGGCGTCCTGTCAACATGGGAAGAAAAAGTGGAAGCAGGACTGGCTCTCTCTGTGCCCTCTGGGGTCCCACCAACCCACCCCGACTCCAGGCCTTTCTGCCCCATGCAGGGTCCCCAGCAAGGACTATGAGTCCTCTTTGCTGGCTCAGAAGAGGAACTTGGAGATGGGGGAAGGCCCTGTTGTTGGATATTTCAACACCACCTCACCACTGGCAGGGGAATTGGTGGCGGGTGTGGGGGGGCGGGGGGCGGCATTCCCGGCAGCAGCTGGAATTTTACAATGGGAGCTCCTCTCAACAAGATAGGGAGGGGGCTTGGGAGGGTGATGCCAGGGAAGCCAGGCCCTGCTTACCCAGCTTTTGAAAAAAGGCGTCATGCTGGGAGAGCGGGTGCCACTGTCTTCCCCCCTCACCTCTGCCCCAAAGCCGTGAGGTTCTGCTGACAAGTCATAAGAAACAGCTGATGACTGACTCAGACGGAAATGAGCGTGTCAAAGGGCTGGGTGGTGAGCCCGGTGTGCTGGGTTAACCCCCAGGGCAGCTCAGCTGAGGGTCCTCTGGCTGGGTTCCCTCTCCCCATCTCTCAGGCTCCCAGGGGCTAGTGGCTCAGGCAAGTCCTGCCTCTGAGAAGAACTTGGGGCGAGCTCGAGAAAGCCTTGGAATGCCGGGGAGGCTGGCACACCAGAATTCCACCAGTGCCTGAGGATATCCTGCCCTTCCGTGGAGAAGGCTTTGATGTGTCCCTTGAGCAGGGCGGGGTTGGGGGGAAGGGGTACACTGAGGCCAGGAGATGGGAAAGTCACAGGCAGCCCCAGAATGAGAAAGAGAAGCCATGGGCAGTCAGGCATTGGGTGGGGTGTGCTAGCAGCAGCCCCATGGCACTGTGTTCTGCCCCCTTAAGGACAGGAGTGTGCAGAAGTGGTGTTGGCTGAGAACATTCATTTGCATCTTGTGTTTGCGTCCATTACAGTGTGGGACACGTAATGAGTGAGCAGGATGACTCACTCCTGCTTCATGGCATAACCAGCTTGGCCATCGCAGCAGGGGCTGGGCAGAGGGGTCTTAAAACCCAGATCACACGGTTCAGGACATGCTCCAGGCTAGAGACGCCTAGGCCCCGTGAGCCACCACGGTCATCACCGGTGGAGTCCGAGAGAGTGTTGCTTGGTATCCCCTCTGGCACACACTCCTGTGAGCCTTCGCCTTTTCTCTGGAGGATGCAGGGCTGTGCGGGGCAGCTGGTGTAGATAGATGTGGTGGGGCTCACAATCCCCAGCAACTGAGAGTCTAGATTTTTTTTTTTTTTTTGAGACAGAGTCTTGCTCTGTCACCCAGGCTGGCACGATCTTGGCTCACCGCAACCTCCACCTCCCGGGTTCAAGCCATTCTCATGCCTCAGCCTCCCGAGTAGCTGTGATTACAGGTGTGCACCACCACACCCAGCTATTTTTTTGTATTTTTAGTAGAGACAGGGTTTCCCCATGTTGGCCAGGCTGGTCTCAAACTCCTGACCTCAGGTGATCCACCCGCCTCAGCCTCCCAAACTGCTGGGATTACAGACATGCCCAGCCTACCTCTTAAAGCAAAATCAAGTCTTCACTTGTTGAAGTAGTAACATGAATTGGTTTCAATTTTCTTCCAGTAACTGCCTCCGACTATGCTGAGGGGCAATGTATTCTAGTGGTTGAAACCCCAGACTCCCTGGGTTTATACCCTGGCTTTGCCATCTCCTAGCTGTGTGACTTTAGGCAAGCTGTTTAACCTCTCTGTGCCACCAATTTCCCATCTTTAACCTGCCCCATCCAGCTTCCTACAAAATTGGTCCAGCCTTCAGCCTCCTTCTGATAGGTTTCCCTCATGCTGCTGGCAGCCCTCTAGAAAAGTAACAACAAACCGGCTCAAGCCCCACGTTTGTTCCACCCCTCACCCCAATCTGGAGCTGTTGACTTGTCCAACAGTGGGTCTGCAAGATGCCCCCTCTGCCCCTTGTCTCAGCCCTGCCATGGCTCACAGGCAGCACAGGAGCAGGCGAGTGAGTTTGCCGGCTGAGTAGATAGTGACCCGAGGAACAAAGGGCAGCATCCTCAGCTTTGGGCATCCCAGTCTGTGTCAGGACTTCTCTGAAAGCCCTCTGCCCTCGGCTTTGCAGAGAGAAGGAAGGATCTTCCAGAAGGGTTGACAACCCTTTTTCTCTTCCCAATCTTATGACACGGATTGGCGGGTCACTGTGCTGGTTCTGGACTGACACCTCCCAGCAAGCCCACCAGAGTGGCTGCGCCCACGTCCTTGACAATACTCCGTGGCTCTTAGAACTTTAGAATGCAGAGGATTTAGCACCTTTTGTCCCTAGAATTGGGTCTCAGCCACTATTTGAAAATAAAAAGTCCTCCCTGATCCCCTTGTCTGTTTATACCAGTGTCAACTCTCTCCCAGCTGCCTTGAACAAGCCCCTTATCCTTACTGGACCTCAGCCTCCCCTTCTGTAAAATGAGGGACTTGCTGGGGAGGCCTCTGAGCTCCCTCCAAGAACCTGCCCTGGGGGTAACCTGGGAGAAATCAGCCTGTGAGAACAAAGGGTCGCTGGTGACATCTGGGCCAGCTGTTTATGCCCCAGGCTCATCCATGTGAAGGTGTCTGGTGTTTTACCTCCTCCAGCAGGTGCCGTTAGCCCTGAGCTGGAATAGGACCCACCTCCAGAGGGTCTTGCGGTCGGGCTGCCATGGGAGGCAGAAAGATGAGGCCTCATCACAGGTGTCAATCCCCACAGATGCTCATCCATGCCAGGTGCCAGCACAATCCCAGGTCAGGGAGGGGGTCTGCCCGGTCTGGCTCAGGGTCAGTGGACTCACGACCTGAGCTACCTGTGGAGGTGTTAAACAGAAGATCCAAAGGCAACTGTAAAAGTCACATGGAAGGGCCTCAGGATGTCTTTGGGCATCCAGGTGCTGCTAATGGACACACCCAAGGTCTTGAGTCACCAATGAAAGGTTTTCTTCTTTTCTTTTTTTCTTTTTGAGATGGAATCTCGCTCTGTCACCCAGGCTGGGGTGCAGTGGTGTGATCTCGACTTACTGCAACCTCCGCCTCCCGGGTTCAAGCGATTCTCCTGCCTCAGCCTCCCGGGTAACTGGGATTACAGGCGCCTGCCACCACGCCTGGCTAATTTTTTAAAATATTTTTTAGTAGAGATGGGGTTTCAAGATGTTGGCCAGGCTGGATTCGAAATCCTGACCTCAAGTGATCCGCCCACCTTGGCCTCCCAAAGTGCTGGGATTACAGGCATGAGCCACCGCACCCAGCCACCCGTGAAAGGTTTTCTGAACTCAGCTCTTCACCTCCACAGCCAGAAGGCATGGGACCTTATGGGTTAGTCTGTGTCCTGGGCCAGCCTGGCACCCTGGCATATACTCCTGGGTCCAGGTTCTCAGCAAGCTAATTCCTGGCATGGGCTGGCTCCCCTTTCTCCAATACTCTTCCCCCTCACTTGCCCTGGCTTCCTCATCCAGCTTAAATGTCCCTTCTTCAGAGAGGCCTCCCTGACCCCCCAGCACCCTGGAGGGGGGTCCCCACTTGTCCCACTCCCAGCACCATCCTTTACAGCATGTTTCACTTCTTGGAATCACGTCTTTGTTTGCTCCATTGCTCAGTGTCTGTGTCTCCCACCAAGGAGCACAGCTGCTTGGTTCACTGCTGTCTCCTCTAGTCTCCGCTAGTGCCTGGCACATGGCAGACAGTCAGTGAACCCGTGATGGAACAAAGGTGCGTGTGCCGCTTCCTGCGTGCCCACTGCTGCACTGTCCGGCTTTGGAATGCATAGCCTACCACAGACACTGTGAAAGGATGCTGGAGAGCTCACAAAGGGCTTAGTTTTCACTCAGCGAGTGGTGCCTCCCAGGCTGGGGAGGCAGGAGGATTTGCCTGTGTGGGGCCTCCGTAAGCTGAATACTCTAGCCGCGCAGCTGAACCCAGGTTAGGATTTTATCCCTCTTTGTATGTCATTTGCATGGCTCAGCTCCGAGCTCTGTGCTTCCTCTTCTGGCTTCCAGAACTGAACTGCAGCTTTCTCAGCATCCCTCTATGGCCTGGCCTGACTGGCCAGTGAAGGGGTCTGCCCGGAAGGAGTGAGTGCAGTGGCATCCCCTGAGGCCAGGGCGATGATGGCAATGACTGTAGCAGGGCAGCTCTCGCGTGTTGGAAGCTTACTCAGCGCATCTGCTACAGCATTTTATCTTCCCAAGAGCCCCATGAGGTTAGCACCATTGTCATCCCATTTTACAGATAAGTCAACAGAAGTTTGGAAAAGTTAAAGTATTTGCCCAAAGTCACATGGCTAGCAAATATCAGAGTCCAGGTTTGAGTGTAAGTCTGTCGGATGCCAGAACCAAGCTTAATCACTGGGCCAAATCACCTTCCGTGGCTTCCCCAGAGACCCAGAAGCCCTCATACATAACTAAGAAGCTGGGCTGGCCCTGCTGGGGGCTCTCAGTTCCCCATACGGGGCTAAAACCCTCCTGAAATTCCCTCTTCAGTGACTTTCCAGCTTAGCTAAGCACCCCTTGGATTCTCCTCAGTAGGATGAGGAAGGAGGGCAGGGAAGGTCTTTGAATGACAGGTAACATTGCCAAGCCCCAGGGGAAGGAAAGAAAAATGGCAAAAGTGGAGGTTAGGGCAGAAAGGACACAGATGCCTGTGACCTGGGCACCCAATCAGAGGGAGCTCCCTCCAAGCATATTGAGGGAGTTGCTGTGGCCTTCTCATCAGGGACACGCTCTCTGCCCCATCCCTGGAGGTTTGGAAAACACAGCCTGGAAATTCAGAAAAAGTCCTCCGAGTGATTCTGATTTTCCCCTCAGGATCTTCCTGCCCAGCCCACTGGAGTCTGACCACTCCCTGGGTACTTGGCGACACTCCCCACTGCCCAGTGGGTAAGGCAGGTCCCTTTCCACCTCTCTGCTCCCATTCCTGACCCCTTACTTCCCACACCTCTGTCCCGTTCTGCTGCAGGGGTGCTCTGTCCTGCCACTCAGATGTGGCCCTCCAGATGCCATTCCTACCCTGGAGGCAGCTGTAAGGCCCCTGGTCCTGTTTCCACAGCACCTGAGCTATAGCTGGGCTGGGCTGATCGCGCTGCACCGTGAGCACCTGTTGTCTTTACTGGACCAGGTGCTCTCTGGGAAAGGAGCTCAACAAGCTGACTGGTGTCTGTCCCCCATGCAGGCGATGACCCAGGATGCAGCCAGGGGCCACGACATGCACGGAGGACCGCATCCAGCATGCCCTGGAACGCTGCCTGCATGGACTCAGCCTCAGCCGCCGCTCCACCTCCTGGTCAGGTAGGTCCAAGGGAGCCGGGGAGGTGTTAGAGGGCTCAAGGAAGCCTCAGGGGCCACGGTGGGCACTGGACCAGGCATGGAAACTGGCAAATTCTAGGTCAAACCCTGTCTGTGTGACTTGGGCAAGCCCCAGCCTTCTCCTGGGCAGGTGCCCGGCACAGCACTTGATATAGTCAGACCTCAGTATCTGGCACTTTCTCCCTTCTCCCACGGTATCTTCCTCATCCTACTCAGGGCTGGCTGCCTTTTGCTTCTGGAAGAATCCATCGAATCTGCTTAGAAAACCACAACTGCTGATTCTGAAAAAGCAGCTGGGAATTCACAGGCAGCTCTCCCCAGAATTCTCCTGTTTGTTTGTTTCTAGTTCCCTCATAGTCCTATCCTCCTCTTCCCTATAGAATAAGGGAAAACTCAGCAGAGCTGCAGAGAGCAGGAGGCCTCTATGTTTCCCACCTCCCAGGACTAAAAAACAGGGTGTCCGCAGTCCCGGGCAATTGCGTCTCTGAAGGCTGGCGCCTGGCTGTAATAATTCTTATGCTTGTAGAGCTTTCTCATGCCCCATATCTCACTGGCCTCCCTAACTTCTCCGTGAGTAGCCACCCAGTGCTCCTTGAACATACCTGGTCCCTCCGTACCTCAGCACCTTTGCACTTGCTGCCTGGAACTCTTCCCTGGGAACTACACATAGCTGGCTCCTTCTCATCCAGGTCTCAGCTCAAATGTCGCTTCCTCTGACAGGCTGTCCTTGGCCTTTGGAATGAGACAGACCTGGATTAAAGCTATCTCCCATTGGCTTTACAACCCTGAGCAGGCCACTTATCCTCCCAGGACCCTGGCCCTACTTGCCTTGTCTGCAAAATGGGAATAATAACAATGGAACCACTTTTCTGAAGGGACAGTGGGATCCTCAATGAAGATAATGTATTCAGAGGCCTAGCACTGTATTGGCACATAGTAGGTGGTCAATAAATGGTAGTTTTCTTTCTTGCCTGCTACTCAGGTTTTGATGGAGGCTAAGCTCATAGGGCTGGGGAGAGGGCTATCGTTAAGCAAAAGAATATAAAAATATCTGACCTTTGCAAATTTTCTGACAACCTGTGACCACATGGACACATTGTTAGAAGCCTCCAGAACTTTGGAAGGAGCCTGTACACGTGAGAGGTCCTGGAGCTTGAGCTCCACGAAGTTCAAGTTCAATCCATTTCCACTCCTGCAGCTCTCACTCCCCACTCCACACACACATACACACAGTCCCTCCCTGCTCCTCCGCCCCAGGCCGTCCCTTTAATTTTTAGGGGTTTACCCTTGCTGACTGCAGGGAAGCAGAGACTGACAAAATAAGAAAGTCTGGGGAAGTTACAGAGTGACAAAGTGCTCATGGCAGCTTTTAAAATAGAACTCGTTTAGCTTCCCCTTCCTGGGCTCCATTGCCATTCCTGGGAAGCTCCATGGCTGCTGTAGACTCAGTCTTGCGTCTTGGGATGGAACTCACCGTGGCTCCTCTCTGTATTCTTCCAGCAATTTCTGCCTCTGTTCTAACCTCCCTGCAACTCATAGGTACCAGAACCCACTGTAGGAAACCAGGGCAGGAGAGGTTGTGGGAGAACTGGTGCTTCCACAGGGAGCGGAGTCATAGTGAGCTCATTGTCCTCTAAAGGGCTTCCCAGCCTGCATCTCCAATCCCTGTGTCTCTTGCATATGCAGGAACAGGGAATTTGTCATTATGTCTTGATGGGGCATGGTAGGGTTGAGTGTTGATCCAGCATCTTCTCCTAGATTCACTTACTTTAGAAAGGAGTGTTCCAGGCCGGGTGCAGTGGCTCATGCCTATAATCCCAGCACTTTGGGAGTCCGAGGCGGGCGGATCACGAGGTCAGGAGATCGAGACCATCTTGGCCAACATGGTGAAACCCCATCTCTACTAAAATACAAAAATGAGCTGGGTGCGGTGGCACGTGCCTGTAATCCCAGCTACTTGGGAGGCTGAGGCAGGGGAATCGCTTGAACCCGGGAGGCAGAGGTTGCGGTGAGCTGAGATCGCACCACTGCACTCCAGCCTGGCGACAGAGCAAGACTCTGTCTCAAAAAAAAAAAGAGTGTTCCAGTGCAATACCACAGAAAAATGTTCCAGCATAAATGCCCCTTCTTTACAGCCCCTGCCTGAATGTGGCTGGAAGACACCAGAACTGACCCCTTGCCTCTCTCTCCTTTTCCAGCTGGGCTGTGTCTGAACTGCTGGAGCCTGCAGGAGCTGGTCAGCAGGGACCCCGGCCACTTCCTTATCCTCCTTGAGCAGATCCTGCAGAAGACCCGAGAGGTGAGGGCGAGTCAGGAATTGAAGGGCAGATCTGGGGTCGGCCTCGTAGAGTGGAGAAATAGGTCCCAGAGAACATCATTCCTGGGTGCCTGGACCTCCAGAGGGGCTGGGCAAAGGCCCTGGGAACCTGTGAGTTTTGTGTTTCGGTAGCGCTTGCATATGAGAGGTTTCTAAGAAGGGGGTGCATTCAGTAAGAACACATCATACGCGAGCTAGGGTCCTGAGTTCAGCTACAGACATGGCTTATAAGTCCAGATATAGACTAGGAAGGGAGAAGACACTTTACCCAATTCCTTTCCTCAAAAAGATCCATAAAAACAAAGACAGGAAAGAGAAAACTGATCAGAAAGGTAAACTGAGGCCTCCTCTCATAGTTCAGTCAATGGCTTCATGACAAAGAAGAGGAATGTGTTTAGTGCTGAGCTGGGCTTGGGTTCCAGAATAGCTGTGAGTCCCAAAAGAGGATTTGGGCTCTTTTGTAAAGAATTCTCTTTTATGGTGTGTATGTGTGTGTGTGTGTGTGTGTGTGTGTTTTAATTATTTTAAATACATGTGATTTGGAAAACATGTCACTTTCACTCTCGGCTACCTATCCCTGTAAGAAGATGCCCAAGGTTACAGTTCTGACCCCACTATTTACCTGGTAGTTTTTTCCCTCATCATAAGCCAACCAGCTCAGAAGAGCTGAACCACCTCTGGAGTGCATAACATATAAACCCAAATGGAAAGTCTGGATCACCGTGTAGCAATAGAGGAGGGTTTCATAGAAAGGTCCGATCCGCCAGGCTTGGTAGACACATTGTCTATTAAGGATAAAGAGAAGGAAGATTCTAAATTTGAGCCTACTGGGCTCATCTAGCAGAGAAGACATGATGGGGCTTTCTCTGTATCTCCAACCCCCATGAGTTCCAAAATGGACCGAGAAACCTTCTGACCAGTGAATTCTAAATCATGTGGTGTGCACATGTGTGCATGTGGTGTGGTAGGTTGTATCAGAGAGGCAGTTCACAAAAGGAGAAATAGAAGTTGTAAACAAATATGAAAAAGCGATACTAAAATAAATGCAAATTAAAACCATAATGAGAGAAACTTTGCCTAACAAATTAGCTAAAAAACAAAAGGTAAGGCCAGGTACAGTGGCTTGTGCCTGTAATCTAAGCACTTTGAGAGACTCAGGTGGGAGAAATCCTTGAGCCCAGGAGTTCAAGACCAGCCTGGGCAACATAGCAAGACCTCGTCTCTACAAAAAAATACAAAAAGTAGCCGGTTGTGGTGGTGCACACCTGTAATCTCAGCTACTTGGGAGGCTGAGGCAGGATTGCTTGAGCCCAGGAGGTCAAGGCTGCAGTGAGCCAAGATCATGCCACTGCACTCCAGCCTGTGCGACAGAGCAAGACCCTATTTCTCTCTCTCTCTCTCTTTTTAAATTTTTTTTGTTAAAAAAAGATAAAAACCAATGCAGGAAAAGCATGGTGAAAATCGTACTTTTATATATATACATAGTATAAATGGCAAAATCCTTTTGGAAAGCAATATGACAATATGTCTCAAAGGTCATAAAAGTCTATAAACATGTTGATAATCTTTGATCTGTTGACTCCACTTCTTGAACTCCTTTCTAGATTAATAATCCAGATTATGGAAAAAGGAATGTGCTGCATAGTAGTGTTCATTGCAAAATATGTAAAATACCAAGAAAATAATCTTGAATGTCCACAATGAAACTAATAAGATGCCAGGCATGGTGGCTCACGCCTGTAATCCCAGCACTTTGGGAAGCCAAGGTGGGCAGATCATGAGGTCTGGAGATCAAGACCATCCTGGCCAACATGGTGAGACCCCATCTCTACTAAAAAAAAATACAAAAATTAGCTGGGTATGGTGGCATGTGCTTGTAATCCCACCTGCTTGGGAGGCTGAGGCTCAAGAATTGGTTGAACCCAGGAGGCGGAGGTTGCAGTGAGCCGATATTGCACCACTGCACTCCAGCCTGGCGACAGAGCAAGACTCCATCTCAAAAAAGAAAAAGAAACTAATAAGTTATGGAGGTCTACCAGAAGGAGTATAATGCAGCTAAAAATGATGGATATTATCCAAGGGCATAAATAAAATTTAATATACGATACAATTACATCATAAGATTTATTAAATGGCTTAGGGAAAATTGACTAAACATTTGGAAAAAGATAGAGTGAGATCCCCAACTGACACCATATAGCAGGTGAAATTCTAGTTGCATTAAATATTTCTCCTTTTTTTTTTTTGAGACAGAGTCTCAGCCTCCCGAGTAGTTGGGATTACAGGTGTGCGCCACTGTGCCCAGCTAATTTTTGTATTTTTAGTACAGATGGGGTTTTGCCATGTTGGTCAGGCTGGTCTCGAACTCCTGGCCTCAAGTGATCCACCTGCCTCGGCCTCCCAAAGTGTTGAGATTACAGGCATGAGCCACTGGGCCCAGACTAAATATTTCAATTTCAGAAAACGAAGCTTCAAAGAAGATAAGAAAGTATATATGAATATTTACATGATCCTTGCATGCAAAAGCGAAAATCCATAAAGGAAAAATCAACACCTGTAATTTCTGTACATCAAAAATATTTATAAAATTAAAAGGCAAACAACCAACTGGAAAAAAATATTTATAACACAAATAACAGGTAAATGTATAACCAGAAGGGAAAAAAGGTGGTCTTAGAGACCGTATAGTAAAACAGAAATTTACTTATAATACTATATGTAAAATACGTTAGGAGTAAAAATATACACACAGCTTATAGCTTCGCAGACACAGGAACAGAAAACCAAACACCGCATGTTCTCACTCATAAGTGGGATTTGAACAATGAGAACACATGGACACAGGGAGGGGACATCACACACCGGGGCCTGTCGGGGATGGGGGACAAGGGGAGGGAGAGCATTAGGACAAATACCTAATGCATGTGGGGCTTAAAACCTAGATGACAGGTTGATGGGTGCAGCAAACCACCATGGCACATGTATACCTACGTAACAAACCTGCACGTTCTGCACATGTATCCCAGAACTTAAAATAAAATTTTAAAAAAAAGAAAAGAAAATACATAGGGCAAAAATGGCATCAGAAGAGGGACATTGAAACAGCTGTGGTTGGGTTTGGGAGGGGAAATTGTAAGTGTTTTCATTTACATCCATTTTCCAAATGTTTGTCATGTGATTGCACTATTTTCCCCTAAAAAAAAAAAAAGAAAGGCTAGAATGAGGAAGAACCACTGTATTCTGCCTCAGGGAGCCCTGGACCCCGTGAATGAGTCTCATTCCCCTTCTCCTCCTCTCCACAGGTCCAGGAGAAGGGCACCTACGACCTGCTCACCCCACTGGCCCTGCTCTTCTATTCCACTGTTCTTTGTGTAAGTCCACGTGGGCCAGGATGCTGGAGGTGAGGGAGGAGGGGGAGGAGCGACCTCTATCTGGGGCAGAGCCCTCACACCTCTGGAGATAAGCAGAGAGAGAAACTGTCAAGCAGAGGCATGTGAAATGGGTTTCAACCCTTAGATGGCTTCAGAGCAGCCACCATGAGAGGCTTCCAGTGACTCCATGTGGCCGCCATGGTGCCTGGCATCTCTGGGCTCCCATGTTGGAACTGCTGTCACTGTCTGTTCACAAGCCACAAGAGATATTCTATGTCCACCTCATTTTTCACCCCAGTAGTCGGTTTCACCCAATGTGATCACCCCCTGTATTCACCAGACAGGGGGCATCAAATGTGTACACTGACTGAATCCATCCTCAAAAAATAAACATTTACCTGTAATGAGGCTATTTAAGTAAAGATGGTTTAGGCATTGAAGACCATTATCCGTAACATAACACTGAAGACCATTGAATCCGCCCTCAAAAAATAAACATTTACCTGTAATGAGGCTATTTAAGTAAAGGTGGTTTAGGCATTGAAGACCATTATCCATAACAAGTGTCAGCAATGGCACCATTTACCAGTAAGGGGACAGCCTTTCAGAGAGGCTCACTCAAGCATTGGGTAAAGCAAGTCCCTCCCAGTAGAGACACCCTGGGTGCCATCTTGCCCATCTGTAACCCACTCCCTGTGAGTAACTTCCAGTTCCACCTGACCTTGTCCTGGGACATGCTGCTGCCAGGAAATGTGTGTCTTTTGTGGAATATTCCAGAAAGGGAGCAGAAGCTGTCTGGGACTATCTGAGCCTTTTCTCACCTAGATCTCTTTGCTTGTTGCCTGCCTCCATCCTAGACACCACACTTCCCACCAGACTCGGATCTCCTTCTGAAGGCAGCCAGCACCTACCACCGGTTCCTGACCTGGCCTGTTCCTTACTGCAGCATCTGCCAGGAGCTGCTCACCTTCATTGATGCTGAACTCAAGGCCCCAGGTAAGCACTGAGGCAGCTGGCACGGGGGACAGGGCTCAGAAGGTCAGAATGCTTCCAACTCCTCTGAAACTGTTTTTTGTGACCCTCCTTACCTTGCATCCTTTGATTCATCTCTGCCGACGCCTTGGTTCACAAACATGGAGTCTCCTCTTCACAGCACCATCAAGCATCTGATGGTTGAATCCACACAAGATGAAAGTAAATATGGGAGGTAACTCGAGGAGCGATTGTTAGGGGAAGTAGGAGCAGGCACTCAGGGCAAGGAGACCCCACCTTGGCCTGTGCCTCTGATCTGGTTAGTCAAGGGGTCTCCAAGGCTACCCAGATCAGACAGAGAAGCCCCCAGGATGCTGACAAGAGGGCTTTGCATGTTCTCTGTGCCCCAGGAACAAGTAGGTAATTGTGTGTGTGGGTTGATGCAGTTTGGGTCGGGGAAGGTGGCTGGTACTAGGAACAATGACCACTGTGACAAATGTGGACAAGACCCGGGACTCAGTTTTCATGTGTGGGGTCTGAAAAGTAAGAATTCTTCAGAAATTGCAGGTGCTGTCATAGACATGCAAATCAGGTCTAAGGAAGCTACAGTAGTGCAGGAGAAAACTTATCAAGTGTGATTTACTGAGAAGCGGCTCAGCGAATCAGTACTCAAAGGAATAAATTCGCAAAAGCATCTCAATAGATGCCTCTAAAATATTTCATAAAATTCATCATCATTCCTGATATTCAAAACCCCTCAATATATGGAAACGATTACTCTAGAAGTGCTTTTAATATGGCAACAGCCCAAGGTAAAATACTAGAGGCATGTTCTTTAGAGCCAATAATCTTCCTCTTTTGGCTTATAGGTATTTGCCTATGCAAAAAGACAAAAGAATGCTTTCTCTTCTGAAGAAGAGAAATTTTAATTAGTTGGAGCTCAAACAATTGGTTTTCTGTCAAGGCTGAGAGAATCCCCTGAACAAAGAATTGTCAGAACTAGAAAACAGGTAGCTAAGAGCTTCTTTTATAAACCAGCATTAACCAGTGAGAAAACATAATTTTAAAAAATTTACAATAGCAATTAAAAATAAAAAATAAAAGAAATTTTAATAACCTATATAGAGAAAACAAACTTTGCTGAAGAATGAATAATTGAAGAATCGTATTGCTGGGTTGAATCAATATTGTAATGAGACCAGGTGTTAGGAAAGTAAACGTAACCACAATCAAAATACCAAGATATTTTTAAAATTTATAAAATATATGTAAATTAAAAAACATAATATATAAATATTTTACAAATAAATAAATTTATATATAAAGAAAATAAAAAAATCTATTTGAAAGATTTATTTATGCACTTAGTATATATTCATTCATGTATTTTTAAAGGAGAGTAAGAAGGAAATATTTCCATTTTTTGAAGGTACTATAGGGCTATAGTTATTAAAGTAGTACACTATGGGTATAAGAATAGATAGATAATGGAAGAAGATGTAATATCTAGAAATAGATTAAATATACAAAATTATATTATATGACAAAGTGGCATCCTCAAATTACTGATGAAAAAATCAGTCATTTCGTAGATGATATCAGGATAATTGGTAGACCATAAAAAATATTGAGTTAGAAGACTATCTAAAAAGGCCAGGTGTGGTGGCTCATGCCTGTAATCCCAGCACTTTGGGAGGCCAAGGCGGGCAGATCACCTGAGGTCAGGAGTTCGAGACCAGCCTGACCAATATGGTAAAACCCCATCTCTACTAAAGATAGAAAATTAGCTGAGTGTGGTGGCATGAGCCTGTAATCCCAGCTACTCAGGAGGCTGAGGCAGGAGAATCACTTGAACTCGGGAGGTGGAGGTTCAAGTACCTCCGAGATCACACCATTGCACTCCAGCCTGGGCAACAAGAGCGAAACTCTGTCTCAAAAAAAAAAAAAAAAAAGAATTCTATCTAAAAAATAAAATTAAGAGTTCTAATGCAAACATAAAAATAACTTTTAGATACATTAAAAGTTTAGGTGTAGAAGACAAGACCACAAAAACTACAGAAGAAAAATAGGTTGTATTAGCCTGGAGTGGAGAAGAGCTGCCAAACATATTCCCCAGGGCAAAAATTATAAAGGAAAAGACTAACAGATATGAAAGCATAAAATTTAAAGCTTTTCATATGGCAAGCCCACTTTGAGTGAAAGGTAAATGACAAACTGAGAAAAATATTTGCAATAAAAATTAATATATCAGGCCAAGTGCTGTGGCTCAGACCTGTAATCCCAGCATTTTGGGAGGCCGAGGTGGGCGGATCATGAGGTCCGGAGATCGAGACCATCCTGGCCAACACGGTGAAACCCGTCTCTACTAAAAATACAAAAATTATTTGGGCGTGGTGGCATACACCTGTAGTCCCAGCTACTCGGGAGGCTGAGGCAGAGAATCGCTTGAACCTGGGAGGCAGAGGTTGCAGTGAGTCGAGGTCGTGCCATTGCACTCCAGCCTGCTGACAAAGCGAGACTCCATCTAAAAAAAAAAAAAAAAAAAAAAAAATTAATATATCAAACCCATGAAGAGGTTTTTTTTTTTTAGTCCATTAAGAAATAGGCAAATACACTTACGGAAATATGAATAAATATGATTCAAGTACATCAAAAAGAACCCCCCAAAATATTCACCCTCACTACTCATAAAGAAAATGCAAAACTAAAGAGCAAGACTCTTTTTCCCCCCTATCAAATTGGCAAAAATTAAAAAGAAAGAACAAAAATGCCAGCGCTGGTGAGGAATGGGGGGCTGTGTTTGCTAAAGCATCAGAAAGCATACCCTTTCACCCAGCAATTCCATTCCTGAATTTTATCCTGATGAATCCCTATGGATGTACAAAGATGTAGCTACAAAGACGTTCATCAACGCATCCTTGCTAATAATCAACCAATGCCAAAAAACCTAAATATTGAACATGGTTGAGTATACTGCGGCAAAGTCATTTGGTGGAATGATATTCAATTATTAAAAATGATATTGTAGAAATAGTTACTGAGCTCAAAAGATGTTGAATAACTAGTTGAGCGAAAAAGCAGTCCCCCCAATACTAAGTATGTTATAATCCCATTTTTGTTTTCTCTCTTTCTAACGTATACATGCACCAGGTCCTGTTTAGTACTGGCAGCGTTTAATTCTCACCTTACACATTAAACACACACAGAATAGAAGTACCAAATCTTATTCCCCAACAACTTATGGACCCTAGAAAGCCCAAGACTGGCTTGTAAATTTCTTTGGAAGTGTTCATAACTTTCCTACCCAACCAGTTACCTGATCTGTCTGCGCCCCACCCAGTCAGCTGACCTGTCTGTGCCTCGCCCAATCAGCTGATCTACCTGCCCCCCATCAGTCAGCTGTCTGTCATTACAAAGAGCAGAGCAAGTACAGCTAGGGATGGCCAACCCCCAAGTCTACCTATAACAAGGTCCTCACCTCATGGTAGAGACTTGGGTGGAGATTTAGGACATCAGGAAGACCCTTAGGAGGTGCTGGACTCTGAAAGGTAAAAGCTGGGTCTGCCAACCCAGCTTCCCAAGGAAAGGAACAAACCAGTTAAAGGAACAAACCCTAAAGGAACACGCCAGTTTAAGGTCAAACTCCTTCATTCCCTCCCTCACTCCCTCCCACTGTCCCCCAAAACAAACAGATCAGAATGCCTTCTGAGCTTCTGGCTGGTGACTGAAGTTCCTTTGCTAGGAGGCAATGCCTTTCTTCCTTTCGAGTATGCTCAGAGAAAGAATTTAAAAGGCAAATGTCTTGGCAGGGCGTTGGGTTTCCACCAAAGACCGAAATGATTCTTTTTTATTTTGAAAAGGATAAGGGAGTTGTGGGGTTGGGGGAGGGGATTACCCGTGGGGAGACCACTTCCCAATTTCAAGTAGAACCAGCTGTCCCTCCTCAGCTCAATGCACGCTATGCCTTGAGATATTTTTGCAGGCGGCTGGGTAGAAACTCCATTCTGGGCAGCACAGAAAGCAGATGTGCCACGGAGGGGCTGGCGGTGGTGAGGCCCTGGCCCTGGAATGATAACATGTGAAGGCTGCAGCACAAGGGCCAGGCAGGGCAGCAGCTGGAGCCGGAAGTAGAATGAGGGTCCTTTGGCCTC
Source organism: Pan troglodytes (assembly GCF_028858775.2). Classification (NCBI taxonomy): domain Eukaryota; kingdom Metazoa; phylum Chordata; class Mammalia; order Primates; family Hominidae; genus Pan; species Pan troglodytes. The sequence goes on from NC_072417.2 coordinate 61,802,787, forward strand.
AGAGCAGGGGGGACCCTTGGAACCATCACTCACTGCTGATGGCCTTTTCCTCCACATCCTTCCCGGGACCATGTGAAGCTTCAGATATCCTGGTGACCAAGGAGAAGTCAGATGCCCCAAGAGGGCAGCTCAAGCCAAGTACCCATGGCAGGAACCTCTCCTCTTCCAGGGAAAGCAGAACCAAAATAGGAAACCATCAACTCTCCCTCGTTTCGGGGAATCATTTTCAAACAGTTCCAAAACCTCACACATACGTAAATATACAGTGAGCCTGTGCCCGCTCATTAATGAGGAAACCAGCACGATGATAGAGCTGGCTTGAAGGAGGATCCAAGAAACTGAGATGAGCTCCTCATGGAAGCTAGAGTAAGACTCAAAGTTAGATACCAAATAGTTAATATCACAGAGGGGAATAAAACCATAACCTTTGAGGTTATCTTTTCTATTGAACAAAAATCTCTTGCAACTTATCTCATATCCACCAGTTAACCTTCAATTTTAAAGAACCTAAGCCCTAATTAATGACAGATAGTTAAACAAAATTACCTTCTACATGACCCTTAAATGAGCTTGTTGAAAAATACTTTCGCAAGATTTTTTTTTTTTTTTAAGATGGGATCTCGCTCTGTCACCCAGGCTGGAATGCAGTGGCACGACCTCGGCTCACTGTAACCTCTGCCTCCTGGGTTCAAGCGATTCTTCTGCCTCAGCTTCCCGAGTAGCTGGGACTACAGGCGTGCGCCACCATGTCTGGCTAATTTTTGTATTTTTAGTAGAGACGGGGTTTCACCATATTGGCCAGGCTGGTCTCGAACTCCTAACCTTGTGAGCCGCCCACCTCAGCCTCCCAAAGTGCTGGGATTACAAGCATGAGCCACCGTGCCCGGCCTTTCCTATGATTTTTAACAGGCCTGCTGCCCAATTCCTGAGTCCCTCCCACCCCCAGTTAAGTGGAGAGAGAGCTAGGATGGAGGCCAGGGAACTTGAACGCTTGAAGGAGAGGCTGAATAACTTAGTGGCTTCTAGTCCTTGGGACCAGACCATTGTACTTGCAAATCCTGGGTCTGCTACTCACTAACTGTGGGCCTTCAGCAAGACATTTAGCTTGTGAACTTCCGTTTCCTCATCTGTAAAATGGGTGTATAGCAATGCCTCCCTGTCAATGCAGTTAGTGAGGATTAATGTTGGCCTAATTGATTTCACAGTGCTGGGGGCAGTAAGGGTTGCAGTGGTGTTAGCTTAGAAGGTAGGTCCTGGTAAAGTCACAGGGAGAAATGAGAAGGGACGTGGGGAGGTGGGCCCTCCCCCCGTGAAGTCTTAGGGACCCAGTTGCCATGGAAATGAATGAAACAGTTTATCCTGCTTTGATGTGGCTGGGTGGCAGAGGAAGTGGGCCTGTTATCAAGGCTGGGGGCCTCCCCCTGCTTCCTGACTCCACCCCCATATGATCGCCCAGTGCCTCGATTCTGGAGGTAGCAGGAAACCTCACGTCAGTGCCACCGGGTCGTGCCCACCACAGCCCTCTTGGGCTCAGCCCACATGTTTATTGAATATTTACTCTATGCCTGCATAGCTGTGCCGACCACAATACTTTCCTGCAAAGAATTTACCTGTAAACCTGGGGGATGACATGGGGCATCTTACATGCAAACCGCTCTGCAATTTTCAAAGCACACAGACCTCAAGGATTGCACCTTGCCTGTAGGGGAAGAAGGAAAAGTCATATTCTTCTCATTATAAAATGGGAAATGATTTTGAGAAGACCAAGTTCAGTATTTCTTGTTTAAGCTACAAAGTGAAGTATGAAAGAGGGAACACGAACCCTCGTATGACAAAGACCTACACTTCGTCACTTATTAGCTAATGACCTTGGACAAGTTCCTTAGACTCTCTGAGCCTCCTGGTCAAAAGCAGGATTATAATTATTGTTGATGATGATGAGAAGGAGGACAGCAATGCTGCCAGGGTTGCTTATGGCATATGAAGCACCGTCATAGGTTGGTCCCATCTAACCCTCAGAACACCTCCCTGGGTAGTTACTATTATTCCCATTTTTCAGATGCTGAAACTGAAGGCTCGACATTTATGTAACTTGCCCCAGGTCACATAGCTGACAAGAGTTCTACCACTTGAACCCATATCTCTTTGATACCAAAAGTCATATCCTATCCTTTTCACATTTGCATAAAGCTGTGTTTCTACCAAGAGGCACTGACAGATGGCTGCATGACCCTGGGTTGCCCAGGCTGTCTTTTTATAAACGCTCTCCCCCTTGGGGAATTTATCCTGCCCCTTTCCCTTTGGGTTGCTTAATATGGCTTCATACCCTTTGACTTCCTATCAAATGGGGAACAAACCTGGGTTAGGTCAGTTTTGCTTATCAGCGGGTGGCAGGTGAATTCAGAATGTTCTTCAGTGGTGTTACATTTCTCTGGGGACATTACTGATCACAGACATTTGGATTTTATACTTTTTGTCTCTGGTTATGGAATGAAAGGTTAGACCTCTTGAAGGATGTCAAACATCATTGACTAGTAGGTGGGGGAGGTTTAGGGAAAAGAGTAGAGGCAGGTGTTCCAGAAACCACAGGGTGTGATCAGTTAGGACTGAGCTGGCTGCCTATAGCAGAAAGCCCCAAACAACAATGCCTTAAACTCTCAGGGGCTATTTTTCTTTTACACACAGACACACACACCACACACACACACATACACACACACAATCTGTATGAAGGCAGGCCAGCATTGGCATGGTGGCCCCATGAACATCCTGGACCAGCCTTCTCTCATCTTTCCACTCCACCATCCTCGGCAAAAGGCACCATCTTCAAGGTTGCTTCATGGTCTAGGATGGCTGCTGGAGTGCTGGCCATCATGTTCACATTCCAGTTAACAGAAAGAAGGAGGTGAGGGGGGTTGCACCTAACACATTCTGCAAGGGAGGTTGAGAAATTGACTCATCAACTGGGTACAATGCCCAGTGTCCCACTCGTAAAAAAACGAGGAATGGATATTGAGTAGATGCCTAGAAGTCTCTGCCGCATATGACTTACTTGTAAGAGTAGCCCATAAGGCCTGGATTGGTCCTGTTAGGGTGACTCTCACCAGGGTGGTGAAAGAGTGTTATGAAAGGTCTCATCTCACTTCGCCCCCACAAGCCTGGTGGCTCTGCAAAGCTGGAGACCTCATCCCACAGGCGTTTCCGTGGGGTCACTGCACCTGTTCAGAGCAGCATATGTCTTGTGGTGGCACTGGCCTTTCATTCCAAGAACTCACATCTCCTCTGCCTGCATGAAGGCCTGCCCAGTGGGTTCCTTCCCCCCAGTATTTTCCTCTTGGCTTTCTAGCCACATTCCTTCTCACCTTCCCCCTCTCTGCTCCTGGACTCCCAGTGGCCAGAGATTCCAAGCCTCCCTTGTTATGTCCTCTCCTTTGTTTATTCACCTGAAATCCGTGCTTCACCTTCCTGCCCAGGCCCTGCTGAGGCCCACAGCCATGAGTCCCCAATTCCTCCAGCCTCTCTGGAGCCCAGGACCCTGGGGATGGGGAGCAGGAAGGCGCGGTACATGGGACCCCCAGTGAGGAGGGAAGTGTAAGAGAAACCCTGCTGTGGGGAGTGGTGTGCCTGGTGTTTGCTTCAGGGTATGATGTAGGTCAAACTGTCCACCACGAGTTGATATTAATCATAGTTGCTGGAGAACCAAACCTGATCTAGTCTCATTTGGAGATTGCAATGCCGTTGGGGCCGGGCCCTGCTTCCACCCTGTTGATTCCGTGGAATCTTGGTGTTCCCCTTGTAGGAGGAAACTGAGTCAGATGTGGTTGCTGCCTGCCTCCCCCAGGCTCAAGTACCCACATCACCCTCAGCATGGACCTGTCTATCTGTGTGTCATTAATACCAGTGCTTGCCTGATGGCAGATGTAGTGATTTTCCTGTGTCCTGGATCTTCACAGTCAGCTGTTCTGTGCAGGATCCCCATCTATTTGCAACTTTGAAAAAGAGTGGAAGCTTTGATGAGTGAACAAGGCTTAATGGCGAAGGGTCTTGGACACCTGGGCCAGGAGTTTGAACTTCACTATGAGTGTGTTCTGCCCACTCACCCCGTTCTTTGCCTATATGGGGTGACTCCTCTCAATTTCTTACTTGCTAGGGCCTGACGTAGGAACAACCCAGGCAAGATTTTTGTTTAGCCCTTGCACCAATCTTGATCTAAGCAGCTGAACTCAGAAATTTGTTTCCATCTGCTAAGGTGACCAAGAAAGGGTGTGATCTAAGATCAAAGGGAGAGAGGTGTCTGTGGATCTGAGGCTCCCCAGTGCAGCCTCCCTGTTTGGGGAGTGGAGGGTGAGTTAAGGGTGGTCTCGAAACTGACATTGCACACCCCACTTAGCATTCATGGCCTCCCTGGCATCACCAGGTAACATTGTGAAAACCAAGCCCATGGAGGATGCTGGGAGATATTTCCAACCTCACAGCATACACCAGCAAATGGGGTCTCGGCAGTACAAACTCTAAGCCAGGCTCAAAGGAGTCAGTCTGTACAAAAGCTTATATTATCAAAGCCTCCTCCACATTGCAGTCTTTTCTAATTTGTTCCCAGCTCAGGCCCCAGCCCACCAGTTAATTACCCCAAAACCCCACACCCCATGCTAAGCAGGGGGGTCCATTACCAAGAGAGGCCAAGGAAGGGGGTTGATGGTGTTTTGGGGGTGAGGGCGGGAGTTTATCTGATGATCATAGGTTCTGCTTGGGAACTGTTGGTATCTTGGGTATTCAGCACCAGCCAAACAACTCTGAAAATCACTCTCTCTGGGTCAGGGTGTGCCAAGAGGCACAGGTATCCTCCTAAATATCCCCCATTAAAGCAACAGGACACATAGAGCAGCAGTCGCGTGGAGTCCACATAGCTCATACGAAGCAGCTTCTGATTCTAACTGTAGCACAATCCTAAAATTAGACTAAGGCACACGAATATAGATGTTAGAGACTGCTCCTCATCCTAGAGACAAGAGGAGACGAAAGAGCTTCAAGGAGAAGGTTGTCAACAGTACCAAGCACTCCAAAACAAAAGTTCAAGCAGCGTGAGGATGAGGTTGGGCCGTTGGGTATGGGGATGGGGAAAATGTTGCGAAGCTTCAGGAGAGCAGGGTCAGGAGGGCAGAGGGGTTGGAAGCCAATGGCTGGGCGTGTTGGAAGAAAGCTGATGTGGAGGGAGAGCGACGTCACAGTCTACTGCTTCCTGGAGTATGACCGCCTGGATGTCCTTGGTCAACAGAGGCAGAAGTGGCGGTGAAGAAATGGGGTCAGCGGGGTGTGGGTTACCTGTTAAAAGCATTAAATAGTAAAAGAAAAGAGAAATAAGGTCAAGAGAAGATTTTGCGTATCTATGTGTTTTGTGGTCAGGGAGATGGGGAATATCTGTTTGTCTCCGCTGTGGTAGCTATGGTATTATGTAGAGGTGGTTGGAGAGCGGGTGAGGATCTCTTCTCTGTAATGCACGTGAGTGGCCACCAGATGGTGTCCCAAGTCCTGATGTAATAGCCACTGTGTCAAGGACTTATCTGGCAAAATGGACCAAACGTTAACTTCTAAATATGCGATGATTACATAAAGTAAACATCACGCAAAAGGCCAAAAATCAAAGCAATTAGGTCCCAAGTTAGAAGAGCATTATGTGGTAATTTTCTGCCTTTTACTAAAGGAACCTCACACAGCCTTTCTATTTATAGCTGTCTTTAAACCCCAACCCCCGCCCTGCCCCGCCCCCCAGATTTGCACTTCTGAGGGGACGTCCTGCAGGTTCCCAGCTCAGTCCCAGTTCAGAGTGGCCCTGCTCTCGATGGGGACTGCCCCGGGCCTATTTCCAAGCTATGACAAGAAGGCGACCCACCCCGCTGGGTCCCCAGCCCCTGCTCTGTGAGGGAGTGAACTCCCGCTTTCTGTTTCATCTCCTTGTCGTGGTGGAAACAGAACTGAATGCACACTGTAAAGCGACTACTGTGCAGAACAGAGTCAAGTTGCAGAAACAAAAGGAAAACCTTTGGTGTGTTTCTTCTCAGCATTTGGAAGTCAGAGGAGACAGAGAGCGGGAAGGGCCAGGGAGAAAGGGGATGCGGGCTGGGAGCGGAGCCTGGGATGCAGATGCCTCAGAGCACGGAGGACGCCAGGCCAGACCACAGTCCTTCCCGATCCCCGGACTCCAGGCAGAGACGGGGAGGTGCAGGTGGGGAAACTCGAAACCCGCTGCCTGGCTGGAGCTGAGGCAAAGTGGATGGGCTGAGAGGTGCCTGGCATAGCGGGAAGGCACCCCGGACCGGGAGAGGGGGCAGCGGCAGGGACCGAGGAGTAGCCCGGCGGCACAAGACTCGGCAGCCTCCTGGGCCCAGGTTCTGCCTCCTGCGATGCTCCGCTTCCCAGTCTCTGAAGAGAGAAACTTTAAGTTGGTCAAGCCATGGTGGGGCCTGGGAATCATAGACTGTTAAAGGCCTCAGAGGCCACTGATCTAATCTGGCCCTTCCCAGGAGAAACTGAGGCCCAGGGCTAAAGTGACCTGGCCAAGGCCACGCAGAAGATCTGGAATAGAACTCAGGCTTCCGACACGGGCTCTCACCCTGGATCTCTTTCTCTCCAGCTAGGCTGCCTCCAAGCCTGGAGCCGGGACCTGAGCCACAAGGGGAGTGGAAAGCTCTTAGGAAGGGAGGGCAGTCAGAGAGGCCACGGGAATCCAGAGGACAGCGAGGCCCAGGACCGAGTTTTGGTGTTGGAGGTGGAGGTGGGGATATGACTGGTGAGGTGTAAAAGGACGCGTAGAAGCAAACTGCTAGGCACCCTGGAGGGTCCGCAGAACAGCTCCTCTGCAGGGTCGCCTGAGCTCCATCCGGGAATTTCCAACCTGATTGTCCAGTGCTTGGCTCCCCACGAGGCACACGGACGATGCTGAAGGAACTGACCAGCCCATGAACTCTTTTCTTCTTGACCCACAGGGATCTCCTACCAGAGACTGGTGAGGGCTGAGCAGGGCCTGCCCATCAGGAGTCACCGCAGCTCCACCGTGTGAGTGCTCTTGGGGGACAGAGAAACAGTGGGGAGGGAGTTTGGGACCCCTGCACTGTTCCACCTTCACCCTCCTCCCCCACTCAAACATCCAGTGCCCCCACCCCCTGTCTACCCCAGCCAGCAACAAACAGGCTTCCAGGGAACTGGGAACCCCCTGGCACTGCTGGTGATATTTTGTGTCCAGGTGTGTTTTTCTAGGCTGAGGGTCTTTCACCAGATTCTTAAAGAGGTCTGCATCAATTATGCCAGGTGTTAGGCACACAGTTCCCCCACTTTCATTATTTTCAGATGAGGAACTGGAGGTCAGAGAGGTCAAGCAACTTCCCCAAGGTCACACAGCGAGCAAGGGTACGAGCCAGAATTTAACCCTCAGGCTTATTCAGAAGCCCATGATATTTCCACAATCTCCTTCTCTCTGTTACTAAAACAGTGTTTCCAAACTTTTTTGACCAGGACCTATAAGAAAAATCCATTTTATATGACAGCCTGGTACACGTACACACACACACACACACACACACACACACACACACACACACACACACACAGCTGAAATGAAATGTATCCTGGTTACATAGGATGAGCTCTGTTCTATTCTATTTCATTTAAGAAACAAATTTGGCTCCCCAGATGATTTCATTACCCACTCCTGTGTCCTGACCTGCAGTTTGAAAAGCACTAGAGAGGGGGTGCCCATTAGGAGGACCCTCTGCAGGCCTTGAAGAGTTGGGTGCTGTCTCGCCTTGACATGTTGGGAGCCCAGGGACCCCGGCCTTCACCACCTCAGAAACTATAGGCCCCCGGCCCTCCCCATTCCCAGCCCCAGGGGTTCACTTCCCACTCACTCCCCTGAGCAACACTTCTTGACTTCCCTCTAGGTAAAAACAAACACAAACAAAATGATAGATGTTGAGACAGAGGGAAAGGATGCTAAAGTGTTGTAGTTTAGTAAGTAAATAAGATTCCTCTGGGGGAGCTGGGGCAGGTGGGCTGATGAAGAATCATCAAAGCCTTTTAGACCCTTATTCGGACTCCAGGCACCATCCTAAGGATGGTTACATGTGCTGACTCATTTAATCCTCACGTTAACCCCGTGAGAAAGGGATTTTTCACATGAGGGAAGTGAGGCACCAAGAGATTTGTAGAAAGAGCTTACAGTTGGGAGATGGTCTCACTTTCATTATCTGTAAATTGAGAATGATGATAAATTCTTCGGGAGAGAAATTATGCAAGCTGGTGAGGGCAGGGGCTCGGCTGGGCTCGTTACAAGGTTGTAAGGGGCTGCTTATGCAAGCCCACCTCCTTTTTCTTACAGATAGAGAAATCAAAGTTAGTTTCTTCCCAAATGATGGGGACTTTGACAGAGACTAGTCCTGTCTCTGCCCTGTCCCCGGGCACCGACGTCCCCAGAGCCTGGAGGGAATGCTGCCCTGCGTGGTGCTCCTTTGCACTGGGTTTAAACGCAGTGTGGAATTGAGAGAGCAAGAGCTCTCATCACATGCAGCTCATACTAAAGCATTTATGGATACAAAGCCGCCATGGCTCGAATTTGCTTCAAGGTCATGCAGTGATGGAGGGGTTGGCATGGGGGAAGTGAGAACAGCTGTGCGTTGTTAACTGTAAACAGAGTGATCAGCGCCTCAGAGCCCACGATTCTTTTAATTTGGGGTATGTTTGAAAGTTTCCATAGTAGCCGGGCGCGGTGGCTCACGCCTGTAATCCCAGCACTTTGGGAGGCCGAGGCGGGTGGATCACGAGGTCAGGAGTTCAAGACCAGCCTGGCTAACACATGGAAACCCCGTCTCTACTAAAAATACAAAAAAAAAAAAAAGTTAGCCAGGCGTGGTGGCGGGTGCCTGTAGTCCCAGCTATTTGGGAGGCTGAGGCAAGAGAATGGTGTGAACCCGGGAGGCGGGGCTTGCAGTGAGCTGAGATCGTGCCACTGCACTCCAGCCTGGGTGACAAGAGCAAGACTCCGTCTCAAAAAAAAAAAAAAAAAAAAGAGAAAGGTTCCTTAATAAAGAAATGTAAACACTGGCACCAAGAGGGAATCTGGGTATCCATCAGGAAGGGAGGTAGCAGTGGCCAGGCACACACTCCCCTCCCAGCCAATAAAAGCCTGTATCATGGCTTTGGGCTGATTAGAAAAGGTGTCCCTCATAAGCTCAGGAAGAAGATGCACTCTGACTTGGCATCCCCTCCTCTGGGCAGATGCAGCCCCACGCCACGAGGAATTTCATGCCCCGCTCGCCCCAGACCACACTGCACAGCACCACGTTGCTGTCCGGCTCCCCCTGAAAACTGGTCACTTGGCTTCAAGTCACCTTGCCTAAAATATGATCCTCATTTGAGTAATCTTGCATCCACTCAGCTGTCTCATAGGAAAAAACGTTTATATAAAAATTAAGTAAATTTAGTTTTAAATAATTAAGTTCAATTTTGAAAAGATCTTTGAAAACAACAGCTGAAAAATGCTCAGCAGTGAACCCCACGCTTTCCCCTGGAAACCTGGGCCCTGGAGCTGTTGCTTCTGTCCTGGCCTCCTGTGGTCACCTCCTCGAGCTCTGCCTGGGCTTCAGGAGGCCCTGGCCTCAGTGGAGCTGAGCACCAGCAGGCACGAGGGGGGTGGCTGCACTGTGGCATGCTGCACACCCCTGGGTGCCATAGCCGGTCCCCTGTGTCCCCAGCACCGTGCTGCTGCTGAACCCAGTGGAAGTGCAGGCCGAGTTCCTTGCTGTAGCCAATAAGCTGAGTACGCCCGGACACTCGCCTCACAGTGCCTACACCACCCTGCTCCTGCACGCCTTCCAGGCCACCTTTGGGGCCCACTGTGACGTCCCGGGCCTGCACTGCAGGCTACAGGTATGTACCTGGGGCCTGGGGCTCTGGTAGAGCACCTCTCCGAGGAGGTAGCGCCCTCTCCCTGCTTCATCTCAGCCACGGTCTGCAGGGTACACTTAGTCTCCTGCACCCAGGTGACATGGCAGGGTGGTGGCTGGAGGGCTGGCCTCGTAGAGGGTGTTTCTGGCGTGCTGGATCCTAACCAGCTGGGTGGCAGCCTGGGCAGTAGGACTGGGTGCTGATAACTGGTGCCTCAGAAGATGGCATATGCCATAAGAACGAGAATGAGCTTTGGGCTGAAGACCTGGCATCTAGGCCTGGCTGTGTCACAGGTGTCACAGGTCGGCTGTGTCACCCCACACAGCTCCTTCCCCTCTATGGGGTACAGTGAGGACCACTGCAGTCCCTCCTAACTGCAGTGCCGTGGCTCTGGTCCTTTCTCTCCTGACCATTTCCTGAGAATGGAAGGGGAGGGAGAGGCCTGGCTGCCTGGCCAGCTGTGGGTAGGAGATGGGTGATGAGGCTGGGAGGGGACAGATCACTGCCTCCCTCAGTAAGAAGCTAGGAACTGGAACAGGTGGACAGCTAGCTCACGGTCCAGGAGCAAAGCCCATCTCCTCCTGGGGTTTCAGGCCAAGACCCTGGCAGAGCTTGAGGACATCTTCACGGAGACCGCAGAGGCACAGGAGCTGGCATCTGGCATCGGGGATGCTGCAGAGGCCCGGCGGTGGCTCAGGACCAAGCTGCAGGCGGTGGGAGAAAAAGCTGGCTTCCCTGGGGTGTTAGGTGAGGCTCTTGGGAGAATGGGGTTCTCCCACATTCCCCATGGCCTATTCTAGGTCCCAAGGTGCGCGGTCCAGGCGGGCCTGGTGGCTCTGCTCCACACAGTCACTCAGGGACTCAGCTTCTTCAGCATCTCACTGCTCCGCCATCCCCTAGGGTGTCTCATTCCTGTCTATAGGGACAGGGTGGGGGTGCTATCATGATGGCAGCTTGTGGGAAGAGGAAAAGAGAGTGCTTACGAGGGCAAAGGCTGGGCTTTTCTGTGGAAGGTGATGCAGAAGCTGGGCACATCACTTCCGCTCATGTTCCTTTGAGCCCGCCTTGGTCACATGGCCACATCTTGCCCCAAAGGAGCCTGGGAAACATCGTCTCTACGACTCCAGTACCATAGAAGGGAGCACAGATTTTGAGGAACCATTAGCATTCCCTGTTACAATATTCCTCATAAAAACCTTCTGGGCTGGTACTATTATTCTCCCATGGGCACATTGTAAAATGAGGCTCAGAGGTTGTGGTTTGGCCACATTCGCACAGCTCATAAAGGGCATGCCATCTACATGGTGTGCTTGAAAGAAGGGCCTCTGGCTTGGAGCCTGGCACCCTGGCTGTAACTCAGCCTCAGCCTATCCAGCTACGCATCCTTGTGCCGATCCTGTCCCATCTCTGGTCTCTTCTCCAAGGCAAGGGGAATGGACTGGCCAATCTCCAAGGCCTCTTCCCAGCCCTCTTCTCCTATCCTCCCTGTTCTTACAGACACTGCAAAACCAGGGAAGCTCCATACCATCCCCATCCCTGTCGCCCGGTGCTACACCTACAGCTGGAGCCAGGACAGCTTTGGTAAGGAGCCGGGGCCCTGGTGACACCCATGCCCCACACTGCCTGAGCTGTGTTTCTGGTCCTGGGTCCGTGCAGCTCCCACCCCGTCCCCAAAGCTCTCCCACATGAGCAGGCTCTAAGCAGAGCAAGGGGGCAGTGCTAGGAGTCCTGGGCTGGCCCTGAGTCCTTCTGCTGTCTCCCCTCCAAAGGGAATAATAGAAGGGGATCCGGGGCCCAGACTCCCAGACAGTGCTGGCCTTGCTTCCCTGCAGACATCCTGCAGGAAATCCTGCTCAAGGAACAGGAGCTGCTCCAGCCAGGGATCCTGGGAGATGATGAAGAGGAGGAAGAGGAGGAGGAGGAGGAGGAGGTGGAGGAGGACTTGGAAACTGACGGGCACTGTGCCGAGAGAGATTCCCTGCTCTCCACCAGCTCTTTGGCGTCCCACGACTCCACCCTGTCCCTTGCATCCTCCCAGGCCTCGGGGCCGGCCCTCTCGCGCCACCTGCTGACTTCCTTTGTCTCAGGCCTCTCTGATGGCATGGACAGCGGCTACGTGGAGGACAGCGAGGAGAGCTCCTCCGAGTGGCCTTGGAGGCGTGGCAGCCAGGAACGCCGAGGCCACCGCAGGCCTGGGCAGAAGTTCATCAGGATCTATAAACTCTTCAAGAGCACCAGCCAGCTGGTACTGCGGAGGGACTCTCGGAGCCTGGAGGGCAGCTCGGACACGGCCCTGCCCCTGAGGCGGGCAGGGAGCCTCTGCAGCCCCCTGGACGAACCAGTATCACCCCCTTCCCGGGCCCAGCGCTCCCGCTCCCTGCCCCAGCCCAAACTCGGTACCCAGCTGCCCAGCTGGCTTCTGGCCCCTGCTTCACGCCCCCAGCGCCGCCGCCCCTTCCTGAGTGGAGATGAGGATCCCAAGGCTTCCACGCTACGTGTTGTGGTCTTTGGCTCCGATCGGATTTCAGGGAAGGTGGCTCGGGCGTACAGCAACCTTCGGTAAGAGCCGTAATGCGGAGCATCCCTCTGCCCTGGGTAACAGGGTTGTTGTGCTGGTGGAATCTGGGGCCTGAGGCTTAGGGCCCCAAAGGAACCAAAAGTTCCCTTATTTATTTTTATTTTATTATTATTATTATTTTGAGACAGAGTCTTGCTCTGTTGCCCGGGCTGGAGTGCAGTGGCATGATCTCGGCTCACTGCAACCTCTGGCTCTCCAGTTCAAGCGATTCTCATGCCTCAGCCTCCCGAGTAGCTGGGATTACAGGTGCACACCACCACACCTGACTAATTTTTTTTTTTTGTCTTAGTAGAGATGGGGTTTCCCTCTGTTGGCCAGGCTGGTCTTGAACTCCTGGCCTCGGGTGATCCACCCACTTCGGCCTCCCAAAGTGCTGGGATTACAGGCGTGAGCCACCATGCCCAGCCCCCTTCTCACCATCTTCTTCTTGCCAGGCGGCTGGAGAATAATCGCCCACTCCTCACACGGTTCTTCAAACTTCAGTTCTTCTACGTGCCTGTGAAGCGAAGTCATGGGACCAGCCCTGGTGCCTGTCCACCCCCTCGGAGCCAGACGCCCTCACCCCCGACAGACTCCCCTAGGCACACCAGCCCTGGAGTATGTCCCCAGCCTGGGCCAATGGGGCGGGAAAGTAGAGTTCTGGCTACCTGAAGGAAGCTGATTGGAAGTCATGGAAAGCAAGCACCTGTGTTGACAGGGCACCTCCCCCTGCCTGGCCCTCACTTCCTGCACTTGGACATGACATTTTGCCATATGACAAAGACTGAAAGTTGTCATACTTCCCCAAGGGCAGGGAGAAGCTCAGCTTGGGGCTGCAGGTGCCATCCAAGGCCCTGGAGCTAGGATGGGCAGGCCTCCTGGGGAGCTGGGATGATGACTCTTGTTCTTTGCCCTAGGAGCTGGGCACCGCCCCATGGGAGGAGAGCACCAATGACATCTCCCACTACCTCGGCATGCTGGACCCCTGGTATGAGCGCAATGTACTGGGCCTCATGCACCTGCCCCCTGAAGTCCTGTGCCAGGTAAGTGGCCCCGTGGTTGCAGAACAGGGCCCACTGGCTGCAGTCACCCAGCCTCACTTAGAAGGCCCTGGATTTAGGGAATCAGGCTTGAGGCCCCCATGGAGGACCTGGGCCCTCTTGGAAAAGATCAGGGAGTGTGGGTGAGAAGCAGGACTGAGCCTGAACTCAGGACACTGAGGGTGAGAGCTGGGGTCACTGCAGTGATGGAGGAGGGCCCTCAGAAGGGTCCGGGGGACCTCAGATTTCAGCCCCCTTCCTCAACTCCCGCCTTTGTCTGGCTAAGCCAGAAGCCTCCCTGGAGGCCAGTGGGTCAGGTGAGGGGCATGGAGGCTGGGCGCCGGCCCTCCCCTGCTTCCACCTTACCAGCTCCCCCTGACTGGCTGCTTCTATGTCTCTCTTCTCTCTTCCTCCCTAATTCTTGCTCCTTCTTACCATCTATCCACCCACCCATCTGGCTTGGCTGCCCCTTCCCTCTGGCCACAGCAGTCCCTGAAGGCTGAAGCCCAGGCCCTGGAGGGCTCCCCGACCCAGCTGCCCATCCTGGCTGACATGCTACTCTACTACTGCCGCTTTGCCGCCAGACCGGTGCTGCTGCAAGTCTATCAGACCGAGGTAAGGCCTCCCTGCCCCGCACCGCCTCTTCCCCACCTGCCGGGCCTGCAAGGCCCCACCCCTGCCCCGGGAGAGCCAGCAGGTCTATGCTGGAGGAGCCAAATGGGCCCCTCCAGGAGGTTCACACTGATGTACATGCTCCTGCCCTCTCCAGCTGACCTTCATCACTGGGGAGAAGACGACAGAGATCTTCATCCACTCCTTGGAGCTGGGTCACTCCGCTGCCACACGTGCCATCAAGGCGTCAGGTGGGTACTGCCTGAGCAGAGACAGACGGGGAGGCGGGGCCTGGGACGCGAAACGTGGAGCTCTGTGGAGGTGGGGTTACCTGGGAGGTGGGGCCATGGGAAGGTGGGGTTGCACAGGAGGTAGGCCCCTGGGGAGACGGGGTTACCGGGAGGTGGGGCCATGGGGTGGCTGGGTGACCCGGTAGGCGGGGCCCTGGGGAGGCAGGGATACGGGAGGTGGGGCCACGGGAAGGCAAGGTTACCCAGGAGGCAGGGCCATGAGAGGGCGGGGTTACCTAGGAGGCAGGGCCATGGGGAGGCAGGGTTGTCCGGTAGGTGGGGCCGTGGGGAGGCAGGGTTACCGGGAGGCAGGGCCATGGGGAGGCGGGGTTACCCAGGAGGTGGGGCCATGGGAGGGCGGGGTTACCCAGGAGGTGGGGCCATGGGAGGGCGGGGTTACCCAGGAGGTGGGGCCATGGGAGGGCGGGGTTACCCAGGAGGTGGGGCCATGGGAGGGCGGGGTTACCTAGGAGGCGGGGCCATGGGGAGGCGGGGTTGTCCGGTAGGTGGGGCCTTGGGGAGGCAGGGTTACCGGGAGGCAGGGCCATGGGAAGATGGAGTTACCCAGGAGGCGGGGCCCTGGGGAGGCGGGGTTACCCAGGAGGTGGGGCCATGGGAGGGCGGGGTTACCTAGGAGGCAGGGCCATGGGGAGGCGGGGTTGCCTGGTAGGTGGGGCCCTGGGGAGGCAGGGGTACCGGGAGGCAGGGCCATGGGAAGGTGGAGTTACCCACGAGGCAGGGCCCTGGGGAGGCGGTGTTACCCAGGAGGCAAGGCCATGGGGAGGCGGGGTTGCCTGGAAGGCAGGGCCCTGGGGAGGCACGGTTACCGGGAGGCAGGACCATGGGAAGGGGGATTACATGGGAGGTCGGGCCAGGTGGAGGCAGGCTTACCCAGCAGGTGGGCCCTGGGGAGGCAGGGTTACCCAGGAGGTGGGGCCCTGGAGAGGCAGGACCCTGGGAAGGTGTGATCACAGTGGAGGTGGGGCCCTGGAGAGGCAGGACCCTGGGAAGGTGTGATCACAGCGGAGATGGGCCCTGGAGTGATGGGGTCACTGAGGAGGTGGAGATCCCCAGAACTTGGAGCCAGAGAGAGAGGCAGGGCCTTGGTGAGACAGATCCCTAGGGAGTCACGGTCCATGTGGTAGGGGATGGGGAGGTAAGGCCCAGGGAGGCAAGGCCACTGCGTTCGTGAGGAGCCGGGGAAGCCAGGGGTAGTGAAGGGTCTGTCTGTGTGTGGCACAGGTCCTGGCAGCAAGCGGCTGGGCATCGATGGCGACCGGGAGGCTGTTCCTCTAACACTACAGATTATTTACAGCAAGGTAAGACCCATGCTGGGGCTTCTTCCCCTCCAGGATCTGCTGCTGATACTTCCTCCGCCAGAGCTTGGGCCCAGAGCTGGACTTGTGTGTTCCTGGGCCCCAGTCTTTACGCTGGAAGGCTGCAGCAGGCTCCCCTGGATGCTGAGAGAAGCAGAGAAGGGAGGGAGTGGATATCTCTGTGCTTCTTGGCCTCCAAAGCCTCTCTCCCACCATGTTCTCTGCCCCCACCCGAATGCGCTCAGCAGCAGCCCAGGGGTAGGGGTCTGCTGGGCCTGGCTACAGGGCTGGGGCTGAAAGGGGGCAAGGGAAGCCTTCCAGAGGCACCTCAGGGAGAAGCCAGGGTCTCGGGGGGCCAGTGTGCCTGGCAGGCTGCATGCAAGGTGGGATTGGCTTGAGAAAGGAGTGAGGAGAGCTGTGGGGAGGTGGAGGGCTGTCCATGACATGCCAGAAGACATGAGTTCTCTGAGCAGGTCGCATCCCAAGGTCCAGGCTGAGGGAAGCTTGGCCTCACAGGTGGGCTTCTTCCTTCTTTCCTGCCTCCTTCCCTTTCTTCCTTCGGCCATTCCAAAGATATCCTCTTAGCACCTGCCCATGCTGCCTCTGTGCTGGGCAGAGGAAAAGAGGGGTTGAGCAGGGAAGCCTAGGCCTCACTTTAGCTTGTCTAGAGGAGGGAGACAGACAAGAAACGAGGAAACAAAGAAATAGCCAAGATAATTCCAGAGAGCGGCAAGTGATGACAAAGCAATAAAACAGCAGATGGACGGTGGTGTTGGGGCTGCAGTGCATTTGGCAGTGAAGGAGGTGGGCAGGAGGCACCGACACTCACTGTAGCCACATGTCAGGTGCTTGCTAGACGTCTTCCACAGCCCAGGCACTGTTCTAGGCCCTGGAGCCTTCCTAAGAGTGAACAAAGGACAGACGTGGTCCCAGGAGACCTGCTGGCCCCCTGGAGTGGGTGGTAGGCATTGGTTCGATGATGCACATGATGTAAAATTACAACTGTGACACATGGATGAGGAGAGGGACACGGGATGTTCCTAAGTGGCAAACCGAACCCAGTCAGGAGAGTTAGTAGTGAAGGCTTCCTTGAGAAGGCACCTGAGTTAATATTGGAGGGAAAACCAGGAGTTAATTAGGCTGAGAAGAGAGGTGAGTGCTCTCACAGCAGCAGAAACTGCATGTGCAAAGGCCCTGTGGTGGGAGGCAGTGTGAACACCTTGAAGCACTCTGAAAGAAGACCCCCAGGCTGGAGCAGAGACAGCTGGTGGGAACATGATGCTGAGGTGAGGCTAAAGAAATGGGGGACCAGCATACCAAGAGCCTTGATTGCAATGAAAGGAGTTTTGTTTTTTTGTTTGTTTGTTTTTTTGAGACATAGTCTCGCCCTGTTTCTCAGGCTAGAGTGCAATGGCTCAATCTTGGCTCACTGCAACGTCCGCCTCCCTGGTTCAAGCAATTCTCCTGCCTCAGCCTCCTGAGTAGCTGGGTAGCAGGTGCCCGCCACCACACCCGGCTAATTTTTTGTATCTTTAGTAGAGACGGGGTTTCACCACGTTGGCCAGGCTGGTCTCGAACTCCTGACCTCATGATCCACCTGCCTTGGCTTCCCAAAGTGCTGGGGTTACAGGCATGAGCCACCACGCCCGACCCAATGAAAGGAATTTTATCCTAGTCCTAAGAGCAGTGGATATCCATTAAGGGGGCTTATGTTTGTGGTGGGGCTGGGAATGCCTGTGACATGATTATATCTGAGGCTTGGAAGCTCCCTCTGGCAGCTCTGTGGAGGACAGATAGGAAGGGTCCACAAGTGATGCAGGAAGGCCAGTTAGGAGGCTGTTGCCATGGTCCAGAAGAGAAATTAGGGCAGCAGCCTGCACTAGGGTAGTGGTGGCAGAGCTGGAAAGGAATGGGAGACAGATGTGAGTGATGTAATCAGCAGAGCTCATGGATGGGTTAGGAAAGGAGAGGCCAGACTCCTGGAGTCACTCCTCTGTGACTGGCAGCACCATCTTCTCGGGGGGGACCACAGGAAGAGGCCCGGGTCCAGTTGGGGAAGATCTTGAGTTTGGGTCGGGACATATTATTGAGATTGAGAGGCCTTGAGAGGTATAAGGAGACAGTGAGAATAGACGGCTGGCTGAACGGGCCTGACTTTGTGGTGAATATGAAGATAGGTGGACAACTGCTAATGGAAAAAGGTCACGGAGGAGACTCCTGAAGGGGGGAAGCAGGGAATACAAAGAGCAGAGGACCAAGGGGAGAACCTTGAGCCCTTCATGATGTAATGGCGGGCAGAGGGCAGCGATCCAGCAAAGCAGAGAGGCACCAGCCAGAGAGGCGCTAGAAAAACCAGGAAGGTGCCATCACGAAAGCCCAGGAGAGGTTTTCAAGGAGGGGAGAGCAGTGAACTGTAAGGTCAAGTAAGCTGAGGACCAAGAAGTGTTCTTGGGTTTAACAACACGGAGGTCCCTGATGACAGAGACATTCACACAAAGACTTGAAGAGGGGGTTCGGGTCTGGCTCTGCCAGAAACAGCATGCCTGTGGGCCCAACCCTTCTTCACTCCGGGCCCGGCAGGAGAGCTTCAGGACCACCCCTGCAGGTGCTCTCAGCTCTTGTACCTTTCAACCTGGTCACAGAGGCTGCTGACCCCTAGACCAAGCCAGTGACGTGAGCTCTTCCCTGGAGTCATCCAGGTCTATCCAGGGTGGTACAGGGGCCCTGGTGAATAAGAGAGGGCTTTCTGGAGATATGCTAACTAGAGGTAACCGCCTGTCACTGATGGGCCTTCAAAGAGAAGGCGGCAGGCACCGGGGCCTCTGGACTCAGAGGGTCTGGCTACGCTGCATTTCCAGGGGGCCATCAGTGGACGAAGTCGCTGGAGCAACCTGGAGAAGGTCTGTACCTCCGTGAACCTCAACAAGGCCTGCCGGAAGCAGGAGGAGCTGGGTGAGTGGGGTGCTCAGCGTGGGGTGTGCAGTAGGGAGGTGCTCTGAGCCTGGCCTGAGTGTCCTTGCCCTTCAGATTCCAGCATGGAGGCCCTGACGCTAAACCTGACAGAAGTGGTGAAAAGGCAGAACTCCAAATCCAAGAAGGGCTTTAACCAGGTACGGGCTTCCCTCTCCTTCCAGCCATACCCTCAAGAGACTTACTGGAGCATGCATGTGCGTATGTGTGTACGTGTGTGTGCACATGTATGTGTGTGCATGTGTGCACATATACACCCATGTGTGTACATACTTGTGTGTGTGTGAGAGAGAGAGGAGAGGTGGGGGAGGAGAGGCAGGGTGAGGGGTGTGATTTGGGGATGCACACAGGTGTGGAGTGTTGTGGGGTGTCGGGGAGGTAGGGGTGCCCTGTGAGAGGACGCGTGTATGTGGAAAAGTTGTGGGGTGGGTGCCAGGAGAGTCCTAAGACTCCGAGACCAAAGAAAGCACGCTCTGGATCAGG
The DNA here is from genome assembly GCF_028858775.2 of Pan troglodytes. NCBI lineage: Eukaryota > Metazoa > Chordata > Mammalia > Primates > Hominidae > Pan > Pan troglodytes. The sequence goes on from NC_072417.2 coordinate 61,821,991, forward strand.
GGACCTGGGGCTGCTCCGGTGAGGGCAGCAGGCAGGGCAGAGTCTCCTCAGGGGGCACTTGCTTCTTCCAGATGCTGGAGAGGAGGCAGGGGCTGATGGAGGCCTCAGGCTCCCTCCCGTGACCTGGCCATTAACCCTGGAGCGCGGTCAGACAAACCCCTGCCCTCCCACACCCCTAGAAGTGGATGGGCAGTTCTGAGATAAGGAACTGCCAGGGGCTGGCAGTGTTGGATGGCCAGGGATTCGGGGCTGACCTGGGCCTTCCTTCCAGATTAGCACATCGCAGATCAAAGTGGACAAGGTGCAGATCATCGGCTCCAACAGCTGCCCCTTTGCTGTGTGCCTGGACCAGGATGAGAGAAAGATCCTGCAGAGTGTAGTCAGGTAGGAAAGGGGGGTCCTAGGGAGGGGAGCAGTTTCTGCTCCCACCAACCCAGAGGCCTGGAAGGAGCTGGAGGGATGGGGGCCTGCTCTGATCCCTGGCCCCTGCCCTGCTGCACAGATGTGAGGTCTCACCGTGCTACAAGCCGGAGAAGAGCGACCTCTCCTCGCCACCCCAGACGCCTCCTGACCTGCCGGCCCAGGCCGCACCTGATCTCTGCTCCCTTCTCTGCCTGCCCATCATGACTTTCAGTGGAGCTCTGCCCTAGTGTGGGCCCAGCGCCAGACTGGACAGAAGCCCTGGGGCAACCTCCTCGGCGACCCCTCCAGGACAGTCCCTCTCTGTGGAGAATTGAATGGCCCTGTGCAGAGCCAGAGTCCCACTGTGGGTCCTGCAATGAGCAGGGGCTGGGAGTAGAGGGTTTCTGGGGCCTCAGGGTTCTGGGAAAGCAACAGCTATCAGAGAGAGAAGGGCCAGACCCCATAGCCTCTTAGATTCCTCACAGTAGAAGGAGAAGGATGGGTAAATTGACCTCTGAAGTCCCTGACCATTAGCATGGTCTAGGATCCTTTCTAGAAGGAAGATCTGAGGCTCTGGTGCTCAGGGGGATGGCTTGGGCCTTTTCTCTCAACCTTGGCTGAGCCTACCCCTTACTTTGCCAAAGACTTGAGGACCCCGTATGTCTGGAGTTCAGTCCCCTCCTCTGTGGGGCTCAGGTGATTGAAATGTGGATGAAACATTTCTCTACTTCAAGACCACCTCTCCCTGCAAACACCACACACACATGCATGCATGTACGCACATGCGCACACACACACGCACACACCTCAATAATTTCTCTCAAGTTTCCTGAGTCTCCAGAAAAACAGCACTAACGCTGGACCTGTCTACTCTCAGAACCCGGCACAGATTCTCTCTTGATCTCCTTTTGGAATCTGAGATTCTTAGAAGACAGGATAGGCTTAAATTTCGTAGCAGCTCAGTTCTAGCTAAATCACTAGAGGAAGTTAATTAACTTTAAGCCTTCATTTCCCCAGCACTAAAATGGAGTGGAGAGTTGGGGTGGAAATAAGACATCCTTAAAAGGTTAAATTGTCTGCAAAGCACCTAGCCCAGTGCCGAGCTCCCAGTAGGTGTTCAGTAAAGCTTAGTGCCTGACTTTCTGAACACCGATTCCTCCTGTTTGGAGTCACTGGGATACTCTCATTGCCGTTGGGATGTTCCTCACTCCTTCCCAGTTCGTGGCTGAGGCAGAACCCAGACTGAAGAGGGAAGAGACATTCCAGAGGAGGATTGCCTTCGTCAGGGTAAGGGGTGGGCTGCTCAGAGGCCCTACCCTTCACCCCCTTCTGTATCAGATTGGCCCTCCCACTCCCATCTCACTCTGTGTGTACAATCTTCCATATCCGCAAGTTCACTGGCACTCTTCTGGCACCTGGGCAAGATCCCAGAACAAAGGATGGAGTGACTGGCCTCACAGAGCTTAGTGCCCGACTCAGGGGAAATGGGACTGGTGCATGGGAAATGGTCAGCCTAGGATAGGACACGAGAGTCTGAAATTCAAAGCAACCAGCTTGAAGTGGTTTGAGAAGCTGGAAGCAAACATGGACTAGAGAGATAGGGCAGAAGTCAAGACGAGGATCTGGACTGATAGATGTGGAGAAAGTAGCCACGGAAGCATGAACCGTATCCTGCACAAAGTCCCTCTTCCCCGCCTCCTAATTCATTATGCCCAAAAGGCCTTACGTGAAATTCCAGCCCAGAGTACTCATGACTTGAGAGACGTGGACAGAGCCAGCTTCTACCTTGCCTGGCCGTCTCTCCCCTGTCTTAATGTCTGCTCTTGCTCTAAGCTCCAGAAGAGTGGCGGGCCATGTATCTTCAATACTTTTTTGCTGTATGGGCAGGTTGTCTTATTACATGATCAACAGATGTCCAGGAACTAATGAGTGGAATTTAATATTATTGTCAAATAAAACTTGATTTGTCCTATATTTAATGACCAGTAGTTACTTTGCTGCATGACACCTGCTAGTTGTACAGTTTATATAAATCATTGTATTTATGCCAGAAAGAAGCTTCATAGGGGATTGTTTTATTTCTCTTTTTGTAATTTTCCACCCTATAGAAAATATATCTGGGTGAAAATTTTCCCCAGTACTGTTCTGCTTAAGCCTCATCATACTCACCGACCCACAGAACAAAAATTCCTACACCTAAGGACTCAGCATTTGGCGTTTCCTGTGCCACTTCACTTGAGAAATATATACCCATATATCCATCTGTTTCCTGTACCCCAAGCTCCAGGGAGGGGACGGGCCTGAGGCCGTTGCTGCGGATGGGTGGCACAGTGGATCCCGGACCTACCATGCAGCTGAGAGGAGGGGAAGAGAGCTCAATAACGGCCCTCTGGATCTGGGACTGCCTTTAGACTTGGGTGATAAGGAAAGAGAGAAGAAGAAGTGGAGGGATGGTAGAGGACACCTGTGGCTTGGGAGAGGGAGGTAAGTACCAGGTTGCCAGAACACTATTCAGGATGGAGGGAGAAAGAACTGTGAGCTGTTCCAGCTCTGCATCAGCTGGCTATTGCAAACAATGAAGCATACCTTCAATTCAGGGGACTAAGTCTCCGATCATTTGTTCTTGCTCATGCATCTAGAGGACATCTAGGGACCACCTGATCTAGGCTGGGCTCAGAGTGGCTTGGCTCCAAGCTGCAGGATGGGTGCAGATCTGCTTCGTTGGTCTTTCAGACACATTGGACCAGCATGACAGGCAAGCAGAGACACGCGATGCCTCCTAGGAATGGAGCCTGGAACAAGAACAATATTCCTTCTGCCAATAATTGGCTAACATTGATGAAGCACATCAACCCACAGACTTAATAAACCCAGCAAATTTCGCACAGGAATTTTGACACAGGAATCTCCACACAAGAAAAAAACAAAATCACATGAGAAGTGCACTTTACCTTTGATGTTCTTTCCATAACTCCAGTCTAATCAAGAGTAAAAAAGATCATATAAACCCAGACTATGGGACCAGATAACCTGACCAGTACTCTCTTACTGTCACAAAAAATAAGGAAAGACTGAGAAACAAAAAGAGATGGAGTAAACCTGAAAACTAAGCAGTGGACACTGGCTTCTATCCTGAAACATTAATCCAAAAACTGGTAAAATCCCAATACAATCTGGAGTTCAGTTTTTTCTTAAACACACACACACACACACACACACACACACCCCTTACTGTCAAACTTCTAAAGAAAAAAAGGTAATAAGAAAATACTAAAGACAGAGGAAAATAATACACTTTATCTTCAAAGTAGCAACAATTAAACTGAGAACTCTCTCTTTCAATAGAAATAATGGAAGCCAGAGATGATGAAATGATATCTTTAAAGTATGAGGGGAAAAAACAAACCTACTAACCTGGAATCACACACTCAGAATTGTCTGATAATACTTTTTTAAAAAAAACTTATAAACTGCAGCGGCCGGGCGCAGTGGCTCACACCTGTAATCCCAGCACTTTGGGAGGCCAAGGCAGGCAGATCACGAGTTCAGGAGATCGAGACCATCCTGGGTAACACGGTGAAACCCCGTTTCTACTAAAAATACAAAAAATTAGCTGGGTGCGGTGGCGGGCACCTGTAGTCCCAGCTACTGGGGAGGCTGAGGCAGGAGAATGGCGTGAACCCGGGAGGCGGAGCTTGCAGTGAGCCGAGATCGCAGCACTGCACTCCAGCCTGGGTGACAGAGCGAGACTCCATCTCAAAAACAAAACAAAACAAAACAAAACAAAAAACTTATAAACTGCTCACAAGGGACACACTTTAAATATAACATCACAGAAAGGTTGAAAGCAAAAGGATGGAAAGAATCACACCATGCAAAACCAACCAGATCAAAAAAGCTGGTGTTAACACACTAATATCCAAAGATGCAAAACCGGACCAAAAAAGCTGGTGTCAATACACTAATATCCAAAGATTTAACAGCAGAAGCATTACGAAAAATAAAGAGGAACATTTCATAAAGATTAAGGAGTCCAACAAAAGGTATTACAGTTATAAAGCTATATACACCAAATAACAACTGAAAATTATATATAAATATAAATACATGTCGCTATATAAATACAAACTGTATAAAAATATAAAACAAAAATTGACAGAATTAGAAGTCTCCACAACCCCAGTGGTCAACATACCTCTCCCAATAGCTGATAGAACACATAGACAAAAAAATTTTAATAGAGATATACAAGATCTGGACAACACAATTAACAAATTTGATGTTACTGAAATTGATAGAACATTGTGGCCCGTTCTCAGCTCACTGCAAACTCCGCCTCCCGGGTTCAAACGATTCTCCTGCCTCAGCCTCCCAAGTAGCTGGGACTACAGGCGCATGCCACCACACCCAGCTAATTTTTTTTATTTTTTTAGTAGAGATGGGGTTTCACCATGTTGTCCAGGCTGGTCTCGAACTCCTGACCTCAGGTGATCCATCCACCTTGGCCTCCCAAAGTGCTGGGATTACATGCGTGAGCCACCACGCCCAGACAGAAGATTCTTTAAACCATACTTCACAAAAATCACTGGCCGACCTAAGAATGGATCCCCTATTGGTCAGACACATACCCTGGATACTATCACCATGAGCTGTAGGCGAATCCATGGGCCAAGTGGTTATAGACTAAAGGGGCTCTGAGCCAGAATGTCTCATCCGATCCATGAGCTTTTGTAATCCGAGTCATTGAACACTGAGGAAAGGGGCCGAGTAGGGGACTGAAACTAGAATCCCCATTGGGTCCTGCTGTTGGCAGATGAAGAGAAAGGAGGAGGCTGTCCTTTTCAGCACCCCATCCTCCTCCTCCTCAAGGTGGCCCCTCCTCCGCATGGTACCTCACCAAGAGCTCAGGAGCTGGCCATAAACTTGCAGACTCTCACCTCCCACTACTCACAGCAGAATTACTTCTGCCCTAGGCATGTTGACCTCCTGGTCTTGCCATCCCTGGAATGGGTATATTTCTCCAACTTTGGGAGGAGACAGGTGTCTCCTTTTGCCACTTCCTGCTTCCTAGAAAGCTGGGCAGGCCTCAGTTAGGGGACCAAAATCAAGCTGTGCACTGCGGGTCTCAGGGTTTGGGGCCGTAGAAGGGAGTGCTCTCTTGGCCCCCAGTTCCATCATTCCTTCCTGCACCTGGCAGAACCCCTGTGGCCTTACATTTCCTCTGCCCCCTTTGTCGGATACGGCACTCTCTCAGGCTAAACCTCAGATCACAGGGAGGCCAGGGAGGAGCAGGAGCGTTCACCCTTGGAGTGACCCTGGCCGCCTCCCAATGTCTCCAAGCCTCGCTTCCTTGCCTGTGAAAATGACACAGTGTCTACTTTCCGGGGAGTGTGTAGGGCTCATCAGGGGACGCAATGTGAAAGGGGATGGTGCTGCTGAGACTGTAGTCCAGGTAGCCTACTGGGCCCCAGGTGTAATGCTCAACCTTGTTTTTACTAACCCTGTTTTTAGACTCTCCCTCTTTCCTTTAATCACCTAGCCTTGGTTCCACCTGAATTCACTCTCCCTTAGCTAAGAGAGCCAGACAGACTCCATCTTGGCTCTTTCACTGGCAGCCCCTTCTTCAAGGACTTAACTTGTGCAAGCTGACTCCCAGCACATCCAAAAATGCAATTAACTGATAAGATACTGTGGCGAGTGATATCCGCAGTTCCCAGGAATTCGTCAGATTGATAACGCCCAAAGCCCCGCGTCTATCACCTTGTAATAGTCTTAAAGCCCCTGCACCTGGAACTGTTTACTTTCCTGTAACCATTTATCCTTTTAACTTTTTGCCTACTTTATTTCTGTAAAATTGTTTTAACTAGACCCCCCTCCCCTTTCTAAACCAAAGTATAAAAGAAAATCTAGCCCCTTCTTCGGGGCCAAGAGAATTTTGAGCGTTAGCCATCTCTTGGCCACCGGCTAAATAAACGGACTCTATTTTTTTTAAATAAATGAAGCCTATTTTATTACTTCAAGTGTTAATGATAAAAAAAAAATTTCAGCACAGCTGTTGTATTTTAAAAAGTGAAACTACATACTATGTTTCTAGCTCAGTAAACAGATGAACCTGATGTCTTTAAATGACATAACAATTGAGCATTGTACAGTACATCTTATGAAGACCCGTAAATTAAAGAACGACTGGTAATAATCACTAACTATAAACAGACTCTTAATTCATCTCAAAGTGTGGCGTTTTCTCTAACTCGCTCAGGTACAACACAGGGCTCCCTGTGAGCAGAAGCCTTACCGAGAGGGGGCTCCTCCAGACACGATGGCTTACACCTCTTTGTTCTCCTCAGGCAGCTGGGAGCTTCCTCTAGGGGCCGGAAGGTAGTGGTCTATCACCATCTTCAGACCTCTCCTTGAAGTCCCTGGCATCCCAGTCATGCCTCCCCCTGGGGAAAGGGCTCTCCCACAGCCTCCAGGGCAAGAAGCCTGCAGCCCCCTGTCTGCCCAAAGCAGAAGCAGCACAGTTTTCAGCCCCTGCGGCTCCAGGCACACCCGAGATGCTGTGTGGACCCAGCCAGCCTGGTGCCTGCCCTGGGCCTTCAGACTGCCCCACCCGCATTGCCACACTGCCACCCACTCCAGCACCGGTAATGTTCACAGCTTCCCTGGGGAAAGGGCTCCCCCATTTTCTTGAGGAAGAATCCACTTCCTCCTTTCCCCGAGTCTCTGAATCCTTCTCTTTCTTCCCCCAACTGTACCAGCAAAATCAGGGTAAAGGAAATGCCTCCTGGGAGAGGGTGCCATCCCCCATCCCTCTGGGGGCAAAGTGAGGCAGGTGGCAGACTCTGTCCCCAGGCGTGCCAGCTTGTTTCTCTCTGTTCTGTGCTCAGGCACACCTATGTCCCGGCTCGGACCACAGCCCCGGAGACTCTGAGTGTGGGCTCCCTGGAGACATGGCTGTGGTCACAGCAGGTATGTGTGTCTGCCACTCTTTGTACGGGGGGAGTGGGAAGAAATGGCACTCGTTCGAAGGATCTCAGATATTTCCAGCTCAAAGGTGCAGCGTCTCAGTCATTGCAACCTGCACAGAGAATCACCTGTGAATGTCTGCGTCGAGTGAACTGACCTCTCAGCAAACACTTTCAGCACTTACTGAGCACGCGTCAGGCGCTGCTCTGTGTGCTTTACATGCTTACGTTAACTCATTTGTGCCACAGCCCCATGAGGTAGGTACAATTATGCTCCCTTTTACAGGCAGGGAAACTGAGGCAGAGACAAGTAACTTGTCCAAGCTCACAAAGACGGTAAAAAGGGGAATCCAGGATTTAAGCACAGACAGGTGGGCTCCAGAGTCCCTGCGCTTAACCACTAATCTCTGCTGCTGTCTGGAACCTCTCGTGTGGGTGGTGGGTAAGCTGAGGCCATGAAAAGGATCACACAGACGTCTGAGAAGAATGGCTTCGTTTCTAATGGAACGCTGGAGACGCTCTGATAGCTTCAAAATAGAAGCTGTGTTCACACACCCTCAGGAATGGTGGGAGTGGCAGGGGTGGAAAAGTTGGAGGGGGCATAGAGGAGGAGAGGAAGCTGGGGCCAGACTGGGTTGGCGGGACTCCAGGCTGGTCTGCGCTGACCACTGCTAAGGGGAGGGCAGTCAGGAAGGAAGCCCTCGGTGAATGGTGAATGTCGCTCCTGGCTCCAGAGCGGACTGAAGGGGGTCCCCCGAGACCTCTGGGGAAGAGGAGGGAGGGAGCAGAGCGGCCCCCACCCCCACACACCCAAGGAAGGGGCCCTTGCAACCAGGGACCAGAGGCCTTCTCTGAGCAAAACTGTAGCCGAAAGTCTCTGAGGCCAGAACAGAATCGTTTTGGGGCTGAGAAAGCTGAGGAGGGCTTTGCAAACCCAATCTGCAGCCCCTCAGGTTACAGAGGAGGAAACTGAGGCCCAGAGACTGGGAGAGGCCTGCACAGGGTCACACAGAGTGAGAGGCACGTGCCAGGATGAGGGCCCAGCCAGGTGGCCTGGCTTATTTTGGGGGTGTAGCTCAGTGTGTGCATGCGTGCGTGTGTGTGTGTGTGTGTGCGCGCGCGCACATGAGTGGGTGTGTGGTCCTGCACATATGTTTGGAGGGCAGGCAATTTGCACCAATAATGCAAGTTGGGGTCTTTGCGTTTTCTCACTGATGTCCTGGTTGACCCCAGCCATCTTGATTTGTTCCACTTCCTGGTGTGAGTTCATTTGGAAAAAGAAAATGGAGAGGGTGATATGCATATCATGCAGATGAAGAGACTCCTAACACCTCCCCAGCTCAGCTCCACCAGCAAAAGCCTGTCCAAGGAGGAACCTGTGGTATTAGGGGCAGAGGGAGAGGAAGCAGGGGTCCACTTGGTCTCCCTCTCAAGGCAGCCATGAGAACAGGGGAAATGAGAAGAGACCAGGCCCCGCCCTCCACAGCAACCCCAAAGTGTCTGCCCTCTCACCTCATCCCAGAGCTGCCAGTACCAAGGAGTTTGGGAGAGGGGACAGTTGCACCCACAAAAGAGAAGGAGGAGGTCACAAGGTTTTCTTCACCACCTGAAGGGCGGCTTTCGGAAGAGGGAGTGACTGATTTTCTCTGTGTCCTTCCCATTTCGAACCCTGTAAATGTGTAACTAGTCCAAACAAACACGTACATTTAAATGTAAGAAAAGAATGTGGTCGATCCTTATGTACCGATATATCGTGATCTTCAAGTAAACAAAGCAAGTTAAAGAGCGATTTGTATGGTGCTCACGTGTATAAAGTACCCTAAGCTATTTACCATGGTTATCACTGGGTGGGAGGGTAAAGAAATTGGAGAGGGGGAGGAGAGAGACCCTCTTTTTTTACTCTTAGGGTCCTACAATGCTTGAGTGTTTTTATAATGGAAATATATTTATGGATTACCTAACTAGTTTTTGTTCTTCTTGTTGTTGTTTGTTTGTGACGAAGTCTTGCTGTGTCACCCAGGCTGGAGTGCAATGGCACAATCTTGGCTCACTGCAACCTCTGCCTCCCGGGTTCAAGTGATTCTCCTGCCTCAGCCTCCCAAGTAGGTGGGATTACAGGCACTGGCCACCATGCCAGCCTAATTTTTGTATTTTTAGTAGAGACAAGGTTTCACCACATTGGCCAGGCTGGTCTCGAACTCCTGACCTCAGGTGATCCACCTGCCTCGGCCTCCCAAAGTGCTGGGATTACAGGCATGAGCCATCGTGCCTGGCCTACTTGACTAGTTTTTTAAACATTACAGCTTAACAAAAAAAGAACATTGATGGCATTTAAAATAAAAACTTCCCCACCACCACCAAAAATAAGAAAAATAGCTGAGAAGGTGACTGGTTGGATATGAAGCATAAATCCGCTTCTTCTATCACCCCAGTTAGTCCTGATTCTGCATGCACTCTGCCAAATAACACTGCTGGAAGTAAAGGATGGAAAATTCCTGAGGTGTGCACTGTTCTTCCCTTTCCACAGCCACAGCAGACAGTACTAGTTGATAACAGATTTCCAGGGCAATGCTGATGCTGCCAGTCCAGGGACTACCCTTAGCGAACCAGTGGCTTAGAGCATGACGCTGTCCTGCCTGCCTCTGGGCCGTGGGCAAGAGCTGGAGGGACTGCACCAGAGGCAAAGGTGCCCCGCAGTTGGGTACTGCCTGTGCCACTGCCTTGGCCTTCCTGGACTGAGGTCAAGTGATTCAGGATTCAGGCTGGCTCAGCCTACAGGTCTTCCTGGGGTTGGGTGGGAAGTCCCAGGACTGGGAGGTCCTTGGTTCGAGTCTCACCTCCACCAGGGATGAGAGCGTTTAAACTTAACCTATCTGTGTAACTGTTGCCGACTCATGAGGTGATTGTTTAAACGAATCAAAATGTGTTTTCCTAACAGCTCTTTTCTGGTTTATTACCTCTCACGGTTTTCTAAAAATGGGTCCTGCCAACCAGAGAGCTATCTGTGTGGGTGGCAGTCATGAATTTGGGGTAGAAAAATGGGGAGTTAAGAATTAGAATGGAATTAAAGTGCTCTGAATGGGCTTCGAAGACAATTTGGATGTCTGTGAAAAAAATCTAGGAGGGAGGAACCGACGCTAATGAGTCAGGGTCATATGGGGAGAAGAGAGACAGGAAAAAGCACAAAACCCCACCCCATTCCAGGCTGCCCGCTCCAATGGCATGGCATGGAGGAGGGACGTCGGGGTCCTCAGAACTATCCACAGAGGATTTTTGAATAGTTTGCCAAGAGATGTGTGATGTACACTCCATTCATCCTCCCACATAATCTTTAGTAAAATCGACTTTGCTTATTAGTATTTTATGTAAGTGGATTCCTTAGAAAACTGAAATGACAAATTCTGCTGCCTTCGATGCTGAATAATCCCAGAGCAGCTCCCACGGTGGGCGGCACTGCAGGTGAGGACACAAGCGACCCTGGGAGCCTCCTGTCCCTAAGCACGTAATTCTTGCCTGACTCCAATACTGTGGTCCTGCAGACCTCCGCAATGCCGGTACCTGGCCCTCCTCACCCATGGCTCTGTCCACAGTTGCAAGAAGATTTAATTTTTGTTTAAAGCTCTCAGTGCTTTGTAATGGATTAGAAAATGGATGAGGATGGATTGGAAACAGTGGTTCATCTGTAGAGAAGGTAGGTAACTTTGTAACCCCAAGGTGAGTTATGTAAACAGACTTCCAAACACCCTGGCTGAGATAGGAGAACCTGAAGAGAGGCCATTGCAGCTATGCCCAGAAGGGTCACCAGGAGTGGGGACCCTCACTTGGCAGAGGAGGGTGGCAGAAGGAGGAGGAGGAAGGGGAGTGACAATAGATGGTGGGCCTTCTGCTTCTGTATCTTGGGCATTGATCATTCTGGGGGGTCTTTGCCTCCATTAGCTGACCAGGTCATCTGGGAACTAGTACAGTGAAAGCAGGGAACCTTAATTTTTACAGTTCTGATGCTGACGGATCATTTGCCTTTTGGCAGGGAAAGAGAGGGCTGCTCTTTGGAGACTGGTGCAGATGAGAAACCTGGTAAGAGCACAGCCTGGAAAACCCAGATTAAACAAATCCTAAGAACATGGTCTGGAAAGGAAAGACATGGCTGGGATTGGCAAAAGGGGTAGTGCTACCTTGCCTTGGTGATGGTAGGGACGGTGCACTGGGGTCCGTGGGGGAACTTGGTCCTTCCTATTGTCACCTCCTCCTCCCGCTGTCCTTTGTTCCTGGCTGGCGATCAGCCGTGTGCACTCAAAAATGAAAGCACCCTAGCTCCTCTTTGCAAGGGACAGCTCTGGGGCTCTCTATGGTCACCAAGCTGCCCCCTCCATGGATACCACAGCAAATGCAGTTGCAGAATTGGCAGCTGATGATAAAGAGAGCAGTGCACCCACAAGAAGTGACCTCGGCTTGTGATTTCCGATTCAGTTAAGCCAAGGCTGATAAGGAGAGGCGCTGCCCAGGGTGGCCACACTGCCCGGCTGCTGCTGAGTCTGGAACCTGCAGGGGCTGAGTTCTTGGTCCTTTATTCTGTCCTGGGCGTATTCGTTTCCTTCGTTCAGTCACCCATTTGCTTCATAAATAAGCCAAGCATTCTCTTAACACTCTTTCACCCTGTGATGGACGGAATAATGAACAACACTGTAGCCCCTGCTCTTTCAGAACTCATTGAGGGAGGAACAAGGCAGACATGTGAGCTGAGAACGCTAATACAAAGATGCAAGATAGAATGTGACTTCAGTCACATGAAGGGGACAGAAAAGAAGCAGCTATGGGAGGAAGGCACAGCAATAGAGTAAATGATTTACATTTCTGGACTTTTTTTCCAAATAGCTTCCTCTGCAAAATGAAGGTCAGCATAGAACCTAGTCAAGCCCCTACGGGAAAGGATCAGTGACTTCACAGCCCCAGAGCTCTCTGAGTTGAGCCAAGTGACAAACTCCAACAGGCTTAATCCAAAAAAGAATGGAATTTATTGGATCATGTACAATGAACAGTCCAAGAGTAGATTCAGCACCAGAATTTCACGCATAGCTGGATCCAGCACTCAAACCCTGCTGTCAGCAATCTGTCACTCTCTAGAGCCATTTACCCATTAGGCCCAACGGGATGACAGCATAGAATCTGTGAGTTTTTTGAAGCTCTAGAAATTTGTCAGAGACTCTCCCAAATAGTGTTTGACTTCAAAATGTGAAAAAAAGAAAATGACAAAGTAGCAAATGTGTCACCATGCGGTTGATCAACTTCCCCCAGCAGGTCTACTGTTCCTGCCCAGCACTGCTCTCTCCTAATTGCCAAGGACAGCAGATGCTTCTTCATTCTCTTCACCTGTGTCCTCTCCACAATCATTGGCATCGTTGACCATTGTCTCCTCCTTGGCATTCTGTCTTCTGCCAGCATCCCTGGCACTCCACTTTTCTCCTGCCTCTTAGGCTTGTTTTTTTGTTCTTCTCTGATAAATAATGAATGACAAGGGATGAGCCAGGAGAAGGGTTGGGAAGTGATTCCCACAGCCTGGATAGTTAAGAGACTGCAGTACTTCTGGGAGGGGCTGGAGTGAGGGGATAAAGCATGAGGTTGGAGTTTAGGGAGGGACCAGATCAAGAAGGGTCTGGCAAGTCACACTGAGGAGTTTGGCCATTCTCTTTAAAGTAGTAAGGAGCCATTGAAGGTTGTAGCAGGAGTGTAACATGAATAGATTTGTGTTTCACTCTTAGAAAGAGACCTTTGGCTGTGGGGTGAAGGACCTCAGGCTATTGTAGTGTTTCAGGAGAAAGACCATGGTAGTCAGGTGAAACAGTGACAGCCATAGGGATGGAAGAAAGTGGAGGATTCATGACCTATTGACAGGGCTTGGTGCAGTTTAGATGTAACAGGCGAGGGAGAGGGAGGCGTTAGGATGACACCGAGGTTGCTGATTCTGAGGCAGGAAACAGAGAAGTGGGCTTAGAGGGAGAAATGATGAGCTCAGTTTGTACCTGTTAAGATGGAGGTGCTTGAGGGACATCTGGCTGGCCATGTCCAGGGGTGGGGGATGGTTGGTGAGTCTGGAGCTTGAGAGAGAGGTCAGGGCTCCCTGCATCAGTCCCTCCCCTGTCAACACCAGAGGGAGTCTCTTGGGAGGTGTCCCCCTCCTGCCCCATAAAATTGGTCACATTCCATCAGAATAAAGGACCTCCAGTGACCGTGGGTGACCACAGATGCTTCTTTAGAAAGGAGTCTCACAGCAAAATGCATTCTGGGAGGAGCTTCGAGGGCCACAAGGAAGGGGAAGGAAGAGGAGGGGACAGAGCTGTGAGACATTGAGCTTTTCTTTGCAGATCTGAAGAGCACAGTCAAGACCACAGACACCCGTGGAGGCTCCCCCAAGACATCTGCTTCTCTGGGACTGGGGGCCTCGCGCGGGACCGTGGGGGAGTTGGCTGAAGGACTTGGGGAGCCCAGAAGCTGCCACTGAACCAAGGTAAGTGCTGGCTTGGATGGAGATCGCCAGGCAGGCAGATCTGAGCAGAACAGATAGAGGGGTGGAACGGAGGGACCTGGAAGGGGAGCCCCTGGGGGGGGCTGAAACACCCCTGGCTCTTATTTATCCAGGCTCAGGGCTGCCAGGGCCATCTTTCTGAGAAGGGTGACCTCAGACACTGCAGGGTAATTCTGCCAAGTTAAGATTGTTTCAGCCCATTTTCACAAGATGAAAAGACACGGGACCCTGTGAGAAGGACTCTCCTTTCTTCTGGAATCCTGTACATGCCGTTAATAATAGGACTAATGATTGATGCCCGGCGCTGCAGAGTACACCCATTTTCCCATTTGATTCTCACCAGCATTTAGAGGTTGACTGGATAAGTGTTTTAGTGCCATTTTATAGAACAGAAGACTGAGGCTTAGGGAGATGAAGCAACTTGCCAAAGATTGCGGAGTGGGTTAGCAAGGAGCAGGACTCAGTGTGAAACATCTGGGTCCCAGTCTGTGCCCTTTCTGGGACATCATCTGCCCATCACTTTCCTGGGGAATTTGGTGAAAGTCATGCTGGTCTGGCTGGTTCTCTTCCTACACACAAATCCAGTATCTTCTATGTGTGCCAGAGTCTGACCGAGGCCTGGTCTCTGTCCTTGAAGAGCTGACTGCCTGCAAAGAGGGTCTGAACACAGCTGCGAGTGACCAACTCAGAACTTTCAGGGTCCTCAGCGAGCCAGGAGGTGTGTGGTGTGTGCAGGATGAAAGAGAGAGACTGCAGGGTGTGGGCTCAGGGAGGGTCCCGTGGAAGGTGGTGCCTGGCTGAGGCTCAAGGGAGGAGCTGGTGTGCAAAGAGGAGGCAAGAGGCACCTCAGCAATGGGGAGCAAAGTGTGCAAACCCCCAGAGGCAGGAAAGCAAGTGGGAAAGTCAGGTGTTGGGGGGAGCACAGCTAGAGGGGGTGTGTGGAGCACTCGCAGGCCGGTCCTTTTTTGTTGTTGTTGTTGTTGAGACAGAGTCTCACTCTTTTGCGCAGGCTGGAGTGCAGTGGCGCGATCTCGGCTCACTGCAACCTCCGTCTCCTGGGTTCAAGCGATTCTCCTGCCTCGGCCTCCCAAGTAGCTGGGATTACAGGCACCCGCCGCCACGCCTGGCTAATTTTTTGTATTTTTACTAGTAATTTTTTGTGTTTTCACTGTGTTAGCCAGGATGGTCTTGATCTCCTGACCTCGTGATCCACCCACTTCGGCCTCCCATAGTGCTGGGATTACAGGCATAAGCCACCGCGCCTGGCCCGGTCCATTTATTCATTTAGCTCTATGTGGTTTTCAAATATCATCTCATTTAGTCTCATGACAAGCCTATGAGGTAGGCGTTGTTGTCAGGTCCCCTTTAAGATAGGGAAACTGAGGCATGGTTTTAAGCAAGCAGCCCAAGTTGCCCTATTAACAGGATTGGAATGCCACCTGCCTGGCCACCATGCCCCGCTGCCTCACACTAGAACCTGCTGCAGGCCCTACACTGTCTCCACGCAAGCGCCTCGGCTGACACGGTGGCTGCAGATGCCAAGCTGCAGTCATCGCCATCTGGTCCCTGCTGCATTCAGGCCCCACCTGAATTCAGATCCCACCAAGCTTCCCTGCCCCTGGGAACAATGCTCCCCCACCCCCACCCCACTGGCTCTTTCATATCCAGGTGTTTCCTTCCAGCCAGAAGCAGACACAGCTGAGGAAACAGGCCTGTCCTTGTCCACGGGGGCCAGCCCGGGCAGCAGGACCCTCACCTCCCGGCTCCTTGGGAATCTGAGAAGTAGACCTCATGGGGGCAAGGGCTAAAGGTTGAGGGGGCCCCCTCAGGACCCAGAGCACTGTCCTCTCACTCCCTTACTCCCTCACTGCCAGCTCACTCACCACACGCTCTGATCCAAAAAAAAAAAAAAAAACACAGCTATGATGTCTGGCAAGCCTGAGCTGCCCCTGAAACCCTGAGGGCATGAGGCAGCTCTGGTGGGAGAAGAGGGGAGGCAACAGAGGCAGGTGACCCAGGCTCTGCAGGTCCCCTCTCTCTGTGCCACAGGAGCGGCTGGAGGACAGGAGGCAGACAGAGTGTGGCCCTGGGAAGCTCCCCGTCTTTTCTGCCAGGGCTTTATTCCTGCAGCTGTGGTATAGGGAGGCCTGGAAGCTCCACATCTTTTCTGCCCAGGCTTTATACCTGCAGATGTGGTATAGGGAGGGCTGGAAGCTCCGTGTCTTTTCTGCCCAGGCTTTATTCCTGCAGGTATAGGGAGGCCTAGGTGGTGGGTTCTTCTGTCTGAACAGCTTGTCCCAGAAGCCAGCAATGGTGAGCTGAGGGGATGGGGGCACAAGGGATAGTCAGATCTGGAATCTTCATGTTCAGAATCTTCAGGTTCAGAAACTCTGATCCTGAGCCAGGCTTCCTCAGATCTTCCTCCAAGCCCTCTTACTTCAGTCTTCTCCTCTATCCAGGAGGTCACCCCCACTTTATCTCACAGCAACAACAGTGAGCAGCAGCTGTGAACAGGTGGCCCCCATTCGCTTCTTTTTGCCGTGTCCGTAGAAGGCTTCTATGGTTCTGTGGTCAGTCCTTGGGCTTGTTGTACCCCAAGGGAGTGATGAGCTGTGTGTGTGCACCTGGCCTGCGACTTGTTCAGTGCTGATGTTCTGTGTTTGAGGAAGAATGCTCTCTGAATCCCAATTCATTCATCCCTTCATTCTTTGTCTCTGATCTCATCCCTCTGCCAGGAACTGTGAAGGGGCTGGGTGTGGTGCTCACACCTGTAATCCCAGCACTTTGGGAGGCCGAGGCGGGTGGATCACGAGGTCAAGAGATCGAGACCATCCTGGCCAACACGGTGAAACCCCGTCTCTACTAAAAATACAAAAAATTAGCTGGGCGTGGTGGCGGGCGCCTGTAGTCCCAGGTACTCGGGAGGCTGAGGCAGGAGAATCACCTGAACCCAGTAGGCAGAGGTTGCAGTGAGACGAGATTGCGCCACTGCACTCCAGTCTGGCGACAGAGTGAGACTCTGTCTAAAAAAAAAAAAAAAAAAAGCTCTGTGAAGGACCTGGGTTATAAGTTCGAAGGATCTGTTAGTTATAAGTTAACTTAGAACTAACAAGTTAGCCCACCACAGCTTCATGGTCACCAGCAGAAGACATGAGACTCCAGAGTCAGAGACAAAGAACTCTATTACTCACAGCACAACTAGGAGCATGAACATTGTGATTATAGGTCCCCCTTTCCCCTAAGTCCTAGGGGCGCCGCAAGGAGCCCAATCCAAATGGACTCTGTTGCATCATAGCCCAGGAACCCTGAGCCTAGGAAACCCCAAATTTTCATGACGAGCTGCAAACAAACCTGCCCAACTTTTACCCTGAAAGGAGACATTATCTCTATTATATTGACAGCAAATTAGTCTTCTGTCCTAGAATGGACAGTATCTTCCAAGGCTGTTTGCTATACAAACGTATTTGAAAAGATGGTGCAGAAGAATGCTCACCAGGCATGCACAAACAGAAACCTATGGAGAATTGTCTCCCAACATCTTCCTAGTGTCCCCCACTCATTGCACCCCAAACATGCTGTCCCTTAAAAACACTGGGCACCCTTGCAACTCAGGACTTGGCTATTCTCTTTGCTTAGAGCGTTCTTCCTGCAGATAACCGCATGGCTTGCTGTCGGGCCTTTTTTAGGTTCCCACTCAAATGGCACCTCCTCAGGAGATCTCTCTCATCATCCTTTTAAAAACTGGCCGGGCGCGGTGGCTCACGCCCGTAATCCCAGCACTTTGGGAGGCCGAGGCGGGCAGATCACGAGGTCAGGAGATCGAGGCTATTCTGGCCAACATGGTGAAACCCCATCTCTACTAAAATACACAAAATTAGCTGGGCGTGGTGGTGTGCACCTGTAGTCACAGCTACTCGGGAGGCTGAGGCAGGAGAGTCGCTTGAACCTGGGAGGTGGAGGTTACAGCGAGCCGAGATTGCACCACTGCACTCCAGCCTAGGTGACAGAGCGAAACTCTGTCTCAAAAACACACACACACACACACACACTTGGGGGTTGGGGGAAATAGGGAGATGCTGGTCAAAGGGTATGAAGTTTTCATTAGATGGGAGGAATACGGTTTCTGAGATTCACTGCACATTAGGGTGACTATAGTTAATAATGGTGTATTGTATATTTCACAATTACTAAGAGAGTAAATATTTCAAATGTTTTCACCAGGAAAAGGATATGTATTGGATATGTTAATTAGCCTTATTTCATCACTCCACATTATATACGTCTATCATAATATCACTTTGTATCCCATAAATATATGCAATTATAATATATCAATTGACAATAAAATTTAAAAGTTTAAATTTAAATCTATATTTAAATATCTACATATCCATGTATCTATATCTAGACACTGCACACCCCTCCCCAACTCTAGAACCCCTCCTTCCCCTTCCCAACTTTATTCTTATAGCACTTATCATATACGATTTAATTATTTGGTTGATTTTCTGTCCCCTACACACCCACTAGAGTGCAAACTTTCTGAGAGCAGGCATTTTGTGTATTTTAACTTATTGCCACATCCCCGGGACCTGGAACAATGTCTGACACATAGAAGGTGCTCAGGAACTATGGAATAAGTGAAACCATGAGTGAATGCTGTGGGCAGTGTAAGTGAGAGGCCACAGTGGGTGGGGAGTGACCACAGGGCATCTCCCAGGTTGTTGGGATTTGTCCCTCAGCCACTTTCCTGCTGCCTATTTTGGCTGCCAGGAGTCTTGCTGACTGTGGGCGGAGGATGGTGTATTGCTGTCCTGTAATGTCGTATTCTTGCACTACGGCGGGGAGGGAGAGGAATTTTTAGATAAGCCCTGACATGCTCATCTAAAACATGCTCATGGCATGTTTGATTGGTCAGTACCTTGCACATTGCCCTTGTGGCACAAAAGCAGCAGTCAAACATTGCAGCCTTAGCTGTCCGTGATACGGCCCGAGAAAGATCAGCCACCCCCAGGTGACAGAGGTAGTTGCCGGGTCAGTGAGGCACAATGTCCTTCTCACCATTGTGTCTGTCTCCACATTTCTTATGGGACCAGTGTCTTCTTTGCAGTATTCTGAGCATCAAAGTAATCTCTGTTTCCTGTGTCATTTATTGTAGCAACCATGCCCAACAAACTTGTTTCTGTCATCCAGCCCAAGAGTAGCTTTGGGACAGTGACTCTGCCTTGTCTTCATATGAGTGCCTGACATTCATTCATTCGAGCATATTTATCAAGGGCCTTCCATGTGGTATAAACAGTGTCAGGTAATGGGGACTCAACAGTGAGCAAAATGGAGCCCCTGCCCATGGGGAGCTTATATTTTAGTGACAGCAGCCAGATAATAAACAAATGCAATAGCGTAGTCCCCTTACCTGCAGGGGACACACTCCAAGACCCCCAGGGGATGACTCAGACCTCCAATAGTACTGAACCTGGCTGCTGTCAATCAGAACACATTTCTGCTCAGGTCTTGCACCCACACATTTAATGCCCTTTCTATCTTAATGAAGCACTTATCATACACTGTGGCCATAACTTTGCAGTTTCAGATGAGACAGCAAAACTAGCAAAAATTTGTTTTTCCTTCACAATTTCATGGCTAGAAGATTTGTTCTTACCATAGATCTTAGCTACTTCAACATACGACTTTTTTCTTTCCTTGTTAAGATGAGAACTTTCGCCTTTTCACTCACTTCAAGGAAGCACTTTACAGCTTCTCCTTGGCTGACTGACAGCAGCCAGGTTCAGTACTATTGGAGGTCTTAGGCATCCCCTTGGCATATCTCAATTGCCAGCATCACTTCTCTTGCAACTTGGGGCCATGAGTAAGTAAAATAAGGGTGACTTGAACACAAGCACTGTGATACCACGACAGTTTATCTGATAACCATGATGGCTAGCAAGTGCCTTACAGTCAGGTGGCACACACTGTGTACACCCACTGAACAAAGGGATGCTTCACATTCCAGGCAGGACAGACCAGAACGGTGAGAGGTTTCATCATGCTCCTCAGAACAGTGTGCAATTTAAAATTTAGGAGTCATTTCTTTCTAGAATTTTTCGTTTAATATTTTTGGACCACAGTTGACCTTGAGCAACTGAAATTGCAGAAAGTGAAACTGCAGATAAGGGAGGATTGCTGTATAGGGCATCGGGTGCTAGGGAGAAGTACAGAGATGCACTGTGTTTGTTGAAAGACTTCTATGGGCTCTGTGTGGCAACCCTAATGCCCAGCCCATTTCAGACATTCTGCAATTAACTTTTCTCTTTGTGAACCACAACTTGAACCACAATATAGAACATGGATTGCCAACATGTCTGCTTTCTTTCTTTTTTTTTTTTTTTTTTTGAGACAGAGTCTCACTCTGTCACCCAGGCTGGAGTGCAGTGGCACGATCTTGGCTCACTGCAACTTCTGCCTCCCAGATTCAAGCAATTCTCCTGCCTCAGCCTCCTGAGTAGCTGGGACCACCACACCCAGGTAATTTTTGTATTTTTAGTAGAGACGGGGTTTCACCATGTTGGCCAGGCTGGTCTGGAACTCCTGACCTTGTGATCCACCTGCCTTGGCCTCCCAAAATGCTGTGATTACAGGCGTGAGCCCGTGCCCGGCCCGTGTCTGCTTTCAAGAGCCCAATAGGTAGCATAAATGATGATGTGGACAGGCTGATAGTGCTGGTGTGGTGTGCCTGGCACTGCCCCCGGCTTCAGAGTCCCCATTGTGAACTCAATAGGGACACTGAAGCCCTGGGGAGCACATGGCCCTTCTACAGGGAAGCTGCATGTCAACTCCAGCTAATTGTTGCCACACGAGATTGTGGGTCTGGTGTTGCTAGATCTTCCAGTTACTTATTTTAAGCAAAAGCTGGAAATCTTGATTTTTATATGAAATATGACTTTTAAATGTTGGCCACAGATTCAAATTTCCAAAAACTGTGGCTTCTCCTGGGGAAGGAAACTGATGGGCCAGAGCAGTGGTCCCCAACCTTTTTGACACCAGGAACCAGTTTCATGGAAGGCAATTTTTCCACGGAAGGGGTTTGGGGGTGGGTAGGGGTTTACTGGGTGGGGAAGGGGGCTGGGGCTGGGGCTGGGATGGATTCGGGATGAAACTGCTCCACCTCAGATCATCAGGTATTAGATTCTCTTAAGAAACGGGCAGCCTGGATCCCTTGCATGCGCAGTTCACAATAGGGTTCGAGCTTCTATGAGAATCTTATGCCCACACCGCCCCCCCAGGAGGTGGAGCTCAGGCGGTCCTGGTGGCTCACCAGCCACTCACCTGCTGCTGTGTCCCTAGTTCCTAACGGCCCATGGATCAGTGCCCGTCCGCAGCCTGGGGTTTGGGGACCCTTGGGCCAGAGGATAGCTAAGGAGTCTGGCTTTTCACTGCATAGCTATCTGTGCCTTTCAGATTTTTACCATACGCATGGTTTTTTATGTGAAAAGTGAATTTTAAAAATATACTAGACAGAGCAAAGTCTCTGAGAGTCTTTTACATGAGTCTGTGAAATGGTTAGTCTTCTTAAGCATTGTATTAGTCAGGCCACTCCGGAGGAACACTACAAATAGGATAGAGAGAGAGACTGGGAGGTGGGTGGGGGGTGGGTAGAAAACAAAAGGATGTATTAGCAGGGATTGGCTCCTGTGATTGTGGAGGCTGAGAAGTCTGTAATCTGTGGTCTATAAACTAGAGGCCCAGGAAAGTCAGTGGTGTAATTCCAGTCTGAGTCCAAAGGCCTGAGAACCAGGGAAGATGACGGCGTCAGTCTCAGTCCAAGTCCGAAGGCTGGAGAATCAAGAGCGCTGATTTTGTCCAAGGGCAGGATGGATGTCCCAGCTGAAGCACAGAGAGCACATCTGCCCTTCCTCCTCCCTCTTGTCCTATTCAGGCC
Organism: Pan troglodytes; assembly: GCF_028858775.2. Classification (NCBI taxonomy): domain Eukaryota; kingdom Metazoa; phylum Chordata; class Mammalia; order Primates; family Hominidae; genus Pan; species Pan troglodytes. The sequence goes on from NC_072417.2 coordinate 61,843,814, forward strand.
CTCAGCAGATCACGTGATGCCCACCCACATGGCTGAGGGCAGATCTTGACTCACTCCCTCCATTCAGATGCTCATCTTTCCTGGAAATAGCCTCATGGACACCTCCAGAAATAATGCTTCACCAGCCATCTGGGCTTCCCTTGGCCTAGTCAGGTTGACACATAAACCATCACAAGCATGCTGCGTGCATGGGGCGGTGAGACAGTTTCAGTGTGCTAATGGTGGGCCATAGGTGTGTGAGGTCTGTTCCAGGGGTCTTGGGCAAGTACAGCCACCCTGCGGTCATTATGAGGTGACAGACTGGTAGACCACGCAGCCCCAGGGGGCAAGGACTATGTCTCATTCATTCATCTCTAACCTCTCAGGTCTTGTGCAATTTCTGCCCCATGGATTATGTTCTGAAGAGGCTCTTTGATTTACTCACCAACCTCAGCCACCCAAAACACTGCCAGGAACTCAGAAGACGGCCAGAGGGCCCTCTGAGCAAATAGAATTTGCAAGTCCATGGATGGAAGTTTGATGCTCTTTTCATTGATGAGTTCTCAGGCTTTGTTTCTTCATTTTACATACAAGACAATTGCATGTGCTTATCCGGCTTCCCAGCCTTCAGCAAACTGGCAGTTGGGTGGAGGAGCAGACACAGCCCAGGCAAGGCTGCAGCCAACACAGAAGGCACTTTGTTCAAATCAGAAAGAGGCACCCCTCTGAGTAGACAAATTACAGCAAGTTCCTCTTTGGATGGATGAATTGCAAAACCTCACCCTCCCTGCCTGAGTAAATTACAAAAAGGCCAGCAGAGCGGTGGGCTGGACTGCAGCCTCCACTCACCCACTAAGTGCAGAACACAGCTGGCGCTGCTGAAATGAGGAATCATACATGAGAAGTCAAACAGTAACAACCACTCAATGTAGGATAGGGCTACCCTCGCCTACTGATAGCTCCTGCCATCGCCACCGTTTTATGGCACGGTGCATACAATCAGCTTCCATCGAGACTCATTGAGAAAACAGCCAGGCGCCTGGCTCACGCCTCTAATCCCAGCACTCTGGGAGGCCGAGGTGGGTGGATCACCTGAGGTCAGGAGTTCGAGACCAGCCTGGCTAACATGGCGAAACCCTGTCTCTACTAAAAATACTAAAATTAGCCGGGCATGGCGGCGGGTGCCTGTAATTCCTAGCCTCAGGGAGGCTAAGGCAAGAGAATCGTTTGAACCCAGGAGGCGGAGGTTGCAGTGAGCCGAGATCGCGTCACTGCACTCCAGCCTGGGCGACAAGAGCAAAACTGTCTCAAAAAAAAAAAAAAAAAAAAGATTAATTGAGAAAACATTCAGAGGCATGGTTTGGTGCTTGAAAGGGCAAGCTTTATTTCCTAAAAAATTCTTCTCATTCCTGAAACGAAGACACATTTGATGTTGATGCATTTTAAGAATGAGCTGCTTCTATTTCCATTTCCTGTCTACGTGCAAGCTCATCCCCTGGGGGCTCTTCCCCCACACTGGTGTGGTCAGCAGCCCCAAAGGACAGGAAATCGACCACAAAGGTCTCCTGTGGGAGGAGCAAGGAAGCAGCACCTGCACAAATATATAGAAACGCTGAATAAATGTTTGATGAGTGAATGCGTGAGTGAATGAAGGAATGAGCAAATGAATAGGGAGGCTTTCTGACAGTTACTGGTAAATTTTCTTAGAATTTTACTTTCCTTTTTTTTTTTTTTTTTTTTTGAGACAGAGTTTCACTCTTGTTGCCCAGGCTGGTGTGCAATGGCACGATTGCAGCTCACTGCAACCTCTGCCTCCCGGATTCAAGCGATTCTCCTGCCTCAGCCTCCCAAGTAGCTGGGATTACTGGCACCTGCCACCACACCCAGCTAATTTTTTGTATTTTTAGTAGAGACGGGGTTTCACCATGTTAGCTAGGATGGTCTCGATCCCTGATCTTGTGATCCGCCTGCCTCAGCCTCCCAAAGGGGAATTTTACTTTCAATTAAAAATCAGCCCAGAAGCACTCTCCATTTGCCACAAAAATTCCTGGTATCTTACACTTCTCTTTTAGTCTTTTAGTCTTTATCTGTGAGATTTCTTTTCTTTCGAGGCTGCCCCATGTTCATTATTAACCCAGGCCACCCCAGACAGAAGTTCGTGTTCATTTTATTTCACAAAGACAGAGGGGGGTTCTGTGAGGTTTACAGAGGGGAAAGGAAGGCATGCGGACGTCAGGGGAAGTGGCCATGACCCCACGCCCCAGGTTGAGATCTGGGCTCTAGCTCTGGTTCTATCCTTCATGGCCACGTGGCTTTTGGCAATATTCTTCACTTTCATTCATTCATCAAATATTTATCATTGTCCACTGAGTGGCTGCTGCCCTAGATGCTGGACATGCTGCAGTGAAGAAGACATGCCCCATCCCAGTATTTGCCGAGTTCGCATTCTAATGACTAGCCAAGAAAACTAAGCCTGACAGGAGAAATTTCCATACTGATAAATGCTATGAATAAAATCAGACTGTGCTAGAGTGCGACAGGGAGGGCTATTTTGGACAGGACGTTCAGGAAAGGCCTCTGAGGCAGTGACATTGACAACAAGACCTGAATGTTGAGGGGGAGCCAGCTGTGGGGAAAGCTGGGGGAAGGGTGCTCCAGGCAGGGGTGTGCAAAGGTCCTGAGGTAGGACCAAGTTTGGCAGGACGAGATGCAGCCGGAGAGGTGCGCTGGAGCCCGATCAGATGAGCTTGTCAGCAGCATGGCGTTCACTAGAAGATCAAGGAGAAGCCATTGGAGATCGTGAATCAGAAAATGGATTATAAGGGGAAAGAACGGAAGCTGGGAGACCCCATAGGGGTACTGCCATGATTCATACAAGAGATGATGGTGGCTTGGACCTGGTGGGGCAGTTCAGGGGGAGGTTATAATGATCATTCTTCACATCCACACAGGTCATAGAGGGGGACCTGGGAACCCCAGCCCATCCCATCTGGAAAGCTCCTCTTGACTTCCCTCCACCACTGGTTGTGGGGGCAGGACCTGAATCTGCCTCATGCCCACCTGCCTGTCTACCCCACGCAATGCCTCTGCTCACACTGTCTTGCCATTTTCAGCTCCTCCCCCTTAGACTGGAAATGCCTCAAACTCAGCCAGAGTCTCATTTTCATGAAATAAAATTTCAGAAAGTTGGAGTTTTCATGTTTGAATTTTCATCATTCATTCCAATTTCACTGCCTACTTTTATTCACAAAAACAGGCCAGGGAGCATTTTTAGACAGAACGGCATGGATGGTTGACACGTTCCTCTCTGTACTGGGGTTTCAAGTCCCTGATCTCCAAGCCCAGCCCTTTATCTACAAGGTGTTGTTCAATAGTCTGACATTCTACCCTGCGCTTTTAGGTGTGTGATCTCACAAAGGAGGTGGCTGAGGCTCAGAGAGGCCAGAAATGGGCCACACAGGCCAATGGTGGGAGACCCAGACTCAAACTCAATTCTTCAGACTCCAGTCAGTCACGCCCACAGCACAGCATGCATCAGCCTCTTAGTGCAGGAGTCCCTGGAGCCCAGGGAGGGGTAAAGGGGGATTATTTTAATAGTTTTATTGTTGTTGTTGTTTTTATTTTAAACGTTAAACCCACAGCACAACGTTCTTAAATTGACTGGCGGGCTCCCAGATGTTCATGTAATTACTGTGTCCCTGAACATAATATATTAGCTCTCTTCTTTTGTGTGTGCCATCTGTTACACAGTAAAAAATAAGGTCAAATGTACTTAATATTAAGAAATCAGAAAATGTAGAAATGTATTAAAAATTACCTGTGACCCCACTGTTTATGGGTAAGTAATATCACTTTTTTTGTAGTTTAGTGTGTATCATTAAAAGGTAAGAGACGGACACACACACAAGTACAGGTGAAACTGGGGAAATCGGAATAAAATGTATCGACATCAACATCCTGGGGTTTTTTGTTTGTTTGTTTTTGAGATGGAGTTTCACTGTTTCACCCAGGCTGGAGTGCAGTGGTAAGACCTCAGCTCACTGCAAACTCCATCTCCCGGGTTCAAGCAATTCTCCTGCTTCAGCCTCCCGGGTAGCTGGGATTACAGGCACCTGCCACCATGCCTGGCTAATTTTTGTATTTTTATTAGAGATGTGGTTCCACCATTTTGGCCAGCCTGGTCTCGAACTCCTGACCTCAAGTGATTCACCTGCCTCACCATCCCAAAGTGTTGGGATTATAGGCGTGAGCCACCACGCCTGACCAATATCTTGATTTTGATACAGTAACATTGTTTGCAAGATGTTATCACTGGGGGGAAACTGGGTAAAGGGTACCCAGAAACTCTGTGTTATTTCTTGCCACTGCATGGGAATTTACAGTTATCTCAGAATTAAAAGTTTGACTAAAAAAGAGATAAAGACTCCTTTATCTGACACTGACCTATTTTCTGACTCTGTAGTTTTTGTTTTTATTTTCGTTTCTAGAATGTCATATAAATGGAACCATACGGTATGCAGGATTTAGAGCCTGGCTGCCTTTACTCAGCATGTCTCTGAGATTCACGCGTGTCGTTGCACGTAGTTCTCTTTTTAATGCCGAGGATTCTGCTGTGTGGGTGTATCACAGTTTGCTCATTCACGCACCCACTGAAGGCATTTGTGTTGTTTCCAGTTTGGGGCCATTCTGAATAGAGCTGCTATATATATCCATGAGCAGGTGTTTGTGTGAACATAAGTTTTTATTTCTCTGGAGGAAATAGCTAGGGAATACGGGATCATACAGTAAGTGACGCATAACTTTATGAGAAATTGTCAAACTGTTTTCCAGAACGGCTGTGCCATTTTGCATTCTCACCAGTAACGTATGAGAATTCCAATTCCTCCTGACGGGTTGATGGGTGCAGCAAACCACCATGGCACGTGTATACCAATGTAACAAACCTGCACGTTCTGCACATGTATCCCAGAACTTAAAGTATAATTTTTAAAAAGAGAGAATTTCAGTTCCTCCATGTGTTCTCCAGCACTTTCTATTGCTCATTTTAAAATCTTAGTCATTCTAATAGGCATATAGTGAGATCTCATGGTTTTCATCTGCCTTTCCCAAACTGCTGATAGCATTGAGCATTTTTTTATGTGTTTATTTGCCATCCACATATCTTTTTTAGTAAAGTATTTATTTAGATCTTTTGCCCATTTGGGGAGTATTATTTGTTTTCTTACTGTTGAATTTTGAGAGTTATTTATCCTAGTTTTCTTTTTTTTTTTTTTTTGTCAGATGTGATTTGCAAATATTTTCTCTAGGTCTATACTTTGCTTCTTCATTTTATTTTATTATTTTATTTTATTTTGTTGTTGTTGTTTTGTTTTGTTTTGTTTCTGAGATGGAGTCTCGCTCTGTCACCCATGCTAGAGTGCAGTGGCGCGATCTCAGCTCACTACAACCTCTGCTGCCCGGGTTCAAGTGATTCTCCTGCCTCACCCTCCTGAGTAACTGGGATTACAGGCATGCGCCACCACAGCCAACTAATGTTTGTATTTTTAGTAGAAATGGGGTTTCACTATATTGGCCAGGCTAGTCTTGAACTCCTGACCTCAGGTGATCCACCCACCTTGGCCTCCCAAATGTTGGGATTACAGGTGTGAGCCACTGTGCCCGGCCTGTTTTTTCATTTTGTTAAAGGTATCTGTCGTAAAACCAAAGTTTTAAATTTCGATGAAGTCTAATTTGTCATTTTTTTTCTCTTATGGATCATGCTTTGGTATTGTATCTAAAAACTTCTTTCTTCACATGAGGTTACAAGGATTTTTTCCTATGCTTTCTTCTAAAAGTTTATTGTTTTGAATTTTACATTCAAATCTATGTCCACTTTTAGTTTATTTTTGTGTAAGGTCTGGAATTTACGTCAAGGTTTTGCTTCTTGTTTTGCATATTGGTGATCAATTGTTCCATCACCATTTGTTGAAAAGACTCCTTTCTCCATTGACTTGCCTTTACAACTTTATCAAAAATCAATTAGCCATATCTGTGTGGGCCTGCTTCCGAACTCTTCGTTCTGTTCCATTGATTTATGTGTCTAGCCCTTCACTAATAACTTTATAGTAATTCTTAAAATAAGGAGTGCGAAGCTGAGCATGGTGGCTCACACCTGTAATCCCAGCACTTTGGGAGACCGAGGCGGGAGGATAACGAGGTCAGGAGTTCAAGACCAGCCTGGCCAACATAGTGAAACCCTGTCTCTACTAAAAATACAAAAATTACCTGGGCATGGTGGCGTGTGCCTGTAGTCCCAGCTACTTGGGAGGCTGAGGCAGGAGAATTGCTTGAACCCAGGAGGCGGAGGTTGCAGTGAGCCAAGATCACTCATTGCACTCCAGCCTGGCGACAGAGCAAGACTCCGTTTCAAAAAAAAATAAAAATAAAAATAAAGGAGTGTGAGTCCTCAGGCATTATTCATTTTCAAAACTGTTTGGCTAAGCCAATTCCTCTGCCTTTCCCTATAAACTTTAGAATTGACTTATATGTATCTACGAAAAAAAAATCCTGCTGGTATTTTTATTGGAATTACCTTAAATATGTAAATCATTTTGGAGAGAATTGACTTTTTTTTTTTTTCAGACGGAGTCTCTCTCTGTCACCAGGCTGGAGTACAGTGGCATGATCTCAGCTCACTGCAACCTCCGCCTCCTGGGTTCAAACGATTCTCCTGCCTCAGCCTCCCGAGTAGCTGGGACTACAGGCGCATGCCACCACACCCAGCTAATTTTTTCTATTTTTAGTAGAGACAGGGTTTCACCGTGTTAGCCAGGATGGTCTTGATCTCCTGGCCTCGTGATCTGCCCCCCTTGGCCTCCCAAAGTGCTGGGATTACAGATGTGAGCCACTGCGCCTGGCTGAGAATTGACATCTTAACTATACTGGGTCTTCCAAACAATGAACACAGTATTTCTCTCCATTTATTTAGGTCTTCTGTGATTTATCTAATCAGCATTTCATAGTTTTCATCATATGGCTTCTGCACGTTTTGTTAGATTTATCTCTAAATATTTATTTATTATATTATTATTATTATTATTATTATTATTATTATTGTTATTTTTTGAGATGGAGTCTTGCTCTGTCACCCAGGCTGGAGTGCAGTGGCACAATCTCGGCTCACTGCAAGCTCCACCACCCGGGTTCACACCATTCTCCTGCCTCAGCCTCCCGAGTAGCTGGGACTACAGGTGCCCGCCACCACCCCCGGCTAATTTTTTGTATTTTTAGTAGAGACGGGGTTTCACCATGTTAGCCAGGATGGTCTCCATCTGCTGATCTTGTGATCTGCCTGCCTCGGCCTCCCAAAGTGCTGGGATTACAGGCGTGAGCTACTGCGCCCCACCTAAATATTTATTTAAAAAAAAAATATTTGGAGCTATTGTAAATGGTATTGTATCTTCCGAATTCAGCCAATACAGATGTACACCATAATTTTATAACTGCATAGTATTTTGTTGCACAGATTAATTTATTTACTTGGTACTCTATAATTGTGCCTTTATTTTTTTTTCTGGTTTTTCTCTATTGTTAACAATGTTTTAATGAATGTTGTTGTACATATCATTTATCCATTTGTCCAATATTTCCCTTCTGATAGGTTCTTAAAGGTGGAATTGCTTAGACAAAAAAGTATGAATATTTTGAATTTCGATAAATATTGTCCAGCAATCACGCAGAAAGGCTATACTAATTTCTCTTCTCACCAACTACATATGACTGGAAATTTTCTCATATCCTATCCTTGCCAATACTGTATGTCACTATCTTTTGTCATAATTTTTGCCACTCTCATTTTTTTTTTTTTTTTTTTTGAGACAGAGTCTCCCTCTGTCACCCAGGCTGGAGTGCAGTAGCGACATCTTGACTCACTACAACCTCCACCTCCCGGGTTCAAGTGATTCTCCTACCTCAGCCTCCCAAGTAGCTGGGATTACAGGCACACGCCACCACACCTGGCTAATTTTTTTATTTTTTAGTAGAGACGGGGTTTCACCACATTGGTCAGGCTGGTCTCAAACTCTTGACCTCATGATCCGCCCACCTCGGCCTCCCCAAGTGCTGGGATTACAGGTGTGAGCCACCGCACCTGGTCTGCCACTCTCATTTTAATATTCATTTCTATGATTGTCAGTAGGCTGAAATTGTAGTACATTATAATTACAATCCATTGCTGAATTCAATGAGTTGATATCTATTTTTAAATGTTATATCTATATTTGTATGTAAGTGTGGTCTAGTTTGCTATTTTGGTAAAATATGGATATGTAAAATTTACCATCTTAACCATTTTTAAGTATATAATTCAATGGCATTAAGTACATTCACAATATTGAGCAACCATTACTGCTATCCATTTCCAGAACCTTCTCATCATTCCAAACAGAGACTCTGTACCCATTAAACAGTAACTTCCCTTTCATCCCTTCCCCAGTCCCTGGTAACCTCTGTCATACTTGCTGTCTCTGCCTCTGTGAATTTGCCTATTCTAGGTATCTAATATTAGTGGAATTATACAATATTTGTCCTTTTATGACTGACTTACTTCACTCAGCGTAATGTTCTCAAGGTTCATCCATGATGCAGCATATATCTGAATTTCATTCCTTTTTAAGGCTGAATAACTTACCACTCTATGTATACATCATATTTTGTTTATCTGTTCATTGCTTCTCTGTTGATGGACATTTGAGTTGCTTCTACCATTTTGCTGTTTTGAATAATGCTTCTATTAATATTGGTGTGCAAGTATCTGTTTGAGTTCCTGTTTTCAATTCGTTTGGGTCTTTACCTAAAAGTGAAATTGTTAGATCATGTGATAATTCTATGCTTGACTTTTTGAAGAACATGCCATACCATTTTCCACAGCGGCGATGCCATGTTGAATTCCCACCAGCAATGCACCACTTCCTCCCAGAGTCTGCGCCCCAGAGCAATAAACTCAATGACTGGAAAGCAGGGGGGCTCCAAACAAATCCAGTTTCTCCACATCCTTGCCAATGCTTGTTATTTTGTGGTTTTTTGTTTGGTTGGTTTGTTTTGTTTTGTTTTGTTTTGTTTTGGGACGGAGTCTCACTCTGTCGCCCAGGCTGGAGTGCAGTGGCGCGATCTCGGCTCACTGCAAACTCCGCCTCCCGGGGTTCACGCCATTCTCCTGCCCCAGCCTCCCAAGTAGCTGGGACTACAGGCGCCTGCCACCACGCCCAGCTAATTTTTGTATTTTTAGTAGAGACAGGGTTTCACCATGTTAGCCAGGATGATCTCCATCTCCTGACCTCGTGATGTGCCCGCCTCGGCCTCCCAAAATTCTGGGATTACAGGAGTGAACCATCGTGCCCGGCCGGTTTTTTGTTTTTTTGTGGGTTTTTTTTTTTCTGTATATCTAAAATGGTCATTCCAATGGGTGTGAAGTGCGTGATCTATTTTTTTTTAACTACCTTTATTAGATTTTGGTATCAAGGTGAAGCTGGCCTTGTCCAATAAACTGAGAATCTTCTCTTCTTTCTCCATGCTTTGGAGCAGATTAAATAACGTAGATATTTTCTTTGTAGGTTTGAAAAAACTTATCAGAAGAACTATCTGAGTCAGACATCACTCTCTTAGAGCTAGTTCTTTGACAACTGTCTCTATTTCCTCACTGGTTACAAATATAAGCAGTTTTTCTAACTCTTCTAGAGCCTTTTGAGTCATTTTTATTGTCCTAGAAAACCATGTGCGACACAGGGGACTCAGATTTTCTTTTTTGGTATAAAGAAATATATACATGACATTTATCATTTCTAATATTGTCTCTTCGTTATCTCTTTTTAGATTAGCTTTCCCAGTTATACGTTTGTTTGTTTGTTTGCTTGTTTTCTCTCCAAAAACAATCTCTTAGGTTTGTTTGGAGTTCCTCTGCGTTCTAGTCATTGGGTTTATCGCTCTGGGGAGCAGACTCTGGGAGGACCTCCCACTGGGGTCACAGTGGGGCAGACAGAGGTCATGCTTAAGGGAGGGCTCTAGAGCTAGACGGTCTGAGTTCCAAGTCCTCATTCCTTGCTTACTAGCTATTTAACTTTGAATAGCTATTTAGCCTCTCTGTGTTTCAGTTTCCCCATCTGCAGAACTGGGGAGGGGGGAGAGATAGAACCTGCCTCATAAGCTTAATATTAATATTAAAATGTTGGCATTTCTTAAGTGCTTAGAAGAGTGATGCCTGGCACATAGTAAGCACTATATAAGTTTTCTCTTTTTTCTTTCTTTCTTATTTTATTTATTTATTTTTTTTTAGCCAGTCTCACCCTCGCCCAGGCTGGAGTGCAATGGCACCATCTCAGCTCACTGCAACATCCGCCTCCCAGGTTCAGGCGATTCTCCTGCCTCAGCCTCCTGAGTAGCTGGAATTACAGGCACCTGCCACCATGCCCAGCTAATTTTTTATATTTTTAGTAGAGACGGGGTTTCACCATGTTTGTTGGGCTGGTCTCGAACTCCTGACCTCAAGTGATCCACCCGCCTTGGCCTCCCAACGTGCTGGGATTACAGGCATGAGCCACTGCACCCAGTCATAAGTTTTCTTAAATACATCTAGACTTCCCCCCAGTGTGCTAGAAGCCTAGGTCCCTTAGGAGCTTCTCCATTTCCCAAGGTGCTTTCTGCACCTTCCCACTGCTTCCACTAATTAACTACCTCTTATTTTGCAGAACCACCTCTGTGCAGAAAAGCAACCACCTTGTTCTCTATTCTGCTGCCCGAGACAACCACATCCTCCTCCTCCTACACCCAAAGGCTCCCATGGAGAGCTCAGGTCAGTGTGGTGGGGGGAAAGGGGTCTAGTGAGCCTGCTGCCGAGTGGGGAAGGCCCTTCTCATGGGTGAGGATGCCTCTAGGGCTGGCAGGACCCCCTGCACGTAGACAGGCTGCAAGACCCCAATTCAGGGATCCTGCCTAAATGTAAGAACATCTTGAGAGTTGGACATCTACACACTTGCACAAGGCTCCAACTGCTCGCTGGACAATGAGCTTGACAATGGGAATAATGACAAGAATAGCTAAGATTTATTGCCAAATACTTGTGACTATTTAACAAAAACCTATATAGCACTTACAATGGATTGAGGAGGGATAAAAGCACTTGACAAATATGAACTCATTTAGTCTTGGTTAACCTCCTAAGACAGGTATTATTACTCTCGTTTTACAGAAGGGGAAATGGAGGCATGCCAGGGGCAGGTACTTTTCCCCCAGTCACATAGCTATTGAGTGGTCAAATCAGGAGTGGAACCCAACAATCTAGCTCCAGTGTCTGGGCTTAATGATTTCAGTATGGATTGCTTCGCACAAATGCCAGAAGGATTCTGTGAGGTGGGGCTAGCACGATGATTATCCTCATTTTTCTGAGAGGGAAACTGAGGCTTGGAGAGGTTATATAATTTGCTCAAAGCCACACAGCTAGTAAGTGGCAAAGCCAGAAGTGGGGCCTAGTCCGGCTGATTTCAAAGCCTGGACTCCACCCTAAGTAAACTTGGGACAACAGGGAAAGATGACCAACCCCCACCAAGATGTGTGTCATCTATTGGTCACCCGGAAAGTCAAAGATCACACCTTAAGCCACCACGCCGAGACTCTAATTCCCCTAAAGATCCATCTCCTGGGGAAGGGAAGGGCATCCCCTAGGCAGGGTCAGCTGCTCGGTTGCTAATATTCCTATGGCATAAATTCTTTTGACATCCATCCATCCAACCATCCATCCATCCTCAGAGAGCCTCGTCCAATCAGAAGTAGCTCCACGGAGTCAGGCAACCCCAGTGAATCCTGGTGTTACAATATTCTGGGTCATCTGTAACCAGCTGGGGTTTGGGGTGGGAGGCTCGGGATGGGGAAGCTCTGTGAAAATCTCCTAAATACAGTCAGGCACTGCATATTGGCAATGTTTTGGTCAACGACGAGCCTTATAAACAGCAGTGGTCCCATAAGAGAGTACCATATTTTTACTGTACCTTTTCTATGTTTAGATATGTTTAGACACACAGATACCATTGTGTGACAACTGCCTGCAGTACTCAGTGCAGTCACACGCTGTGTAGGTTTGTAACCTAGGTGTGTAGTAGGCTATGCTGTGTAGGTTTGTGTAAGTGCGCTCTGTGATATTCATACAATGATGAAATTGCCCCGTGACATATTTCTTGGAACATATCGCCGTAGTTAAGTGACACATCAAGGTATTTCAAAACCAACTTACTTTGCACTCACTTTATAACAATAAATACATGCCATGCTGTCTTTTAGGAAAAGAGGTGCACCAATAAAGGTTTATTATATATAAGCAATAGAAACTGATGTGGCCAATTTAATTTTTTAAAAATGTGGCCAAGCATCAAAGGAAAAGCTGAAGCACCAGACACCAGAAAGGGCAGGGGAAGGGTAGCCCTGCCAAAAGGACGGAGAGAGATAGTATCCTTGGAGAGCACACCAGGCGTCCTTCCCTCCTGGCCATTCTCTGAACAAGGCTGTCTGAGAGAGACAGAGACAGAGAGTATCAGTCCTTGGGCAGCTTGGTCCTGTGCCCACACCAAGGCTAAAGCTAAGTAGGCACCTGGGTCACAGTCCCACCAAGACTGCAATAAGCAGGGAGGGATGCTAGGCAGGTGAAACCACTGACTTCCCCCTCCAAAGGTGTGGCAGATGATTCCCAGATCCAGTGGATAAAAGGAAACATCCCCAAATCAGGATGACCAGGACTGCAGTTGTCTTTCCACATTATGATTTTTTTTTTTTTTTTTGAGACAGAGTCTCTCTCTGTCACCCAGGCTGGAGTGCAATGGCACCATCTCGGCTGACTGCAACTTCCACCTCCCAGGTTCAAGCGATTCTCCAGCCTCAACCTCCCAAGTGGCTGGGATTACAAGCATGCACCACCGTGTCTGGCTAATTTTTTTGTATTTTTAGTAGAGACGGGGTTTCACCGTGTTGCCCAGGCTGGTCTCGAACTCCTGACCTCAGGTGATACACCTGCCTCGGCCTCCCAAAGTGCTGGGATTACAGGTGTGAGCCACTGTACCTGGCCTGTGATTGTTTTTAACACTCTCCACCTTCCCACGGCTATTGGAGTCCTCCCATCCTACAGTTAAGAAGAGGGGTACCTGAGAAGTAAAATATTTATTTCAGGGTATGCAAAAGAGCAATATTTCAGAGGCACTAAGGCTATTGTTATTTTGCCATGCCTGCAAACAGGAGTAAGATTGCAAAGGTTTTCCAAACAATCTGAGCCTTTATACTGCATAGGGGTAAGGAGGATCAGGTGTAGGCTGGAAGAGGTGCATCTGGGTACTGGGGGCCCTCTAGGTGTGACTTTCTGTGGTTGGAGAGGCAATATGTGACAAAGGTAAGGGCTCTAGACCTGGAATCTATCAAACAGGGAGAACAGTATTTGTCCTGCCAAACTCACAGGGTGCTTGTCAGAATCAAGTGAGATAAGACACTGGAAAACACTTTGCATATCCATGAGTCAGTCAGAGAATAGTAGCTGCTTTAGCAAATGGCCCCAAATGTCAGAGGATTAAGACAACACATGCTTATTCTCACTCTCACCACAGTCCAATTTGGGCTTCAAGCAGGCAATGAGACTTATTCCCTCTTGTGGAAAGGGAAGAGGAGTATGGAGGACAGTGCAGGGAACACAGGCCTGCAAGGGACTTAATCACTTCCACCACATTCCATTGGCCAGAATGCAGTCACATGGCTATTATCTAACTGCAGGGGAGTTTGGGAAATGTAGTCTTGCTGTCTCTTGGTGACAAAAATGAATTTGGTCTGGTGAGCACATAGTATCACCTTACCACACCTATGGAAGATTCTCTGTGTGTATGCCTTTCAAGTGCTGTTTAAATGTCAGGTATCCAAGGAGGTGAAAGATCTTTACAAGCAGAAGTACAAAACACTGCTAAAAAGAAATTATAGATGACATGAACAAATGGAAAACTATTCCAATGGTCACGGATTGGAAGAATCAATATTGTTTAAATGTCCATACCGCCCAAAGCAATCTACAGATTCAACACTATTCCTATCAAACTACCAATGTCATTTTTCACAGAACTAGAAAAAAACTATTCTAAAATTTATATGGAACCAAAAAAGGGCCCAAATAGCCAAAGCAATCCTAAGTAAAAAGAACCAAGCTGGAGGCATCACATTACCTAACTTCAGACTATACTACAAGGCTACAGTAACAAAAACAGCATGGTACTAGTATAAAAATAGACATATAAACAATGGAACACAATAGAGAATCCAGAAATAAAGCTACATACCTACAGCCACCTGATCTTTGACAAAGTTGACAAACATAAGCAATGGGGAAAGGACTTTCTATTCAATAAATGGTACTGGGATAACTGGCTAGCCATATGCAGAAGAATGAAACTGAACCACTACCCTTCCCCATATACAACAATTAACTCAAGATAGATTAAAGATTTAAATGTAAGACCTCAAACTATATGAATCCTAGGCAACACCATTCTAGACATCAATCTTTTGAAAGAATTTATGACTAAGTCCTCAAAAGCAATTGCAACAAAAACAAAAATCGACAATTGAGACCTAATTACACTAAAAAGCTTCTTTTTGTTTTGTTTTGATTTTTTGAGACATAGTCTCGCTCTGTTGCCCAGGCTGGAGTGCAGTGGCGTAATCTCAGCTCACTGCAATCTCCACCCCCCAGGTTTAAGCGATTCTCGTGCCTCAGCTTCCTGTGTAGCTGGGATCATCATTACGCCTAGCTAATTTTTGTATTTTTAGTAGAGACAGGATTTTGCCGTGTTAGCCAGGCTAGTCTCAAACTCCTGGCCTCAAGTGATCTGCCCCCCTCTGCCTCCCAAAGTGCTGGGATTACAGGCATGAGCCACCGTGCCTGGCCTACACTAAAGAGCTTTTGCACAGCAAAAGAAATTATCAACAGAGTAAACAGACAACCTACAGAATGGGAGAAAATATTCACAAAGTATGCATTCCAACAGAGGTCTAATATCCAGAATATATAAGGAATTTACACAACTGATTAAGCAAAAAACAAATAACCCCACTTAAAAAATGGGTAAAAGACATGGACAGACACTTCTCAAAAGAAGACATACAAGCAGCCAACAAATATGGAAAAATGCTCTACATTACTAATTATCAGAGACATGCAAATCAAAACCATCTCACACCAGTCAGAATGGCTACTAGTAAAGAGTCAGAAAACAACAGATGCTGGCAAGGCTGTGGAGTAAAGGGAATGCTTATACACTGTTGGTGAGAATGTAAACTAGTTCAGCTACTGTGGAAAGCAGTTTGGAGATTTCACAAAGAACTTAAAACAGAGCTACCATTCGACCCAGCAATCCCACTACTGGGTATATATCCCCCCGAAAACAAATCATTCTATCAAAAAGACCCATGCACTTGCACGTTCATTGCAGCACTATTCACAAAAGCAAAGATGTGGCATCTACTTAGGTGCCTGTCAACAACAGACTGGATAAAGAAAATGTGTTACATATACAACATGGAATACTATGCAGCCATAAAAAAGAACGAAATCATATCCTTCGTTGCAATATGGATGGAGCTGGAAGCTATTACACTAAGCAAATTAATGTAGGAACAGAAAGCCAAATACTGCATGTTCTCAATTATAGGTGGGAGCTAAACTTTGGGTACTCATGGACACAAAGATGGCAACAATAGAAACTGGGGGCTACTAGAATGGGGAGGGAGGGAAAGGGGCAAGAGTTGAAAAACTAGTTAGTGTGGGTGCTAGTACTACTCATATGAGTAGTACTATTATTAGTAATAGTACTCATAGTACCTAGGTGATGTGATCATCCATACTACAAACCTCAGCATCAAGCAATATATCCGGGTAACAAACCTGCACATGTACCCCCTGAACCTAAAATAAAAGTTAAAAAATTTTTAAATAAAAAAAGTTTAATATTAATAAGAATATTAATACCTAATTAGTAATATCCCACATTCTTGGATGCAGAGGAGGATAATAATAACGGATGCCATTTATCTATTGACTATTCGAGTCATCAAGGATGTTAGACCTGCATACCATATGTGAACAATGCTGAGCCACTTGAGTCACAGGAAATATCCCATTTCTTTCTTTCATTTAATCAAATCAAAACCAGCTTCAACCTCTCATATTCCAAGGTTAGGATGAACTCTAGCATCATTCACTTGGAGCGCTTCCTCCTACGTGGGAGTTTGTGAGAAGCTCAGGGTTTATAAAGTCTGGGTAGTGGGAAAAGTCTGTCGTCTCCAGTCCACGGTGGCTACAGCCACCAGAACTGCTTGGCCAGACTTGCAAAGTGCAGAGGGAGATAGAGCCTGCCTTGAGGGACATTCTCATGCTCTGGTGAAGATGGCTCAGGAGACCTTTGCTGTGGCATCAGAGGCACAGGGCTCAGTGCTTAGCGGCCCTCATCTGACCTTTGCCACCACTGGTAAGCTTTGTCCCAGCCGGTCTGATTTTCCTCATTCCCTGGAACCCTATATCCCTTGTGCATTCACAGTCTTAGGGAATCCAACCTCCACCCTTAGGCTGGGCCACTCTCCTCTTTAAAAGCATCAACCTTCTTCTGCACCTTTTTAGACAATCCAGCTTGATTGGCTCAATCAACTTGCCAGGAGCCTCAGACTCAGTGCCTCCAGGGGCTAGGCAGAGGATATAAATGAGTGAAACCGAGGCGTGGGGAACTACGAAGACCTAGAGAAGCTGTGCTTATCTAAGGGGGCAATTGCTCCCCACCCCCTATGATTGTCACATGTGAGAAGAATCCAGGTTCAGTGTCAACAGATTGTCAGATTTTCAAGAGATGCCAGAAACCCAAACGTTATGCAAAATCTCCTGACTTGTAAATGTTGGCAGCTAATTCATTGCTTTTTTTTTTTTTTAAGACACTATACAAGCCCAAACAAAACACATAGCAAGCCAGATGTGGACCAAAGCCTGAGAGTTTGTTCTAGCTACCCAGACATTCAAAAACAAAATTTATTTGAAGTGGTCTCCCAGGGCTACTGGCAACTTCTCTATTTTTCTGTGAAACATAAAAACTCAGCTTCCCTTGCAAAGCAAGGGGACCCAGGCTCAGAAGACAAAGGCTTGGCTGTGCTTCTGATGAGGGGAATGAGAGGAAATCACATTTGTCACAGTTTTCAGCCTTTCTTTGCAAATATACAGTGGAAGACAGAATAAGAAAGAGGAAGAAGGAAGGAAAAAAGGAAGGAAGGGAGGGAGAGAGAGAAGGAGACAGGAGAGAGAAAAAAGACTTAGCACCAGCTAATTTTCTAATAACTCATCCTGCATTAACTCATTAAATCTTCATGCAAGGTGGAAACGCATAGACGGAGGAAAGACTATCACCAACCTTCATGCTGAGCTAAATGATTTCCTCGACAGTCTGGGGAGATGATGCTCTGCCCAGCAGAGGGACCAGGTGGGCAGATGCGGCTGTAGTATCCTGTCCACTCTCAGCCTGGAGGAGATTCAGGACCAGGCCTTGCCAAGTGGGGACTTCAGGGATGTGGACCCCGTAGGCTTTGCATGGGTCTGAGGAGGGGCCAGACCATGAGCACTAGCACCTGTGGTGACTTGGCCTAACAATATTTTAACTCTTGGACTGCAATCTGCTGATTTGTAAATTTGTTATCTCTATTCTACTTACTTCCAAAGGAATCTGAAGCAATTCAGATATAGATTAAATAGAATATAAAGCAGGAGGACCAAAAAGGAGCCAAGAAGAGAGATCCCTGTCACATGAGATGAGCTAATTTTTGAGGCTGGGCCCCAATTTGACCGTAAGTTTCCTGATAGCCCAGTCAAAGAGGAACCCTTGAGGCATGTGGTTTGTGTTGTCTGACAACTGGAGAATACACACTCACCTATAATGGCAAACTCTTGGTGGGAGCTAATTGCAAAGAGGAATTTATTGTGTGAGGAGTGTTTCCCGTACTTCTTGTCTGAGTCTGGATCTGCCAAGAAGCAGACACCAAGTTCAAGGATTTATTTGGGGAAACACTTGTGTGACAGAAATGGAGAGGGACCTGGGAGAGCAGCTGTCAGACCCTGGTGCAAATCTGACTCCAAATGAAGGAGAAAAGGAAGAAGGGTCAGTGGAAATGCCTTGGACTGATGGGAGTCCAAGAAAAGCTCAGCAGGGCAGTTGGAGAAGCTTGAGCGTCTCCTGGGGAAGGGCCTGCTTTAGAACCACTACCATACCCTGTATTTTGGCTGGGAGGCGTGGCTCAGCAGAAAGTGATGGATTTCACAGCTGTCTTAGTCTGTTTGCATTGCTATAATATAAAGGAATACCTGCAGCTGGGTAATTTATAAAGAAAAGAGGTTTATTTGGCTCAGCGTTCTGCAGGCTGTACAAGAAGCAGGGTGCCAGCATCTGCTTCTGATAAGGGGCTCAGGGCTCAGGAAACTTCCACTCCTGGTGGAAGGGGAGCCAGTGTGTACAGATCACATGCTGAGAGATGAAGCAAGAGAGAGGGGGAAGGTGCCAGGCTCTTTTTAACAACCAGTTCTCAGGGGAACAAATAGAATGAGAACTCACTCATTACCGCAAGGATGGCATTCATGAGGCATCCACCACCATGACCCTAACACCTCCCATTAGACCCCACGTCCAACACTGGGGACCAAATTTCAATATGAGATTTGGAGGGTCAAATATTCAAACCACTGCAACAGCACAGCAACTGGGGACCTGGTTCCATTAAACTCCCGGTAGTGGGAGAGGAGCGAGGTACATTCTCACAGCTACCACACTTCCCAAGTGTCCGTTGCTTATTCTTGTACCACTTTCATGGTTTTTTTTTTCCCATGTCAATGTACCACCGTTAAAGAAAGAAATTATTCTGGAACTTATTAAATGGTAAGGAAGACTTATCCAAGACTATTGCATTAGGAAAGAGAAAGCAGTCTCAGCTTGGAATAAGGAAAAGCCAGTTGGGGATTTATAGCCAATGAGCAGAGTGAAGGGGCCAGCGGATGGAAAATTCCTAAGAGGAGACATCAAGGGTCGGGACATTCTTGCTAAACTGAGCTAACAGGATTTTTGCTAGAGGCACAAGTCAAATTCTTATACATCGACGGTAAGGGATGAAGGGGTTCAGGAGATATCAAGAGTGGAGGACTCCAACCTAAACTGATTTGGCAGGATTCTTGCTAAAACTGGGATGGGCAGGCCAAAGGCAGGACAGGAGCCAAGGCTGAGCCCTAGTGAAGAAGAGGGCTAAGAGGAGGCTGAGTAAGGTTTGGTCAAGGAGAGAGTCTTTGTTACCACCTGTCCTGGTATGTATCTGATACGATTCTTTAAATTGACTTTAGATTTTAGCTTTATACTTGGGGCGGGGGGTGGAGACTACCAGAAAAGACAGGGTGCTGTAGGCTTCAAAAAAATAAATAAATAAAATAAATAAGTTTTAGCTTCATGCATGGATTCAGGAACTACTAAAAATAATGGCAAAGGCTTGGCGTGGTGGCTCATGCCTGTAATCCCAGCACTTTGGAAGGCCGAGGCGGGCAGATCACGAGGTCAGGAGATTGAGACCATCCTGGCTAACACAGTGAAATCCCGTCTCTACTAAAAATACAAAAAATTAGCCAGGCGTGGTGGCAGGCGCCTGTAGTCCCAGCTACTCGGGAGGCTGAGGCAGGAGAATGGCGTGAACCCGGGAGGCAGAGATTGCAGTGAGCTAAGATTGCGCCACTGCACTCCAGCCTGGACGACAGAGTTAGACTCCATCTCACAAAAAATAATAATAATAATAATAATAATAATGGCAAAAACTGCAATTACTTTTGCACAAACCTAATAGTTTTTTATATATATATTTTATATATATATATTTGGAGGATATATATATATTTCATATATATTTGGAGGATATATATATTTTATATATATTTGGAGGATATACATTTCATATACATATTTGGAGGATATATACTTCATATACGTATTTGGAGACTGTATATATACTTCATATACATATTTGGAGGCCATATATATATTTCATATATATTTGGAGGCTATATATATTTCATATATATATTTGGAGGCTATATATATTTCATATATATATTTGGAAGCTATATATATTTCATATACATATTTGGAGGCTATATATATTTCATATACATATTTGGAGGCTATATATATTTCATATACATATTTGGAGGCTATATATATTTCATATACATATTTGGAGGCTATATATATTTCATATACATATTTGGAGGCTATATATATTTCATATACATATTTGGAGGCTATATATATTTCATATACATATTTGGAGGCTGTATATATTTCATATACATATTTGGAGGCTGTATATATTTCATATATATATTTGGAGGCTGTATATATTTCATATATATATTTGGAGGCTGTATATATTTCATATATATATTTGGAGGCTGTATATATTTCATATATATATTTGGAGGCTGTATATATTTCATATATATATTTGGAGGCTATATATATTTCATATATATGGAGGCTATATATATTTCATACATATATTTGGAGGCTATATATATTTCATATATATTTGGAGGCTATATATTTCATATATATTTGGAGGCTATATATTTCATATACATATTTGGAGGGTATATATATTTCATATATATGTTTGGAGGATATATATATTTCACATATATATGAAAATACATACATGTATTTTCTAACATGCATTAAAATAAATGCATAACTATTCAGATTTTAAGGTCGTTTGTGTACCACCTAAAATTGTCCTACATACCACCAGTGGTACACATACTGCACTTTGGGAAATGCAGATTTTACAAAGAACACAGAAACGTGGAAGGGAAGGCTATATTCCAGCCCTGGCTGGCATGCTGGCTGCCAGCTCTAAGTAGATTACTTCGGGCACCTCTTGAGGCTCAGAGAAATGGCTAAAGACACTCTTGGAAGGAATGGAGGTGGGACGAGGGTGAGGTTCAGTGGACTGAGTTTCCTCCCACCCCTACCACTGCCCAGATGTGGAGCTGGACCTCCAGAGGAGCGTGCAGGCTGTGCTCCGGGAGCTCAGCACCCAGGCCCCTGCCCTGCAGAGCAACCAAGGTAAGAGCCAGCTGGCAGCAGCAGCTGGTCCCTCTGACCTCCACCCAACCCCAGCCAACAATACACGCACATACAGGAAAGGGCCCCGGCCTGGAGCTCAAGGGGCAAGGGTCGTCTCGCCAAACCCCTTTCCTGCTGGAAATACCTAGAGCCTGAAGGACTGAGAAGGCTTCCCTGCTCCCTAGTTCAACCCTCCCAGCAACTGCCACAGAGCACACTGGGGATCTGCCACCCTTTTTCTTTCCTTTTTTTTTTTCTTTTGTTTTTGAGATGGAGTCTTACTCTGTCACCCAGGCTGCAGTGCAGTGGTGCAAACTCGGCTCACCACAACCTCTGCATCCCTGGTTCAAGCGATCCTCCTGCCTCAGCCTCCCAAGTAGCTGAGATTACAGGCGTGTGCCACCATGCCCGGCTAATTTTTGTATTTTTCGTAGAGATGCAGTTTCACCATGTTGGCCAGGTTGGTCTCGAACTCCTGACCTCAAGTGACCCGCCTGCCTCAGCCTCCCAAAGTGCTGGGATTGCAGGCATGAGCCACGGCACCCGGCCTGCCACCCTCTTTGTTAACCACCTTCCCTAGCTTCACTTCCAAACCTAATTCCCCTCAGCACTCCAGGCCTGCAGGACTTCCAGAATGTGGCTGGGAGCACACACCTGCAAGCACTGCTGCTCTGTGGTCCACACGCACACACCTGTCACACACCTGTCCCCACTGGTGTCCCACCTGCCCTCCTTTCTGCCCTGGGAATTCACTGTCCACAAAGGGCTACAGACTAGAACTCCCCACTTGGGAGGAGCCCACCCAGGTGCACCTGGAGCCAAGCGCTGGTGGCGGGGTGACACCTGTGGCTGGTCAGAGCTGAAGCTGGGGCTCCAGGGCTCAGGGTCCTGCTCAGAGGGGTCTCCTCTAAGAACTGCCCACCTGGTCATGCTGGGCTCCCCTTTCTCCTGGCCCAGGCATGTGGAGGTGGTCCCTGCACAAGAAGGTCGAGCGAGATCCTGGTAAGAGCCCGGTGCTGGTCCGCATTCTTCTCAGAGAACTGGAGAAGGTGAGTTCCTGGACCTCAGGGAGGAAGATGGGGATGAAAAGAATAGAGGGGCCAATTGGGCAGGGGCTCAGTCCTGGCAGCGCTATGTCTCAGAAGCTTTGGTTGCCTGCATGATTTTTACCATATGCATCTCCCTCCTGTACTTTTACGTAAGCAATATTTTCTTTACATCGACTCTCGTTGTTTTACTTGAATAAACATCTTTCAAAAAGAAGCACTATAACGCGACCACAAATGGAAAACCCGCATCACTTGTCAGAAACAGAAGGTACCTATAAACATAGATATACGACTATTGACGTTTCTCAAAATTATCCTCGGGCCACCTAAATTCTCCTTCACACTACCCAATGTTGTACTTTGCAACCGTTTGGGAAACACTGCACTCGAGGGAGGCTCCAAGCTGAGGACTTGTTTGTTGCTTTGCTGCGACTCCTACCCTAATTAAATTTGGCCCCTCACCTGCAGAGTTCTCTGAGGCCCCCCATGCTCCCACACCCTCCCTGAGGGGCTTCCTCACCTGTGTGCCCTCCCCTCCCCACTCCTCTATCCAGAGCAG
This sequence comes from Pan troglodytes, assembly GCF_028858775.2. NCBI lineage: Eukaryota > Metazoa > Chordata > Mammalia > Primates > Hominidae > Pan > Pan troglodytes. The sequence goes on from NC_072417.2 coordinate 61,866,577, forward strand.
ACAATGGCCCTTTGCTCTCCCCCTGGCTGCCTTCCACCCCATCTCCTGCCCACTCCCAACCTAGACTGCCTCCTGCTATGAAGTGGGGATTCCCCCAGCCCAATACCTGTCACGTGATCTCCTGTTTTCCAGGCGGAAAGCCAGGACCTCCGGCATGTCATCATTCCCTTGCTGCACACTGTAATGTACGTGCTCACCAAGGTGAGCTGGGGACTGAGGTCGAGGTGATGGTGGTGACCTGCATGTGGCTGGGCTGGACACTCTCCCCTTAGTGGGCAGTCAGTCTCCGCCAGGATGAGCCTAGAAAATCCCTTGGATTGCCTGCCCTAAACTGGCTTCTGAGCACTAGCCACCCCCTTTCCCTCCTATATGGAGAGAGAACTTTGGAGAGACAATGGCCTTGAATGGCAGGATGAGGTCTTTGGGTTTGCTCCTGTGTGCAGTGCAACAGGAGACATCACTGATCCTTACACAGAGAAGAGACATGATACTCACATGGTTAATGTCTCAGGAGGAGTAATCGGGAGCTGCGTGTTGTTGCAGCGGGTGGGAGTGGTGGTTAAGGCAGGCAGGAAGACCAAGTCTGGGGTTGCTGGAGAGTCCAGGGTCAAGATGGGGCTTAGCTCCGGCAGAGGTGGAGGGCACACTGAGGTCAGGAGGGAGAGGGGGGCCTCCCAGGCACTGTGGAGCATTTCAGGCCTGTGGGATGCAAGGAGGAGCAAAGGAGACTGAGGAAGTGCCTCCATGGTTGTGAGCCTGGAGAACCGCAGGAATGTGCTTCCCTGATGGAGCAGGAGGGCTGGGAGGAAGTTGATTTGCTTGCATAACTTGATGCAATGAATTTTTATCTTGGTAAGCTGGGGCAGGGCGACAAAGGGATGTCTTACAGGTGCTGGGAGAAGAGGCTGGAAGGTGTGGGTTTGGGAGAGAGCTGTGAGCCCAGGTCTGGCTGTTAGGCCTGACCTTCCACCTCTTCTCCCAAGCCCCTCCCCGGAAACTCCCCTGGGACCCTTCACCTCCCCCTCCTCCCTCTTACCTCCACCTCCTCCCTCTCACCTCCCCCTCCTCCCTCTCACCCAGGCCACAGGAATCACAGAAGAGCTCTACCAGAGAATCTATGCCTTTTGCACAAGGTTACTGACCCTGCCCACCCCCTACTGCACAGTCGCCTTGGACTGCGCGATAAGGCTGAAAACAGAGACGGCGGTCCCAGGTAAGAGTCACTGGGCATCTTTGTCTCCCATGCTGCACCTCCAACATTGCCCAGGGTCTTTCCTTTTTCTCCAGGATACCGGGGAGCTCAAAAGCCTCCACACCTTCTGTAGGAAGGTGGAGAATGGGAGTCAGAGACTTGGGGGCTGTTTGGCCAAAGTGGTCTGGTTTGCAGGGACACTGTACCAAAGGATGGTCATTGCCGAACAGAACTTGACGAATGAGCTGTATCCCTACCAGGAGAGGTGAGTGGCCCCAGAAAAATTGCTACCTTCAGCCTCCTGAAAGTGTTGTGGCTTTAGTGACTGCTCCCTGGCAGGAGGACGAAAGAGGAGGCTGGATTAAGAGCCCTAGCAGACCTCCCCAAACATGATATTTGTCCAGCAGTGGGGTGCGTTTGCAATTCAAGGTTGGCGCCATATTGTTTTCTGGAGACCACTGAACACAGGATAGGTCTTTCTTCTCAGGTTGGATTGGAAGCTACCTTGCTCACATGCAGAAGGTGGACATGGCCTTGGGGCCACTCTGGAGCTCTGTCATTCTACCTCCATCCTGCCCTTGGCCATAATGCAGCATCATACCAGCCAGGCAGCCAGAGGAGACTCCAGAATAGCCATAGCGGAGGGGCTCAGGCGCAAGTGCACAATGAAGCCAGAGGGCTTCCATGGGGGACGCCAAGCCTCTTAGATAAGACTGAGGAAGTGTCCCCTGCTCGTGTTGGGGAGAGGGGTGATGAAGTTGGGAGCGGCACCTCCCTTTTCTGCAGGCACCTCCACTAACTTGGCCCTGAAAGGCACAGCTTGAGTTTGGGGTGTGAGGTGCTGTGTTCATGAAAGATGCAAGGAGGCCCAGGGCACCCATGGGAGAGGTGGGGAGACACAGTGGGTGAGGAGGAGGGAGTAGGGGAGGTTGGCTCTCTGGTGTGATAAGAGTGATGAAAGAAGGTGAGATTCACTCAGAGTTCAGAACTCCAGTTCTGGCAGGAAGGATTTAGGGTCCCTCCTAGAGGGTGAGCTGGTCCCTGGGCCAGGATGCTGAGAGAGGGAGCAGGATTGAGGCTGGAACTTTCCTAGACATGGGACTAGGCCTGCTTTCCTCTGTGGACAGTGGATTAGAGCCGCCCCTCTAGAAGGGCTGTGCATGCTCTTATTTGCCACAGTCCTCACCACTCCCTATTGTCATCCCACCCAGAGACTTTTGAATCTGAGACTCCTCTTTTTAGCAGAATTAAATTACTTGGAAGTGCTGCACAGCTCTGAGGGTGCCCATCCGGTGGCCCCTCTCCCATTAGTTACTATCAATCCCACCTCTCCCCTCTGCTTCTGCCCTCAGAGTGTTCCTCTTCGTGGATCCTGAGCTGGTGTCTGCCTCTGTGTGCAGTGCTCTGCTACTGGAGATCGAGGCGGCCCAGGCGCAGCAGACACCAGAGACCTGCATGCGCCACGTGGTCTCCCACGCCCTGCAGGCGGCTCTGGGGGAGGCCTGTCACGCAGGCGCTCTGCACAGGAAGCTGCAGGTAATGGCCCTGCCCGCAGCCCCTTGTCAGTCCCAGCCCTCGTCCCTGCATGCCCATACCAGTCATTCACCCTGCTCTTCCTCCTTCTCCTGTTTCACATCACCTTTTCCCCCAAATCAAAAATTAATACATTTTGGCTGGGTGCAGTGGCTCACACCTGTAACCCCAGCACTTTGGGAGGCTGAGGCGGGCGTATCACCTGAGGTCAGGAGTTCGAGACCAGCCTGGCCAACATGGCGAAATCCAGTCTCTACTAAAGATACAAAAACTAACTGGCCGTGGTGGCGGGCACCTGTAATCCTAGCTACTCTGGAGGCTGAGGCAGGAGAATAGCTTGAACCCGGAAAGTGGAGGTTGCAGTGAGCCAAGATTGTGCCACTGCACTCCAGCCTGGGTGACAGAGAGAGACTCCATTTCCAAAAAAACCGATAATAAGATATAAGATAATGCCAGTATTCCTAGCAGCAGGGTGAATGAGTGTCTCAGCCCTGAAAGCAGGAATCTGGGTCACCACAACAGTAGCTACTACATCATCTCACTTGGAGTCAAAGCCAAAGTGATTGCAATGACCTATAAGAGCCTGGTGTGGTGGCTCATGCCTATAATCCCAGGTACTTGAGAGGCCGAGGCAGGAGGATTGCTTAAGGCCAGGGGTTTGAGACCAGCCTGGGCAACATAGCAAGACCCCATTTCTACAAAAAGTAATAATAAAAAAAAAATACCAGATGCAGTGACATGTGTTTGCAGTCCCAGCTACTCGGAAGACAAGAGATCACTTGAGCCAAGTTCAAGGCTGCAGTGAGCTGTGACTGTACCACTGCACTCTAGCCTGGGTAACAGAGAGACACCCCATCTCTAAAAATAAAAATACAAGAACCTCATCTTGAGGGCCTTGACCTGTTCCCATCTCTCTTCATTTCCTCTCTGGCCTGTCTCCTAACTTTCCCTCTCATTTCCTCTGCTCCAGCTAAACAAGCCTCCTCATTTTTCTCCCAACATGCACATGCCTAACATACTTGCACCCCAGGGCCTTTGCGCTGGCTACTCCCTATGCTTGGAACGTTCTCTTAGATACCTGCACGACTCACTCTTTTTTTTTTTTTTTTGAGACAGAGTCTTGCTCTGTTGCCCAGGCTGGAGTGCAGTGGCGTGATCTCAGCTCACTGCAAGCTCCGCCTCCTGGATTCATGCCATTCTCCTGCCTCAGCCTCTCCGAGTAGCTGGGACTACAGGCGCTGGCCACCACACCCAGCTAATTTTTTCTATTTTTAGTAGAGACGGGGTTTCACCGTGGTCTCCATCTCCTGACCTCGTGATCCGCCTACCCCGGCCTTCCAAAGTGCTGGGATTACAAGCGTGAGCCACCGTGCCGGGCTGCATGGCTCACTCTTTCACTTCCTTTAAGTCTTTACTTAAAAGTCACTTTCGGCCAAGCGCAGTGGCTAACGCCTGTAATCCCAACACTTTGGGAGGCCAAGGCAGGCAGATCATGAGGTCAGGAGATCGAGACCGTACTGGCCAACATGGTGAAACCCCGTCTCTACTAAAAATACAAAAATTGGCTGGATGTGGTGGTGCGCACCTGTAGTCCCAGATACTCGGGAGGCTGCGGCAGGAGAATCGCTTGAACCCAGGAGGCAGAGATTGCAATGAGCCAAGATCACACCACTGCACTCCAGCCTGGGTGATAGAGCAAGACTCCGTCTCAAAAAAAAAAAAAAAAAAAAAAAGTCACTTTCTCGGGGGGCTTCCCAGATCACACAATCTCTTTTGTTTGCTGCTGTATCCCAGCCCCTAGAACAACACCTGGTGCAGTGGGCTATTCTAAGTGCTGGAGATGCAGCTATGAATGAAACAGACAAAATTCCCTGCCTTCCTGGAATTCACAATCTAGTGGGGGCTAGAACATTGATCCAAGTGCTGGGTGACGCTTTCAGGAAGTGGGCGTCAGCGGCTATCTCTGCCTCTCTGGGTAACAGACATTGCAGACCAGCAGTCTCCCCATAATAGCGTGTGAGGGGCAGGGGGGAACCCCCACTTGCAGGGCAGGCGTAGGGCCCTGGATGTGGGATCCAGAAGCCTTCGGGGGAAGCTTCTGCCGGGCCCCCAGGGGCAGCGGAGAGGTGTCACCTTGGGCCGCCAGGGCCCTGCGGACTTGGCTTAGGAGCTGGGGTGCGTGGGCGCTGGGCCGAGACCCAGGCTCTGACGCCCCTCCCCAACAGGCCAGCCCTCGCCGCACCCTGGAGCACTATTTCCACGCCGTGGTGGCCGCCGTGGAGCAGATGGCCAGCGAGGCCAGCCCGAGCCGGGAGGGACACGTAGAGAGGCTGGAGGAGATTTACTGCTCGCTGCTGGGGCCCGCGGCGGGGCGCTGCGGTGGTAAGCGACTGGCGGATGGGGGGCCTTGGCAAGAGTCCGGCTGGGGCAGCTCACTGCACCGCAGGGGGCGCCAGAGAGCAGCGCTGGACCTGCCTCTGTCTGGGTGCCTGGCCCACTCCCAGGAGCCTGGGGACTGGGGGCAGCCTGGGGGTTTGGCAGGACCGGGACTAAGAGGCGGGTAATTAGGCTGGGAGCGGTGGCTCACGCCTGTTAACCCAGCATTTTGGGAGGCCGAGGCAGGCGGATCACCTGAGGTTAGGGGTTCGAGACCAGCCTAGCCAACATGGGGAAACCCTCTACTAAAGTAGTAGAGGGTTTAGTCTCAAAAAAAAAAAAAATCAGCTGGGCGTGGTGGTGGGCGCCTGCAGTCCCAGCCACTCGGGATGCTGAGTTAGGAGAATCACTTGAACCAGGGAGGCGGAGGTTGCAGTGAGCCGAGATCACACCACTGTACTCCAGCCTGGATGACAGAGCGAGACTCTGTCTCAAAAAAAAAAAAAAAAAAAAAAAAGGAGGCGGGTAATTTGGTCATGATAACCACCGATGCCCACAGAGCCCCTACTATACTCCAGTTGCTGTTCTAATCACCTTACATATATTTAAATATATTGCCTATACTGTATTAAATCAATGAAACCTCACAGTCAACTTATAAGCTAGAAACTATTATTATCCCCATTTTACAGAGGACGAAACTGAGTTAGAAAGAGGTTAAATATCTTGCCCAAGATCACCCAAGGCAGTAAGTGGCAAAGCCAAGATACAAATCCAGGCTGTCTAGTTCACTACTCAGCTGCAGTAATCCAAGGATTTGATCGTCCAAGGACCAGAGCATCTAAAAGAGCAGATGAGTCAACATCGTTTATATCTGGTATCATAGATTTTTATTCCTCACCCTTCCTATTTGCATATTTATAAGATAACGCCTTATCTTATACAAGGCATAATGTAGGTAAGATAATGCCTACCCTGACACAAGCCCCATGTGGGTGGGGGCATCTGAAATAGCCCAGAGAAACGTCCCGAATATGTGTTTCCTGGCTGTTGTAGGATGGTTCTGATTTGGGTCCTATTTCGTGGTCATTCAAAGTATCATGGAATGTGTCAGCCTGCATGTCCCAGATATGCACAGTCACTGATCGTGCACCTGTCATTATAAGGCATGGGGTTAAGGACTGGAATCCACTGGAAGAGGTTAGTGTGCCAGGCCCTGGGTTTGAACTTGGCAGCCCAGGTTGGGTGGAGGCCACAGCAGTTGGGTGAGGTGGGCAGGATAGTCCCTGCCTAAAGACTCCATCTTCGAAGTTGTCCGCTCTTTTGCTTTAACATTCTACACTGCCTCTGATCCCACATGGAAAAAGCTCCTCCTGTACCCCAAGCTGGGACTAACCCTGGGGCCAATCTGGCTTTGCTCCCCTTGTTGCCCCTTGCTAACACTCACCAGTGACTCTGCATGGATTAATTAAGACCATCTGGGCCACCCCCAAGACACATCCAAGGGCACCTGTCTCCTGCCCAGACTTGCCCTGTGCATTTTTTTTTTTTTTTTTTTTAGACAGGGTCTTGCTCTGTCACCCAGGCTGGAGTGCAGTGGCTCAATCATGGCTCACTGCAGCCTTGACCTCCTGGGCTTAAGCGATCCTCCCACCTCAGCCTTTCGACTAGCTGGGACCACAGGCACGTGCCACCACACCTGGCTAAGCCCTGTGCATCTTTTTTTTTTTTTTTTTTTGAGACACAGTCTTGCTCAGTCACCCAGGCTGGAGTGCAGTGGCTCAATCTCCGCTCACTGCAAGCTCTGCCTCCTGGGTTCACGCCATTCTCCTGCCTCAGCCTCCCGAGTAGCTGGGACTACAGGCGCCTGCCACCATGCCCAGCTAATTTTTTTGTGTTTTTTTAGTAGAGACAGGGTTTCACCGTGTTAGCCAGGATGGTTGCGATCTCCTGACCTCGTGATCCGCCCTCCTCGGCGTCCCAAAGTGCTGGGATTACAGGCGTGAGCCACCGTGCCCGGCCAAGCCCTGTGCATCTTAATGACCAGGCAGCACCCCCGTCAAGCCCCTGTGGCTGTAGGGGGCAGTATGGAGTGGTGATTATAAGCACAGTGTTGTGGGTAAGAGCAGGAACTCTGGAGCTGAGCTGCCTGGGCTCAAGTCATCACTGTACTATTTACTATGTGACCTTGGGCCAGTTATTCAACCTCTCTGTGTCCTGGCTTCTCCCCTGTAAATTGAGGATAATAATGTCACCTGTTGCCCAGGGCCATTGGCAGGATCCAGAGAAATGATTACAGTGTGTGCCAGGTGAGTAGAATAAGGCCTGGCAGGCAGTAGGTGCTCAGTGAACACTAGCTGCTCTCCCCTAAGAAGCTTGCAGCCTCATAAGTGGGGAGCCACAGCAATATAGAAGTGAAACGGGAATACGGAGCCAAATCCTAAGACCACATGTGAGGTGTGCCCAGTGTGCAGACAGTCTGCTCGGAGGGAATGACCACCGTGGGCCACTGGAGTGGTCAGAAAAGATTCTAGAAAGAGAAGCAGGAAGAAGGGCTGTCCTTGGTCTCTCCCCTGGACTGCCCGGGGTTCCTGCTGCCCCCAAACTTTGTTGATGAGTTCTCGTCAGCATCGCCGACAGCTGCAAACGTTAACTGAGTGTCTACTGCGTGCAAGATATTGGAAGCAGCCCTGAGAAGGGCAGGGGTCTTTCCTGCCTCGTCTGGATGCAGGCAGGGCATTTTAAGAACAGTGGGAAAGCCAGTCTGGCGGCTGCACAGGGCTGAAGGCATGGCCAGCATAGGAGCATAGGTTGGAAAAGGCCTTGTGAGCTGGTTTGTGAAGACCCCCTAAGGGTTGAGCTAGGTTTGAGGAAACGTAGCTACTAAGCATTGTTGGACAGGGAGGGGACAGCTGCACTGTTGGGCCCTGGATGGGCTGGTGGTGGCAGAGATGGAAAGGCAGACCAGATGTGAAGGAGAGAGTCCCTGCCACCTCTCTAAGACCCCGCACGGGAGCTGGGCAGGATGGGGAGGGCAGAGGAGGGTCCCATGGCCTCCTCCATGGCCTCCACAGCCTGCTCCTTTCTGCAGGTGACCTTGTCCAAGAGCGGCCACCAAGCATTCCCCTGCCCAGCCCCTACATCACCTTCCACTTGTGGACCGGTGAGGAGCAGCTCTGTACGTGCCCATGGAGCTGTCTGGAAACAGTGGTATATGTCTGTGTCTGTGTGTGTATGCGTGCATGAGTGTGTGTCAGTGTGTCTGTGTGCATGCGTGTGTCAGTGTGTGTATGCATGAGTGTGTGTCAGTGTGTGTGTATGCGTGCATGAGTGTGTCAGTGTGTCTGTGTGGATGCGTGTCAGTGTGTGTATGCATGAGTGTGTCAGTGTGTGTGTATGTGTGCATGCGTGTGTGTCAGTGTGTGTATCCATGCATGTGTGTGTCAGTGTGTCTGTGTGTGCTTGCATGTGTGTGTATGCGTGCATGCGTGTGTGTCAGTGTGTCTGTGTGTGTATGCGTGCATGCGTGTGTTTCAGTGTGTCTCTGTGTGTCTGTGTGTGCATGTGTGTCTGTATGTCTGTATGTTTGTCTGTGTCTGTACATGTGTATGTGTGTGCATCTGTGTGTGTCTGTGAGTCTCTGTGCATGTTCATATGTGTGTCTTTATGTGTCTGTGTTTCTGTGTGTGTGTATCCTCTGAGGAGGACTGGCTGAAATCAGAAACGTAGCCCTGCCAGCCTCGCGTGTCCTCACCGCCCTTGTTCCCCCATCCCAGGGAAGGAACTGGTGCTCTTCCTCCGCCCAAGATCCCAGCTGCGCCTCAGTGCTGACTTGGAGGTCTTGGATCTGCAGGGCCTCCGGCCGGACCGGGAGTTGGCCCGGGTTTCTGTGCTGTCCACTGACAGCGGCATTGAGCGGGACCTTCCCACGGGGGCTGATGAGCTGCCTGCACCCAGCAGCCCTGAGACGGAGCGAGCCGGGCTGCAGCGCAAAGGGGGCATCAAGAAGCGTGCATGGCCCCTGGACTTCTTGATGCCTGGCAGCTGGGACGGGCCCCCAGGGCTGCACCGGAGGACAGGCCGGCCCAGTGGGGATGGGGAAATGCTGCCCGGCGTGTCCCGGCTGCACACAGCCCGGGTACTTGTGCTCGGAGATGACAGGATGCTGGGGCGCCTGGCCCAGGCCTACCACAGACTCAGGTGGGGCCCCGACGTGGGGGCTGGGGGCGGGCGCTGGTCAGGGGCACAGGTGGGCCTGGCGTGGGCTGGTGAAGGATCACAGGGTGGCAAGAGAGGGTCAGGAGGCAGAGGCCAGGGTGGGACGGAGGAGGATGCCGCACAGTGCCCGCAGCCGTCACAGAGCACCGCAATCCCTGCTTTGTGTTCGTTAGCTCCATGAACCCTCACCACCATCCTGCGAGGGAGACATTACTGTACCCATTTTGTAGATGAGAAAGCAGAGGCTCAGAAAGATGACACAAATTGCCCAAGGTCAAGAGATAACAAATAGCAGAGCCGAGTCTGTTTGAAGCCAAGCCCCGCCCCTAACCTCCTCTGCTTTGCTGCCCATTGCTAGGAAACGGGAGACCCAGAAGTTCTGCCTCACTCCCAGACTCAGCCTGCAGCTCTACTACATCCCCGTGCTGGCGCCTGAGGTGACTGGACCGCGGGGAGGCGGTGGCAGGGCAGAGACAGGGCAGGCTGGGCAGGGACACACCTGCAGCCCCACATCCCCCACATCCCCGGCTCAGGGACTAGAATAAGCATCCTTAGAATGTGGAGGCGGGAGAGAGGTCAGCAGTCTTCTATTTCAGAGGCTGCAGACGGTGCTCTGGGGGTTGCATGTGGCCAGAGATTGGGTCTCTCTCTTGATGGCAGCCTGCTTGCTGCTATTTGTTTTGTTTTTGTAGGTAATGGAATTAGTTGCAAACTTCTCAAACACAGGGCCCTCTCTCTCTCTCTCTCTCTCTCTCTCCCCCTCTCCCCTTCCCTCCCCTCTCTCATACACACACATACACACACACCCCACACTTTCTGGTATGACATGAAAGGAAATTGCAGTCAGTGAAGTCCATTGATCTAGTTGCGGGGACAGAGCCACACTTGCAGTCCTTACTCCTACCGCATGCTCCACTTCCTACTACACACTCCGCTTCCTATTGGGAAGCAGTAAGGTCAAAGCCATACTTGTCTCTCCCCTTTTAAAGTCGGTGATCATTTTTCAATGACCCTGCTGAGTGAACCTCAGCAAAAGATATTCTAGCTTCATCTGAGTTTATAAAACAGAACAACGACGTGTCTTCACATGCAGAAATTCACGCCCCAAGAGGTTAAATGACTTGACCATATTCACACAGCCTAGGCTGATGGCAGCTGGAAGGCAGAGCTGGAGAGAGGGCCTGACGGGTCTGCCCCATCCCCTTTCCCCCAGAAGCCTGCAGCATCCAGGCAGCCGGAGCTGGGAGAGCTGGCTACGTTCCTGGGCCGCGTAGACCCGTGGTACCAGAGCAACGTCAACACGCTGTGCCCCGCCATCCACAAGCTGGCTGAGATGGTAGGGGAGGGTGAGGGTACCAGGGAGGGAGAGAGGGACGGGAGTGGGGTCTGGGCAGAGGGGAGAACGGAGGAGCCCAAGTAGGCAGCGAGGGTGAAATGGGGGTGAGAGGGGGCCATCTTTTTGCTGCTGCACTTGACCTTTGACCTTAAGAGTCGGGTGGGATGAGACAGGAAGGGAATTCAAGAGAGGGGCCCTAACCAGATAGTGGCTTTGAACTCACTCGGGACACTTACCAGGCTCGTACTTTGGACCAGACCACCGTGGAAAAGACGAAGTAAAATATTCCTTCGTAAGTGTGTAGGGCAGTTATACTCCTTCTTGTGTGAGCTTCCTGTGATCCTTTTTCTTTTTTTATCATTTATTTATTTATTTTTATTTTACTTCACGTTGTGGGATACATGTGCAGAACGTGCAGGTTTGTTACACAGGTATACATGTGCCATGGTGGTTTGCTGCACCCATCAACCCCTTATCTAGGTTTTAAGCCCTGCATGCATTAGGTATTTGTCCTAATGCTCTCCCTTCCCTTGCCCCCAACCCCCAGACAGGCCCCGGTGTGTGATGTTCCACTCCCTGTGTCCATGTGTTCTCATTGTTCAGCTCCCACTTATGAGTGAGAACATGTGGTGTTTGGTTTTCTGTTCCTATGTTAGTTTGCTGAGAATGATGGTTTCCAGCTTCACCATGTCCCTGAAAAGGACATTAACTCGTTCTTTTTTATGGCTGCATAGTATTCCATGGTGTATATGTGCCACAATTTCTTTGTCCTGTCTATCATTGATGGGCATTTGGGCTGGTTCCAAGTCTTTGCTATTGTAAATAGTGCCACAATGAACATACGTGTGCATGTGTCTTTATAGTGGAATGAATCATTTTTCAATGATTGTAACAGCTGATATTTCCTGAGCACTTATGCTGCACCAGGCACTGTTCTAAACACTTACATACAGGGCAGCTCATTTAATTCCCACAGCAGCCCAGAGGCAGGTGCCCCTGTTGGTAGGTACCATTGTCACCATAGCCCCGTTTTACAGATAGAGCAGCTGAGGCACAAAGAGATTAAGTATCTTGCCTGAAGTCACAGAATGAGTGGTGGAATGCCAGTTGGAAACAGGCAGCTTGACTCCAGAGCACCCTCTCCTAACCACAAACCCACACTGCCATACCCCAACCGTGGCTGGCAGTGGGGAGGGAACTCATCTTTTACTGATTTGAAAGGGCTTTTATATAGTAAGAGAATTCTACCTTTTTTGTTGTTACATATGTTGCAGATTTTTTTCCCATAGTTGTAACTTGCCTATCCACTTTTTGACTTGCAGAAGTTTAATACTTGGGTGTAGTCAGACATAGCAGTTTTATTCTTTACAGTTTCTGCCTTTGGAGTCGTGCTTCCAAAAGCTGAAATAAATGTTCACTGATAATTTAACACTTTCCATGTCTCAATTTTTACATTTAATTAATTGCCTATCTGCAGTTAATTTTATTGTTTAATGTGAAGTATGTCATTTTATTTTTTCCAAATGTTGAGCTAGTTGTCCTAAAGCTATTTTGCATAAACCATCTTGCCGCAGAAATTTGAAATGCCACTTTTATCATTTGCTAAATACTTACATGTACTTGTATTTAGTACATGATACTTACATGTGCTTGTATTTAGTACGTGATCCTTACATGTGCTTGTAAGTATTTAGTACATACCTATGCTCTCATTGATTTATTCATTTCTGTACAAATTAGCCTTTTGATATTTTAATATCTGGCTATAGAAGCCTGCCTACCCCATTATTCTTCTTTTTCAAAACTTTTCAGAATATGCTTATTTCTCTTCCTGATAAACTTTAGAATTTCAAGTTTTGTTTTTGTTATTATTTTTAATCCTATTGGATTTCGATTGAAATTTGGGGAGAATTAGCATCTTTCGCATATTGAGTTTTTCTCTCTAGGAGCATGGTGTAGCTCTTCATTTGTCCAAGTGTCCTTATATATCCCTCAGTATAAGTGTAAAGTTTGCATCATACAGCTTCTGTCCAATTCTCACTAAATTTATTACTCGTGTGTGATAGTGTTTCTTACTATTGTGAATGGTATCTTTATGCCATTATATTTGGGTAGTGCCTGCTGCTAATATAAAAGAAAGCTATTGACTTATACACATTTATTTACTTTAGTTTTAAAAACTGCGGTAAAAAATATAACATTAATTTACCACTTTTACATATCTGTTTTTTAACTTGTCACTGTACTGAGCTCTCCATTTTGCTTTATCATTTGACTGATGAGGGTGTCTTCTTACATATTTTATTCGAATAAGGATATTTAGGGGTGCACATTTTCTGGCTTATACCTGATCCGAAAATGTCTTTGCATACACACAAAGACCATTTAGCTGGGTATTAAAATACTTTTTCCTTGAAACTTGGATGCTATTACAGTGGGAACATTTGATGCAGGCCCCATTGGTGCTCCTTTGCTGGTAGCTATTTTTCTCCGCTGGGACACTGTAAGGTTTTCGTTTTCCCCTTCTCCTTGTAATTAACAATTTGAATGGCCCTATGCTTACTCCAAAAGCGGTTTCCACATGAAGATACCAGAAACAATGTGAGCAATGACAGCATTATTAGACTACGTTCATAGCTCCTCAGTGTGACCCTTTCTAAGGGAACAATATTTCAGTACACCAGATGTGAGAGATAGAAGAGGTCTTATAGGATCGGATATGAGTTGGATGAGATCAACTCTGAGCTTCCTTCTAGCCCTGACACTATCACATTCTATGTAGATGTTCTGAAAACCCAGTCACTATGCTTTATCATCATATGGGACCAGGGAAGGACTGGAGGACAAGACGCCTAGTCCATTCCCAATAACACGCAAACCTGAATTGTTTTATTTTATTTTGAGATGGAGTTTCGCTCTTGTTGCCCAGGCTGGAGTGCAATGGCACAATCTTGGCTCACTGCAACCTCCGCCTCCTGGATTCAAACGATTCTCCTGCCTTAGCCTCCTGAGTAGCTGGGATTACAGGAATGTGCCACCACATCTGGCTAATTTTGTATTTTTAGTAGAGACGAGGTTTCTCCATGTTGGTCAGGCTGGTCTCGAACTCCTGACCTCAGGTGACCCGCCCACCTCAGCCTCCCAAAGTGTTGAGATTACAGGTGTTGAGCCACCACACCCAGCCAATTAGTTTATTAATAGATGCAGAGACCACCAGAGCTGAAAGAGACATCAGATCATCTGGTTCAACCTCTCATTTTCTCTAGAAGGACACTCGGGCCTCATAGAGTTTGAATAACTTGCCCACGCCTGCTTGGCCAATGGCAAGTAGCCCATCCGAGCCTAGAACCCACTCCTGGGTCTCTCATTAGATTCACTCTCCAGCATCTTGTCTCCCCCAATCACTTAGCACAGTGCCTCACACATAGCAGTGCTCAGTAGTCTCTGTAGGATTGAAATCAGTCGGATTCCCTAGGGAGGCAGGGCTCTGGACAGGAATATTTTGATTGGGAGTGGAAATTCAGTGGTAGGAAAGGTTTGGAATGTGTTGAAGGACGCACTGGGTTAGTGCATCCCAGAGATGTAGGGGCTTGAAGTTTCTCTCTGAAGAAAATGGCATCTCCCACAATGGCCTTGGGGGAGTTGGTGAAGACAGTCCCTGTCTCCATCACAGCCTCCTTCCCTGGACACATCCCGGACTGTGGACCCCTTCATCCTAGATGTCATCACCTACTACATCCGCATGGGCACCCAACCCATCTATTTCCAGATCTACACAGTCAAGGTAAGCATCCCACTGGAGGCTCCAAGGGACCCCAGGACCCCATCGATTAAATACCCAGGCTCTGGGGAAACACTGGTCACCAGGCCACCAATCATGAACACACCCAGACGCTCTTGGTTATTGACGTTACCTTCTTCATCTCTAAATGAATCAGATCATTATTAACTTCAAGACCTCAAATCCAAGAAGTAGGTCTTCTTTATGTGGAAGGGTTCTCCATGGCCCTGGATCCCTGGAAATCAGGGATAGAGTGATTTGGAAATCACACCAGGAAATGCCACCCTCCCTTCCTCTCTCCAGATCTTTTTCAGTGACCTGAGCCAAGACCCTACTGAGGACGTTTTCCTCATTGAACTGAAGGTGAAGATCCAAGATTCTAAATTCCCCAAAGGTAAGCATCTTCCTCCCTTTTGCCAAAGGTCACCCTGACTCAGCTTCTCCAAACTCTCATCCTTCCACCTCTCACCTGATGATGCCTGCACGCCCACACCCTCAGTGCTTGTCCCTGCTCTGTTCCCTACCTCTGCTGAATGCCAAGGCTGCCCTTGATTCCCTCCAACCCCCACAAGACTGAAAGGCAGCCTGGCCCCCGGAGGTGTCACCTTTCCATCCAGGGAGATGAATGGATGGGTAAACCCAGCAGCTCAGCTCCTGCCCTCAGAGAGGTGGGGAAGTTAGGGCGAGAGGCCTGGGAACCTCCACCCCAAGCCTCTTCTCATCTCCCCACAGATGGCTTTTCACCCAGGAGGAGAGGCGTGGCTGAGGGCCCAGGGGCAGAGCTCTCCCTATGCTACCAGAAGGTCAGTGTGCATGGACGTGGTCAGTAGGTGGCCAAGAGGTACAGCTGGAGGGAGCAGGCCTCTGGGACAAGCAGGGAAGCAGACAGAGCCAAAGGAAGCTTCTGCCCCTTTTCTTGAAGCTGCCCGCAGAGTTCCCCAGCCTTCAGGGAGTTTTGCAGGGATGGGTGGGTTAAGTTGGCCTTACATGTAGACCAGGAGGTGATCAGATTTAAGGAACAAGGGGGCTGACCCCTTGCTAAAAAATATCTTCCTTGCTAGCTGACCAGAGGCTTGAACTGATTTCACTGGAGATTTATTCTTTGGGGTCTGGAAGGCTGAACATACTCTCTAGGACTAGAAGTGCTATAAGCCTTTATCTGCTAGCCCTTATGGGACCTTAGTGACATAGACAAAACCGGGTCTGGCACCGTGGCTCATGCCTGTAATCCCAGCACTTTGGGAGGCTGAGGCAGGAGGATCACTTGAGCCCAGGAGTTCAAGACCAGCCTGGGCAACATAGTGAAACCCCCTGGCTCAAAAAAAAAAAAAAAAAGACTCTCACAGCTGGGGTGGAAAACAGGGGAGAGAGGCAAGACTGTGGATGTGGGGATGCATGGGGAAAGGGTATGTCCTGAGCACCTCCACCTGTTCCTCGATCCCCCTCCTCAGGCCTTGCTTAGCCACCGGCCCCAAGAGGTCACCATTTCCCTGCGGGCCACTGGGCTGATCCTGAAGGCCATTCCAGCCAGCGACACAGAAGGTAAGGAATGGGGAATGCAGAGCAAAGAAAGAGAGAAGAGATGAGAAGGGCAATGCTGGGGAGAGGGCAGAGTGGCAGGAGAAGGGGGAGCCCTCTCAGTCATGGAACTGGAGCCAGGACCAGGACTTGGTGACTGCCTTCAAGTTGCTTGCTGTGGGGTCACCCAGACTCTAGCACTGGCCACTGGATTGAGCCTCAGCAGCCTGCTGAGACATAGCTGGAAGGTGGAGGGACGCCAGGGAGGGGTTGCAGTTGGCCTCCTGCCACAGAATTGGGACTGCAGGACTAGTTGTCTTCTGTTTGGAAATTTAGGACTTTGACTGTCATTCCAAAAAAAATGGAGACAATAGAAAATGCCAATTTATGTGCATATAGTAAATTATAAATATTAGCTCATATTGTGAGCTCCCTGGTCTCCTGGAATAATGCAAAGGATGGCAATATGGATTATGAATATTGCAAACAAACACCAGAGGCCAGGCAGTGAAGCTTGTGAACCCTAGAAAATAGATACTATTAGTATTAGTAACTTTTTACTGGAGAGGAAATGGAAGGAAAGAGAATAACACACCCAACATCACCTCTGTGAGGAAGAATCAGAACTGGAATTCAAACCCAGGTATTCTCATGCAAGAGCCTATGTTCCTTACCACTGCCTCCCCCGGGATTGCCAAATCTCAACAGACTAGACTTAGGGGATGTTATCCGGTGATGCTTGTAGAAGATCATTTTGGAGCAAACAAGTAAGTTCACCCAGGCAGAATTATATCTTGTTCACCATCTATTCCCTTTGTCCATGACATGTCCTAGCATGTGGTAGATACTTGATCAATATTTCTAGAATAAATGAAATGCTACTTTACATTCAAAAATTTGTTTTAAAAATGAATGAACACATTTGGAATATTCCAGAAGAAATACGGAATGAAAATACACATAAGCCAGGCTGGAATGCTCATGAGGAAGCCAACTCTGATCCCTCCTCTCCTTTCCAACCACGAGTATTTACTCCATCTCTGAAATCCACTGTGGCTTTGCTAGCATTCCAGTTAAGGTGCCTTTCTGACAATAATGCATTTGTGTTCATAAGTGGGCATCATAGCTTCACAATTTCCTTAGCATCTGGCACAAAGAAGAAACTCAAGAAATTGTATCACTTCCTAATAAAATTGCTTCCAGGCAAGTTGAATTTGTGAATGACATATAAAACTCCATCACAGCAGGACACTCTTTACCTGCAGCTCTTTAACACCATGAAGGAGACGCATAATTGTGGCAGTAGCTCTTAACCTAGAAGTGGCTCAGGAGCAGACCATCAAGGGCGCGGGGCCAGGGCCAGATGGGCAGGTCTCACACCCCAGCTTTGCCGCTGACTATCTATGTGACCTTGGATGTGTGAACTGTGTCCTCTCTACCTGTTTTTTTTTTCTAAAATGGAGATAATAAGTAGCTACTAATTTGTGTGCATAGGGTAAACGATAAATGTTAGCTCTTATTGTTCAAACTATATTCCTTCCATTTCTCTCACGGACTCTCCCCACTCCCAGCCCTACTCTAGACCCTATCAGAACCAGTCTGATGATGCCAGCACCCTCGGTAGAGCAGACTTCTACAAACCCTCTTTAGTTGGCAGGGAGGGACGAAGCCTACCAGCAGGCACACAGTGATGATTTTTGACACATTATACTCTATTAAGCAACCCTGTCTCTACTAAAAATACAAAAAAAAAAAAAAAATTAGCCAGTGTGGTGGAGCCCGCCCGTAATCCCAGCTACTTGGGAAGCTGAGGCAGGAGAATTGCTTGAACCTGGGAGGCAGAGGTTGCAGTGACCGAGATCATGCCACTGCACTACAGCCTGGGCAACAGAGTGAGACTCTGTCTCAAAAAAAAAAAAAAATATATATATATATATAAAATATATATATGTATATATACACATATATATGTGTGTGTATATATACATATATATGTGTGTCTATATATACACATATATGTGTGTGTATATATACGTATATATGTATATACGTGTGTGTCTATATATACACATATATATGTGTGTGTATATATACATATATACATGTGTGTATGTATATATTCTTATATATGTGTGTATATATGTATATGTGTGTGTGTGTATATATATATATATATGCACAAAAAAAAATAATAATAAAAGAAAGTCAAAGAAACCTTGACCTGTTGGCACTGATGCCCTCCTCACCCACTTGGAGCCTCTGTCCTGTACAACATCCCTGGGCAGGTGCTTCTTTCATTCTTAGCATGCCCAAGAGCTGCAGGAAGTTCAAGAGAACTTCTAGAATTTTATTCCTTTTAAAAAGGGTTGCAGGAGGAGATAATGAAAGGGTAGGGCGTGCGGATTTGGGTTGGTGATGGCCGCTGACCTGAGGATACAGAAACTTGTGGATTCACCAGGGAAGGAAGATGGATGATTGAGAAGGAACCGTAACTTGGCTGGGACCAAGCAGATTCAGGAAGTGGGGGCCCAAGGAGGAGTGACAGGGCTGGGGGTGTCAAGATGGGTTCCTGGAGATCTTGAGACCTAGAATATCAAACTCCCCTACTTCCCTGGAGGTCCATTTACAGCCCCACCAATCTCATTCAGTTTCAGGGTCTAGCCATTGCCCCCTGCCTGCTGCTCCTGTCACAGACCACACGTGTCTGAATGTCAACGTGACAGAGGTTGTCAAGTCCTCCAACTTGGCGGGAAAGTCCTTCTCTGTAAGTACTGAGTAGACTGGGAAAGGGAGACAGCCAGCTGGGACAGCAGTAGGTGGCTGGGAGCCCAGAGGGGAGGGCATTCAGAGAAGGGAACTGACTTCCCAGCCTTTCTGAGCCTTTGCTATTGGAGTGGGTCTTCCTGTTGGAAGGAATCTGCTTTTCAATCAGTCTGTTTGAAGTGCAGAGTGCCCACTGGTATAAGGAAAGCACTTTAAGAGTCAAAGCCCTGCCCTCCATCTGCTGACCATTTGAGGACCCAAGACATACCCAGATGACTGCAAAATGCACCTATGTCCAGTCATCCCAGCCACCACACCACAGCCAGACTCCTAAACAACAATAGCCCAACCTTTGGCCAAATCAGACCAGCTCTCTCAATCCCCTTACCCTTTGCCCTTTAGCCTTTGCTCATATCAACAATTTTTTTTTTTTCCTCAACACGGAGTCTTACTCTGTCACCCAGGCTGGAGTGCAGTGGTGCAATCTTAGTTCACTGCAACCCCCGCCTCTCAGGTTCAAGCAATTCTCCTGCCTCAGCCTCTCGAGTAGCTGGGACTACAGGCGTGCACCACCTCGCCCAGCTAATTTTTGTATTTTTAGTAGAGACAGGGTTTCACCATGTTGACCAGGCTGGTCTCGAATTCCTGACCTCAGGTGATGCACCTGCCGCAGCCTCCCAAAATGCTGGGATTACAGGTGTGAGCCACCACGCCTGGCCAATACTTACTGATACAGACATAAGACTATCCATTTCCTCTCTACCCAATGGCCTCTCTGGACTTCACTTCCCCACTCAGCTTGGCTTTGGTGCCCCATGATTGCGCCTGAACCATGTTCTCACTGATGTCCTCATTCCCATGCACCACCCAGCAGGCTTACACACCGATTTAGGTCAAGCCACCTGCTTAGTCTGTATGCCCAGGTGGCCAAGTGCTTCTGGAATAACCCTGCATCCACATTGATTAGATCCACAGCAAACTCATGACCTCCCCCTCACCCGGATCCTTGGGATCACTCAGCCCTTTCCTCCCCCTCCCCCTCCAGGCTCTTCTCTATCTGTTTGCAGTTTTCTTTCCCCAGCTTTGACCTCTTCCTCTCCACTGCTCCTTCCACTTAGCCTACACATGCTCAGGTCTTTTCCATCTTAAAAGAAAAAAAAAAACTCTGCCATGACCCAACTACCTCTCTAGCTACCCACTGCATCTCTTTCCTTCCCTTCTCAGTCAAGCTCCTTGAAAAGTACTTCTAGAAGAGTTTCCAGCCCCTTATCAATAACTCTTCTACCCACGACCACCTGGTTACACATGTCCTGCTGTGGCAAAGTCACCTCCATGTTGCCAAAACCAGTGGTCACTTTTTAGCCCTTATATTTCTTTATCCTTTAAGATAATGTTTTTGTTTTTTTTGTTTTGTTTTGTTTTGTTTGAGACGGAGTCTCACTCTGTCACCAGGCTGGAGTGCAGTGGCGCAATCTCAGCTCACTGCAACCTCCAACTCCCTGGTTCAAGTGATTCTTCTGCTTCAGCCTCCTGAGTAGCTGGGATTACAGGCACACGCCTCCATGCCCAGCTAATTTTTGTATTTTTAGTAGATACGGGGTTTCACCATGTTGGCCAGGATGGTCTTGAACTCCTGACCTCATGATCCACCTGCCTCGGCTTCCCAAAGTGTTGGGATTACAAGCGTGAGCCACCATGCCTGGCCAAGATAATGTTTTAACCTATAAACAAAAGTTTCATTATTTATTTTGGAAAATATAAAAAAGCACAAAAAGTACTTTCACTAGTAGTCCCAATCCCTGGAGAGAATGACTATTAACATTTTCAGGTGTAATCACCAATCCTTTTTTTCTAGATATTTTAAGATAATTGATAGCTACACTACATACTGGTCTATACCTTGGTGTTTTTAACTCAAAAATATACTAAAGCCTTGTAAATAGGTCTTGATGGGACCTTGCTTTGGTATTAAATATGTTTTGTGTCATTAAGCATATGTCAGTATTTATTATATGATGGTTGCATATACCTGTATAATTATGTAAATAAATTCTAAGATGACATTTAAGTAAGTTCTCATTTTTCACTATTACAAGTGTAGTGTGAGCAATTTCCTTAGGGGTAAGTATGTGCTAAAAATCATGGTTATGTCTTTTTAGAAGAACGCCTAGAAGTGAAATCATTCAGTCAGGTGGCATCCTTTTTATATATTTTGCCAAATTGCCCTCTAGAAAGTCTATACCAAGTTCCAATCTGATTGTAGTGTTTGAGTGCCAATTTTGCAGCACAATTCAGATAGTGATTGATTTTTTCATCTTCACAAATTTGGTGATCAAACTTTTCATTGTTTTGTTTCTTTTATTACCAATTAGTGAAATTGAATACTTTCTTGTATTTCTATTTCTTCATTCTTATATTTCCTATTTGTATTCTCATCCCATACTAATATCCTATTTTATAGTGTGAGGACATTAACCCCTTATTTGTCATAAATTTTGGAAATACTTTTCCCACTTTGTCTTTTGATGCTTTTTTTAACCTAAAATAGCCTTATATTGTGATGTTGCAAAATCTACTAATCATTTTCCTTTAATGATTTCTGACTCTGATATGATTAAACATTATATATGTCTAAAGACCGTATTTCCTTGAATTTAAGGCATACCACAATTTTACATACTACTAAGAAAGAAACAATGCTTCCTAAACTATGGACAATGCTCTCTTATCACATTGGTTGCAAAATACTCCCTAATTAGAGATGTTAAAATGTGTTTTAGAATCAATGAAAATGGCATGCCTGTTTAATAGTAGTATGCTGTTCCTTCCTTGTGGTTTTATTCTTTCTTTTATTTCTTCACTCATTCTAAACATATTTATTTTATAATCTGATTTATGTAATTACATTATGTAAATACATTACATAATTACAGTATTATGTAATTACTCCCAGTAATCTGTAATTACTGGGAGTCTAATCCTTCTGTTTATTGGGTTCACTGACCCCCTCCCCACAGTAGCTTGTTTTTCAATTATGAGTTCATATTTCTTGGGGCTTTATCTGTGAGGAAACTGGGTGGAAAAATTTTCCTTCTAGAGAAATTCTGAATTTGTTTTTGCCGACAGCCTCACTGATGTTATCAACTCAGGACCATATTTTGAGTCCAGTTTTGGCTGAGAAATTGCCAGACCATGAAGATAGTGTACATGTGTACCCCAAATTCATATCTGGACGGGCTTGTAGCTAAAAATTTCCAGGAAAGACTTGCCTTCCTCACTCATCGCACAAGCCAAAGCAGACGGGCTTTTTTCTGTGGTCTTCCCTATTTCTGTGTTTGTTTTTTTGTCTGTTTGTGTCTTTTGTTTTATTTTGCTTTCTAGTCTTTCACTGAGCTTGTAGCCTTCAAGAGTCCCTGCTTCACGTAACCCCACACCATTGCCTCCCATCCCCACGTGGCTATTTAAACCCAAACCCTTTGATTCATGAGTTTATTAGCAAATGCTCCTAGGACAGCCAAAGCATCTGACTTACACAATTTCAACTTCTATGGAATGTATTGACATTTTCTTTGTTGCCTGGTACGTGATCAACCTTTTTTTTTTTTGAGACTGAGTCTCACTCTGTTGCCAGGTTGGAGTGCAGTGGTGAGATCTCGGCTCACTGCAACCTCTGCCTCGCAGGTTCAAGCGATTCTCCTGCCTCAGCCTCCCAAGTAGCTGGGACTACAGGCGTGTGCCACCACATCCTGCTAATTTTTGTATTTTTAGTAGAGATGGGGTCTCACCACGTTGGCCAGGATGGTCTCTATCTCTTGGCCTCGTGATCCGCCTGCCTTGGCCTCCCAAAGTGCTGGGATTACAGGAGTGAATGATCAACTTTTTAATATTCAATGGCAACTAAAAATACATGTTTGTTTTCTATCTATAGAATATATAAAGTATGAAATTTAATTATTAAATCAAACATATTATATTACTGTAGTCTACAAATTTAAAATATTTTTCGTCTACTTCATCTGGCCAAAACTGAGAGAGGTTTGTGGATGTTCCTGCTATGGTTTTGATTTTGTCGATTCTGTCTGGATTTCTTTGAATGTGAACTTTCTTCTAGTTTTTGATGCTGCTGTTGTATAATATGATGCCTTCTTATGCCTAGTCTTTGTATGAGACTTTTTTTTTCTTTTCTCTCTCTCTTTGGAAGCCATAAATACTTAATTTCAGAGAAGATTCTGAATGTCACAAGAATATACCTTGGTGGGATCTTTTTTCATTCATCATTTTGGACCTTTGATGGACATTCCCAATCTGGAGACTCACATCTTTCAATTCTCAGATATTTTCTAACACAATCTTTAAAATAATTTCCTTCCCTTTATTTCTTTGCTTTCTCTTTCTGGAACTATGAATAGTAGGATGTTTGACCTCCTAAATTAATGCTCTAATTTTCTCATCTTTTTTCTCCCATTGTCCTTCTTTGTCATTTCTTCAATTTTGGGGGAGTTTTCTTCAAATTCATTTTTTGAAAATTTAGGCTATTTAAGGACTCTTTCTTGTTTTATGGTTATTTGTTGTCTCTCCTAATATGGTCTCTTGACTGGGCACGGTGGCTCATGCCTGTAATCCAAGCACTTTGGGAGGCAGAGGAGGGCGGATCACGAGGTCAGGAGATTGAGACCAGCCTGGCCAACATGGTGAAACCCCACCTCTACTAAAAATACAAAAATTATCTGGGCGTGGTGGCGCATGCCTGTAATCCCAGCTACTTGGGAGGCTGAGGCAGGAGAATCATTTGAATCTGGGAGGCGGAGGTTGCAGTGAGCCGAGATCACGCCATTGCACACCAGCCTGGGCAACAGGGTGAGACTCTGTCTCAAAAAAAAAAAAAAAAAAAAAAAATCTCTCTCTTAACTAAAGAGTGGAGCACTAAAAACCTGGGTCAATGGTGGGCTTCTCAGTGGGCAGTCAGAAGGCCATGGTCCTTTCTGTGGGGGGATCCCAGATGTCAGTATCTGCAAGTCTCTTTGCTAGGATAGTTTTGTTTTTCCAGAAATGAGTCCTCTGGGCTCCTGCCTCATCGAGTAAAGGGGGCCAGGGATGAGGGGTGGATAAGCCTGCTTATTATGCCTGTCACTCTGGAGCTGGGATAATTTCACTTTCTCTTTTCCAATTTGGATGCCTTTTATTTCTTTCTCTTGTCTGACTGCTCTAACTAGGACTTCTGTTATGTTGAATAGGAGTAGTGACGGTGGGCATCCTTGCCTTATTCCAGTTCTTAGAGGTAATGCTTTCAATTTTTCCCCACTCAGTGTGATGTTGACTGTGGGTTTGTCATATATGGCTTTTATTATTTTGAGATATGTTCCTTCTATTGCTACTTTGGTAAGGGCTTTTATCATGAAGAGATGCTGGATTTTATGAAATGCTTTTTCTGAATTTATTAATACAATCACATAATTTTTGTTTTTAATTATGTTTTTGTGGTGAATCACATTTATTGATTTGTGTATGTTGAACCAACCTTGCACTGTTGGAATAAAACTCACTTGATTGCAGTGCATTACCTTTTTGATTCACTGTTGAATTTGGTTTGCTAGTACTTTGTTGAGGATTTTTGCATCTATGTTCATCAGGCATATTGGTCTATAGTTTTTTTTGTTGTTGTTGTGTTCTTGCCTAGCTTTGGTATCAGAGTGACTGACCCTGGCTTCATAGAATGAATTAGGGAGGATTCCCTTCTTCTCAATGTTTTTTGAACGGTGTCAGTAAGATTAGTATCAGTTCTTCCTTGTATGTCTTGTAGAATTCCACTGTGAACCCATCTGCTCCTGGGGTTTTTTTTAATTGAGAGTTTTTTTATTACTAATTCAATTTCATTACTCATTATTGGTGTGTTCAAGATTCTATTTCCTCTTGGTTCAATCTTGGGAAGTTGTATGTTCCTAGATAAATGGAATTTATCCATTTCCTCTAGATTTTCCTGTTTGTGTGCATAGAGATGCTTATAGGTCTCTGATGATCTTTTGCATTTCTGTTGTATCAATTGTAATGATACCTTTCTCATTTCTGATTGTGCTTATTTGATTCTTCTCTCTTTTTTTCTTGGTTAACCTAGCTAGTGGTCTATCAATTTTGTTTATCATTTCAAAGAACCAATTTTTCATTTCATTGATCCTTCATATTTTTTTGTCCCAATTCCATTTAGTTCTGCTCTGATCTTTGTTGTTTTCTTCTGCTAGCTTAGGGTGTGGTTTGTTCTTATTTTTCTACTTCCTTGACATGCAACATTAGGTTATTGATTTGAGATCCATCTTTTTTATATAGGCATTTAACACTATAAACTTCCCTCTTAGCACTGCTTTTGATGTACTCCAGAGGTTTTGGTATGTTGTGTCTCTATTTTCATTCATTTCAAAAATTTTTTTATTTCTGCCTTAATTTTATCATTGATGCAACAATCATTCAGGAGCAAATTATTTAATTCTCATGTATTTAAATAGTTTTGAGGGTTCCTCTTGGTGTTGATTTCTAGTTTTATTCCACTGTGGTCTGAGAAGTTACTTGATATGACTTCAGGTTTTTAAAAAATTTATTGAGACTCACCTTGTGGTCTAGCATATGGCCAATTTTTGAGTATGTTCCATGTGCAAATGAGAAGAATTACCCTTTGCAGTTGTAGAGTAGATTGTTCTGTAAATGTCTGTTAGGTCCATTTGGTCTAGAGTCCAATTTAAGTCCAGAGTTTCTTTGTTGATTTTCTGCCTTGATAATTTATCTAGTGCATCAATGGAGTACTAAAGTCTCCCTCTATTATTCTATTGGTGTCTGATGTGGTTTGGCTGTGTCCACGCCCAAATCTCATCTTGAATTCCCACATGTTGTGGGAGGGACCAAGTTGGAGGTAATTGAATCATGGGGGTAGGTCGTTCCTGTGCTGTTCTTGTGATAGTGAATAAGTCTCACGAGATCTGATGGTGGTATAAGAAGGAGTTTCCCTGCACAAGCTCTCTTTTTGCCTGCTGCCATCCATCTAAGATGTGACTTGCTCCTCCTTGCCTTCTGCCATGATTGTGAGGCCTCCCCAGCCATGTGGAACTGTAAGTCCATTAAACATCTTTCTTTTGTAAATTTCCCAGTCTCAGGTATGTCTTTATCAGCAGTGTGAAATGGATTGAGTAAATTGGTACCAGTAGAATGGGGTGCTGCTGAAAAGATACCTGAAAATGTGGAAGCAACTTTGGAACTGGGTAACAGGCAGAGGTTGGAACAGTTTGGAGGGCTCAGAAGAAGACAGGAAAATGGGAAAGCTTGGAACTTCCTCGAGACTTTTTGAATGGTTTTGCCCAAAATGTTGATAGCGATATGGACAATAAAGTCCAGGCTAAGGTGGTCTCAGATGGAAATGAGGAACTTGTTGGGAACTGGAGCAAAGGTGACTCGTGTTATATTTTAGCAAAACTGGTGGCATTTTTGTGGAACTTTGAACTTGAGAGATATGATTTAGGGTATCTGGCAGAAGAAACTTCTAAGCAGCAATGCATTCAAGAGGTGACTTGGGTGCTGTTAAAGGCATTCAGTTTTATAAGGGAAGCAGAGCATAAGAGTTTGGAAAATTTGCAACCTGACAATGCAATAGAAAAGAAAATCCTACAGACACTTCTCAAAAGAAGACATTTATGCAGCCAAAAAACACATGAAAAAATGCTCATCATCACTGGCCATCAGAGAAATGCAAATCAAAACCACTATGAGATATCATCTCACACCTGTTAGAATGGCAATCATTAAAAAGTCAGCAAACAACAGGTGCTGGAGAGGATGTGGAGAAATAGGAACACTTTTACACTGTTGGTGGGACTGTAAACTGGTTCAACCATTGTGGAAGTCAGTGTGGCGATTCCTCAGGGATCTAGAACTAGAAATACCATTTGACCCAGCCATCCCATTACTGGGTGTATACCCAAATGACTGTAAATCATGCTGCTATAAAGACACATGCACACGTATGTTTGTTGCGGCATTATTCACAATAGCAAAGACTTGGAACCAAGCCAAATGTCCAACAATGATAGACTGGATTAAGAAAATGTGGCACATATACACCATGGAATACTATGCAGCCATAAAAAATGATGAGTTCATGTCCTTTGTAGGGACATGAATGAAATTGGAAACCATCATTCTCAGTAAACTATCGCAAGAACAAAAAACCAAACACCGCATATTCTCACTCATAGGTGGGAATTGAACAATGAGATCACATGGTCACAGGAAGGGGAATATCACACTCTGGGGACTGTGGTGGGGAGGGGGGCAGGGGGGAGGGATAGCATTGGGAGATATACCTAATGCTAGATGACAAGTTGGTGGGTGCAGCGCACCAGCATGGCACATGTATACATATGTAACTAACTTGCACAATGTGCACATGTACCCTAAAACTTAAAGTATAATTAAAAAAAAAAAAAAGAAAGAAAAGAAAATCCTATTTTTTGAGGAGAAATTCAGGCTGGCTGTAGAAATTTGCATAAGTAATGAGGAGCCAAATGTTAATCCCCAAGACAATGGGGAAAATGTCTCCAGGGCATGTCAGAGGTCTTCACAGCAGCCTCTCCCATCACAGACCCTGAGACCTAGGAGGAAAAAATGGTTTCATGGGCTGGGCCCAGGATACCCGTGCTGTGTGCAGCCTAGAGACTTGGTGTCCTGCATCCCAGCTGCTCCAGCCATGGCTGAAAGGGACGAATGTAGAGCTCAGGCCGTGGCTTTAGAGGGTGCAAGCCCTAAGCCTTGGCAGCTTTCACGTGGTGTTGAGCCTGCAAGTGCGCAGAAGTCAAGAATTAGGGTTTGAGAACCTCCATCTAGATTTCAGAGGATGTATGGAAATGCCTGAATGCCCAGGCAGAAGTTTGCTGCAGGGGCAAGGCCCTCATAGAAAACCTCTGCTAGGGCAGTGCAGAAGGGAAATGTGGGGTCAGAGCCCCCATGCAGAGTCCCTGCTGGGGCTAGGAGCTGTGAGAAGAGGGCCACCATCCTCCAGACCCAGAATGATAGATCCACTGACAGCTTGCACATGTGCCTAGAAAAGCTGCAGACACTCAACGCCAGCCCATAAAAGCAGCTGGGAGAGAGGCAGTACCCTGCAAAGCCATAGGGGCAGAGCTGTCCAAGACCGTGGGAACCCACCTCTCACAACAGTGTGACCTGGATGTGAGACATGGAGTCAAAGGAGATCATTTTGGAGGTTTAAGATTTGACTCCCCTTCTGGATTTCAGACTTGCATGGGGCCTGTAGCCCCTTTGTTTTGGCCAACTTCTTCCATTTGGAATGGCTGTATTTACTCAATGCCTGTACCCCTGTTGTATCTAGGAAGTAACTAACTTGCTTTTGATTTTACAGGCTCATAAGCAGAAGGGACTTGCCTTGTCTCAAATAAGACTTTGGACTTTGGACTGTGGACTTTTCAGTAAATGCTGAAATGAGTTAAGACGGGGGACTGTTGGGAAGGCATGATTGGTTTTGAAATGTGAGGACATGAGATTTGGGAGGCGCCAGCAGTGGAATGATGTGGTTTGGCTGTGTCCCTACCCAAATCTGATCTTGCATTCCCAAATGTTGTGGGAGGGGCCTGGTGGGAGGTAATTGAATCATGGGGACAGGTCTTTCCCATGCTGTTCTCGTGATAGTGGGTAAGTCTCATGACATCTGATGGTGATATAAGAAGGAGTTTCCCTGTACAAGCTCTCTTTTTGCCTGCTGCCATCCATGTTAGATGTGACTTTGCTCCTCCTTTGCCTTCTTCCATGATTGTGAGGCCTCCCCAGCCATGTGGAACTGTAAGTCCATTAAACCTCTTTCTTTTGTAAATTTCTCAGTCTCAGGTAAGTCTTTATCAGCAGTGTGAAAATGGATTAATACAGTGGCTATCTCTTTGATCTAGTAGTATTTAGGAATCTGGGTGCTCCAGTGTTGGGTGCATATATATTTAGAATTGTTATGTCTTCTTGTTGAATTGATCCCTTTATCATTATAGATGACCTTGTCTTTTTTTACTGTTGATTTAAACTCTGTTTTATCTGATATAAGTATAGCTACTCCTACTTGTTTTTGGTTTGATTTGTGTGAAATATCTTTTTCCACCCCTTAGAGTGTAAATGTCTTTAACAGTTAGGCAGATTTCTTGTATGCAGCATACAGTTGGATCCTGTTTTTCTAATCCATTCCACCAGCCCATATCTTATTGATCCCCTACTTCAACCTCTTGAGTAGTTGAGACCACAGGTGCAAGCCACTATGCCCAGCTAATTTTTTAATTTTTTGTAGAGAAGAGGTTTCACTATGTTGCCCAGGCTAGTCTCAAATTCCTGGACTCAAGTGATCCTCCTACTTTAATGCTTGGAACTCAAGCATCCCAAAGTGCTGGGATTACAGGCGTGAGCCACTGTGCCCAGCTGAGCCTGTATCTTTTAAGTGGAGCATTTAGTCCCTTTACATTTAAGGTTAGTATTGATATGTGAGGTTTTGTTCCTGTCATAATTATTACCTAGTTGCTTTGCAGTCTTGTGTAATTGTTTTATAAGACCTACATGCTTTATACTTTCTTGTGTTTTTATGACAATGAGTATCACCCTTTTCTTTCCATGTTTAGAAATCCTTTGAGCATTTCTTGTAGGACCTGTCTAGTAGTGACAAATTTCCTTAGTGTTTGCTTGTCTGGTAAATACTTTATTTCTCTTTCATTTATGAATTTAGTTTAGCAGGATACAAAATTCTTGGCATCTTTTTTTCTTTAAGAAGACTGAAAATAGAACCCCAGTCTCTTCTGGCTTGCAAGGTTTTGGGTGAGAAGCCTGCTGTTAGTCTGATGGGATTCTCCTTTTAGGCAATTAGACAAAATATGTATATTTGAAGTTATGTTTATATGTTAATACTCCAATGAAGCTGGCTTCTAGCACTGTCATAAATGTTTTCCCCAGTTTTATATTCCTTTGGTCAATTTTGAATGGAATTCCATCACTAGAGCTGAAGCCCTGTACTCTGAGTCTTTAAATACCCTAAAATCTATAAATTCAGAGACAACACTTTCTTATAGACTTTCTTCTACATGCCTGGCTATTACTTGTTGGCCTCATTTCCTGAACTCCTTTTCCTAGATCCTTAAGTAGCTACTGTCCTCAATTTCTATCCATGGCTCACTTTTTTCATTTCCTGGACTATCGAACTCACAAGGATTTAGTTCCATTTGTTAAGTCCTCCCAAATCTGTATCTTCTGCCCTGACATTCATACCTGAGTTTTTGACTCCTGCATTGAACTAAGTTAGCGTGATCTGGATGTCCCACAATACCACAAACTCAAGATATTAAAAATCAAAGCCAGTACTTTCTAATAGTTAAGAGCTCTCTAGAGCCAGATTGTCTGGATTCAGATCTTGCCTCTGCCATTTACCAGTTATATGATGTTAAGCAAGTTAATATCTCTGTGACTCAGTATCATTTCATAAAAAGGGGAGGCAGTCATTCCTCAGTATCCATGGGGATTATTTCCGGGACCCCCAAGGATACAAAAATCCATGGATGCTAAAATCTCTTACTGTTGGCCCTTTGTATGTGCAGGTTCCACATATGCAGATATGGAGGGACAGCTATAATAACATTACCTACCTCATCCAGTTATGAGGATTGATTGTGGCATGCGAAGCTCTTAGAAGAGTGCTTGGCTAAAGTAAACATTATGTATGTGTTAGCAGTCATTTTTATTTAATCTCCTCCTTATATCTCCTGTCTCATTTAATGGTACCATCATTAACCAATCACCTCTGCCGGAAACCCAGGAGTCATCCCTGGTGCCTCCTCTTCCTCACTTTCCTTTGTCCTGATGGAACACTTCTCAAATCTCTCCCTTCTTTGTCCTCTCTATTCTGGTCCAGCTTGGTTGGCCAACTGTCCCTGTTTGCCTGGGACTAAAGGGGTTTCTTGGACTTGGGACTTTGAGTGCTAACACCAGGAAAGTCCCAGGCAAATCAAGCAAGTTGGTCACCCCAAGTCTGACCTTCATCTATCTCCTTCCAGCTGGTCTCCCCGGCAATACTCTGATCCTCCTTAAGTCCACCTTCCTGCCCATGTTATTCCATACTTAAAACTCCTCCATCTTCTCCCATTCTCCAGGGGCAGAAAAACTCTTCAGTGTTGCATAGCTTCACTCCCCTTCTTCTCCATCTGCAGCTTTGGGCACTCCCTGGAGGCTCTTCCCACCACGTGTTGGGAAGTGTTCCTGAAGTCGCATCCCTGTGCCTTTGCTCATGCTAGTTGCCTGACCTGAAACCTCATTCCTCCCTTCCACCTGCCCACCTTCTTTTCATAATTCCTACTCATCCTACAAGTTGAGACTCAGGTGTCATCTCCCTCAGGAGGCCTTTCCTAATGCTTTTCCCCCTTCCTTCCACATCCTCCACCCTCCTCCCCTCACCTAGGTGAGCTAACTGTACCACCTCTGTGCTCCCATAGGACCCTGGGGACACAGCTATGGAAACATTTGTGACACTATAAATGGCATGATCTTTGTATGTCAATGGCCTGCAAACTCCCTAGACTCAGGATCCTCATCTTAGTTGGTGTGGTGTCTGGCCTGCAGCAGGGCCTCACCAGATGTTTGTTGAGTCATCTAATCCACCTTCCACCTCATCCTAGATCTCAAGCCGGAACTGGAAGCTGACCCTTTCTGAGGCAGCCTATCCACTGTAGGAGAGCTCTGATTGGCTGAGAGGTCTGCCTTGAGCTGAAATCTGTCTTCGTATAGGGCAGCCCAATATTGAAGTTTTAGGCTCCAAAGTGGACCTATTTACCCTTCTGTTGCATTTCCTCTTTCAAAGTTCCTTAAAGTGGTTTCTGTTTTTAATGACCTCTTTAAACAACCTGGTCAGGGGCTTTTTGAAAGTCTAAACTTATCACTTCAGCAAGTTCCCTTTTATCCCTACAGGGACTTGCTAGGGGAAAATTCCAGTAGCTGTGCTTTCCTCTTAGAACCAGGCAGGTCCACATACATGTTTTGTCCACATGGACTGGATGATAACCACTGAGGGGAAGCTCATGGTGAGCTGGAGTAAGAAGGCAGAGACAGCTTGAAGAATGGCATGGGGGCAAGGGCCTGTGGCTAGCTCAGTAAGTTTAAGGGTCAGATATGACCTTAGCTGGATTGGAAGTTTGAAATAGAAGAGAAGTGGGAAATAAAGCAGAAACAGAAGAACTGGGGCTTTGGGGTATGTTGTTAAGCCACCAACAGAGAACAGGAGACAATTAGCAGCACTTTGCCCATTCCTTAGTCTTACAGAGAGTGGGATCCTTTGCAAATTCTGCATCTGGCCCTTTCCACTGGCTCCCATGGCTTCATTTATAGACTAAAATCTAAGACTCTTGTGCTCCTTATGGGCCAAAGCCAAGCAGGTAGAGTGTGTCTAGGTGTGCAGACCACAAAGGGAAATGAAAGGCATCTGCCCACACCGCAGGCAGGTGGGAGGAGGCCCAGAGACTGTGTGTGATTACCTAGAAGGTGGGGCTAGGTCCATGGGCAGGGCGTGGAGGCCCAAATCCTGCCAGAGACACGTAGAGCAGCCTGATGCTAAAGAAGGAACACCAAGTTGAGAGTCAGAGAGCTGGCCCCATGGCTACCACTGTGCAGGCTTCAGTGGGTCACATTCGATCCCCAGTCACCTAACCTATGGAAACCATGCATCTCTCTCACCAGGTGCAATCAGTTCAGGTGCAATTCCATTCATTATGGCAAATAGAATGTACCTGGCTTTCCCCCACCCTCCCCCAGCTCATGCAGGACTTCAGCCCCCTGCAGTCTCTCCAGGTATTTTTGGAGGGTCACGAGTGACATTCCAGTATCAACAATCATTCCATTAGCTGTCCAGTCAGTGCCTACTAGGTTCCACTGCCTGCCCCCCTGACCACAACCTCCCACTGTGCCTGACAGCTCCAGAGCACAGAGCACTAAAGGTGCCACAGGCTCTTTTTCTTTTTTTTTTTTTTGAGACAGAGTCTCATTCTGTTGCCCAGGCTGGAGTGCAGTGGTGCAATCTCAGCTCACTGCAATCTCCGCCTCCTGGGTTCAAGCGATCCTCCTGCCTCAGCCTCTCAGGTAGCTGGGACTACAGATGCCCGCCACTACACCTGGCTAATTTTTTTGTATTTTTGGTAGAGATGGGGTTTCACCATGTTGGCCAGGCTGATCTCGAACTCCTGACCTCAGGGGATCTACCCACCTTGGCCTCCCAAAGTGCTACGATTATAGGCGTGAGCCACCGCGCCCGGCCAAGGTGCCACAGGTTCTGTTGGCACCAGGGGAGAAGCCCCCTCTCCCCTGAGTGTTACCCTCTGTCATGGAGTTGCCCCGTCTTACAGAGGTTTTGTTAAATCTGTCTTTACTCACAGCTCACCCATTCAGACGCACAGGAGTCTATGCATAGCGGGGTGATAGGTGGGGGCTTGGCCTAGGGGACAAACCAAGAAGAGAAAGAACCCACAGTAGGTTCCCCTTCCCCTCTGACACCTGGGACTTCATCACTGAGTCCATGAGTCATGCTTGGCTCCTTCTTGGAAAATTATAATTAATAAGAGTTCTTAACAGTGTCTTGGGCTCTGTTCCAAGCACTTAATATATACTATCTCATGTAATCTTCACAACAATCCTAAAAGGTAACACAGAGAGATTAAGAAACATGCTTAAGGTCACACAGCTAGTAAGTGGCAGAACCGGGATTAGAGCCTGGGCAGCCTGGCTTAGAGACTATGCTCTTACCCTCCGCCCAGTGGATCCTCCATGGCCTGTCCACAGACTTCTGGCTGGCCTACCCCCATCCCCTAAAAGTTCAGCTGAAATGCCTGGACACGTGTGAACTCCTAGTTCAGGCTGCTGCTCGTGCCTCTGCTAGATGACATTGAACAACTCAGTGGCTGTTCTCAGCCCTGCCTACACTCAGGAGCTTTTTAAAAAATGCCCGTACCTGGGCTCAATTCTATGCCACTTGAATCAGAATCTCCAATATTATGTTTTTGAAAATTGATTCTTATGGGCAGCCAGGGTTAAGAACACTTGAATGAGATGGTCTCTGAGGCCTCTGGCAACTCCAGGGTTCTGTGGTTGTAAATTACCCAAAGTCTGTGTGTGGGATGAACCACAACCTCTGAAAGCTCCACCTGGAACCCACAATGCTCCAAGTTCTCTGCCCAATGGGAGGCGACCTCTCTGGAGCTGCTCCCTCAGGTCAGGAGTTATAAGGATGCCTGGGGGTGCTTTCCTTCGGCTTGGTCTGAGCTTGGGGTCTTTGGCTGCTTTCTAGACCCTCTGTGTCTGCAGCAGGTAAATAATGTTGTATGTGATTTAATGCTGAGAACCGGGGTCAAGACTTTTAAAACCCCTGAAATACTCCCCAAATTCCATATACATTAACACGTCTGTCATAGAGGAGGTGCTCGGAAAATGTTGAAGAAATCAACACTCAAGTTCAGGTAACTTGACAACCTGGCAAGCACTATCCACAGCATTCCCGTTTGTGTTCAAAATCAAGGACGGCAGGCTGGGAAAAGAACTGGAAGAACGATGTGAGATCCAAGGGCAAGGGCAGCCTAGAAGCAGTTTGTGCAGGGTTGTCACTCCTCAGTCACTTGCAGGAGGAGAGCTGGGGACCCCATGTGCTGGACTGAAGAAATACACCAGATTCCAGGGTAGGAGATGTTGGCAGGGCCACCTGTTGAGCAAAGGCAACACTCACACGTGTGATCTCTCTGCTGCAGACAGTGACCAACACCTTCAGGACGAAAAATATCCAGATCCAGAGCCAGGACCAGAGGCTGCTGACACTGTCACTGGACAAGGACGATCAACGCACTTTCAGGGATGTGGTCAGGTGAGGCTGGGCCTGCCAACCCTAGATGTCCAGGGCCCGTGGGACAAACTGAAGCAGGAGCCAGCTCCTGCCATCTCCTGCCTCTAGCTCAAGGCACCTCATCGGAGGTAGATCCTGTGGCCAGGCAGGTAACCTTGGTGAGGATGGACTGAGGCCACTGCCCTATGCCTTGGATCCAGGAAGTCGAGGCAAATGAATGGCAGACCCAGGGCAGCAGCTGATATTGCATTTTCCCCAGATGCCTCTGCATACACTCAGCCTGCAGCCTCCTGATCCAGTCCCCTCTGCAGGCATGGGCCCCTCCCACACAGGCTGACCTTCTGTGGCATCTGTGTCCCAGTTAGCCGACCCTTACTGGCTTCCCCTCGGGAGGTGTGTTTGGGTAAGGGAGGCATAGGCAGAGTTACTTGCTCCAAGTGTCTCCTTTCCCGGTGAACCCCAGGCCCAGGTTTTTCTTTCTTGTCCTGATTCTTCCTCTTTCTTCTCTGTAGCCGCCTCCTCTATGCCCTACAATAACAGCTCTGCCTTTCAAATGCCCTAGGCAATCTGATCCCTCAGACGGGTCACCTGAGCTGGTCTCTCTCCACCCACAGATTCGAGGTTGCTCCCTGCCCAGAACCATGTTCTGGGGCCCAGAAGTCCAAGGCACCGTGGCTCAATTTGCATGGGCAACAGGAGGTGGAAGCAATCAAAGCCAAGCCCAAGCCCCTTCTGATGCCCATCAACACATTCTCTGGTATTGTCCAGTGAGCCTGCAGGGACAGCAGGCCCAGGAGGAAGGATACACTACCCCACCAACGCCAAACACTCACACCAACAGCCAGAGCAAGGCCCGGCTCCACACGGCAGCTTTGGCCTTGACCAGGAGCCAGCGAGTGCCTGGGAGCACAGGGAGCCTACCCTGGGGGCTATGACGAGGAAGGGCCCACATGGAGGTCTACGGATGGCCCGGGCAATGCTGTCGCTGCTTGAGAACATACACACCAAGCCCAGCTTCTCACACAAATGTCTACTCCTTCATTTAGCTTCAATTCCCACTTCTCCCACTGTCCTCTCCCACCCAAGCTCCCCATCCAGCCCTTAAAACCAGGGTTAAAGCTGCTGTCTTGGCCAGAGCCCTGTGGCCTAGGGGAAAATTGGAAGCAAGGAACAGCAACAGCACCACCTCCCTCCCAAGTCTCTTCCCTTCCCACTCTCAGGCCACTGCCCACCTCACTCAGTCCAGGCAGGTGTCTCTATCAGGTGAGAGAAAAATGTCAGACTCAATAAATGTACACTGAAGTCTTTCTGCTTTCATCTCATACCTGGCAATATTTATATGTTAATAGGAATCATCAGGGCAGTCCTTTATATAACCCATTGAGTCCTCTTGGGCCAGGTAAGAGTTCTGTGAAGTATAAACTGGTGTGTTCTGTCTCCTGCCCCTTGCTTACTCTGTCACTGCTCTGGAGTGCAGTGGCACAATCACAGCTCACTGCAGCCTCCATCTCTCAGGCCCAAGCGATCCTCCCACCTCAGCTTCTCAAGTAGCTGGGACCACAGGTGCATGACACCATGCCCTACTACATTTGGGATTTTTTGTTTTGGGGCCTTTTTTTTTTTTTTTTTTTGACAGTCTTGCTCTGTCACCCAAGCGGGAGTGCAATGGCATGATCTCAGCTCACTGCAACCTCCACCTCCCGGGCTTAAGCGATTCTCCCTGCCTCAGCCTCCCAAGTAGCTAGGATTACCGGCATGCACCACCATGCCCTGCTAATTTTTGTACTTTTAGTAGAGACGGGGTTTCACCATGTTGGCCAGGTTGGTCTCAAACTCCTGACCTCAGGTGATCTGCCCGCCTCAGCCTCCCAAAGAGCTGGGATTACAGGCATGAGCCACTGCACCCGGCCGTTTTGGGGCTTTTTTTTTTTTTTCCTGTAGAGATGAGGTCTTCCTAAGTTGCCCAGGCTGGTCTTGAATTCCTTGGTTCAAGGGATCCTCCCACCTCGGCCACCCAAAGTGCTGGGATTACAGGCATGAGCCACCACACTGGCCAAGCCAGAGATTAAAGACACCAAAATTCTTGGCTTTTATGTTCAAAAACTTACATCCAAGTGTAAAATAGAAAGATCAATGACACATCTTCAGTTTCTTCATCCCCAGAAATAGGTATGGTGTGGGGGGAGAGTAACAGAGAAAACAAAAATGCTTGGACTTGAGTCCTATCACCTGTAGAAGATTCCCTTTTAAGTTTGGGAATCCAAGAATAGAGAAGAGGGCACCTTGCTTTGGGCCAAATTGCCCCAGGAGTGGAAGCAAGTCTCAATGGCAGGATACCTTCTCAATGCCAAGGGGAGTGTAAGATGGACCACCTGGGGTGCAGAGCCAGAGGGGTCCAAGGTCAGTCTTAGAGAGAGTCCCTGTGCTTGTACAGGACATGGGAAGCAGGCGGAGATTTTCTCGGGTGGCTGAAAGCAGGCAAGCTCAAAGGGAAAATGGTGCAGCTGCAGGCAGCAGTGTGGAGCATGGCACCTGAAGGCCGGGTGCAGAATTGTAGGCACCTCCACAGACTCCAGCATGGTGCAGTGAGGGAGGGAGCCTGGAGGATGCCATTCACTCCATTCTCACTGCCCCCACCCTGACTGATGGTTTTACTTGCCTGAAGCAATCCAGGTGTTTAGCCCAAGTTCCTGGGCAACATGGGCAGCCAGAGGCTGGGCGGGGCCCTTGGTCTAGCTCCAGGTGCACCCTGCAGGCCCCAGGACATGCCCCTCGCACACCTGCACATATCCAGGCACATTGGAGTCTGACATCTGCCTCCCAGTGGAGATGAACCCAGGACAGGTCAGGACTGAGAAGTGGATGGATGCGCTATCCTCCACTGAGGCTGCCCACAGAAGAACCCAGGGAGGGGCGGGAGTAGGGCAATCATTAGTGTGACTGAGGTGGTTTTAAACCTGAAATGATTGCAGTAGCACTGAATTTGAGTGAGTTTACCTGGAGGAGACTAGATTTTATTTTTCCTGCCATTGGTGTGATATAAACGGATTCATACCAATTTCATCACCAATCATTAGGTTTTCAGTAGATGTCTGCAGAGTTTACCAGTTTTTTAGGTTAAGTGAGGCCCCTGGGCCTGCTCCCCAACATACTCTCTACCAGCTGACAATGCAGGCAAGTCATAGGCCGAATTCCCTTACACATAGACATGTGTTGGCAAGCAGTTCCACTCCACCCCCAGCCAAATTAGGTGCTCTGAGCAAACCTTGTATGAAAAGTTTACTGAATCAGGGGCTGCATACTGGACCATTTTGAAGCAAAGCCTATAGCATCCTTCCAAAGGGTTTGGACTACTGGCATCTCTAGATTTTTTTTTTTTTTTTTTTTTTGAGATGGAGTCCCACTCTGTTGCCCAGGATGGAGTGCAGTGGCGTGATCTCGGCTCACTGCAAGCTCCACCTCCCGGGTTCATGCCATTCTCCTGCCTCAGCTGCCCAAGGAGCTGGGACTACAGGCACCCACCACCACACCCAGCTAATTTTTTTGTATTTTTAGTAGAGACAGGGTTTCACCGTGTAAACCAGGATGGTCTCGATCTCCTAACCTCGTGATCCACCTGCCTCGGCCTCCCAAAGTGCTGGGATTACAGGCGTGAGCCACCGCACCCGGCCATCTCTAGATTATTATAGCCTGTTCCAGCAAGAGAGGAAATGCCTTCAAAAAAATTGTCTCCAATCCAGGTGACTTGGACACCACTAATTTCACCAGTGAAAAACTATTTCTAATATCTATTATGTCCATTAGTGAAGACACTTCTGTTGATTTAAGATTGTCGACGTGCTTGTACTAGCTGTCTCTGTCTTTTTGATGAAATGCTAGCTAACCACCTCAAGTGTGTGTACTCTCAAACAGGGCACCAGACCACCCTTAGGTGTAGATTAAAACTGTGCAGCACATACATATGGCTCTGGGGACTGCCATGTGCTGGCGATCAGCTGCAAGGAGTTCCCCTGGACGACTGCCATCAGCTGTCAGCCCTCCTTAGGGACTGTCCCAGCTGGAGACAACCATGTCACCCAAGGTCATGCCATTTCCGAGGGCAGTATGCATCCAATGAAACAATTCTAGGCCCCGGGGACAAAAATACCTGCCTTCCTGGAGCTTGGATTCTGGTAGAGACAGACAATAAACAAAGTCAACACATGAAATATAAGCCCGTAGTGCCTTGGACAGTGATAAGTTCTAGAGAGAACGATCAAGTAGGGCAGGGGAGTGGGAGTCTTGGGGGCGGGGTGGGTACAGGGGTATGGGATTTGCGATGTCAGAGTGGACCGTGTTGATCTCTGTCTGTGGTTGGTCACTGATCAGGGTGCATTCCGGTACAGACCTGAAGAAGATGAGGGAGACAGCCTGGTGGATACCATTCATTCCATTCTGGCTCCCCCCCGCCGACTCTGACGGTTTTACTTGCCTGAAGCAGTCCAGGCGTTTAGCTCAGGCTCCTGGGCTACATTGGCAGCCAGAGGCCAGGCGGGGCCCGAGGCCTAGCTCAGAGCGCACCCTACAGGCCCCCGGACGCGCCCCTAGCGCACCTGCGCACGTCCGGGCAGGTGGCCCGCGGAGGCGGTGGGACGTGGCAGGTGCGGCTCGCAGGTGCGCTGGCCCCGCCCCCACCTTCGCCCCCGCCCCGCCTCTCCCTCCGGGCGGGGCCACTTTCGGTCCAACGGCAGGACCTGGGGGCTGTGGCCGGGGGCGGCCGTTGACCTGGTGACCGCGGCGCCGCCCCAGACCGGGGGCGCAGTCCCACTCGCTCCGAGCCCCGGTCCCCCAAGCCTCCCTCCCGGGTACCTGGGGCCGCGCCCGCCCTGCGCCCAGCTCCGCCCTCCGTCGGCCCAGGCCTGACAGAGCCCGGCAGCCATGAGTGCCAACCCCCGGTGGGACATCAGCAGGGCGCTGGGGGTGGCCAAGCTCTTCCACCTGGTGTGCGGGGTGCGGGAAGCCTGCGTGACCCCGTTCCTGACCCTTTACCTGAGGCAGCTGGGCTTGGCCGCGCCCTGGGTGGGCACCCTAATGGGAACCAAGCACCTAATCGCTGCCTTCTGGGCTCCCGTCTGTGCCTTCCTGGCCAAAAGCTACCGGAAAAGGAGAGCGCTTCTGATCGGCTCCCTGCTCGGCTCGGTGGGGGCCAGCCTGCTGATGGTCCTGGTCCCACCGGTAGACAAAAATCGGGTGCACTTCCCTTGTAATGGAAGCAGCGGCCTGACCAGCACAGACGCACTCCCGGGGATCACGCTACCTGTGAACATCACCTCGGCCCAAGAGTCTGCCTCCAGCCACCCAGCCAAGAGGACTGCAGAGGTGGAAATGCCTGGCTTCAGAAACCCACCTGGTGAAAGTGACCGAGAAACTTTCCGTGATCTGCACGTCTACTTAGCGCCCTCCGTGGAAGGGGCTAGGACCACATCCCAAGCTCTCCTCCATCCTGTCACTTCGGGGCTGAAAGATCATCCCCGGGAAGTTACTTTTGAGGTGGTCAAGACCGCCCTCCCCTTGCTTCCTGGGGGGAAAGGGCCCGGGAATCCAGCCAATTTGTCAGGGACCAAGGGGAAAGCCTGGGCTTTTGACCTGTCCTTGGAGGCGTTGCGGTGGACTTTCATCCTCTCCTTGGGGTCCGTGGCGTTCTGGGAGCTGCTGACAGCGCCTCTGGAGCAGGTGGCAGATGACAGCCTTTATGAGTTCCTGGATTTTGTGGATGCCACTGACCGATACAGAAGCCTGTGGGTCTGGAGGTTGCTGGGTATGTCGGCAGGTGTGTGTGGCATCACAGCCTTGGTGGGGCAGCTGGACTGCTACCTGATGACCAGTGGCCCCCGGGGTGTGGTCCACTTCTATGGGTACTCGGTGGTCAGCACCCTGGCCTTACTGGTGAGCATTGCCTTTCCCATTCCCATCTGTCAGCAGTGGGAGCCCAGCTACAAAAGGTTCAAAGCACTGTCCATTGTGGGGGGTGACCCCCGCCTCATTCTCCTCGCCTCCACCATTGTTTTGGTAGGAGCCATCGTCAGTACTGTCCAGAACTTTCTGTTCTGGCACATGAAGGACCATGGGAGCGGCGAGCTGGTCATGGGTTTCTCGGTCACCCTCAGCTTGCTGGGGGAAATTCTGCTTCATCCGTTCAAAACTACATTGCTTAGGAAACTGTCCAGGACGGGCCTGGTGGGGCTGGGGCTGAGCTGCCTCGCTGGGCAGCTGCTGTACTACTCTTTCCTCTGGAGCTGGTGGTCCGTCCTCCCCATTCAGATCTTGAGTGCCATTAGCAACAGAGCTTTGTGGTGGGCTGTGGGGGCCTCAGTAGAGGACCTGGCCACTCCCCGCATGGAGAGGGCTCTGAGTGCCTTGTTCCGAGGCCACTTTTATGGGAGTGGCTGTAGCCTGGGCAGCTTTGTCGGGGGCTTCGTGGTGATGCGCTTCAGCCTGGCTGTGCTCTACCAGGCCTGCTGTGTGGCCCTGTTGCTCTGGTTGGCCTTGCTCCTGTCCATACAGCGGAGGCTGCCCCAAGAGCGGAAAATCAAGTACTCGAAGCTGCTGTCCATGGAGGTGAGTGACACCAGTGACTCTGAGCAGGGGACAGAACAGGACTGGCTTGTGAAGGCCATGAGGGAGGAACACTCAGACTGAAAGGGCTGAGAAATCCAGAGTGTGCTGATCCAGCAAGGAACGAATGGACTGAACAAAACTCAGCCTGCTGAGGACAGAAACCTGCCCTGGACTGCTGGGAGCCGGGGAAGAGAGGATGGGTCTGTGCTGAAGGCCCAACAGGATCATCTCATTGCATGATTTTCTTTACTTTTGAAGTAAAAGGAGATTTAACTTTTTGCCAATCTTTTTTAGATAATGGAGGAAGAATACATTTGCTTTTTAAAAAGTTCCCTCTATAGTCACTATATGTTTACGTTTAAGGTTTGCAAAAGTCCTGACTCAGGTGCTGTTGAATTCAGCGATGGCTGAAGCGATCAAATCAAACTGTCAGTGCCAGGAAGACCATGGGGACCTGCAGGATTCAGTTGGCAGAGAGGGCAGCTGACTTGGATGAATCATGGCATTCCCAGGGGTCATAAAGGCATTAGCCTGCTTCTGTGAAAGCCATGCTGTGGGCAGGTAAGAATGGTAATGGAGGGCCGGGCGTGGTGGGTCATGCCTGTAATCCCAGCACTTTGGGAGGACGAGGCGGGTGGATCATGAGGTCAAAAGATCGAGACCATCCTGGCCAACATGGTGAAACCCCGTCTCTACTAAAGACACAAAAATTAGCTGGGCGTGGTGGCGCACACCTGTAGTCCCAGCTACTCAGGAGGTTGAGGAAAGAGAATCACTTGAACCCTGGAGGTGGAGGTTGCAGTGAGCTGAGATCATGCCACTGCACTCCAGCCTGGTGACAGAGCAAGACTCCATCTCAAAAAAAGGATGGTAATGAAAACAAACTCCTTTCTGTTCCCACTGGTATACAGGTGCCCACACTCACACCCAAGTACTTCCAACAGGAGAAAATAATGGGAAATGTATGTGTGTTGGGGGGAAGTGGGAGGTTAATAGGTTTCATTCTTACCTTCTCACACATGTGTGTCCCACTTAGAATCATCATCTATATTTACATCAGAGCAGGGGCAATTTCATGTCTTTTGAACTCACATTTTGCATGCTGTGCCTCACAAAGCACATGGAGATTTTAACATCTGTTTTATTGGGGTGCAGACATCTCCATAGGTCAGGGTGCTATAGGTTCTCCATGCTGTACCTGTGCCCAGGCACTTGGTAGGGTTTTGGGAGTGACAAACTAGTGCTTCTGCCTTCCCAAACTCCCCCAGGGGAAGGGCCTGGAATAAAGGGCCCTTTATTTCAGAGGCCAGTCCCAGGGCCCAATTCTTCGACCTTACCATTAGTTAAACATAGGATATTGAATTTAGAAGAAGCCTCACTGCACAAATGCAGAAAACGTCTCACAGCTGGAGAAGGGGAAGCAGATATGTGAATGTCCACTGGGTCAGACATGGTTCTAGGATCTTTATTTGTTGTTGTTTTTGTTTGTTTGTTTGTTTTGTTTTGTTTTGAGACAGAGTCTCACTCTGTTGCCAGGCTGGAGTGCAGTGGCGCCATCTCGGCTCACTGCAACCTCCAACTCCCTGGTTCAAGCGATTCTCCTGCCTCAGCCTGCCAAGTAGCTGGGATTACAGGCATGCACCACCACACCCAGCTATTTTGTGTGTGTGTGTGTGTTTTTAGTAAAGATGAGGTTTCACCATGTTGACCAGGATGGTCTCGATTTCCTGACCTCGTGATCTGCCCGCCTCAGCCTCCCAAAGTGCTGGGATTATAGGCGTGAGCCACTGCACCTGGCCCTTTATTTGTTTTTTAATTCTCCCTAAGAAGTTTAAGGTACAAATAATCAACAAAAAAATTACCTCCACCCTAAACAATAGAGATTTGTCTCATATATATATATAAAACATTTAGGTGTGGGCAGCCCAGAGATGCTGCCACTGCTGGATGATGCCACTAGGGATCTAGAATCTTTTCATCTCCTCACACTGTCATACTTAGCCTGTAAGCTACCCTCCCAGATTTGTACCCTCATAGGAACAAGATGGCTGCTGC
This sequence comes from Pan troglodytes, assembly GCF_028858775.2. Lineage (NCBI taxonomy): Eukaryota > Metazoa > Chordata > Mammalia > Primates > Hominidae > Pan > Pan troglodytes. The sequence goes on from NC_072417.2 coordinate 61,909,832, forward strand.
TCTGCCAAGCCTTTCATCCATGTTCCAGGCAGGAAGAAAAGGGGAAGACAATAGGGCAAAGGGAGAAACAGGAACAAGTGTCTGTATCAAGAAAATAGGCTGCACGGTGGGTGGCTCACGCCTATAATCCCAGCACCTTGGGAGGCCGAGGCAGGAGGATTGCTTGAGCCCAGGAGTTGGAGACCAGCCTGGGAAACATGGTGAGACCTTGTCTCTTAAAAAAAAATAATAATTAGCCAGGTATGGGGTGTGCACCTGTAGTCTCAGCTACTCATGAGGCTGAGGTGGGAGGATCGCTTGAGCCCAGGAGTTTAAGACTGCAGTGAGTTGTTTGTGCCAATGCACTCCAGCCTGGGTTACAGAGCAAGACCCTGTTTCCAAAAAAACAAACAAACAAGAAAAAGGAAAGATAAGCCTTCCCAGAAACTCCTCAGCAGAGTGAACCGTGTCACATGGCCACCCCAGCTGCAAGGAAGTCTGGGAGGAAGTATTTTCAACTAGGCACAGTTACACACCAAGCAAAATCAGGGTTGCATTAGGAAGAGGGGGCTGGATATAGAATTGGCAACTAGCAACATCTGCAGCGGCCTCCACGATGGAACTCACAGCCAGGTCCAGCTTATTGCAAAGCCTGCATTCCTTTCACCCCAGTAAGCCAGCTTCCCCCACAGAAATGACTTTAGTAATGTGACCCCCCCACAACTACTCTATGAATAAATCAAATTTGTTATCTGCATTTTACAAATGAGAAAGTGTAGTCTCAGAAGTCACACACTGGGTCACTGGCAGAAATACTACCAGAGTCCTGGATTTCCTTACTCCAACTTTGGAGCATTTTCTTCTGTGCCGGTAGTCTGGCTGTCGATCCAAGTAGGAGGAGCATTTGCAAAAAGCCAGGTTCCTGGGTTCCACCAGAATCTCACAGGTGGGGCTCAGTAATCTGCATTTTTGAAGCAATCTCCGAGTGATTCCGATGTGGTTAACCAAGCACTGTCTACTCGGTTGTCCTTTCCAGCTCTATTTGTCTCAACACTTCTTTGCCAAATGTTTCTATTTGCAGTGAAACAAATAACAACTATTGAGTGGTCACTCTAGGCCAGGCACTGTTCTAAACAAGGTACGTGGTGTACGCGTACTAGCTCATCAAGTAATCATAGGACGTAGTCACCATTAGCATCTCCAGTTTCAGATGGCACAACCGAAGGTTCAGTAACTTGCCTGAGGTCACGCAGCTAGTAAGTGGCAGAGTTGGTATTCAGATCCAGCCTGGTGGTTCCTGGGCCTGAGATTTTAATCACTGTGCTCTATGCTGGAGAAATTGAGGGGAAAGGGGGGGGGGATTAAATATTAAGATCTAAGGTAGCCATCACTTGAAATTGACTGGATAGTAGATAATATTTACTATTTCAACAGAACATACAATAATACCAAAAAGCAAACACATGTATGTCCTGTTAAACAAAAGGATGAGGAACAGGAACTGGCTTAAGAAAAGAGTTAAGTAAGTGTGATCTAGCCTGAACAAGAGGAAGAAGGAAGAGAAAAAGAAGCGTGAGTTGGGGGGAGGGGGTGTACAGGACAAGACCGAAGACTGAGGGAGGTGATGGTTGATGGATCTAAAAGATTTTAAGGGAAGGATGGGAGGCCAAGATGTTCATTTGGGCTATTTAGTTAATGTTTGACTTTATGTTTTCTTTAATGTATGAAGCCCCTTTTTCCAAAGGGAAAAAAAAAGTTGTGCTACTTGCCATGGGAAATTCAAGGATGAATAAAATGCACAGTCCACACTTTCAAGAAGCTAACAGTCTAACTAGAAGATTTACTTACACACACACACACACAAACACACACACACACACACACACGGAAGCACAGGACAGTGTGGGAGATGCTGCAGAAAAAGTATTACTAGAGTTTAAGAAAGAGAACATTTCTGACTCAATAACTCAAATAAGGTTTTGTGGAGATTATATTTAAGTCTAAGTCTTCAAGGATAAGTAAAGTTTATTTATTTATTTTTACTTTTATTTTATTTATTTATTTTTTTTCTGAGATGGAGTCTCGCTTTGTCGCCCAGGCTGGAGTGCAGTGGCACAATCTTGGCTCACTGCAAGCTCCGCCTCCCGGGTTCACGCCATTCTCCTGCCTCAGCCTCCCGAGTAGCTGGGACTACAGGCGCCCGCCACCACGCCCGGCTAATTTTTTGTATTTTTAGTAGAGATGGGGTTTCACCGTGTTAGCCAGGATGGTCTTGATCTCCTGACCTCGTGATCCGCCCACCTCGGCCTCCCAAAGTGCTGGGATTACAGGCGCGAGCCACTGCGCCCGGCCTAGGGTAGGTAAACTTTTAACAGGTAAAGTGAGGGTGGTAACCTAGGAGAGGGCATTCTATGACTATATAAACAAAGCTGCAGAGGTGGAAAAAGCATGAAGAATACTTGGAGGGTAGCAAGACATACAGTTTGGCTAAAACGAAGGATTTGTGTAGGATGGTGCTTAAATGCAAGGCTGGAAAGACAGATGGGACCAGGTCATGAAAGGCCTTGATCCTGTAGACTTTGGATAAGCCATGGAGGGCTCTGGTCAGGGTCATAAAAGGCCACACTGAGCTTTTTTTTTTTTTTAAGTAGCTTTATTGAGGTATTAACGTATAATAAACTGCACGTATTCAAACACCGGTGAAATGCCTCCTGCCCTTTATAATCCCTCCTCCCTAGCGTGCCCCATTTTGGTCCTGGGCAACCACTGATCTACTTTCTGTCACCGTGTGTTAATTTGCATTTTTAAAGACTATAGTATGTCCTCTTTTATTCTGACTTTTTTCACTCAGCATAATTGCAATGACTTCTGACAACAACTACCAGGAGCTAGGCTCAAGGTTAAGGGCTCAAGACTGCTCCCACTTCAGATGCAGTCACAATTTTGGGGGCTTCCCACTCCCCTCTCAGGTTTGGTAATTCACTAGAAAACCCCACAAGACCCACGAAAGAACTACACTTATTATTACAGTTTTATTATAGCCAAAGGTTTCAAAATCAGAACCAGCCAAAAGAAGAGATGCACAGAGCAAGGACTGGGAGGGTCCCAAACATGAAGTTTCCATGTCTTCTCCTTGTGGAGTCAGGACAAAGGACCCTTCCAGCACACTGATGTGAGACAAGACACTGAGCGTAGCCAAGCAGTCAGACTCACCCAAGCTTTGATATCCATTGTTTTTATTAGGGGCTTCATCACATAGGCATGACTCATTGGATCACTGGCCTATGACTCAATCTTCAGCCCTGCTCCTCTCCCCAGAAGTCAGGCCTCTATCAAAAGCTCAAAGCCCCAAACTTCTAAATACATGGTCGGTTTTTCTGGCATGGCCAGCCCCCGTCTTGAGTCATTCCATTAGCATAAATTGTGTAAGGTCCCATCATGAGTCACCTCATTAGCATAAACTCAAGTGTGGTTGATGGGCCAACCACCAATAAAAAAGACACTCTTCGACTTGGAAAATTCCAAGGTTTTAGAGCCTATCTCCCAGGAACTGGGGACAAAGGCCAAATTCTTTATTACACAGGATAATTAATTTGAAAATCAGCAATGATCTTAAGTGCATTAATAGTTTCTTCCTTTTCATTGCTGAGTAGTATTCCATTGCATGGATATACCACAATTTATCCATTCATTTATATTGTATTATATTACCATACATTTCAATTCCAAACATGTAACTGCTTTCAGTTTTTGATGATTACAAATAAAACTTTTATGAATATTCATATCTAAGTCTTTGTGTGAACACACGCTTTCATTTCTCTTGGGTAAATACCAAGGAGTGGATTGACCAAATCATATGGTAGACATATGTTTAACTTTTAAAGAACTGCTAATAGTTTCCCAAAGTGGTTGTGCCATTTTGCATTCCCACCAGCAGGGCATGAGAGTTCCAGCTTCTCTACACCCTCACCAATACTCAGTAAAATCAATCTCTTTAATTTTAACCGTTCTAACAGGCATGTAGTAGTAGAGTTGTTTCTTGGTATCCTTGGGGAATTGGTTCCAAGACCACCTCCTACAGATACCAAATCCAAGGATGCTCAAGTCTCTTCTATATAATGGCATAGTATTTGCATATAACTTATGCACATCATCTTATATACTTTAAATCATTTCTAGATTATTTAAAATACCTAATATAATGTAAATGCTACGTAAGTAGTTGTTATTACCTACTTTTACATCTGTATTATTTTTGTTGTTGTTTGGATTATTTTTGATCCATGGTTGGTTGAATCAGCAGGTACGGAGCCCACAGATACAGAGGACAGACTGTATCTCACTGTGATTTTAACTCACATGTCCCTAATAACTAGTAATGTTGAGCACCCTTTCTGTGTACCACGCTTTTGAAAATTAATCAGCAGCATAGAAGTACACAAGAATAACAACAGCCTCAGGTGACTATAAGAGCACATTACCTATCAGAATAGTAAATGCTTCAGAGCAGTGGTCTTTGTTTCTAGAATGCTTTAATGGGAGGAAAAAAAAACAGAACAAAACAAAAAGACTTGATAACTTTGTGTCTTGGATAGTTTTACATACTCACAAGCCTAAAGATATTGAACCAAGTCAAATCATCTCTAGAGGTCCCTTTGACAATTCTTTTTTTTTACATTTTTTATTAGCAATGCTTTTGGAGAAAGAGCTTTTGAGAATTCTAATGTACGCGTGGGGATATGGCCTTTGTAGGAAAATGCTGAGACCACTGACTGCTTTCAAAGTTTATAAAAATGCGGAAGATGATCTTCAGTGCAAATTCCTTCGTTTAAACAAAGTCTGTCCCTGCCACACTGTTTGCCACATGGGTCTCCAGCACGCGGGATGGGAATAGTAATCTTTCTGACAGGCACATCTCTATAGGAAGACTTTCCTGACCAACACCCTACTTTTCTATTTCTGCTAACTTTGGTTTACCATTCCCCCTCGACTTGGTTTCAAGGAAGTGGCTTTTCACGTTTTAGGGCATATTGTTTCCTTTAATAAGCTGACGAATGTCGCAGGGGCTGTCCTCTGAAATATGCATATCAGATTTTTCATGCTGGTCACATTTCATGGATAAAACAACAACAACAAAACAGTCACTGGCCTCAGGTTAATTAAACAGATGAATCTGCTTGAGGCAGATTTTCTGCCAAATATCTTCCCAATGTCCCAAATTAGGAAACCTCCTTTCTAATTTCGTCTTCCCTTTACTCCATGACCTGTGATTTTGCTGTCACGAGCTTCCCGAATTCTCTTCACTTTGCCCCTTCTCCTTGTTCAGCCCTGCAGGCTTCTGTCTTTATGCTGGCGGCACCCTGGGGTGAGGTGTTGCAGAGTCAGAGGCTGTGATAGAGGGAAGTAAGTTCAGAGTGAAGGCCCTGGGCTCAAGCGTTCTTCAGGTCACCCTTCCTTCATAAGTATGTACTGAGCAAGGCTGTGATCCTTCAGGGTGCCGGGTGAGTCTTTAGGAACGCGTCTACCACTCCCTCCTGCATAACGTCACCAGATGCCTCCCACATCTTCCCAGGGTAACTAATGTCACCTCCCAATGGCTTTATGCCATTCTGCACATTTTGTTCCCAGGGCCGCAATCATTGTTTGGGGATGCGCATGTGAACTACCCCCCCGTCCGATCGGAGTAACACTCAACGGACTCTCTCCCTTGGCTATGAGGCCGATGCTACCCACCCTGCCTATTTGTGCAGATGTGAAACCTTGAACTGCACTTTGTTTCTCTGACAAAGCCTGCCTGGGAACAATACTGACAATTTAGAAGGAAAGGCCGAACCACAAAAGCATGTCCACAAACAGAATGGGACAGGACAACGTAAATGTCAAGTGAGAAGTTTAAATAGTGAGCATTTCTCTCTGGGCAGACAGGACAGCTGAGCGCAGGGACCTTCTGAAAAGACCCTCATGGAGTTTATGAAATAAGCCTGCATGTGGAGGAAGGACTGGGTCGTAAAGTCTTAGACTTCAAGCTGTGACTTTCACTCTATTACCTACTTTACCAGTAGGTCAGTTAAGCTTTACAGAATCAAAAGTAAATACAATTCTTAGCTCCTGATCTTGTAGCTGTTAAAGATATTGAGTTTGACCCTCTGACATGTCTTGGTTCCAGCTAAGAGGAATGTAAATATTGAATGAGCCATTAACCATTATGCTCAGGTTTACTTAGACCACATTTCCCAAGTGAGTTTTGCAGAACATGCAATCCTAGTGGTGTGGAGGGTTGGGGAGAGCATTACATAAGGATTCTGTCTGTGGTCAAACAACTTTGGAAAATGATGTTAATTATTGTCACCTTTTAGAAACTTGCAATACCTGTTAGCAATTAAAGACTCTCAAAAGCCTGCAGTCAACAAACTTGTTTCTCTCTCTTTGACCTATAATTCCCCTTATGTGGTGTCACAGCCTTCTTCCCATGTAACACTAATCACGATCTTTCAGAACTAGTGTACCCTAGAAGACCCTTTGAAAAATGCCATTTGTAGTTTTCTGGATGATCTTTTCCACTCAATAGAGTTGATGCCAGGGACAAATCTGGGCTCCCACACCCAGACTAGCAGGAATCTTGTGCGTCGGGCTAATAAGAGCTGGACAAAGCTTATCTCATTAAGTCAGACCATCAAATTTATGAAATAAGATATTAGTATGGCCTCACTGTACAGGTGACGTGACTAAGGTTCAGAAAGGTTAAAATTCGAAACTAGATCTATCTGACCACAGAGTCCGTCCTCCCAACTGCTACATTCAACCAACTCAGGCAAGTGAAGAGGCTCTTCCTAGCAGGGGAGCAATGATCAGGGATAGGGGCACAATAGAGATAACACACCAGATATGCGTGTAGATTTCATAGGAGATTCATGGAAAATAAAGTTGGAAAGAAGTGTTGGAACAGATTGTGAACTTCCTAAGCCTCAATCTAAGGGAAACAGAACTCACACTGGTTGAAATTTGCTTCTGCTCTTTATGCCTCACACCTGCACACAGCAATACTCATAATCCTCATACTAATCTCAATTTACAGTAGGGGAAACCAAGGCTCAGAAAGGTCAACTGACTTAGTTGCCCATGGTTGCGACTATTAGATGGTAGAGCCATGGTTTGAACCCATATCTGGCTGCTAGAAATCCACGGTTGTTCCTCTGAAGACTATGGGGCCTCTAGAAGAGAAGATTTGACTAGCCAATGGAGAGGACTGAAAGCTTTTAACTCTTGCCTGTTGCGAAGTGAACAATGAGTCTGAGTTGGTGGAGATTATGGGTGCTGAGACATTTGTTTTGGACAGACCACCACAACATTCCAGGCAAGAAGAGGCTGCATCCCAAAAGGTATGAGAATCAAATGACAACATAGTATATGTATTGGAATTTCAAAAGTGGAATCAACAAGGCAGCCCTTGGTTGTTGATTGGATAATGGGGCCGCGGGGATCAACGAAGAAGGAGTATCAAGGATCGTGGATGATTTTGTAATTTTGAACCCATGTGATGAGGAGGAAATTCTGCAGAAATGGCAGAGCCCAGGAGCCCATGAAGCCATCCATCCAAAACCTGAAACCAAAGCTCAGATCATAAGAATTATAGACAATACAGGCCGGGTGCGGTGGCTCACGCCTGCAATCCCAGCACTTTGGGAGGCCAAGGCGGGCGGATCATGAGGTCAGGAGATGGAGAGCATCCTGGCTAACACAGTGAAACCCTGTCTCTACTAAAAATACACACACACACACACAAACACACACACACACACACAAAATTAACCAGGCGTGGTGGCGGGTGCCTGTAGTCCCAGCTACTCAGGAGGCTGAGGCAGGAGAATGGCGTGAACCCGGGAGGCAGAGCTTGCAGTGAGCTGAGATCGCGCCACTGCACTCCAGCCTGGCAGCCTGGGCGACAGAGCGAGACTCCTTCTCAAAGAAAAAAAAAAAAAGAATTATAGACAATACAGCAAAATCTCCTCATCTGCTAGTTTCCTTCTACAATTGCTGACTGTCACTGAGACCAGAAGCCCTGCCACTTGGTGATGTTTGTGATGTGGAGCAAAGCAGAAGGCATGCTCAGCATCCACTGGCTTTCCACAGCCGTGTTCATGAAACCTTTATCTTTTTGCTAGCCTGGCTGTGAAATGGCTTGGAGACGTGAGGCTCCACTGGACTGAAGTTCTTTCCAATCCTGGGAGCCTGCGGTGCACGACAGAAACGTGACTGGTGAGGTGTTGCTGTGGTTTGAATATTTGTCCCCTCCAAAACTCATGTTGAAATTTAATCCTCTATGTGACAGTATTGAGAGGTGGGACCTTTAAGAGGTGATTGGTTCATGAGGGTGCTGCCATCATGGATAAGTGAATGGGTTAATGAATTTATGGGTTATTATAGGAGTGGGGCAGGTGGCTTTATAGAGAGACCTGAGCTAGCATGCCTAGCCCCCTCGCCACGTGAGGCCCTGCAACACTTCGGGACTCTGCAGAGAGTCCTCAGCCTGAAGGCCCTCACCAGATGTGGCCCCTTCACCTTGGACTTCTCAGCCTCCATAACTTTAAGAACTAAATTCCTTTTCTTTCTAAATTACCCGGTTTCAGGTATTCCATTATAAGCAACAGAAAACGGACTAAGACAGTTGTCATCTGCTACAGAAGTAAAACTTAAAACATGACCCCTGGGCAAGTCACTTACCCCACTGGGTCTCAGCTCCCATGTCTGAAAAATGAGGGCCTTGGTCTCTGTGACCTTCTAAGTTTGTGCCTCTCGGCCTTGACGTGATTCCCTCCTTTGGGCCAAGGGCACACCAGCCCTTCTCACCCTGCAGAATAGCATAGCATTCTGGAACCCGGGAGATGCTGGGGCCTGGAATGAAGGTTCATCTCCTTCCCCAGAACCTGGCAGAAAGTTCCTGGTCTGTGTGCAGAAGGACCACATTGAGCCAAGACACCAGCCCTATAGGCCAATCGATCTGCCCTCAAAGCCAGGGTCTAGGGAGTGGTGGGATGAGCCAGAGGGGGCAATCTGTGGTGACTGGAACTTGGTGTCTGGTCGAGGGCTGCAGCATGGGGGCTACTGCGGAAGGCAGAGGTCTGGGTAGGCACCTTCAGGGCAGGGGCACCTTCCTATTGGCACTCAACGTTCCCTTTAGCTTTGTTCATGTCGACCCCCATAGGCTGCAGTTTTGGACACTTGCATCCCCTCTGCCCTTTGCAAGGGGCAGGCCACGCTCTTGGGCCTGGAAAGCTATTTTCTGCCTCCACACGGGGGTGGAATGGCTGTAAGCGGGGACTGAAGAGGACTTCTGAAAGCAAACCAGGACAGGAAGGGAGAGGATTCGACCAGGGGTTCCGAAGCTCTCCACCAGGGAGCACCAAACACAAGGGAAAACTAGCGTCCCTCTTCATTGGGCAAACCCGGTCCCTATTCCCTTCCCAAAGCTGCAGCTCAGGATGAGGCCGGCAACCTGAAGGCCCTTTAGTTCTTGGAGCTTGGAATTACAGAAAACCCCGAGGATCAGGTGCCGCTGCTGAGCTGGCTTTGTGAGAGACAGGAGGCGAGGCCAGGGTCTGGGAAAAGGGAGCAGCTGCAAAGGCTTCCAGTGGAATTGGCAGATCAGCCTGGCCAGCCCAGACAGCCTCTGGCAGCCTTTCCTGAGGACATGGACGACCCTGATGCTACTTTTGTCTTGATCAGTGTAAATGTGAAGAAACAGGATAGATAGTTGCATGTACTTTTTGAGTTTCCTAGGGCTGCCGAGGGACCACCTGAGGTCAGAGTCACAATAATAAAACCAATTTCACAGACCCTCACCTCCTGCTCCTCAGCCCCATCCCCTTCCAAGCCTGGCTGCCCAAATCTCATCAGTGTATATTCCAGTGCCTGCAGAGAGAGGCTCACAAGGATTTACAAATAAGTCCTATCTCACCAGGCACTCACTGGATCTCTGTCACCATGGAAGAGATGAGAAGATTCCAAGAAAATTCCAAGACCCTCCACTATCATATCAACATGTTACAATTCTCCTCTTTCAGGAAGCATGTGGCATCCAGAAACAGTGCTTCTTCCTATTGTTCTTGGCAAATTACATCAAAATCTGTGTGCTCTTAGCCCAGAAAAGAGATGACACTTCCAGGAAGGAGAGAATATAGCACCTGCTTTTGGCTAAAGCCCCTCTTCTCCAAGGTTGTACTGGCAGGTTTTCTAAATTTTGATTAGAGAATAGTGAGAAGCTTGCCCTTGGAGAGGTGAGTTAGGTAAGAGAGCTATGATTGGATGTCACCACTGAACCTACCTGAAATGAGGTAAGAGAGTTGGGAATGGATCCCACCAGAGGCCCATCATTTTTATGGCAAGTCATAAGAGGGATCTGAATGTCTCCCCCCCATGACAATAGCTGTCCCATCTTGCCTTGGAGCTTGGCTGTCAGCAGCAAATAAACCTCACTGTGTCTGTCCCTGGGACTAGCGAGTCAGACCAACTCAGGGGCTCAAGGTGTTTGGATATTTGAAGAAGTCTTGCCTTCCACAGAAGACCAGAGGTTGTGTGGTGATGTCTGAATTTTGCTTAGCATTGTCTTGAACAGGGACTAAAGAAACATTTCAAGAAGAAAACAATTGCTTTTAAAAACTTAACTCTTCTTTGTCATTTGGTGCTCAGAAATCTTTGTCTCATTGCAAACAAAAGAAACTAAGTAAGGGCAGTCTTGGAAAGAAGACGCACCAGGTACCATTACTGCAGTCATACTGAGGCCCACCACCACCACGACTACCACCAATGGAAACGAGAGATGGGGTTCAGATGTGGATGACAAAGATGTGGATGACAAAGGTCTAGCATCAAAGGACAAAATCAACAGAAGTGAAGAGGCAACCTATGGAATGGGAGAAAATATTAGCAAATCATACATCTGATAAGGTGTTAATATGCAGAATATATGAAGAACTCTTAAAACTCAACAACAAAAAAACAAACAACCTGATTTTTAAATGGGCAAAGTACTTAAATAGACATTTCTCTAAAGAAAATATACAAAAGACCAGCAAGCTCATGAAAAGATGCCCAACATCACTAATCATTAGGGACATGCAAACCAAAACCACAATGAGATACCATCTCTCACACTCATTAGGATGGCTGCTATGAAAAACAAACAAAAAACGAACAACAACAACAACAAAAAAACAGGCCAGGCACTGTGGCTGGCTTGTAATCCCAGCACTTTGGGAGGCCAAGTTGGGCTGATCCCTTGAGGTCAGGAGTTCACCTGGCCAACATGGTGAAACCCAGTCTTTACTAATAATACAAAAATTAGCTGGGCCTGGTGGCACACACCTGTAATCCCAGCTACTCAGGAGGCTGAGGCAGGAGAATCACTTGAACCTAGGAGGCAGAGTTTGCAGTGAGCTGAGATTGGACCACTGCACTCCAGCCTGGGTGACGGAATGAAACTGTGTCTCAAAAAATAATAATAATAATAACAAGTATTGACAAGGATGGAGAAATTAGAACACTATGAACTGTTGATGGGAAAGTAAAATAGTGCAACCACTACAGAAAACTGTAGGGTTCTTGCTAAAAAAAATTAAAAATAGAATTACCATATGATCTAGCATTCCCATTCCTGAATATATACCCAAAAGAATGGAAGGCAAGGTCTTGAAGAGATATTTGTACATGCATGTTCATAGCAGGATTATTCACAGTAGCCAAAATGTGGAAGTAACCCAAGTGCCTATCAACAGATGAATGGATAAAAAGTGTGGTATATACATACAAAGGAATATCATTCAGCCTTTAAAAGGTTTCAAATGTTTCCTCTGTTCTTTTCTTTTTTTCTTCTCCTCCTGTATTCTCATTACATGTATTTATATGAATAGCTTTTGTAGGTATCCCACAGTCCTAGGATGCTCTGTTTGGTTTTTCTTTTTTAGTCTCTTTGCACTTTGCTTTTTTTTTTTTTTTTTTTTTGAGATGCAGTCTCGCTCTTTCACCCAGGCTGGAGTGCAGTGGTGCAATCTTGGCTCACTGCAACCTCTGCTGCCCGGGTTCAAATGATTCTCCTGCCTCAAGCCTCCCAAGTAGCTGTGATTACAGGCACCTGCCACCACGCCCAGCTAATTTTTGTATTTTTAGTAGAGATAGGGTTTCACCATCTTGGCCAGGCTGGTCTGGAACTCCTGACCTCGTGATCCACCCACCTCAGCCTCCCAAAGTGCTGGGACTACAGGCGTGAGCCACCGCACCCGGCCTTGCACTTCGCTTTTTAGTTTTGGAAGTTTCTTTTGAGATAGCCTCAAGCTCAGCGTTTCTTTCCTCAGCTGTGTCCAGTATACTAATTAGCCTATCTGGGCGGTCTTTATTTCTATTACAGTGTTTTTGATCCCTAGTGTATATTTTTGGTTCTGTCTTTGAATTTCTATCTCTCTGTTTAAATTGCCCATCTGTTCTTGCATGTTATCTGCTTTATCCATTAGAACCCTTAGCATATTAATTATATTTGGGTTAAATTCCTGATCTGATAATTCCAACATCCCTGTCACATGAGTCAGATTCTGATGCTTTCTCTGTCTCTATATTTTGTTTTTGCCTTTTAGTATGCCTTGTAATTTGTTTTCCCCAGACATAATGTACTGGGTAAAAGAAACTTCTGTTCATAAGCCTTTAGTAATGTGGTGGTAAGGTGTGGGGGAAGAAGAGCATTCTATAGTGCTATGAGTAGGCCTCAGTCTTTTAGTAAGCCTATGCCCCTAGACTGTGAACTTCACACGTGCTTCTCAGTTGTTCCCCTCTCCCCTTAGGTAAACTAGGATGGTTAGAGTGAACTGGAATTAGGGTTTTCCTTCTCCCACATGGAAGGTTGGAGGAAATTAGAGTTGGGTATTTCCTTTCCTCCATGTGGAAGCTACAGCTGGTTGGAATTGGATATTTTCCTTCCCCTAAGTTAATTACGGTCTGATAAAAACCCAGCAGGTTAGACTGGTTAAATAGTTTCTTCTAGAGGAAGGCTTTGTTGAAAACAATGGAATGCATTGGTATTTCCAAATAGCTTCTTTTCCCATCCCCAGGATGGAAGCATGAGGGAAATTTTCTCAAATTATTCACTGTGAGAACCTGGTAGAGCTCCAGGAGGTAAAATTCACCAGAGTGTAGGGACCCCCCTTATGCCTGGGTACCCCTGGAATATTTCTCTTTCAGACTTGTCCATGCCGAGCCTCCAGCAACTCATCAAGTACAACGCCGGTTTCTACTTGTGAGTTTCTGCTTCCGTATGTTTTGATTCTCTGTATTCACCTCTCTGTCTCTCCAATCTTGGGAGCACTGGTTTATCCTGTGACATCACTTGTCTCACAGATCTAAGAAGAGTTGTTGATTTTCCAGTTTTTTCAGCTTTTTACTTGTTAGGACAGAGTGGTTACTTCCAAGCTTCTTAACATGCCAGACCACAAACTAAAAGTTCTGCATTTTCAAAAGTGTTAACCTCTGAGGGTTTTCTAGTTGTGATCGTGACCTTTGGTTCCAACTCAATTTTAACCAAAGTTAAATCAAAGTGTTTGAAGCTTAAAGCTCATATTTCCACAGTATCCTTTGCCCAGTTTTTGTTCGGTTTCTTGTCTTTTTTCATGTGGTTTTGCAGAAGTGTGTTGTATAATCTAGATATTAATCCTTTGCTGATTTTCATTTCGGAAATATCTTTGCCCAGTCTGTCACTCATTTGTTAACTTTGGTATATTTTTTTGAACAGAAAATCTTATTTTGATGTAATCAAAGTTTTTTATTTTCCCATTACAATTTATCTTGAGGATCTTAAGAATCTCTCTTGCTACAAGGATTCTAGGGAGAAAAATAAAATAAAATAAGAATCTCTCTTGCTACCCCTCCCCCACTTACAAGTTAAAAAGATACTACATTTTCCATATTAGCTTTTAATTTTAAACTCTCATTTTAGGTCTTTAATTCATTTGGTATTTCTTTTGAATAGACTTAAGATAGGGACCCACCTTTATATTTCTCCACTTAGCCAGTTTTCAAAATGCTATAGACTAAATAATCCACTCTTCCTCTATGATTTCTGGCACTACATCTTTATACTTAAGTCTGCTTTTGAATTCTCTAGTTAGTTTTATTAATCTATTTGTCCCTGCACTAATATCACAGTTAGCACTTGGCTTTGTAATGTCTCAATATTTGGTAAGGTGAGTCTTTCCTCTTTACTCTTCTTTTTTAGGCTTTATTCTCCCTTATAAATTTTACAGTAAGTGTTTCACTTTCCCCCCAAAAAATTCTGGAAATTTTATTGGAACTGCATTGAACTCGTACATTAATTTGGAGGGATTTGGCATCCTTACATTGTTAAGCCATTTATCTATGAATATAGTATGTATTTCTATTTATTATTATTATTATTATTATTATTTTCTTTTTTGAGACGGAGTCTCGCTCTGTCACCCAGGCTGGAGTGCAGTGGCGCCATCTTGGCTCACTGCAAGCTCCACCTCCTGGGTTCACGCCATTCTCCTGCCTCAGCCTCTGGAGTAGCTGGGACTACAGGCACCTGCCAACACGCCCGGCTAATTTTTTGTATTTGTAGTAGAGACGGGGTTTCACCATGTTAGTCAGGATGGTCTCAATCTCCTGACCTTGTGATCCACCCGCCTTGGCCTCCCAAAGTGCTGGGATTACAGGCGTGAGCCACTGCGCCCGGCCTCAAAACTTCTTTATGTCCTTTAATAGTTTTAAATTTTGCTCCATAAAGATCTTATGTAGTTTCATTATATAAGGTCCTAAGTACTTGACAGTTTTTTATGCTATTGTAAAAGATCATTTTGTCTATTTTTATATTTTCTAATTGGTCATTGACAGTGCAAACAAACCCTATCAGTTTCTGTATGCTGGGCATCATCTCCAGCCATCTTGCTGAACTCTGTTTTTAGTTCTGACTCTCTATCTCTTAATTCTGTTGTGCTTACTATGTAAATAAACATTTCATCAGCAAATAATCAATTTTGCCTTTACCCTGCTAGCACTTGACCCTCTTGTTGTTATTGGTGGTGGCAGTGGTGGTGGTTTTCATGGTCTTGGTGTGTTAGCAAGGAATTCCAATGCCATGTTGAATAGTAGTGGTAGAATAACCATTTTTGTGTTCTCAACCTTAAAAAGAATCTGTCTAAAGTCTTTGTCTGTTTGTTTGTGTATTTGATTTTTAGAGACAGGGTCTCACTCTGTTGCCTAGGCAGGAGTGCAATGACATGATCATAGCTCATGGCGTCTTGAACTCCCAAGCTCAAGTGATCCTCCCACCTGAGTCTTCCAAGTAGCTGGAACTATAGGTGCCACCATGACCAGCTAATGTTTTTATTGTTTAATTTTTGTAGAAATTCCTGGCATCAAGCAATCCTCCTGCCTCAGCCTCCCAAAGTGCTCGGATTAAAAGCACCATGCCAGGCTACATCTAAAGCTTCAGTATGATGTTTGCTGAAGGCTTTATTAAATTAAAGAAGTTCCTTTTTATTCCTGGTTTTTCATAACACTCATTATAAACTTTATTAAGCATTTACTGGATCTATTAAGATCATGTGGTTTTCTTCCTTCTCTAGTTTATTCCTGTGGTTGATTGTATATTAATATACTTTCTGATTTTTTTTTTTTTTTGAGACAGAGCTTTGCTCTTGTTGCCCAGGCTGGAGTACAATGGCACGATCTCGGCTCACTGCAACTTCTGCCTCCCAGGTTCAAGCAATTCTCCTGCCTCAGCCTCCCAAGTAGCTGGGATTACAGGCACGCACCACCATGCCCGGCTAATTTTTTGCATTTTTAGTAGAAATGAGGATTCACCATGTTAGCCAGGCTGGTCTCAAACTCCTGACCTCAGGTGATCCACCCGCCTCAGCCTCCCAAAGTGCTGGGATTACAGGCGTGAGCCACCATGCCCGGCCTACTTTCTGATTTTTAAGTAAACATGAATTATTAGATAACTCTAACTTGATCCTCATAAATTAGGTTTTAAAAAATACACCGTTGGATTGGGGTAGCCAATATTTTATTTAAAATTTTTTGCATTAATATTCACTCTGTTTTCTTTTCTTTCACTTTCCTTAACCTGTTTTCTCATAATGATTATACTAGCCTCATAAAATAAATCAAGCAGCTTTCCCTCGTTTTTCTATTTTCTATTTTATGGAACAACTTGTATAACATAAGGCTTCTCTGTTCAACATATGGTAAAACTTGGTGCCTGGAGTTCAGTAGAGCCACTTTTCTTGTATTCAAGAAAACTTTATATACAAATGTTTATGTAATTTTCTATTTCTTCGTATGACATTTTACATTTTCTGGAAATTTATCCTTTTCTACCCAAGTTTTCAAATGTATTAGTGTATAGTTCTTGAGACTGTTGCTTGCCTACCTAATATCCATTTCCCGTCTTCTTTACCCAAACTATGTCCCTGGCAGCTATTGTGTTCAAGTAAAATGTTCACCTTACCAGACTCTGCACCTTAAAATGTTCACCTTACCAGAAATTCTGCGAAGGATGTCTGGTAAAGATTTCTGCTTTCCAGATGTAGCCTCTACCTCCTCCTCTTCCCTTTCCTTAGAGGAGAAACAGCCATCTTGCAACCATGAGGTGAAAAGCATGAGCAAGAAAGTGCTATACTCAGTTGAACACAGTCCTTTTTGCTTAGTTACTCTTATCAGAGGTTTGTGTTTAGTGTTCTCCCCCCAACCCCCCCGAAAAAAGGCTAGTTTTGGTTTAGCTAATTTTATCCATTGTATTTGCTCTCTCTTTTTATTTCTTCCATGATCTTTATTAGTTCCTTCATTCTCATTTCTGTGGGTTCACTCCATTGCTCTTTTTTTTAACTTCTTGAGTTACACACTTACCTTTTTGTTCTGAGTATTTTTTATTTTCTAATAAGCATAGTCATAAATTTTAAATTCTTTTATGTACTGCTTTAGTATAAATGTTGACATTGTGATTCAGCACACACTTTGACATTATAATTTGGTTCTAAGTATTTCATAATTTCCCTTGTCATTTCCTCTTTAGCCCAAAGTTAATATTAATTCTTCCCGGAAATGTGATATTTTTAAGTGCCCTTTTTATAATGAATTCTAACTTTACTTCACTATAATTGGAGGATGTAATTTCCTCATAATTCATTTTTTGTAATTGATGGATATTTCCTTTGTTAAGTATAAAAGCATATGTTTGTGTGTGTATGTTTTAGTTCAAAATTATTAAATATATTATTCAAATATTCTATCTTGCTTATCTTTGGCCTTCTTGATTCATATTCTGAAAGAGCTGTGCTAAAATCTCTGCATATAATTGTTCATATATCTATTTCCCCAGTATACATTTTGAGGCTACATTGTTGGATGCATATGTGTTTATGATTGTTATTTCTTCTTGATTTATTATCCCTTGTTAGTATATAATATCTCTATTTGTCCTGTATGTTATTTTTGCCCTAAATTAATTTTTCTTCTGATGTTATAATTGCTACCTTGGAGTTCTTTCTTTTTTTAATGTGCCTAGATTTTTTTAACCTTTTACTTTCTAACTTTGCATAAATTATCTTTTGCTAACAGTATTTTATTGAATTTTGTTTTTATATTCAATCAGAGTCTCTTTATTTTGATTTCTGGGTTGAATTAACCTATATTTATGTTAATTAATGTTATCTTGGAACTTATTTCTGCTATCTCGTTTTGTGTTTTCTATTTACTGTACTTTCTTTCTACTGCTTTCCATCCTCTTTGGGATAATTCAAAATTGTTTTCTTCCATTGAAATGTTTGGATTTTATACTTTCCATTGACTGTCAAATTTATTTTTTAGAATATAATACATTCTATGTATACTTTTCTCATTGTTGACCCTAACTTATTATGACCCTTACTTATGTTTATTCTTTCCCTTGTCAACTTCTTAAGCTTAACAGCATTTTAAGCTTAATAACTCTTCCTTAAACAGAACAAGTGCATTGGCATACTCCCATCACCCTCTAGACTTTCCTACTAGCAGTTTCCCACTCCTCTTCCCTACCATGCTTCCGGTTTCGGGTTATATTTCTGAATTATCTATGATATATAAATTTTTCAGGAGGAGGGATTGCTAATTTAGGTAACAATATACTTTTGTAAGATACGTTCCTCCCCTTTACCTTGCATATCTCATTACTTCATCTTGTATTCATTTCCCATCTTACTGGGGTACTTCTCTTTTTAGAATGCTATCAAGGGAGATTGCCTTCTAAAATGGTGAAATGAGGACCTTGGTGAGCCATTATCCCTTAAAAACAACAAAAATACTGGCAAAAACAACTCAAATCAACCATTTCAGAACTTTGGAAGTATACCAAAGCCACAGAAGGAACTGAAAATCATCCATCCAAGAGAAAAATACTCAACTTCAATAAGACAATGGTGTCTGTGGCATTTTAACTTGAAGCTATTCCCATCCTCTCTCCCTCTCCAGCTTGGTGGCCCAGTAGCCATGAAAAGCCAGCAGACATGGAGCTAATGGAGATGACTGACCTCTTTTGGAGCTCCATTAAAAGCCCCATGCCTAGAGCACACTCAATATTTTGTCCAAATTAGCAGCTACCTGGAAAATCTCTGTTCCCAAGATGTTGTGGCTATTTCATTTGATTCACAACTCAGCTCATGGACAAAAACAACAACAACAACAACAACAAAAAAGCTGTCCCAGGGCATTGCCAAAAACAATAGCAATCTGATGGCAATATCTCAGCTGCCTAAGTCTGTGACTCTGGTTGCAGCAAACAAGAGCCTGGCCAACAGCAATAAAAATTTAAAAGGAAGCTCTTGAGAACTAGAAAACCACAGGGAACTTTGAAAAGCTCCAACATATTCCTGGGGATGTAGAAGGCTGTACTCATATGCATGCTTGGGAAAGACCTTGGAAAGAAGAAGGCCCCACTCATTCACCTCTGGCTGACCCTGAGTCCCTGTACAAGCAAAAAGTGAAAGCTAAGGCTGTCTTATAAACTGCCTGAAGTGTGAAGCTGTGCCTTCAGCTACAGATCCCCTTGGCAAATGGTGAAAGATATACAGACAAAGCATTTAGGGAAATCTTCAGACCAATCATTATTGGCTGACCACTAAATTATACTGACCTAGGACTGAACCCTAGGAAACCAGACTTAAAAATGAAAATAATAACCTTTCTTTAAAATGCTAACAGAGAACTCAGGACCTGCATATTGCAGGGAATATAGAATCTACAGAATTAGTCCAGGAAAGGCACTAAGCACATAAGAAGCAAACAGGAAAGCAATGACATAAAAAGCAGCAATAGCAACAAACCTGGGGGAGGGTATCTCATACCATGTTGTTACAATATACTATCTATCTTAGTCTGTCGTATTGCTATGACAGAATGCCTGAGACTGGGTGGGTAGCTTATTTTTAAAAAGATAGTGGGCCTAGTGGCTCATTCCTATAACCCCAGCACTTTGTGAGACTGAGGCAGGAGCAGTGCTTAAGCCCAGGAGTTCAAGACTAGTCTGGGAAACATAGTGAGACTCCATCTCTACAAAAAAAAAATAAAATATTAGCCAGGCATGGTGGTTCACATCTGTAGTCCCAGCTACTTAGGAGGCTGAGGTGGGAGGATTGCATGAGCCAAGGAGGTCAAGGCTACAGTGAGTTGTGATTGCACCACTGCGTTCCATCCTGGGTGACAGAGCAAGACCTTGTCTCAAAAAAGAGAAAGGAAAAAGAAAATAGGTTTATTTGGCTCATGATTTTGATGGCTAGAGAGTTCAAGATTGGGCATCTCTATCTGATGAGACCTTGGGCTGCCACAGCTCATGGCAGAAAGCCCGGGGGAAGTGAGCATGTGCGAAGAGATCACATGGCGAGAAGGGGAGCAAGAGAGAGGAATCGAGGAAATCAGACCATTTTAAACAACAGGCTTTCATGGGAACTAATTGATTCCCACAAGATGGAAAACTCACTAACCCCCATGGGAAAGCATGAATATATTCATGAGGAATCCACCCTCATGACCCAAACATCTCCCATGAGGCCCACCTCTCAACACTGCCACATTGGGGATCAAATTTCAGCAAGAGTTTGGACGAGGACAAAATATAACCAAGCCATAGCACTATCAAAAATGTTCAGCTTTGGCCGGGCGCGGTGGCTCACGCCTGTAATCCCAGCACTTTGGGAGGCCGAGGTGGGCAGATCACGAGGTCGGGAGATGGAGACCATCCTGGCTAACATGGTGAAACCCCATCTCTACTAAAACTACAAAAACTTAGCCGAGCGTGGTGGTGGGCGCCTCTAGTCCCACCTACTCGGGAGGCTGAGGCAGGAGAATGGTGTGAACCCGGGAGGCAGAGGTTGCAGTGAGCCGAGATCATGCCACTGCACTCCAGCCTGGGTGACAGAGCAAGACTCCATCTCAAAAAAAGTTCGTTTGCATCAGTAATTTATAAGACATGCAAAGAAACAGAAAAGTATACCACATACACAGTTAAATAAACAGCCGTCAGAAAATATCCCTTAGGGCACACAGATGTCAAGCTTAGTAGACAAAGACTTTAAATCAACTATTTAAAATATGTTCAAAGAATGAAAGAATACCATGCCTAAGGAATTCAAGAAAAAGATGACAACAATATCTCACCAAATAGAGAATATCAACAAAGAAATAGAAATTACCCCCCAAAAAGCCAAATAGAAATCCTAGAGTGGAGAAATACAATAACTGAAATGAAAAATTCACTAAAGGGGATTGATAGCAAATTTGAGCTGTCAAAAGAAAGAATTGGCAAAGTCAAAGATAAGTCAGTAAAGATTATCTATCTGAGGAACAGAGTAAAAACAGAATGAAGAAAAATAAACACAGCCTCAGAGACCTGTGGGATATCATCAAGCATACCAACATATATTTAATGAGTGTTCCAGAAGAAGAAAAGAAACATAAAGAGAAATAAAAAATATTTGGAGTAATGACTAAAAATTTCCCAAGTGTGGGGAAAACCGCTAGTGTACATACCTCAAGAAGCTTAACAAACCCCAACTAGAAAAACTCAAAGAGATCCACACTAGACACATCATAGTCAAGTGGGTGAAAGTCAAAGACAAAAAGAAAACCTTGAAAACAGCAAGAGGAAAACAACCTATTGTGTCCAAGAGATCTTCAGTGAGATTGACAGCTAACGTCTTATTAGAAATCATGAAGGCAGGAAGACTGGGATGACAACTTCAATGTGTCAAAGATTCTCAGTCAAGAATGCTCTATACAACAAAACTCTACTTCAAAAATAAAGATGTTAAGATATTTCCAGATAAACAAAAACTGAGAGTACTCATCACTATTAGAGCTTATCAGAAATACAAAAGGGAGCCCTTCAGGCTGAAATGAGAGGACATTAGACAGTAACTTGAATTCACATGAAAAAATAAAAAGCACCAGTAAAGGTTACTAAATGGATAAATATAAAAGGCAGTATAAACATATTTTTGTTTATAACTCTTCTCTCTTTCTGATTTAACTCTTTCTCTTTTTAAAATCAACTGCATAAAGCAATAATTATAAAACCGTACTGATAGCTGTATAAAGTATAAAGATGAAATTTGCATAACCATATTGGCACAAAGAAGCAGGGAGGAAACGGAGGTATATTGGAGCAAAGATTTTGTAGATTACTGAAATTAAGTTAGTATTAATTTGAAGTAGTTTTTTTGGAAATTAAAATGCTAATTGTAATCCCTAGAGCAGACACTAAGAAAGCAATTTGTTAAATGGTTTCGAAGAAGATCTTGATGTGGTAAATGTTTTGAGAATTTATGTGCTGAAAATATTTTTAATTCATAATCACATTTTAATAGTAGTTAGAATGCATACAAAATACTAGGTTTTGAAAAGCTCTTATCCTTCAGTCATTTGAAAATATTACTCAATTGTTTTCAGTTTGATGTTGAGAAGTTTGATGTCAATGTGGTTATTGTTTCTTTTTCTCTGGGAGCTTTTAGAATTTTCTGTCTCAACAACGACTAAATAATAGCATATTTAGGAATGAACTTAACAAAAAACGTACAAGACCTATATAAAGAAAACTTTAAAATTCTATTGAAAGACAAAAAAAGAAGACTGAAACAAATGAAAAAGTTTAGTTGAAAAGAATGAATAAGACCTTGTATTTGATAGCACAATAGGATGACTATAGTCAATAATAATTTAATTATACATTTAAAAATAAGAGTATGATTGGATTATTTGTAACACAAAGGATAAATGCTTAATAGGCTAGACAGCCCATGTTACATGATGTGATTATTATACATCGCATGCCTATATCAAAGCATCTCGTGTACCTCATAAATATATACTCCTATTATGTACCCACAAAAATTAAAATTAAAAATTAAAACAGGCCTTGCCTAGGCACAGTGGCTCATGCTTGTAATCCCAGCACTTTGGGAGGCTGAGACGGGTGGATCACTTGAGGCCAGAAGTTCGAGACCAGCCTGGCCAACATGGCGAGACCCTGTCTCTACTAAAAATACAAAAAATTAGCTGGGCATGGTGACACATGCCTGTAATCCCAGCTACTCAGGAGGCCGAGGCATGAGACTCGCTTGAACCTGGGAAGTGGAGGTTGCAGTGAGCTGAGATTGTGCCACTGCACTCCAGCCTGGGTGATAGAGCAAGACTCTGTCTCAAAAAAAAAAAAAAAAAAAATTAAGACAAAAGAAAAAGTTTACCATTTTCAATAGGCGATTCAGCATCACAAAGATGGTCTACATTCATTTGTACATTTAATGCAGTACTAATAAAAATATTAGCTGGCTTTTGTTGTTGCTGCTGTTTAGTTGATTGCTCTGTTTGGAACTAGAAAAACTGATTCTAAAGTTGATATGGAAAAATAAACAAGAATAGCTATGAAGACTAAAAGAGAAGTACAGTGAGATTGGACCAGCCCTAAAAGATGTAAAACCACATGAATAGACATACTGACAGAACAGAAAATTTTCATGAAGAAAAGGACTAGTCAGTAAGTGATTTGGAGACAATTGGGCAACCATAGGATGGGAGGGAGAAAAATGGATTCCTATCTCACACCCTACACCAGGAAAAACTCCAACGGGCTCAAAAACAAAAAGTAAAAAGTGAAACTATAAAATGATATGAAACCAGGCCGGGTGCAGTGGCTCACGCCTGTAATCCCAACACTTTGCGAGGCCGAGGTGGGGAGGATCGCTTGAGCCCAGGAGTTCAAGACCAGCCTGGGCAACATAGTGAGACTCTGTCTCTACCAAAAATACAAAAATTAGCCAGGAGTAGTGGCATGCACCTGTAGTACCAGTTACTCAGGAGGCTGAGGTGGGAGGATCGCTTGAGCCCGGGAGGCAGAGGTTGCAGTGAGATGAGATCATGCCACTGCACTCCAGCCTGGGTGAGAAAGTGAGACCCTGTCAAAAAAAAAAAAAAAAGTATATGAAACCATGAAAGTATTTAAAGAGAACATGGAAGAATTCTTAATAGCTCTGCAATAGAGAAAGCTTCTCTGACTATGACTCAAAAATCCAGAAGCCATAAAAAATATTAATGCATTTGAATACATAAAAAGAAAAAAATTATACTGGCCAGGTATAGTGGCTCATGCCTATAATCCCAGCACTTTGAGATGCTGAGGCAGGAGTATCACTTGAGCCCAGGAGTTTGAGACCACCAGCCTGGGCAACACAGTGACACCCCATATCTACAAAAAAATAGAAAAAAATAGGCAGGTGTGATGGCACATGCCTGTAGTTCTAGCTAGTTGGGAGAGTGGGGTGGGAGAATCACTTGAGCCTGGGAGGTTGAGGCTGCAGTGAGCCATGATTATGAAACTGCACTCCAGCCTAGGTGACAGCAAGACCCTGTCCCCCCCCCCAAAAAAAATTCTACCGGCCAGGCGCGGTGGCTCACGCCTGTAATCCCAGCACTTTGGGAGGCCGAGGCAGGCGGATCATGAGGTCAGGAGATCAAGACCATCCTGGCTAACACGTTGAAACCCCGTCTCTACTAAAAATACAAAAAATTGGCCGGGTGTGGCGGTGTGTGCCTGTAGTCCCAGCTGCTGGGGAGGCTGAGGCAGGAGAATGGCGTGAACCCAGGAGGCGGAGCTCGCAGTGAGCCAAGATCGCGCCACTGCACTCCAGCCTGGACGACAGAGCAAGACTCCATCTCAAAAAAAAAAAAAAAAAAAAAAACACCTCAGCATAAGTCAAAACACAAACTGGGAAAAATATTTGCGACTCATTTCATGTCCAAGAGGCTATTCTTCCTGCAAATCTCCTACAAATCTATAAGGAAAAGGCATAGATTTGTAAATAAACTCAATAAATTCATAGGCAAAGGATATCACAGGCAGTTCACAGAAACAGAAAAACAAGTGGGTAGACCCAGAAATCCTACTTTGTGAAATGTATCCTACAGATACACCTGCCGATTCATTAAATGGTATTTATACAAGGTTATCTATTACAAAAAAAACTGAAAATAGCCCAAATGTCCATCAGTAAGAGACCAATTACATAAATTAGAGTTTGTCCACACAATGAAAAAAAATTGTGCAATTAAAAGCACCTTTTGTGTACTAATATGGAAAAATCCCTAATGTATATTAACAAAATAAAAAGTAATAAAAATATAGAACAGGATCTATATGCCACTTTTTGTATAGAAAGAAAGAAAACTAAGATTATATGCATGTCTGCTCATATTTGCATAAAGAAACTCTGCAAAATATGCCAAAAGTAATAAAAGTGGTTATCTATGGGGAAGGGGTGGGAAATGGATGGATAAAAGAAGAAATGAATGTTAGACTTTTCACTATATACTCCTTTTTTGAATCTTTTGAACCATGAGAATCAACTATCTGCCCAAAATTAAAAATTGAATTAAAAGGTAATTTTCTATTTGTCTTTGCTATTCTTAAGTTTCACCGTAATATGTCTAGGTCTGACTAGAATGTTTTGTTGTGTCTTCTTAGCTATGAGCTTTTTTTGGTGAATCTGAAGTCTCTCTTGGAAATTCTTGGTCACTTTTTATTCAGATTATTTCATCCCTCTCCATTTTCTTTTTATGAGACTCATCTTACTACTTAAATCTTACATTTTTACCTCACTCCTGTTTCCTAGCTTTTATTCTTTATCTCTTCCTGATGTCTCTAGGAGAGTTGCTAACGTGGTCTTCCACTCGCTAATTGCTCTTTGTCTTTATCCATCCTGCCACTCAATGTATCCATTGAGTTCTTTAATTCATTCAGTCTTCACATTCAGGATGTCCATCTAATTTGTTCGACAATATTTGGGCTTGCTTCTGCTTCACATTTCTGATACCTTCCCTCATGTCTTTGAGCACATTTGTTATGCTTATTTCAAATTTCGATTCTATTAATTGATTGGTTGTTTCCTTTGATACAGGTTGTTCCATTTATCTTTCTCATATAACCGTTGCCCTTCATATGACCGTTGCCCTCCTCAGACATCCCATTCTCTTTCCTTGTGAGTTCTTGTCCTTGGGACTACCAACTACATTGGCTGCCAATGCATATGTGTCGACTGAGAGAGCCTCTGGTGTTGCAGTCTGAAACCAACCACTTCCCTTTTGTCTCCCCAAATCAGGCAATACTTTTCCTCAGCAAATCTTCCAGAGCCTCTTTCTCAGATATTATTCTTTTCCAAGGGCTGCCTCCCTCTGTTGCAACTGCCTGTTCCATTATATTCATCTGCTCAGGCTGCTGTAACAAAATACCACAGACTGGGTGGCTTCCATAACAGACATTTATTTCTCACTGTTCTGGAGGCTGGGAAGTCCAAGATGAAGGTGCCGGCCGGAATGGTGTCTGGTGAGGGCTCTCCCTTGGGTTTCGGATGGCTGCCTTCTCACTGTGTGCTCACATGGCCTTTCCTCTGTGCGTGAACACGGAGAGAGGGAGCAAGCAAGCTCTCCGGTGTCTCATAAAGACACTGATCCTATGAGACCAGGGCCAACCCTTATGACCTCATATAGCCTTAATTACCTCCTAAAGACCCTGTCTCCAAATACAGTCATATTGGATTAGGATTTCAACATACAAATTTGGGAGCGGCGGTGGGGGATCACAATTCAGTCTATAGCACCTGTGGAAGAGGGTGTAGTCAGCCTTCTCCCACTGGAGGGCCCTTGTATCTGCTGTCACACTGCTCCCTTCTCACCTCACTGCTCCGAGTTGGTATTAAGTTGGCCCTGGACTAATGCTGTTTTTTTGCCATACAGTGGCAACAGGGTGTGCCGGGGTCTTGCCAGGGCAAAATGAAGGCGACAGATCAACAGTCTGACAACCCCTACTGTTAGGAATAATGCTCAAAATCCTAAGGAAATTGAACACACGAAAAAAGGATTCTTAGCAAAGCAATTTTACTTCTTTGCAGAGGGGTGCCTCCTTGGCCAGTTGCCGTGAGAGCACACCTGAACAAAGGGGCATGAGAGCCTTTATTCCTGACGCAAGTCCTGCCCTGTACACTTTCCCCATTGGCCGGGGTCGGGTTGTACAATTTAAACTAATCCCGGTTGGCTAAACATTGTTTTTTTTTAGATAGGGTGGGCACGTAAAAGAAAGTGGAGGGAAAGGGGAAGGGGTGTCTGTAATGAGCCAGAAAGTTAGTCCTCTTTCCAAATAAGGAAAGGAATGTGAGCTGGTACTGATAACACCTGGTACTGTGGCGTGCCTGGGCATCTAACAAAGGCAAGAAGGAAAAAAACAGAAAAAGGGAGAAAAATGGGGGGGGGGTTACTATAAATTAAAGAATAAAAGATTGATCAGATTTTTTGAAGAGAAACCTCATCATATCCCACACTAGTCCCCATCCATAATATCTGTTCCTCTTCTGGAGGAACCTCCAGAGATCAACCTCCCTCCCATTTCTGCAGCATCTCCAGGGACAGGACCCTTTCCTGGTTACAATCTCATAGGAAGCCTGACGTTAGCCTCATTTCAGTTCCCAGCTTCGCCATTGCTGGAGATGAAGTTTAATCTCCAAGTCTCCACTGTTTTTCTTCTATTATCATGAAAAGCTTGGAGTCGATGATCTCAGGTGTTTGTAGCTCCAAAATTCTGGGATTCTGTGTGGTAAGTGAAGAAGTGGCAGGTAAGGAACATTGAAATATTTTAAGACTACACAGTTTCCAAGGAGATAAAGAGACATAGTGGGGGAATACCCAACAAGAGAGAGTTATTAGCAAGAATGGATGTCACATTTAGAAGGTGGAATGTCAATCAAGTTTCAGGAAATAAGAAGGTGAAGGATGTTAGTCGAGGTTCACAAAAGAAAGGGAAAATGACTGATTGAAACGAGATTTGGAGGAGAATCTGCAAGACTGAAGAATGACAAAAATGATTAACCACCATATAAGCAATTGTAGTATATTCTTTTTAATTTATTATTAAATATTGCAGATATAGCAAAAGGTACACATAATAATAATAAGCACCATGTCCCCAGAGCTCAATCTAAACTATTACTCATTACCAATATATAGTAAGCCTCCCCGGTGCCATGTCCTTCCCTCCACCATCACCAGGAGATGGTAACTATTATGCTAAATTTGTTATTCTGTACACTTCCACTACATAGGGATGTGTTCGGGGGCAACATTTTCTTTTTATAAATTAAATTTGGGCCGGGCGAGGTGGCTCACACCTGTAATCCTAGCATTTTGGGAGCCTGAGACAAGAAGATTCCTTGAGGCTGCAAATTCAAGACCAGTTTGGGCAACATGGCAAAACCCCACCTCTGCAAAAAATACAACAAAAAATAGTAATTTTTTTGTGGTGGCATATCCCAGTAGTTCCAGCTACTCGGGAGGCTGAGGTGGGAGGATCACCTGAACCCAGGGAGGTCGAGGCTGTAATGAGCCATGATTGCGTCACTGTACTTGTACTCCAGCCTGGGCAACAGTATGAGATGCCGTCTCAAAAAAATAAATAAATAAATAAATAAAAGAGAATCAAATTTGAAGTCTGAAGACTGAGAAGTATGACTATTGAAATGCTTCAGATAAAAGAAAGTTGTCCTCGCTGAAGGGGTCTGGGCAAGGAGAAAAAGAAAATGGATGGAATAAGTTGGGGCAGAGCATAAGAAGCTTCCTTTTACCCACTTATGTCTTTCTAGATGAAGAGGTCACTAGCAGTCACTTCCATATGTGGACCTAGAGCATCGGTCAGCTTCCTGGTGAAGGCAGAGAGCCACAGTTCCAGAACACTCAAGGTCAGAAGGAAAGGCGTTATTTCAGCTACTGCCTAGCAGAGCTGTTAGTTTGGACCAGTGGGAGTTCTCTTCTGAGTAATCCCAGCATTGGGAAATTGGTCATGACAACAGAACAGGAGGCCATTTAACATGTCAGGGACAAGCCACAGCACAGGCTGAGGTTTGAGGCTGGTCTCCAAGACCAGACTTAGACATGACTGCCCAATGAGATGAGTACAACCAGTGTTCTGCCTCATCCTTTCCCTGAGAGTGGCCCTTGAAACTGCCTCTGAGGGGTCCTGTCTTCCTCAGCCTCAGCAAACTGCCAAAATGGAATCATAGAATCATTCCATGAAAAGATGGTTGGGTTCAGGGAGGCCACCGGCCTTGCACCGTTGTATTATTGAAAACCCACTGGGGCCATCTTTAGACAACCTAACCCTGCAGCAAACTTAACTAAGCCCTAAACGTTGCCATAACAAACAGATTAAAATTCACTTTCATCAACATTAAAAATAATTTGGGAGGAAAAAAAGGCAAAAAGATTTTTCTAATTTTGCTTTTGAAATTATTTGTCTGAGTAACTCATTTAATTCACAATTTGCTTTGCTTTTTTCCCCAAAAAATCTGTGCATAATTGGGAATTCTCAGGAAGTGAGGAAATTAAATCCACAGATTACTTTCAAATGTGTGAAATGTTGTATGAATGCTAAAGTTAGCAATTCATGAAGCTGGTGTGTTAACATTTGTAAGCATCTAATTAAACATGTATTCTTTATTTTGTGGCTTCCTTTTTGCATTTTAGAGCCAGCGATTATTTTCAAGCTGGAAACACTGGTATAGGCTCCCAAGAAGCTCATAGGGCCTAGGCCCTGTGCCCACAGGCCTGGAGGATCAGCAACCCCGTGAGAAGGTTTTATGGGAGGTACTTGTGTCTGTGGGCACTGACTGGTTCCTTTATCTCAATTCCCCATACCTCCCCACCCATGGTCATTGTTCATTGGTTGTTTCCTCCTCCCACTTCCATAACAGTGAAGAGCTTGTGTTGTTCACTGCTGCATCCCTAGCCCAGAAGAGCATCAGGCCCATCACAGATACTCGACATAAGTATTTGTTGAATGCACAGTCACCTCTGGGAACGGGATTCGGTGGTGGACAAATAGGGCTCCAGATGTATTACTATTGTTCAAATGATGTATAATGAGAATGTAGTCACTTATTAGCTTTGTAATTAAAAAATAACATAATTTTACAATGAGATGTCACCTTGCATCCATCAGGATGGCTACTATTTAAAAAAAAAAACAGAAATAACAAGCGTTGGTGAGAATGTGGAGAAACTGGAACCCTTGTGCGTTGTTGGCGAAAATGTAAAATGGTGCAGCCACTGTGGAAAACAGTACGGTTTCTTCAAGAAATTAAAAATAGAATTACTATATGATCTAGCAATTCCACTTCTAAATATATACACTCCATAAAATGGAAGCCGAGTCTTAAAGAGATATTCAAACACCCACATTCATAGCAGCATTATTTGCAATAGCCAAAAAGTGGAATTAACCCAAATGTCCATCAATGGATGAATGGATAAACAAAATATAGTATTAATAGAAGGGGATATTATTCAAGCTTTAAAAGGAAGGGAATTCTGACATAGGCTACCCAATTATGAGCCCTGAAAACACTATGCTAAATGAAATAAGCCAGTCATAAAAAGACAAACACTGTATGATTTCATTTATATGAAGTACCTAGAGTAATCAAATTCATAGAGACAGAAAGTAGAAAGGTAGTTGTCAGAGGCCAGGGGAAGAGCAAAATGGAAAGTTATTCATTAGTGGGAATGGAATTTCAGTTTTACAAGATGAAAATGTTCCTTTATTTATTTATTTTTTTTGAGACAGAGTCTTGCTCTGTTGCCCAGACTGGAGTGCAGTGGCACGATCTCGGCTCACTGCAACCTCCGCCTCCCGAGTTCACGCCATTCTCCTGCCTTAGCCTCCCAAGTAGCTGGGACTACAGGCACGCGCCACCACGCTCAGCTAATTTTTTTGTATTTTCAGTAGAGACAGGGTTTCACCGTGTTAGCCAAGATGATCTTGATCTCCTGACCTCGTGATCCGCCCACCTCAGCCTCCCAAAGTGCTGGGATTACAGGCGTGAGCCACCGCACCCGGCTGAAAATGTTCTAAACATTGGTGGCACAATCATGTGAATAATACCTAACAATACTGAACAGTACAGTTAAAAATGCTTAAGAAGGCAAATTTGTTGTTATGTATATTTTGCTACAATTAAAAATAAACAACATTTAAAAATACAATTCTAAACATAAATATAATTTTAAGTGCAGGAGACTTTTTTAAAGAAAACACAAAACTCAAGAAGATAAAAAGAATGATCAACAGATTCAGCTAGATAAATATTTTACATTTCTGGCCAGGCGCGGTGGCTCATGCCTGTACTCCCAGCACTTTGGGAGGCCAAGGCGGGCAGATCACGAGGTCAGGAGATCGAGACTATCCTGGCTAACACAGTGAAACCGGTCTCTACTAAAAAATACAAAAAAATTAGCTGGGCGTGGTGGCAGGCGACTGTAGTCCCAGCTACTTGGGAGGCTGAGGCAGGAGAATGGCGTGAACTCGGGTGGCGGAGGTTGCAGTGAGCCGAGATTGTGCCACTGCACTCCGGCCTAGGTGACAGAGGGAGACTCTGTCTCAAAAAAAAAAAAAAATATATATATATATATATATATATATATATATATATATATATTTTACATTTCTATGATAAAAGATAACATAAAATTAAAAGACAAACAGCAGGCTGGCAGAAAATATCTGCATATATATGTTGCACATTGTTCATCATACAGGAAAATGTTTTTTTTTTTCTTGAGACAGAGTCTCACTCTGTCGCCCAAGCTGGAGTGCAGTGGCACAATCTCGGCTCACTGCAACCTCCACCTCCCAGATTCAAGCGATTCTTTGGCCCCAGCCTCCCAAGCAGTTGGGATTACAGGCACCTGCCACCACACCCAGCTAATTTTTTTGTATTTTTAGTAGAGATGGGATTTCACTATGTTGGCCAGGGTGGTCTCGAACTCCCTTCTGCAGGTGATCCACCAGCCTCGGCCTCCCAAAGTGCTGGGATTACAGGCATTAGCCACTGCATCTGGGCCATAGAGTAAAACTATTTATGGGAGGAGGTAAGTATATTTGGTTTAGTTAGTATAAATCAAATTACTGAAGTCAGTGAACTCTGAGGACACACACTTGACAGACACACAAGATAAGGAGGAAGAGGTTGCAAAGTGTTGATGTTTGTGTAACCACAAGCATGGCTGAGTCTAGAACATGATTAGTATTCAAGCAAATGGAACCGTGCAGGTATTATTACAGATTACCTTCATTCTAGGACCTTTCCTTCTGTCACTAATACCACAAACCACATACAAATGAGGCAAGTAAGATCTGGGAGGAATTTGAGAAGCGTTTGTGCAATGTCCAGGGGTAAACTTATAATGGGATGAACTTAGGGAGTTAACAAGAGTCTGCACTGACCCTGAACACTCCACAATTCTTGGAATGGCCGGGCACAGTGGCTCATGCCTGTCATCTCAGCACTTTGGGAGGCCCAGGTGGGCAGATGGTTTGAGCCCAGGAGTTCAAGACCAGCCTGGGCAACATGATGAAACCACACCTCTATAAAAATACAAAACTTAGCCAGTTGTGGGGGGGCACACCTGCAGTCCCAGCTGTTAAGGAGGCTGAGGTGGGAGGATTGCTTGGGACTGGGAGGTCAAGGCTGCATGAGCTGTGATCATACCACTGTACTCCAGCCTGGGCAACAGAGCAAGACCCTGTCTCAAAAAAAAAATGGGGAGGGGGGACTGAAGATATGTTGTATCTATCTCCCAATGATGTAGTCACAGGGTAAACAAACCAAATATTGCCCCACCTCTCCTGTTTAGTACCATCTCTGCTTTTAGAGAATCCCAAGCTTAGAAGGAGAGAAAGCTAATTCTTCTGTTGACTTGGTGAATCAGCCTGGGCACCTCGCTATTGGTCAGCCTGCCATGGATTGCTGCGTTGATTGCCTTCCCTGTCACTTGCTGCATCCAATGATGGTCCAATCAATCCATTCAAAAGTATTAGGATGAATAGAAGTGAGCATCAAAAATATAGGATTACATTCGAGAACACAGAAAGGTCTTCTATAAATCAATAAAAATGCAAAGCAACTTGATTTTTAAAATATGCATCAAACATGAACAAGATACAGAAGAAAAAATGGCTGTATACAGATGTATAAGTTCACCTATCAGACTGGCAAAAGTTTAAGAGATTGATAACCTACTATATTGGTGAGTGTCTTAGTCAGTCTGGGCTGCTCTAACAAATTACCATAGACTGGGAATCTTAAACATTTCTTTCTTACAGTTCTGGAGGCTGGGAAGTCCAAGATCAGGGTGCCTGGAGAGGCAGTGTCTGCTGAAGTTCAGCTTGCTGGTTTGCAGATGGCTGTCATCCTATTGCTCCCTCACATGGCAGACAGCAAAGAGAGAGAAAGCAAGCTCTTTTCTAAGAGAGAGGGCACTAAACCCATCGTGAGGGCACCACCCTTAGGAGCTAATTACCTCCAAAAGGCTGAATATCCAAGTACCATTACATTGGAGATTACAGTTTGATATGGTTTTTCTGTGTTCCCATTCTAATCTCAACTTGAATTGTATCTCACAAAATTCCCATGTGTCATGGGAGGGACCCAGGGGGAGGTAACTGAGTCGTGGGGGCCGGTCTTTCCCATGCTATTCTCCTGATAGTGAATAAGTCTCAGGAGATCTGAAGGGTTTATCAGGGGTTTCCGCTTTTGCTTCCCTTTCATTTTCTCTTGCCGCCGCCATGTAAGAAGTGCCTTTCACCTCCTGCCATGATTCTGAAACCTCCCCAGGCATGTGGAACTGTAGGTCCAATTTAAACCTCTTTCTCTTCCCAGTCTTGGGTATGTGTTTATCAGCAGCATGAAAACGGACTAATATAGGGTTTCAACATATGAATTTTGGGGGCACAGATTCAGTTCACAGCACTGAGGAGCAGGGAAATGAAGACTCTACATTTTGGGTTGGAATTTAAACTTGTGAGTTAGACTTGTAAAGTCTTCAGAGGCTCAGATATGATGTGTGAGCCTTGTGACTTCTGAGGATGAAGGCTGTGTTCTGGCAGCTCTCTCACCAGTGGCAAAAAACAGAAAAGTATCCTTTCCATTGGATATCCTGCTACAGAATGAATTTTCACATTGAACATTTAATTTCCCATTTAAATAAATCCACCTGGAATTTGAGTTGTATATGTCTGTTTTCCAAATAATGAGCTAGTTGTGATCGCATGATTTGTGGCTTAATCTCTACTTTCCCCACTGGGATATGCCATGACAGCATTTAATGCATTCCTATAGAAACTTGGGTTTATTCTGAACTTTCTATTCTCTTGATTGTATCAAGGATCATAAACTGGGACCCTGTAACCCGTTTCAGGCCTCCAGATCCAGATTTGTGTTTGGTCTTGTTTTGGTTTTGGTCAGAAGTGTCTTTGAAAATTGTGGATTTTCATGCCTTTAGGCAGCTCACAAAGTCAGGCCTATCTTAGAGCAAGATACTTGCCCAAGCTCTTAGAGCACTTGAGGATTTTGCCTGGAGTGGCACTAGCAACATGCTGTTTTAACACTTTCACCTTAGAACACATTTTGGTGTCTGGCAGTGGACATTCCCTCTCATTCTTCTTTTGTGATGGTTCCTTAAGTACTCAATTCTCTAGATAAACTTTTACATTGTTCTGTCAACATCTGCGGGGGGAAAAACTCTTTGAGATTTTTATTGCAATCGGATTAAATTCCTAAATTCATTTGGATAGAATGTACAGTTTTACCATATTGAAACATCATTTAGACATTTTGTAAGTCTCTATTCAGTTCTTTTATATTCTCAGTGAAAATTTTTAGTGTTTCTTCTTTTAATTGAGATGCGGTCTCACTCTGTCACCCAGGCTTGAGTGCAGTGGCGTTAACTCGCCTCACTGCAGCCTTTGCCTCCCAGGCTCAAATGATCCTCCCACTTCAACCTCCCGAGTAGCTGGCAGTACAGGCAGGCGCCACCACACCCAGGCTAGTTTTTTATACTTTGGTGGAGACAGGGTTTCGCCAAGTTGCCCAGGCTGGTCTTGCACTCCTGCGCTCAAGCAATCCTCCTGCCTTGGCCTCCCAAAGTGCTGGAATTACAGTTGTGAGCCAATGTTAGGGGGCTTGTCGACCAGCATACAGGGGCCTTGGAGGCTGCTTCAAAAGTTCCCACTAAGCCAAGGATACAAAGCCTGGTGACAGCCCTCCCATGTGAGGCCCAGGTCTTACTTACCTCGCTCAAAAAATCTTTCCTGCTCATTTCATTTGAGAGTGATTTTGCTTTCTTCGGGATCTCTATTGCGCTGCCCCACCCAGAGAGTTCCAAATCTGAATGGACTCCAATGATGAAGTTAAATCAGCCCCCACCTCAGTCCTTTGGAATTAGAATCTGTGGGGCTGGGTCCTGGCATCTGTATCTTAATGTTCCTAGTTGAGATCCTTAGGCTGAAAGGCTGGTATTTGCAAAGCACTTCTTCTCCTCCAAACTCAGCCTCCGAACTAGCTGGGACTACAGGTGTGTGCCACCACACCAGGCTAATTTTAAATTTTTTTGGAGAGACGGAGTCTCACAACGTTACTCAGACTCGTCTCCAACTCCTGGGTTCAAGTGATTCTCCAGCCTTGGCCTCCCAAAGTGTAGGGATGACAGGCAGGAGCCACCAGGCCAGCCAATAAAGCCCTTCTGTTTCACTCTAATGATATCTTTGGTGCATAGCTACAGCCATTGTTGTATTAACCTGCATCACTGAAGGAAAAGAGAAGGGGAGAAGTGATAGTTTTGCTT
The DNA here is from genome assembly GCF_028858775.2 of Pan troglodytes. NCBI lineage: Eukaryota > Metazoa > Chordata > Mammalia > Primates > Hominidae > Pan > Pan troglodytes. The sequence continues at coordinate 61,945,058 of NC_072417.2, forward strand.
TTCCCTGAACATATCAGATGAAACCTGAACTGTTTAGCTCATTTTTGGACAATGTATTGACATAATTTAAGATGGCTGCCTTATTGTAGCCTGTCTACAGAAGGTGCCTAGAAGACAGAGGAATATGCAAAACTGGCTTGAAGAGTGATTAATCAGAACTTTACGTGGTACAGAAGAGAAATTTTAATGGCAACAGAATATTGATCTTCTAATGTTTGAAAGCCTATTAAATAGGAGAGAAAGATGATTTTCTGTTTTGTTGTAAAAGGATCCAACCAGTTCTGATGGTTGAAAGCATCGTAAATGCGAAGGTCCACTCAACGTAAGCAGAGTTTCCTAACAATTGGACTTCCACAGCGACGGGATCTGCCTCCTCATTCAGTTGTGCCTTTCCCATCAGCGAGAGACTCCTAGGAGCCCATTAGGAAGCTGTGCCAGAACTCACAGGTTCTTTGGATGGTATCTGAGATAGTATCCAGCTCTTACATTTTTATTTTTTCCGAAAAAAATATTTTTGAGACTGAGTCTCACTCTGTCCTCCAGGCTGGTGTGCAGTGGTGCAATCATAGCTCACTGCAGCCTCAAACACTTGGGCTGAAGCAATCCTCCTGCCTCAGCCTCCCAAGTACTGGGACCACAGGTGTGTGCCACGATTCCTGATTACTTTGTTTATATTTTGTAGAGATGACATTTTGCTATGTTGCCCAGACTAATCTTGAACTCCTAACCTCAAGTGACGCCCTGCCTTGGCCTCCCAAAGGAGGGAGATTATGAGCAGGAGCCCCTGGGCCTGGCTGAGATTTTTCCCCTTAGTCTTTTTATACACAGGATATTTTATTCATAAAATACATAAATAGTAGGCAAATTTTGGGGTCAAGTGAAATAGATATGTTGTAATAGTTGATATATAGACCAGAGTTCCTTAGCTGAACTGGAGGGGCAGGCTTTAGGTGATCCATGGATGCCCTGAACTTGTGGACACCATTGAAAATCTGTACGAACCCATGGACAGTCTCCTGTGATTTTCATTCCTCAAAATGTCTCTTGGACTCAAAGATGCCTGAGAGCAAAGGATGCGTGTTCCCCTACTATAGGATCCAGGATAGTGAATATCAGTAAACATTCAGCAAAAAAGCTTTGCCACATTGAGTACTTCGACGTAACGTCTCCATTCAACAAGTCAATTTACCCAGGATCTCCTGTATATGTTAATCTCACTCTTGGAAGGACTCATCATTCTGCTTACCCTAAATTTCCTTCCACCTTCCTCCCTCTCTCACCAGACTAGACTCTGAAATGGGAAGGAGAAGCGGGGAGGAGAGCCCAACACCCCCTCAAGTTTAGAGTGGAGAGGACACAGCCTCTGCTGGGACAGGGAAAAGAGGAATGTGGAGACCCTGAGGATGCTTTTGGACAATGCTCAGAGGTTGGGACATTGCCAGGAGATACCGTTCACCCCGGATCTCCAAGAAAAGAGATGAGTCTGGCAGTTACATGTGTTTTTCTTCAAACTAGTTGCCAGTTTGGAAAGACCGATGACATCAGAGATTCCGACTTTCCTGATTGGAGGGACCGGACTCTGGTTGCTTGGGAGTTCAGGTGGACAACAGCAACTTCTCAGAACTGCTCTTCACTCCTAACTTCTCCCGAGCCTCTAGAAGAGAAACGCACTCTTCTGGGTCCTAACGGAGTCTGGAAGAAGGCTTTGGACAGAACAGGGACTAGGTTTTGTGGACAGAAACAAAGTGTTTGGGAGAGATTATGGCCAGTGGTCAAGCACGCCCCCCGTTTGAGGAGGAGAGCCCCCAGCCTAGCACAACGGTGCGGTCCCCCGAGGTGGTGGTGGATGATGAAGTGCCAGGACCATCAGGTGAGGTGACTGGAGGGAGCAGCGATGGGAGATGATTGACTGAGGAGAGGGAAGGGGGCCAGTTACTGGGAATCTGAAGCACCTGAGTAGGGTGTGGGGAAAGAAACGCCGGACTCAGGAAGCCAGGGATCGGGGAAGGAGGGTGCAGGGAATGGGGCCAAGCATGGCCACGTGGAAAGAAAGTCTGGGGAGCAATGAAGGGGGTCAGGAGATGTGCTCAAAAGATGAGAGAGGAAGGCCGAGGCAGACGGGTCACGAGGTCAGAAGATCGAGACCATCCTGGTTAACACGATGAAACCCTGTCTCTACCAAAAATACAAAAGTGAGTTGGGCATGGTGGTGCGTGCCTGTAGTCCCAGCTACTCAAGAGGCTGAGGCAGGAGAATCATTTGAACCCAGGAGGCGGAGGTTGCAGTGAACCAAGATTGTGCCACTGCACTCCAGTCTGGGCAACAAGAGGGAGACTCCATCTCAAAAAAAAAAAAAGAGAGAGAGAGAGAGAGAGCAGACAGAGCTCAAGGGAAGGTTTCCATTTTTCTCCAATTGCAAGTTCTTATCTGTGATGAGGAAATGTTTTGAGGACAGAGAGCTGGAAGAATGGGGAGGTGAGGGAGAGGCAGATGGGGATCAGCAAAGGAGAAAGGTGGAAACATGGCTTGGAGAAGCTGACAGTCTGCGAGGCTTGGGAGGATGGAAGAGTAGTTTGAGGTTCCTGGGTCGGGGCGTCTAAGGTGATCAATGGCAGAAACATGACACCATGGCCTGGTTTCTTCACTCAGCCGCTTGGATAGATCCCAGCGTCCAGCCTCAATCCCTTGACCTGAAAAGGAAGAGCGAATGGTCAGACGAATCCGAGGAGGAGCTGGAGGAGGAGCTGGAGTTGGAGCGCGCCCCTGAGCCCGAGGACACCTGGGTGGTGGAGATGCTGTGTGGGCTCAAGATGAAGCTGAAGCGAAAGCGAGCATCCTCCGTGCTCCCTGAGCACCACAAGGCCTTCAACAGGCTCCTTGGTAGGAGGATACCCCAAAAAGCACCTCCAACCCTGTTCTTTTAAAAAAGTGGAATCTTTCAATAATCACACTTTCCCAATAAGAAGAATATGCCCTCCTGGGGGGTGAGCGCTCCATGCAGGAGGAGGATGCTTAGGAGATAGAGGATTAGGCTAGTCTTAATAAAGGTCTGCACTTGAAATAAGAAAGCTTGGTTTCTGGCCAGGTGCAGTGGCTCATGCCTGAGATCTTGGTGCTTTGGGAGGCTGAGGCGGGAGGATCTCTTGAACTCAGGAGTTTGAAGTTGCAATGAGCTATGATTGCACCACTGCACTCCAGCCTGGTTGACAAGGAAAGACCCTGTCATAAAATAAATAAAATAAAATAAAATAAAAGATAAAAGAAAGCTTGGTTGCAGCTGTACCCTCTGAAACTCTATGTCTCTTGATGACTTTTCTAAACCTAAGTGTCTCCATCCGTGGAGGGGGATAACAAGGCCATGGGCACACCCAGCTGTGACTATCTCAGGAAGCAATGATGGGAATTCTATTATGACTTCTGCAGTGGTCCCTTCCTGTCTGATGGGAGGACATCATGGCCTATTCACAGCTCTTCATCCTGTAGACTCTGACACCAAAGGCCTCCTTCGGCCTCTCCTCAGGGGAATCTCAGAGCGGGAGCCTCCCTCCTTGCCCAGTGAAAGTCCTTCTCTCCTCTCCCATCCACCTAAGCCTTGGCCACAATCCTGAGACTTCCCCCAGAGGAACACAGTTCTCCTCTCTGCTCTGTTGCTCCCACGGCAACCCTGTTCCACTTCTCACCCTGACACAGGCTCTCTTTTCACAGGGGATCCTGTCGTTCAAAAATTCCTGGCCTGGGACAAAGACCTGAGGGTGTCAGACAAGGTAAGGTTGTTCTCCACTCAACTGTGTTCCTGCTTTAACACACGTCCTGGGGAAGGGTGCAGCGTCTAAACCCACAGTTTCTCTCCTCTCTCCCTCTACCATCTCCCACCTGCTGATTCCATACTCTTGGGCGCCCACGTTTTGATTTTTATTTTTTCAGAAACAGGGTCTCGTTCTGTTGCCCAGGCTGGAATGCAGTGTTGCCATCATAGCTCACTGCAGCCTCAGCCTCCTGGGCTCAAGTGATCCTCCCGCCTCAGCCTCTCCAATAGCTGGGACTCCAGGCGTGAGTCACCGCCCCCAGCTATTCTAGGTCTTCTCATAATTTGTCAGCATCTCCCTCGGGGCTCTGGTAGCCTGTTGCATAGTTGATGGGTGGCCCCTGCCTCTGCACAGGGTCCTTTGGAATCCAGGCCCTGGGCCAGTCTTGAAACTCCTGACCCCTATCCTCTCAGATCTTTGGGACAGTCCTTTGCCCCAGCTCACCAAGATCCTCCTGACATTAGCAGCCCTAGACACACTCCCTCCAGTGATCCCATTGGAGCTCATCATCATGGGAGCATCACAGACCTCCCTCCCTCTGACTTCCCGGATTTGCAGCTGACTTTGAACACTCTCCACCCGCAAGCCCCCAATGAGCATAGTCACCCAACACTGAGGTTCCTTCTGTGATAGACAACCGCGCCCCAGCCCCTGTTCCCTTCTCTCCACCATCTTCCTCTTCCAGGATGTGACCAACCTTTCTCTCTCTCTACTCCCTTCTCTCCATCAGTATCTCCTGGCTATGGTCATAGCGTATTTTAGCCGTGCCGGCCTCTTCTCGTGGCAATACCAACGCATTCATTTCTTCCTGGCTCTGTGAGTAGTTTGCTTCTTCCCACCTGTCAATATCCAACACCCTGGGACAGTGGACTAAGTGGGATTCCAACCTTCCATCTACTTTTTTACCCTATTTCTCCTCTTTACTCTGTATATAAAAACGATAAGATTATACTATGGTGTTCTTAGTCTGTTCTTTCTAAAAACAAACACAAATGCAGTTGACAAATAGTAGAATCAAACAAAAGGAAACATAAACCCGTCCTAAGGGGAAAGGAAAGCCGTGGACACGACCCTGCTCCCCAAGCAAGCAGCCATTTCTGGTTCTCTCGTCTCTCTCCTTCCCATATCAACAGCAAATGCAATTTTCCATCCTCCTTCTCCAGGTTCCCATGACAGAGGCAGAAATTCAGGTCGTCCTCGCATGACACAGATCCATCATCAAATACTCCCTGCTGGGCCTTCCTGCGAGTCCTGCCCCAAGCCAGGGGGCTTCCTAGTGCTGCCTGAATAGCTTTCCAAAGCACAGCTCCCACCCCCTCTTCACTGCCCACCTGAACAACTTCCTTAGCTGATTTGTCTCTAAATGGAGGCCCGGGTCCACAGGGCGAATTCAACCCTCTCTGCAGTCCTTCTACCACCAAACCTGCCCACCATCTTCATCTTTCCTTGTTTGCTTTCGCCACTCCTTCCAAATGCCCTCCACTCCATTTTGATTTTGTGTTTTCTGTCTGGGTGTCCTGCACACATGTGGATCTGAAGGGAATGACCCATTCCTTAAAGTCAGTTCAACCCCACAGCCTTTGCGATGCCTCCCCTGATCTTCCAGCTTCTGCACGCCCACAGCACTTTAGTGACATCCTAGGATAATGTGACATTTTGGATTCGTTTATCTGCCCTCCTTTTCCCCAAACCCATCAGAGTAGACCCCTGTTGAAGGCAGGGTCTTGTCAGAATATCAAAGTTTTTGTTTTTGTTTTTACCAGACAGAGACTTGCTCTGTCCCTCAGGCTGGAGTGCAGTAGCCAGATCATAGCTCACCGCAGCCTCCATCTCCTAGGCTCTAGTGATGCTCCCACCTCAGCCTCCTGAGTAGCTGGGACTACAGGTGGATGCCACCACGTCTAGCCAGTTTTTATGATTTTTAGTAGAGATGACGTTTTGCTATGTCACCCAGGCTGTTCTGGAACTCCTGGGTTCTCACCTCAGCCTCTCAGAGTGCTGGTATTATAGACATGAGCCACCCAATCAGCCAAAATATCAAAGTATTCCTGAAACACTCAGCACAATGCTTTTCATTTTGCAAGTGCTCATGTTATATTGACTCTATGGAATAATTCATATGGCATTTGCCTATAAGATAAATCTTTCCTTCTTTCCTTCATTCATTCATGTATTCATTTATTCAACAAAACCTTATGAAGTTCATCATATGTGCCAGGGAATAGGAAGGATGGGAAGGGAGAGTTCACAGCAATGCTTGTTGAATTAATGCACCAAGATAAACAAAGCCCTCTAGTGGCCTTTTGGTAGGTGAGAGATGATTTACAGAAACACACCAGTCAGTTCCTGTCCTTGGGGGCACTTATGATGGAGGGGGAAGACAGGTGTGTGCATACATGACAAGGAAGGGGGGTGTGGGAGGAACAGGGATGGGGACTAGGATGAGGTGACGTCATCTGTCTTGTATAAGGATGGCAGGACACATCCTTAGGATAAGACTTGGGTTGTTTTTAAATTCAGAGGGGGTCTTGCCATATTACCCAGACTGGTCCCTAACTCCTGGCCTCCAGGGATCCTCCTGCCTGGACTCCCAAAGTGCTGGGATTCCAAGCAAGAGCCACCACTTGGATCATCTCCTTCCTGAAGGTGTGAGAGGCGCCCTTAGCAGGTCTCTGTCCAGCGGGGCCTCCTGAGGAAGGCAGGGCTCTCTGCAGGGTGGCTGTTGGTGCTGAGCTGAGGAAGGTCCCCTGCCTTCCTCTCTGAGAGGCTGCCCTCAGGCAGGGGTCCCTCCTGGTGGGGCCCCTGAGCAGCAACCTGATCTCTCTCCCCAGCTACGTGGCCAGTGACATGGAGGAGGACAACCAGGCCCCGAAACAAGACATCTTCTCCTTTCTCTACGGGAAGAACTACTCCCAGCGACCCTTGTTCCATAAGCTTCGATACCAGCTCCTCTGTTCCATGCGCTGGAGGACGTGGGTTTCCCCAGAGGAGATGGAGGAGGTAGGTGGGGCCATATGAGGAGGTGGGGGTGGGGAGGGATGGGGTGGATTGGAGGCTGGAGGAGGGCAGAGAGGGGTCTTCCTGGGGAATCCCTGGCTTCTCAAGTGGTGTGTGTTTTTCCAGATCCAGGCTTATGACCCAGAGCACTGGGTGTGGGCCCGAGATCGCACCCTCATTTCCTAGAGCTCCGGGGACATGGAGGCCTGAGGTCATCGGCCTGAGGGAAGGTACGTGTGTATCCTCCAGGGTAAAGGCAGAATATTCTCATCTATAAGAAAATCCAAGGAACTCAACTGCTTGATCCGGCTTCAAGCCTGGTCAACATGGCGACACCCCATCTCCACAAAAATACAAAAATTAGCCGGGCGTCCTGGTGGGCGCCTCTAGTCCCCACTACTCAGGAGCCTGAGGCGGAAGGAACACCAGAGCCCCGGAGGTCGGGGCTGCAGTGAGCTGTGATTCTGCCACTGCACTCCAGCCGGGACGACAGAGTGACACTCTTTCTCAAAAATGAGAATACTACCTAGGTCCAGGGAGGTTCATTATGGTTGATACACTTGAGTTACTGATTTGGGGAAAGCATTCAGTGAAGATTTGGTTGACATCTTGTGCAGCTAACCACATTTAGGACCAAGCATTAGACTAAAACCTGAGAGATTAAGGTTGGGGATTAGGAATCTGGTCTGCTGGTTCCTGAGGTTGTCGCGTTAGACATGTTTGTAGCATGGTTAAAAGTTTAGATCTTAAGCAATATAAAGGGCCCCAAGTGTGATGAAGTCCAAAGCACGTCCTCCAAGGGTGCTGTACTCCCTGGGTGGACCCACCCAAAGTCCTTGTTATGAAGCAGATCACTGGGGCTAACCTTGGGTATATTAAGTGATTTTTGGAGTCAAGCTCACCAAAGTGTGAGTACCAGAATCAAAAATGATGGTTCAGAATCAGGGTTTACAATAAAGGGTTAGAGATAAAATCGGATTTATATATTGCTCTGAACTCTAGTTAGGATTGACGTGGGATGGGAATAACCTTCCTATCTAGAGATCTCCCTCCTTGACGTGTGGCAAGAGGATCTCTCACTTCCAGAACACTGGGCCCAGGGGAGATGGGAATTTTCAGCAGGAAGTTTATCGCGACGCTAATGCCAGACACCAGGAAGGGAGAGAGGAGCCTCCTGTGCAGATCATCTAGAAGAAGCTGGACTCTTCTAGAAGGGGCAAAATAGAGTGACCAGGTTTTCCTCCTAGGAGCCATGGAGGTATTTCTAGGAGTCAGTGGAGGGAAAGTGAGAAACCAGGGGTGTTTCTGGTTCCACCCCTTCCTGCGGCAAAACCTCCCTTTTCACATTGCTGAATCCCAGCCTCCCTTGGGCTGGAAGCTGGAGTTCCTGTTTCCTATGGACTTGGTTGCCACAGTCCAGAGCATTTGAAGGCACAGCGCAGGCACTCAGATTGTCACGGAATTCTTTGTAAAATATGAAATTACTGCCATAGGATTTTAAGAGATAGTTTAATAGATACTGTACATTTTATTGGTTTATTTTTCAAATGTTGGCCATAGAATTATTACTAGGTTGATTTAAAATAGTTTGGGGTTTTTGGAGTTTTGAAAACATGCTGTTCCTATAGAGTTCTCTGACGGTTGTTATATACACATAAATATAATTGAGTTTTCATTTTTAAGAGAGGATTCTTTTTATCGTAAATGTTTTCTCTTTAAATCGTTTTCTCTATTATTAAATGTGCTCCTGAAGCGAGCGCTCTTGTTATCTATGATACCGACCTAATATATCCATTATATTTATAGCCAGGTGGTAGTTCCCCTACATTCCTGTAAATAGAAATGTTTATTTTCTGTTTACTGTTTGTTACTGAATTGTGAGAATTCAGTTGTGATTTTTAACATGCCTTCCATATATACTAACATGTCCAATATATACTATACATTTTATTTGTTTATTTTGAAAATGATGGGCATGGCATTATTACTACATTTATTTAACTAGTTTAGAAATACAAGTATTTTTTAAAAGACACTGTTCTTATGAAGTTGTGTGATGGGTGTTACACCTGTTATATACACATAGATATCATTCTGTTTTCATTTGTAAGAGAGGATTCTTTTTATCCTAAAAGTTTTATTTTTAAATCTTTTTATCTGTTATTACATGTGCTGCTGAAGGGAGCACTGTTATGACCTAGAGTAGTTACATAATATATCTATTATATTTATAGCTAGGTGGCATTTCCCCGAAATTCTTGTAAAAATAAATTTTTATTTGATGTTGAGTGTTTGTTATTGAACTGTGAGAATTCAGACGTAATTTTTTAGCTTGTATTGAAAGGTTTGTATGTTACTTTAAAGAGGACATGTGTTTGAAAGGAGGACAGGAGCTGTGTGTTTCAAAGAGGACAGTGCACTGCGCTACCTGGGAAAATGCAATAAAGATGAAGTTTTCTCATCTTCACAACGACTGTGACCATATTGGTCTGGATTGCTTATTTGTTGTCCAATGACATTTTTGTTTAATGCGGTTTTAGTTATTTGAACAAATCTATTAACCCTGGAAAATAATGCTGAATCTTTTTGTTTGTTTGTTTGTTTGTTTGTTTTTGAGATGGAGTCTTGCTCTGTCACCCAGGCTGGAGTGCAGTGGCGCAATCTCGGCTCACTGAAAGCTCCACCTCCTGTGTTCACGCCATTCTCCTGCCTCAGCCTCCCAAGTAGCTGGGACTACAGGCACAGGCCACCATGCTTGGCTAATTTTTTGTATTTTTAGCAGAAACGGGGTTTCACCGTGTTAGTCAGGATGGTCTTGATCTCCCGACCTCGTGAGCCATCCGCCTCAGCCTCCCAAAGTGCTGGGATTACAGGCGTGAGCCACCTCCCCTGGCCCTTTATTTTATTTTATTTTATTTTATTTTATTTTATTTTATTTATTAATTTATTTGAGACAAGGATCTTGTCCCATTCCCCAGGCTGAAATGCAGTGGCTCAATCTCGGCTCACTGCAACCTCCACCTCCCAAGTTCAAGCAATTCTCTCGTCTCAGCCTCCTGAGAAGCTGGGATTAAAGGCGCCTGCCACCACGCCCAGCTAATTTCTGTATTTTTAGTAGAGGCACCATTTCACCATGTTGGCCGGGCTGGTCTCCAACTCCTGACCTCAGGTGGTCCGTCCCCCTCGGCCACCCAAAGTGCTAGGATTACAGGTGTGAGACACTGCATTGCATTCAGCCCATACAGTAAAACTATTTATGAGAGGAGGGAAGTATCTCGGGTTAGTTAGTAGACATCAAATCACTGAAGTCAATGAACTCTGAGGAGATGCTTGACAGACACACAAGATAAGGAGGAGGAGGTTGCAAAGTGTTGATGTTTGTGTAACCACAAGCATGGCTGAGCCTAGAATGCAATTACTATTCCAGCACATGGAACCGTGAAGCTATTGTTACAGATTACCTTCATTCTAGGACCCTCGTGTCACCAATACCATAAACCACATGCAAATGAGGCAAGTAAGATCTGGGAGGAATCTGAGAAGCGTTTGTGCAATGTCCAGGGGTCAACTTATAATGGGATGAACTTAGGGAGTTAACAAGAGTCTGCACTGACCCTGAACACTCCAAACATTCTTGGGATGGCCAGGCACAGTGGCTCATGCCTGTCATTTCAGCACTTTGGGAGGCCCAGGTGGGCAGATGGTTTGAGCCCAGAAGTTCAAGAGCAGCCTGGGCAACATGGCGAAACACACCTCTATAAAAATACAAAACTGGGCCTGGCACGGTGGCTCAAGCCTGTAATCCCAGCACTTTGGGAAACTTAGCCAGGTGTGGTGGTACACACCTGCAGTCCCAGCTACCCAGGAGGCTGAGGTGGGAGGATTGCTTGGGCCTGGGAGGTCGAGGCTGCATGAGCCGTGATCATACCACTGGACTCCAGCCTGGGCAACAGAGCAGGACCCTGTCTCAAAAAAAAAAAATTCAAAACATTCTTGGGGACTGCAGGTCTGTTGTATCTATCTGCCAATGATGTAGTCACAGGGTAAACAGACCAAATATTGCCCACATCTCCTGTTTAGTGCCATCTCTGCTGTTAGAGAATCCCAAGCCTAGAAGGAGGGAAAGCTAATTCTTCTGCTGACTTGGTGAATCTGCCTGTGTGACTGGCTATTGGTCAGCCTGCCATGGATTGCTGCCTGAGTTGCCTTCCTGTCCCTTGCTGCATCCAATGAGGGTCCAACCAATCCACTCAAAAGTATTAGGATGAGTAGCAGTAAGCATGAAAAATACAGGATTACTTTCCAGACTACATAAAGACCTTCTATAAATCAATAAAAATGCAAAGCAACTTGATGTTTAAAATGCGCATGAAACATGAACAGGAGACTCTCAGAAGAAGAAATGGCTGTATACAGATGAGTAACTTCACCTATCAGACTGGCAAAATTTAAGAGATTGGTAATATACCATGTTAGTGAGTGTCTTAGTCAGTTTGTTCTGTTCTAACAAATTCTCATAGACTGGGAAACTTAAAACATTTCTTTCTCACATTTCTGGAGGCTGAGAAGTCCAAGATCAAGGTGCCAGGACAGGCAGTGTCTGGTGAGGGCCCATTTGCTGGTTTGCAGACTGGAAATCTTAAACATTTCTTTCTCATAGTTCTAGAGGCCAGGAAGTCCAAGATCAAGGTGCCAGGAGAAGCAGCATCTGCTGAAAGTCAGCTTGCTGGTTTGCAGATGGCTGTCTTCCTGTTGCTCCCTCACATGGCAGAGAGCAAAGAGAGAGAAAGCAAGCTGTCTCTTTTGTTAAAAGGGCACTAAAGCTATCATGAGGGTACCACCCTTAGGAGCTAATACATCCCAAAGGCTCTATATCCAAGTACAATTATATTGGAGATTAGGGTTTGATATGGTTTGTCTGTGTCCCCATGCAAATCTCAACTTGAATTGTATCTCCCAGAATTCCCACATGTCATGAGAGGGACCCAGGCAGAGGTAATTGAATTGTGGCAGCCGGTCTTTCCTGTGCTATTCTCCTGATAGTGAATAAGTCTCAGCAGATCTGATGGGTTTATCAGGAGTTTCCACTCTTGCTTCCCTTTCATTTTCTCCTGCCGCCACCATGTAAGAAGTGCCTGTCACCTCCCGCCATGACTCAGGCCTCCCAGCCATGTGGAACTGTAAGTCCAATTAAACCTCTTTTTCTTTTCAGACTTGGATATGTCTTTATCAGCAGCAAGAAAACGGACTAAGACAGGGTTTCAACATATGAATTTTGAGGGGGGGCACAGATTCAGTTCACAGCAGTGAGGATGCAGGGAAATGAAGACTCTCTACGCTTTGGGTTGGAATTTAAACTTGTAAATTAGACTTGTAAAGTCTTCAGAGACTCACATATGACTTGCGAGATCAAGGCTGTGTTCTGGCAGGTCTCTCACCATTGGCAAAAAAAAACCAGAAAAGTATCATTCCCATTGAATATCCTGCTACATAATGAATTTTCACATTGAACATTTAATTTCCCATTTAAATAAACCCATCTGGAATTTGATTTCTATATGTGTTTCTTTTTTCCAAATAATTAGCTAGTTATCCCAGCACCATTTGTGGCATAATCTATACTTTCCCCACTGGGATATGCCATAATAGCATATAATGCATTCCTATAGAAACTTGAGACTCTTTCTGGATTTTCTATTCTGTTTATTGTATCAAGGATCATAAACTGGGTCCCTGTACCCCATTTCAGGGCTCCAGATGTGTTTTTGATCTTGTTTTGGTTTTTGTCAGAAGTGTGTTTGAATATTGGGAATTTTCATGCCTTTAGGCAGCTCACAAAGTCAGGGCTATCTTAGAGCAAGGTACTTGCCCAAGCCCTTAGAGCACTTGAGGATTTTGCCTGGAGTGGCACTAGCAACATGCTGTTTTAACACTTTCACCTTAGAACACATTTTGGTGTCTGGCAGTGGACATTCCCTCTCATTCTTCTTTTGTGATAGTTCCTTAAGTACTCAGTTCTCTAGATGAACTTTTACATTGTTTTGTCCACATCTGTGGGGAAAAAACCTCTCTGAAATTTTGATTGCAATCGCATTAAATTCCTAAATTCATTTGGATGGAATTTACAGCTTTACCATACTGAACCATCATTTAGACATTTTGTAAGTCTATTCAGTTCTTTTATATCCTCAGGAGAGGGGAGGGGAGGAGAGAGGGGTGGGAAAGCGGGAGGGGGAGGGAGAGGAGGAGGGGAGGGGGAAGGGAGGGGGAGGGTGGTGGGAGGAGGAGGGGAGGGGAGGGAAGGGGAGGGAAGGGAACGGAAGGGAAGGGAAGGGAAGGGAAGGGAAGGGAAGGGAAGGGAAGGGAAGGGAAGGGAAGGGAAGGGAAAAGATGGGGATAGGACAGACCTCTGTAAATCCGAGACAGCCCTGCGTCTTGCTCAGGGTCCCTGGGAGGGCAGTGAGACTCCAGAGAGGGATGGTGGTGTGCAAGGATCACGAAAACTCCCATGATAGGCACCAAACCAAGCAGCAGAAAGAGCTTCCAGAGACGAGGAGACCCTTGGGCAGGAGCAGAGGATGTCTTACACCTACCTCTATGGACCAACCTGGCCCTGGACCACCTGATTTCACGGACAATCAAGGATATGTCTCATATACGTGGCGGGGAGGGTGATTCCAGAAACAGATGGCTTCCTCCTCAAGGGCTGGCGTTGCACAGCTCCTAGGCACGACCTTAAAGAAAGGGAGGGGAACCCCAGATTGACTGTGCCAGCCTCTGTGGATAAACAAGGAAACATGCCCCTCCGAGGAGCTTGAATCGTTCTTGGCGGTCTTATTGTCGCCCTGCTGGGCGTGTTCCTCCGGGGCTCCGGTGGAGAACCACCTCTTGTTTAGGGGTGGGGTGGACATTGTGTGGGTGTGTTCTGCGTGGGGTAGGGACTGTCTTGCTTTCTCTGCTGAGCCCACTGGACTAGGTGGAAGCGACAGGTGTGTGTGATGGTCCGCTCTGGAGGGGAGGCTCCGGCGGAGCGTGGGAGGGGAGCAGGGCTGGGGTGGGCCGGGATGGAGGGCGCGGCAGACGGCCAGCAGGGGGCGCCAGACGACCGGCAATGCGGCGGGGCGGACTGGCCGCGCTCGGGACACGCCCCCGCCCAAGACCCCTAGCCCACCACAACCCACGCACCCCACCCCGCTCCCCCTCCCAGACAGAGAGAAGCGGAACGGGGTGTGTGGCGGGCGTGGCGGCAGTAGCGGGCGTGGCGGCAGTAGCGGGCGTGGGAGGGAGGGAGGCAGAGAGCAGAGGGAGCCTGCGCCTGGCGGGAGCGAGCTCAAGGTCCCGGCCAGAGTCCAGCCAGAGACCCCAGGGCGCCCGCCGCACACCCGCCGTCCCACGCGAAGACGTCCGACCTCCAGCCAGATGAGTTAATGCACGCAGCCTGACGGGATCAAGGAAGGCGGCCACCACGGAGTCAACATTTTAAATAGGGTCATTTCCGTTACCGTGTTTTGGCATTTCTTCCCGTTTTAAGTTTATGCAAACAAAAACGCGCAGGGCCGGGCGCGGTGGCTCATGCCTGTAATCCCGGCACTTTGGGAGGCGGAGGCGGGTGGATCACCTGAGGTCAGGAGTTCGAGACCAGCCTAGCCAACATGGAGAAACCCCATCTCTACCAAAAGTACAAAAATTAGCCGGGCGTTGTGGCAGGCGCTTGTCGTCCCAGCTACTCGAGAGGCTGAGGCAAGAGAATCGCTTGAACCCGGGAGGCAGAGCTTGCAGTGAGCTGAGATCCCGCCATTGCACTCCAGCCTGGGCGACAGAGCGAGACTCCGTCTCAAAAAAAAAACAAACAAACAAAACCAAAACCAAACCAAAACAAAAAACTGGCGCAGGCCCCGAGTCTCTTCTTCTGAGGGGCCTGGCCTGGGCCCTCCTCCTGTGCCTGTCCCCGCGCACCCCCCGCCCGTCCCTCCTTCCCCACCGGGCCCCACCGGGCCCCACCGCGTGCTGGGCCCGCCGCCTGGTTTCTAACCTCCCGCCTCCTCGCGACTCCACCCCTGCCGCCGCTAAGCACCTCCTTTCTTTCTCTGCTCTTCTTCACGGCCTTCTGACCAAGGCCCGGCCCCTCCCTCACCCTCACCCACACCTGAACCCCAGGGAGGCCCTAAGAGCAGGGCGCCCGCACAAGGCCGCTCCTCCACCCGATGCCCCTTCTCAGCCACACTCACCAGAAACTGCCTCTGGCCCTGGGCTCCATGGCAACCAGCATCTAACCAGGCCTAATGCCTTCCCAGAAGTTCCTGAGGGCAAAGGGCAGGAGCAGAGAGCAGGACCCCAGCAAGGGGAGGACCAATGGGGGCAGGGGGCAGGGGGCAGAGGGCAGTGCCTGGACTCCACGTGCCGGCCACAGAACCAGGCAGCCTGTTGCTAGGTAACCACATTTCCCATAACTGCCCCAGCACATCGTCCTGAGCCGCCCAACCTGTCTCCAGCCACCTTCTGTGGAGTCTCAAACTCCATCATCTGTGGGACCCTGAAGGCCGAAGGGAGAAACAAGAGCACAGCCACCACCCCTGAGCCACCTGTGGCTCTGCTACCCACAATTTCACTGTGAAGAGTCAGCTGCCTGGGCCGTGAGGTCACTGCCACCATGAGTCTGGGCATCATGGAAGAGGAAGACCTGGCCGAGTACTTCCGGCTGCAGTATGGGGAGCGGCTGCTGCAGATGCTCCAGTGAGTGTCTGAGGCCTGGCTTGCCCACCCCTCTGTGCCTGGGACCACTCACACCCACCCCATACCTCATCTTCCAACCGTCTGTCCCCTCCTCTCCTGTAACCCAGTGCCCCAAATAACCTTGGCACCAGTCCACCCCATCACGCTGGTCTCCACCCCGTCACCCTCCCCCTGCTCACTCCTGCATGGCCCTCTATGCTTCTCAACACAGCAGTCCTTTCCCTCGGAAAGGGAGAGAGGCCCCTCTGCTTCCCCATGGGTATCTGTCTCCACGGGTTACTCCCAGCCCCAGCCTACCCCATGTCAGAACACACAGCCCTCTCGCGTTCACATCTTGGACAGGAAACTCCCCAATGTTGAGGGGGCGTCGGAGTCCCCATCCATCTGGCTACTGGAGAAGAAAAAGGAGACAGAAATCATGCATCAAACTATGGTGCAGAAGAAGAAGGTGGGGACTCAGGGATGGAGTGCAGAGGGGCAGGAAAGGAAGGGGGTGGGCTGGGGCTCCGGGAGAGCCTGTGGACAGCCCTCCATTGTCTGAGTGGGGTGGCTAGAGCCAGGAGTCCTCTATGGTGATCTGGTCTCTTTGGGGAGAACAGAAAGGATCTGGGTCTTGGGGGTACCACTGTCCAGGGATGCTCTGCTCTGGGCCAGGCATGGGGTGGAAAGTGGGAGGCTCCTATGGACCCTCTTGGGCCTGGGGATGGAGCCTCTGGGGCAGGGATGCTGGGGTCTTCCTTGGTACTCATGTCAGGAGCCCTCCTGACCTCTCTGCTCTCCCACCCCCACCCCAAAGATGTTTCAGCGCAGAATGGAAACCCTGAACCTGCGCTGGGAGGAACTGGGCGTTAAGGAAGCCCAACTGAAGGCTCACATCCAGAAGTCTGAGCAGTTCATCCAGGTTTGAAGGGGTGTGGGCGGCCGCAGTGGCCAGGGGATCCATAGTCCGCAGGTGGGCAAACTGCACTCCTCCTCCTTGCTTCTGCTGACTCCTCGCCCTGAGTTAAAAGCATCCTTAGTGCTCCAACGTTGCCTGGCATGTCTCTAGGCGTCCTTTATGTCCCCCACCTGTCTCTGTAATTTTCCATTTACCTATCAGTCTCTGCTCCCTCTAGATGGCTGTTTCCTATTTCTTTTCCAGTACCTAGGACATACAGTTTATCCAGTAAATGAATGCATGGATGAATGAATGAGGGTGCTACAGTTAGGACTAAACACTTGGGAAATACAGTGATGAATGAGACAGTTTGAGTCCCTCCAGCCACCCCACCCCTCCATGCTTGTCCTTGCACTGAAGGTCCAGGCAGGGGATGGTTGAAGGACCAGGCACCAGAGTCCATTCCAAGACATCCTCTCTCACTTCAGTCTTTAGTGGAGCACTTTAATCGTCTTAAAAATCCAGATTTATCCAGACCCACTCCAGGTAGCACTTACGCAGCCCTGAAGGGCCTGGTCCAGCTTCGGGAGTGGGTAATGACTGCCGCCGGCCACAAAGAAGCCCCGCTCTTAAGCACCTTCCTTCCTGCTCTGTGCCTAAGCCGTGTGGGACAGGAAGTCCTTGGACTGGGCACATTCTCCAGAGGTCCAGTTCTTCTTAGCAGCCAGAGAAACACTTATGGAGTGGTTGGGGCAGAAGAGATTTGGGTGTGAGGCATTCTCCAAATGGCTCTCAGAGGGTCGGTAGCTTCAATTCCCAGAGAGTTTGCTACAAATACAGACCCCAGGGGCTTCCCTTGTTGATTTCAGCACGTCTGAGGTCGGGCCCAGGCTTGTATATTTTTTAAAAAGTTCCCCAGGCAGTTCTGATGACCAGGTGGATTTGAAAGTCACTGGTTTAGACCCCCTCAGTCCTGTCCTGGGCTTACGGGGCAGCATACAGATCCTGCATGCACCTTCCTCAGTGGCCTCCAAGTGCCACCACCACATACGCCTGTCCATGTGGAATCACAGGAGCCCCTGAAGGGAGAAAGGAGCCACACAGGGCGAGGGGTGGGCTTGCCCCTAATCTTAGGGGAGGGCTCTGCAGAAGGAAGAGGCAGGATTGGACTGATTGCGGTAACTGAGCCTCGTTCTGTCCTCTGGGCATTGAACTGCCTGTTCCATCTCCTCCCTCAGCGGGATGCCAGTCTGAGCTCCTAGGAGCATGCTGTCCCAGTGGCCTTACCCCCCAGGCCCTATGGCACCAGGCGCATCTCCTCTCTCATCTTCCTGGAGCTCCAGCCCTGTTGCCCCAGCTTGTGAAAGGGAGAGGGGCTCCTGCCTCCCATCTCCACAGCTGGGAAAATGGAAGCACCGAGTACTGAATCGGGAGAAAATTCTCGCCTCCCAGCTCTGGTCCGGGAGTGGTCCTTCTGCTCCATGGAAAATGGCCACCACTAAGAACAGAAACCACAGAAGCTTTGTCAGGAGGATTCTTGCTCCCACTTCTGGACTTTCTCAGTCTTCTCGGGGGGTTGAGTTCTTCCAGACTGTGAGCCCAGTGCAATGTAGGTCTTCCCCAGTCCACTCTCTGAAGTCCAGAGACCAAGTCCCACAGGAAAGAACCATTTCCTGTCTGCCCCTCCAGCCCCAGGGCCACCTCTTGATTTTGGATTAAACCTCTGTCCTCAACAGACCCCTGAGCCCCCACCTCAGTCCACAGAAATCTCTTCAGCCAGCTTCAAATACCCCTGGAGAGCCTTTTCCTTCACCCCTCTTCTGCCCCATGGGTGGCCCAGCAATCTCTGCCTGTTGCCAGGATGGTTTGTGCAGACAGAGGGGTCTGAGGGCACCACCAGCCCCAGGAAGGCCTGGGCCCCGGGAGGGCTGGGCGAGGCTTCCTGACCAGTGCCACCTCCCCGGGCCCCAGGAGAACGACCAGAAACGGATCCGCGCCATGAAGAAAGCCAACAAGGAGCGAGAACTCAAGTGCCAGCACATGCAGGAGCTGACCAAGCACAAGCAGGAGATGGTGGCGCTGCGGCTGGAGCACCAGCGGCTGAGCGCCAAGCTGAAGGACTACTCCATCTTCAACAAGTACCTAGAGAAGGTGGTGGAGAACTCCGAGGTGAGTCCAAGGAGCAGGGGGGCCGGCCCTGGCACCTTCCTCAGCCCCACCTCTCTTCCCCGGGGCCTGGGGCCATGGGGTGGAGTTCAGGCTCAGCTGGCTGGGGACTGTGGACCCTCTGGGCCCCAGGAGCTCTGCAGGATGGGCACCCTGCTCCGAGGAGATGCACCCAGCCCCGGGGGGCACTGGGGAGCAGCTAAAAGAAGCCTCTGGTGAGGCTGGATGAGTTTCTCAAGGGGTGGGGCCTAGTGGTGTGTCTTTGTGTGTCTGTGTGAGTCACAACTGTGTATGTATCTTGCATGAGTTGCGTGTCTATGTCTGCACGTGTGTCCATGGCTGTGTCTGTCTAAAGGGGTGTGTGTGTGGGTGTGTGTCAGCACGTGGCCTCCCTCTATCCCTGCATCCCCTCCTCTCAGTGTCTTCTGTTTACTGGAGAGTAAATTGGGGAGAGGAAGGGAGAGGAGTTGGAAAAACACCCAACCTCCTGCAGAACTGGGGTGCTTTGTATGTGCTGGGCTCCGGGGTTGGTGCTTCACACGGGTAACTTCATTCAGTTCGCTGGTGAGCCCCAGGGTGAACCCAAGCTGATCAGCCTTTTACAGAGAAGGAAATGGAGGCTCCGAGAGGTTAAGTCACCTGTTCAGAGTCTCGCAGCTCGTCAGTGGGGAGAGCCTTTGCTTTTAGGCACTCCTCAGTGGGCCCCACAGTGCCATTGATGAGGGCTCTCCCTGCAGTCCCTGTAGCCGGAGCCCAGGGAACTTCTTGGTTCCACCGCGCCTCTTGGGGGCAGCGTCTGACACTGCCGATGCCCCTCCCGGAAACCCCCCTCTGCCCTCAACTCAGTGGCACCTCCGTCTCTCTCCTACCTCTGACCCCTCCTTCTCAGGCTCCTCCGGCGGGGGCGCCTCTTCCCAGCTCCTTCTTGTGTGGTGGGTCCAGGTTCTCTGTCTCAGATCCTCCACTTTTTTTTTTGTTTTGTTTTTGAGACGGAGTTTCACTTTTGTTGCCCAGCCTGGAGTGCAGTGGCTTGATCTCGGCTCACTGCAACCTCCACCTTCCGGTTTTCAAGTGATTCTCCCGCCTCAGCCTCCCGAGTAGCTGGGATTATAGGCACCCGCCATCACGCCCAGCTAATTTTTGTATTTTTAGTAGAGATGGGGTTTCACCATGTTGGTCAGGCTGGTCTCGAACTCCTGACCTCGTGATCCGCCTGCCTTGGGCTCCCAAAGTGCTGGAATTACAGGCGTGAGCGATCCTCCACTTTTCTTCTTAGCAATGTCCAGGGCCTCCCATGGATGCCACCCATGTCACATTATCTCCTCCCCCATGTGACCAACAGCCAGAAGATCCCCTCACTAGGGCAGATGGAGGCACCTCCTCCAGGGGTGTGGATCCATGTCCTCTGAGGGAAGGGGCGACAGGATGCACAACTGTTTAAAGGTCCCACAATTTCCATATCAAACCACTAACCTAATTTACTCATGCGTGAGTCCCACCTCTGCATTATTTCCTCCACTCAAAGGTGCTACGTACTATAAGGTCAGTGGTTCATTTCATGGTTGGGGTTTGTTGGGGGGGCAGGAAGTAAGGAGGGACTACCAGATTAAAACTGCAGATGAATTACAAGATGTGGCCAGGTACGGTGGCTCACGCCTGTAATCCCAGCACTTTGGGAGGCCGAGGTAGGTGGATCACCTGAGGTCAGGAGTTCAACACCAGTGTGGCCAACATGGTGAAACCCCGTCTCTACTAAAAATACAAAAATTAGCCGGCCGTGATAGCAAGCACCTGTAATCCCAGCTACTCGGAAGGCTGAGGCAGGAGAATTGCTTGAACCCAGGAGGCGGAGGTTGCAGTGAGCCGAGGTTGCACCATTGCACTCCAGCCTGGGCGACAAGAGCGAAACTCCGTCTCAAAAACAAACAAACCAAAAAAAAAATTGTAAGATGTGTCTTGAATTCAGAGTTGGGAAAATATATATCTTAGAATGGAGGAAATTGGCCTGTCTCTCCCTCCTAAGCTTGAGACCCCCACATTTAATTCATCCCATGCACACTCATCTCATCTGCTTCCTGCCACCCCCAGGACAGCCCTGCCGCTGGCACGACCTGTGCTGGTGAAAGGCAGGACCACCCACTCACAGCCCCGCCAGAACTCAGGCCTCCTTGGCTCCTCCCTCCTGCTCAGTGCCACAGCTATCAATCAGCAGATCTGGTCTGTTCTGCCTTGGAAGTATTTCTGGAATCCAGCCCCTGCCCCTTCCTCATCCAGGCCACCAGTGGTACCTCGTCTGGAGTTCAACTCTGGCGTCGTTCCTGGCCAGCCTGTTCAGCATTCCCCCAGCCCCCCTCTCTTTCTCTTTTTTCTTCTTTATTTTGTTCAAAATACTTTAAGAATACTGGAAAGTACAGAGACACACATAACAGCAACCAAGTACTCATCACACAGCTTTGCTAAATCTTCGTATTTTCCCCATCTGCCCCCAGTTCTTTTGTCTTAAATCAAACACTACCGATAATTGAAATCCAGTAAATGAACTCCTTTGTGTCCTTCCAAATCTTATGTTTCTTCACCTGTCCTCAGACATCACGAGTATCCTGCTTTTAAAAATTCTCAAGTCATGCTTTTTATTATTTTGTAACATTTTGTAACATTTAACGTTTTGTAACTTTTTATTTGAGTATTCTGCTTTCAAAAATTCGCAAATAGCCAGGTGCGGTGGCTCACGCTTGTAATCCCAGCACTTTGGGGAGGCCGAGGTGGGCAGATCACGAGGTCAGGAGTTCGAGACCAGCCTGGCCAACACGGTGAAACCCTGTCTCTACTAAAAATACAAAAATTAGCTGGGCGTGATGGCGGGTGCCTGTAATCCCAGCTACTCCGGAGGCTGAGGCAGGAGAATTGCTTGAACCCGGGAGGCAGAGGTTGCAGTGAGCCAAGATCATGCCATTGCACTCCAGCCTGGGTGACAGAGCTAGACTCCGTCTCAAAAAAAAAAAAAAAAAAAATCTCAAATCATGTTTCTTATTATTTTGTCACATTTAATGTTTTGTAACTTTTTACACGGAATTTTTTAAGCATACACAAAAGTAAAGACAATAGTCTATTGAACACCTGTTGCTCATTACCTGATTCTAATAATGATTAATTCATAGTCACATCCCCCACACTTTCCCACCTCTGCCATTTTGAAGCAAACAATATATTTTCATCCATTTGTGTCTCTCTGCAGTATGTATCTCTAAGAGATGAGAGCTCTTTTTAAAATAACTACACCATTGTCACACCTACTATACAATTGATAGTAATTCCTTAACATCAAATATCAGTATCATTTATTGCACAAAATGGGTCAAGCGTGGTGGCTCATGCCTGTAATCTCAGTGCTTTGGGAGGCTGAGGTGGGAGGATCACTTGAGCCCAGGAGTTCAAGACCAGCCTGGGCAACAAAGTGAGACCCCCCCCCTCAAATCTGCAAAAAATTAAAAAATAAAAATCAGTCAGGAATGGTGGCACACACATGTGGTCCCATCTACTTGGGAGGCTGAGGCAGGAGGACTGCGTGAGCCCAGGAGGTCAGGGCTGCAGTGAGCTGTGTTTATGCCACTGTAGTCCAGCCTGAACAATAGAGTGAGACCCTGTCTTTTAAGACAAATTATTGCACGGATGCTTTTTGTACAGTTGGTTTGTTCCAATGAGAGTCCATATAAGGTCCTCACACTGCCCTTAGTTGGTATGCTTCTTAAGCCAGACACAAAAGAGGTTATATCGTATGATTCCATTGATGTGTTTAAAAACAGGTAAAATTAATCTTTATTGATAGAAGTCAGAATATTGGTTTCCTCACTGGTCGGGGGAAGACACTCACTAGCAACCCTTCCTCATTTATTTGCTAGAATACTACCATAAAGAAAAGGACTTCATAAAGAGATCCTTTCCTTCATCCACCATTTGATTACTATGTGGGTCTCGCAGAGAAAGTTTGTTAAATGCTTTATTTAGTTTTCAGAATAATGAATTTGTTCTCTAGCACTGACCTGTAATGTTTCTAGTATCATTGTGAACTGATGGATTTTTAACATATTTGATATGTTTTAATCCTTTGCACTTATTCTTACTAATGTTCAAATCATCTCATCTTTGGGCAGTGGGAGGCTCTTCGATTTGGCACCTAAATCCTTTTGACATCAGCATTAAGTTTAGAGGTGTGTTCCTAGTGGCTCTGATGTGGTCCATTTATTTGAACTGTGGTACACTGTTGCACTGTGTGCCAGATGAACTTTCAGAAATGCACACGTGAATTGTCTCTCTGTTTCTTAAAATCCTTCAATGGATAAAGTCCACACTCCTTCCCAAGGTTTACTGAGCTCGCTTGCTTGCTTGCTTGCTTTTCTTTTTTTCTTTTTCTTTCCTTTTTCTTTTTTTCTTTTTTCTTTCCCTTCCTTCCTCCCTCCCTCCCTTTTTCTTTTTTTCTTTTCCTTCCTTTCTCCCTCCCTCCCTCTCTTTCTTCTTCTTCCTTCTTCCTTCCCTCTTTCTTTCTTCTTCTGCTTTCTTCTTCCTTTCTTCTTCTTCTCAATCTCTCCCTCCCCATCTTGAACTCAGGCTACCTTCAGCATCCTGAACATACAACCCCCTATTCCATTCATCTTTGCCCAGGCTGTCTCCTTCACCTGTAGCACTGCCTCACCTCCCTACACCTGCTTTTGCTAGCTATCTTCTATTTATATGCCTCTCATCTCATTTCAGCCACACGTTCTCCCATGAAACCTTTTCTGGCTGTTCCTACCTCTTTCCTTGCTGGGTTGGGTGGCCCTTCCCCAAAGAGGCATATTTGGGGAAAGGCCAGCAGGGCAGTTCCCAGGACATGCATCCATCACTGGAGATGTCATGAGATGGAGAAGGTGCTCGGGAAGTTTCCCCTGGGCGGCTGAAAGGCATGCTTTGATAAGCCCCTAGGAAGGCAACTTGGTATCACAGAACTGGTGTTCATGCTGCCTTCTAAAGAGCGTGGGTTTCATGGCTTCTGTTCCACTGAGTGGGACCTGAGGGCTAGGGCCAGAGTGGCATGGTTCTGGACCAGGCTGGGGGAGGTGAGCTGAGTCTGGCAGGCCACCTGCCCCACCAGCACCCTCTCTAGCCCTGCTTCTCCCTCAGCAAATGAACAAATACCGGAGATCAC
The DNA here is from genome assembly GCF_028858775.2 of Pan troglodytes. Lineage (NCBI taxonomy): Eukaryota > Metazoa > Chordata > Mammalia > Primates > Hominidae > Pan > Pan troglodytes. Next base: position 61,968,819 of record NC_072417.2, read on the forward strand.
CAACATGAAGGCTTTCCCAGAGTCCCCTCCATCCCCCAGTCATAGATAGGGCTTATCTTGCTGTTGTAACTGACTGTTTACTTGTCTGTCTGTCCTCCCTCCATGCCACCCCCCAAGCTGTAAGCTTCCTAAGAGCAGAGTCTGGTTTTCCTAACTCCTGCTATTTCCCTAGCATTTAGCATAGCTCCTGGCTTGTAAGTGGTTCCTGGTACAATCTTGTTGAATAGGAAATTCTTGCCTTGGGAGACATTGCAAAATGCCTTCCATCAGCAATTATCAACCCTGGCTGTGCCTAGAGCCACCAGGGGACCTTTGGCAAAATTCAGATGCCAGAGACCACAGAAGACTTGTTTATTCATCTGAATCTCTGGGGGTGGAGACTGGCAGGTGTCCTTTTTAAAGCCCCTACAGGTGATTCTCACATGCAGTTAAAGTCGAAAATCCCTAGCCCAATTGTGCATCCCCCTGCCCAACAAATGGACCGTGGCCCGTACAAACCCAGGAGAAGCAGGCAGCGGGACCCCAGTGTCCCTCACAGCCTCTGGCCGTGACCCTGGCCAAGGGCCTGCCTGCCCAGGTGTCCAGGTGTCCAGGCATCCAGGCATTGGCAGGACTGGGTGGCTCCCTCAGGCCCCAGGGGCTGGCTGTGCATTGACCTGAGCCCCTGACCACAGTTCGAGGAGATCCATGAGGTGATTGCACGCTACAAGACGCTGGTGAGCATGCGCCACGACCTCATGCAGTCTGCGCAGGAAGGCCAGGAGAAGATTGAGCGCGCCAAGGCCCGGCTGGCGCGCTACATGGAGGAAAAGGATGATGAGATCCTGCAGCAAAACAATGAGCTGGCAAGGCTGCAGATGCGCTTCGACCGCGCCCGCAGCAATGTCATCTTCTGGGTGAGGGGCCCGGGGCGGGCCGGGGGCTCCCAGGCACTGGGTGAGTGCGGGCCCTGAGCATACACACACACACATACACACAAACACACACACACATACACACAAACACACACACACACCACATGCTGTGCTCATGCCCCGTCCTCATCCACTCTCCAGGAATCTCGCTGGGCGCACATCCAGAACACCGCAGCCAAGAAGACCCTCCTGCTTGGCACCATTAAGATGGCCACGCTGAACCTCTTCCAGATCGTGAGCAAGCACCTGAAGGAGGTGACTGAGGTGGCACTGGAGGACACCCACAAGCAGCTGGACATGGTAGGAGGAGGGGACAGGCACTGGGCCTGTGGGGTCGGCTGGGCCGAGGAGGTTGCCAGTTGGTTGGGTGGAAGAATGAACCTGACAGAGAAGCAGAGCAGGGACTCTCAAAATTTAACAACATCAGGATCACCTGGGAGGGTGAGGAGTATTACTGGGCCCCACCCGCAGAGTCTCTGACTCAGTGGATCTGAGATGAGAACTCATGAATTTACATTTTCAGCAAGTTCCCAAGTGACGCTGCTGGTTCGGGTTCCATACTTTGAGAACCATTGCATTAGCACCAAAACCCTTTTAGCCCCAGTCTACAGAGCAGTAGCAGGGACCCACTACTGAATCCGTTAGTTGTGCAAAACAGCCTGATTAAATTCTAGTGAGATACTGTGGCTTGCTGAAGGCTTGAGCTTGAGGCCCACACTTCGTTAAAAAGAGAAATTGGGGCCAGGCACGGTGGCTCATGCCTGTAATCCCAGCACTTTGGGAGGCCTAGGTGGGTGGATCACCTGAGGTTGGGAGTTCCAGGCCAGCCTCAAACAAACAAACAAAACAGCAATTGACTTAGAGGCACTTTCCCTACTTTTCCAAAAAAAAAACAAAAGTGAAATTCATGAAATATACACAGCTAGGAAAAAGGAGTTCCCTAAAACAAATAATTAGCCTACATTTTAAAGCCTGTTTGAACAGAATTATTTTATAGCCCAAAGGAGGGCGTTTGTAAGCAAGTGTGTTCTGGAAGTAGCAATTCTCAACATTTCGCCTTTACACTCCTAGAGTTTATTGAGGATTCCCAGAGAGTTTTTCTTTATATGGTTGTATCTATAATTGCCACAATAGAAATTAAAACAGAAAATTTTAAAATATTTGTTTAATTCGTTCATTTTTAAATAATGATAAAAAGTATGTTAAGAGAAATAGCATTTTTTATGGAAAAAAGTTTCAAAACTGTTTTGTGAGAAGAGTGGCATTGTTTGACACACTTGCAGATCCCTTTAATGTCTAGTTTAACAGAGGACAGGCCGGTGCTCATGTCCACTCCTGCGTTCATTCTGTTGTGACAGCATATGTCATGGAAACTCCTCTCTGGGAAATGCCACTGTGTGCTCATGAGAGAATAAGAGCGAAAAAAAAGGCAAATAACATTTTAATATTATCGTAAAAAGAGTTTTGGCCTCAAAAACCCCTGTGACCCACAATAGGGTCTCAGAGACTCCAGAAATCCTCGGGCCCCCTCCCCTCAGCCTCCCGGAGGTCCTCAGGCCCTTGCCCTTAGCTGGTGTAAAGAAAGATGCAGTGGGAGGGCCCAGCACAGTGGCTCACACCTGTAATCCCAGCACTTTTGGAGGCTGAGGCGGGTGGATCATGAGGTCAGGAGTTTGAGACCAGCCTGGCCAACATGGTGAAACCCCATCTCTACTAAAAATGCAAAAATTAGCCGGGCATGGTGGCAGGCACCTGTAATCCCAGCTACTCGGGAGGCTGAGGCGGGAGAATCGTTTGAACCTGGGAGGCGGAGGTTGCAGTGAGCCAAGATCGTGCCATTGCACTCCAGCCTGGGCAACAAGAGCAAGACTCCATCTCAAGATTCACTGGGAGATGCTGCCCTCCAGCAGCTCACTCCCACAGGCACATCTCCTGCTGAGACCATGGCTTCTAGTCCATCCACTCCAAATTTTGAGTTTCTGAATCCCTCTCAACTTGGATTCACCTCTACAGGAGAACTTCAGATTGCCCAAAAGTTATTTGAAAATATCTCACTTCATTCCCGTAGGAGATGAACCTACTCACGGAAATACACATGACCGAGTCGCCTACAGATTTAAACTTAAGGACCTGGGAAAGTACAAGTTGAAATCAGAGGTCAAGGATGGAGAGAAATACAGACTGCCTTTGGTTCTTAAGGGTCTTAGACAGGGGCAGTAATTGTTTCTGAGCTTGCTGGTAACCTGAATGAAAAGCCACCTGTAGCTCTTATACTAGAATAAGAAAAAATAAGGTTTCCTCCGAGACAATGTGCCTTTTCCCAGCACTTAGTTCTCACTGAAATTTCTCGATGAGGCTTCACTGACACTCTATGAATAATGTTCTCAACAGCATCCCTGCAACCAATGCAGGCACTGGCTTTGTAAGGCAGCTGCTTATACAGAACAAGGAACGTGGTACACAGGACAGCTTAGGAAAAGCGATTCTGCAGAAGGCCAAGTCAATTTGAATTCCTTCGAGTGTGTCATGGAAGGTTTGGCATTATCCCTGAAGAAAAGCCAAACTATCTGAACAAGCACTTTCCAGACTGAATCCTGAGCTATTGTTTCCTAGGGGGAATAAAAGGACTCCATAGACTAATACATTTAGAAACTCTAAATTAAACGAAGATGAGATTAAAAAAACCAACAGGACTTGGAGTCTTTGCTATAGTTCCATGCCCTGAGATGCTCCCAGCAGACAGCGTTTCTAAAACTGACTTGACCACAGTACTCCTTTGGGGCATGTGACCACTTATTATGAGAACATAGCTCAGGAAACGCTGACCTATCTTCTCTGTCATCTTGGGAAAGCTGCTTTAATTCATTGACTCTCTGTTTTCTCATTTGCAAAATGGGAATGATATTGGTAATGGTAACAGTATCAGCAGCTGACAGTTGTTGAGAGCTTTGGACAAAGTCTGTGTAGTTCCATCTCCAGAGACAGCCTTGAAAAGGAGAAGTTTTAGAACTGAAATCCTTTTTTTATTTTTTTAATTTTAGGTTCAGGAGTACACGAGCAGGTTTTTTTTTTTTTGAGACGGAGTCTCACTCTGTCGCCCAGGCTGGAGTGCAGTGGTGTGATCTCGGCTCACTGCAAGCTCCGCCTCCCAGGTTCACGCCATTCTCCTGCCTCAGCCTCCCGAGTAGCTGGGACTACAGGCGCCCGCCACTACGCCCGGCTAATTTTTGTATTTTTAGTAGAGACGGGGTTTCACCGTGTTAGCCAGGGTGGTCTCGATCTCCTGACCTTGTGATCCGCCCGCCTCGGCCTCCCAAAGTGCTGGGATTACAGGCTTGAGCCACCGCACCCGGCCTTAATTTTCTGTATTTTTAGTAGAGATGGGGTTTCACTGTGTTAGTCAGGATGGTCTCTATCTCCTGACCTCGTGATCCGCCCGCCTTGGCCTCCCAAAGTGCTGGGATTACAGGAGTGAGCTACCGCGTCCGGCCGAGCAGGTTTGTTATATAGGTAAACTCATGTCACAAGGGTTCGTTGTACAGGTTATTTCATCACTCAGGTATTAAGCCGAGTATCCAATAGTCATTTTTTCTGATCCTCTCCCTCCTCCCACTCTCCACCCTCAAGCAGATCCCAGTATGTGTTGTTCCCCTCTTTGTGTCCACGTGTTCTCATCATTTAGCTCCCACTAATAAGTGAGAACACTCAGTATTTGGTTTTCTGTTCCTGTGTTAGTTTGCTAAGGATAGTGACCTCCACCTCCATCCATGTTCCTGCAAAGGACGTGATCTCATTCTTTTTTATGGCTACATAGTATTCCGTGGTGTATAAGTACCACGTTTTCTTTATCCAGTCTACCATTGATGGGCATTTAGGTTGATTCTCTTTGCTATTGTGGATAGTGCTTCAGTAAACATCCCCATGCATGTGTGTTTATGATAGAACGACTTATATTCCTTTGGGTATATAACAAGTAATAGGACTGCTGGGTTGAATGGTAGTTCTATTTTAATTCTTTGAGGAATCACCATACTGCCTTCCACAATGGTTGAACTAATTTGCACTTTCACCAACGGTGTATGAATGTTCCCTTTTCTCCACAACCTCAGCAGCATCTGTAACTTTTTGACTTTTTAATAGTAGCCATTCTGGTGTGAGATGGTATCTCACTGTGGTTTTGGTTTGCATTAGAACTGATATCTTAGAGGCTGTCTGGGCCAATCTTTTCTCCCTCTCTCCTTATTAAAGATGAAGAAATTGAGTCCCAGAAATATGGAGTGATTGCCCCAGACCTGCGACGGGGGCCCAGCTAGGTCATCTGACTTCTGGAGCATGACTTCTGTGTCATGCTGACTGCGTGCTCTTTACAAAACAGAAGGCGGTGAACAGAATTTACATTCCTTTTCATGACTCAAGGTTATCATGATGAGCATCAGCTCTGGGTTTCGAATGCACAACCACCTTGAGGGCGGTGAAGTTGTGGAAGGCGATCTGCCCACGCTGACGGAACCCTGCCTGCTAAATCCTTTTCATCCACCAGCCTGCTTGTGACCCTTTCTTTCTTATCCCTCCTGCTTGACTCTCAGCCTGGACTTCATACAACACCAGGGTCTGCCTTCAGGAGTTCCCAACTCCATCCCTGTTTTGTTGCTTCTCATCGGCTACACCCGACACTCAATTTCACCTCAAAACATTGTCAAATGAGAGAAAGTGGCCTCCTCAAGAAGTCAGTCATGGTTGGGTGCAGTGTCTCATGCCTGTAATCCCAGCCTTTTGGGAGGCCGAGGCGGGTGGATCACTTGAGGTCAGAGCTCAAGAGCAGCCTGGCCAAAATGGTGAAACCCCATCTCTACTAAAAACACAAAAATTAGCCGGGCATGGTCACAAGTACCTGTAATCCCAGCCACTCAGGAGGCTGAGACACGAGAATCGCTTAAACCCAGGGAGCGGAGGTTGCAGTGAGCCTAGATCGTGCCACTGCACTCCACCCTGGGTGACAGAGCAAGACTCTTGTATCAAAAAAATAAATAAATAAAAATTTAAAAAGAAGTCAGTCACAGGAAAGCAATGATGAATTCTTTACAAGTGAATGTCTGGGATGCTCCATCTTGGGACAGGGGAGGCCTCTGGGGGGCGGAGTTAACACTGGGCTCCTTGCCTTTCTAGATCCAGCAATTTATCCAAGACCGGTCGGACATCTGGGCAGAGGTGAAAAAGAAGGAACAACAGCGAGTCCGGATTTAAGGAGGCAGCCTTGTTCCAGAACATCCTGAGACAGAGATCGTGAGAAGAAGTCGTGAGCCTGCGGTCCAGTCAGTCCAGCTCAGGACCGATGCCCGCTGTGCCTTCCTGCTGAGGGACACCTGCTTATTTTCCCCCGTGGGCCTCACTCTATCCCTGAAAACAGTGAATGTTATAAGAAGTTTGTTCTCAAGTTCTCTCTAGCCCTTTGGTAGTTTATTCATGGGGAAGAGTGCAGCGACGGGGGACCCCCCCAACAAGCACTCACTCTCAAAGCTGGTCACCTAGGCTGCCTGGGAACTAGAAACCACATCTTAGGTCTGGTGTCCCCTCACCTTTGGGCTCACACACAGTCAGTGTTCAGGTGGGCAACAAACCAGTAGGGTCAGTACAGAGGACTCTTCTCTCATCCACCACTTCAAACTTTTATATTTTATTTTATATTTTATATTATTTTATTTTATTTTTTTATTTTTTATTTTATTTTTTTTCATATTTTATATTTTATATTTTATTTTATATTTTATATTTTATTTTATACTTTATTTTATATTTTATATTTTATTTTATTTTATTTTTATTTATTTTATTTTATTTTTATTTATTTTATTTTATTTTATTTTTGAGATGGAGTTTTGCTCTTGTTGCCCAGGCTGAAGTGCAAGGCGCGATCTCGACTCACTGCAACCCCTGCCTCCTGGGTTTAAGCGATTCTCCTGCCTCAGCCTCCCGAGTAACTGGGATTACAGGTGCCCGCCACCATGCCGGGCTAATTTTGTATTTTTAGTAGAGACAAGGTTTCACCATGTTGGTCAGCCTGGTCTCGAACTCCTGACCTCAGGTGATCCACCCACCTTGGCCTCCCAAAGTGCTTGCATTACAGGCATGAGGTGTTTCTAATTTGGGTGCAAAGACCCACTTAAAACTACGAAGGCAGCTTCCCAGGTCAGAGCTGCAAAAGTGCTGAGTCGAGCACTCTTCCCTGACTTCAGGAGCAAGCTCTGCTCCCCTGCCCCACTGTGTGCGCTAAAACATGCAAGCCAGTGTCAGCAACGCTAAGGAAGGAACAGCCCTAGTCACTGCCCTAGTTACTGGGCAGGCCACCAGTAACTAGGGAGGGATCACTAATGTGCCAAATGACAAGCTCAAGGCTCAGGAGCACCTCAGCAGGCTGGGATGATGGATTAAAACCAGCCAAACTCAACTCAATCGAGGTCAATGTAAAATCTCAAACTTAGGTTCAAAAACTCAATTGCACATTTTTAAATCAATAGCAAAAGCCAAGTCAGAGAGCCGTGGGGAAGTAACATGTATTCAACAGGGACTTCATTTGTATCCGCCTTTTGAAAACCCAGTGAGGCATCATTATCCTGACTCACAGAGCAGGATGCTGCCTGGGAACCCTGGCTACAGGACGACAGGGTCAGGATTCACCCCTGGGTCTGCTCTTCCTGAGCCTGGTCTCTCCCCCTCGTCAGTCTGCCTCCCAGAAAGCAGAGGCCCTGTGCTTTTGTCCCAAAAGCAGGCTGAGGAGCAGACTTAACAGGGCTCCGTGTCTCCTCCCTGGCCCTGTGATCCTAGAGGGCCCTCAGACTGCCCGGATTCCTGTTGTCTCAGGGAAGGCACTGCTGCAGCTGCCCTGCCAGGATCGCTGCGTGGCCGCAGTAACCCCTCACCTTCACATACAACACCTTACAGCAGTCATTCTCAGGCGTGGTCCCCGGACCAGCAGCGTCAGCCTCACCTGGCAACTTTACCAGTTAAATTCTCAGGCCCCACTCCAGACCTGAGAATCAGAAACTCCAGGGGTGGGACCCAGCACTCTGGGTTTTAAGAAGCCCTCCACATGATTCTGATGCGTGCTCAAGTTGAAGAACCACTGCCCTGCAGTGACCAAACACTTTCAAGCACCTAGGCTCCACTCATTTCCTACCTCAAGAAGCAATACGGGTCTACCTGGGTCAGCGTTTAGCAAGAGAAGTAAGTAGATTGATAGATAGATAGATGGATGATAGATAGATAGATAGATAGATAGATAGATAGATAGATAGATAGATAGGTGGGTGGGTGGGTGGATGGGTGGATGGATGGATAGATGGATGGATGGGATAAATAGTAAATAGAAGATAGATGTTAGGTAGATAAGATAAGAGATAATAGCAGATAGATGATAGATACATAGATATAGAAGATAGATGATAAATTAGATGATAGATAAATAGCAAATAGAAGATAGATAATATGTAGACAGATAGGAGATAGACAATACATAGTAGATAGATGATAGATACAGATCAATAGATCAACAGATAGATGATAAATAGTAAATAGAAGATACATGGTAGATAGATAGGAGATAGACAATAGATAGTAGAGATAGATAATAGATAGATACATAGATACATAGATAGATACACAGGTAGATAAATACATAGATAGATAGATGGTAGAGAGAGATTCTTCTGGTATATGTGAAGGGCTTTGTTTCAGGGATTTGACTGTAGGCAGTCGTGGGCACTGGGTAAGCAGTGTCTATAAAGCAGCTGTTGGCCGGGCGCGGTGGCTCACGCCTGTAATCCCAGCACTTTGGGAGGCCGAGGCGGGCGGATCACGAGGTCAGGAGATCGAGACCATCCTGGCTAACACGGTGAAACCCCGTCTCTACTAAAAATACAAAAAAATTAGCCGGGCGTGGTAGCGGGCACCTGTAGTCCCAGCTACTCGGGAGGCTGAGGCAGGAGAATGGCGTGAACCCGGGAGGCGGAGCTTGCAGTGAGCCGAGATTGCGCCACTGCACTCCAGCCTGGGCGACAGAGCGAGACTGTCTCAAAAAAAAAAAAAAAAGCAGCTGTCTTCCCATCTGATGCTGGGGCTTGAAGTTCGCAGGGGAGATGGTTGGGAAGGAAGCATGGAGGTAAAGTGGGGCAGATCAAGGACAAGTCAGAATCCATAGCACAGGCTGGAGACCCGAGGACAGACAGGCAGACAGAAACCCACGTCAGTTCATGTTGCTTCTGAAATTGGTGGTGTGGGCGTCCTGCCAAAGCCAGGATCCTTCGTCCTGGAAATGAACACATACGCCTGGCCCAGGGGCAGGAGACTGAAGGAGGTTCCAGGGGAGGGCGGGCAGATGCAGGCCTGGCCACCGCCGCACACCAATGCCGCCAGTCAGCAGGCATTGAGTAAGTTTGTGGATTTGTGGCTTCTCTTGTACTCAAGAAATCTGCCTAGACCCACAGAATTTCTTCTGCCCCAGGGCTGGGCCCCTCTTTAAGCCTGAAAAATGCAACAATATCAGAGTGAGTCCGCCCCCAAATCCCCTACGGGAAGCTCTCTGTGACCCACACTAACAGGACACACCCAAGAAAGGGAATTCTGAGAATACAATTCTGCCTAGGCACGCTGACTTATCCCGAAGCCTCCACGCTATCATCATCTCCATTTCACAGGTGACGAAACCAAGGCAAATCTGCCTTCAGAAGCGAGGAACGGATGCTGGAGGCTGCAGTCCTGCCGGCTGGCCCTGGCCAAACAGGCGTCTCTAGCGGATGGAGGGCAGAGGTCACCTCACACACCCAGGACAGCAAGTGCTAAGGGGGTGCTCAGAGGGGCATGGAGGGGTTGGGGATCTCCAGAAACGGCCGTGGGTGAAGGATATGCTGCTGAAATAACTTCTCCACGTTCAGCCTCCTGGTCTGGGTCCTGGGAGGTGGGAGAAGGCGCAGAACAGGCAGTTCCCCCAACTCCCCAATATACACACTTCCCCCCACAGCCCCGTCTTCTGCTGTCTCTGTAAGGTGGTGTTTGAGAAGCCCAGGCTGTTCGGCCTGAACACACTTCCTCTTGGAGTGTGCAAGGCCCCCTCAGCACCACCCCTACAGCACCACCCAAGGCCCTGTGTGAGAAGCTGAAGGCACTCCCTCTGCCTCCTTCCTCTGCGCTCCCTCCTCGGCTTCACCACCCTGCGCCACCAAGTTTCCAGGGCTTAACTGAAACAGGGACTCCTCAGGGTCACACTCAGAACTCCTGTGATCACACATAAGCTTATCCTGAGACACACGTGTTTACACATGTGTATAACTTACGCTGATATTGCCTGTGTGTAACTCTGCATGTGCATGCTGTTAAGCGTGCATACACTCACCCTGATACTGCAGATGTATAACTAGTATGTGCATATTATGTATGTGTATAACTCACTCTGATATTGTTGCATATTTCATGCTTAAAAAGGGTGGTCCAGCCCTGGGGCAGAAGAAATTCCGTGGGTCTAGGCAGATTTCTTGAGTACAAGAGAAGCCACAAATCCGCAAACCTACTCAAGCCCACAGACACAGGGAGAATAAATCCAAATGGCGCAGGGATTCCCAGGCGCCGGAGTGACGGGGTCTCCCCATCGGGAGGGTAATGGCAGTCACAGACAGGCCCTCGCTCCTTCCCTACCCCACCCCAGCCCCATCTCAGGCCTTCTGCATGGCTACCCGGGGCCCTATAGCCACATAAAGAAGCCAAGACAACCCGGTCAAGAGGGATTCCAACTCTCAGATGCATGAGATCACGCTCCAAGAACAAGAAGATGAAGGTAAGGGCCTAACTGGAGTTTTTCCCAGCAAGAAAAGACACTAACTCACGAGAGCAGAAATAACTGATTTGTTCCAGAAATGAATGGTTCTCATCAGCAAAGGCAGGAAGTAGGGCTCTGGGTGTTTTATGGATAAAGGGAGGGAAGAGGAAGGAAGCCCTTCAGGAGCTCACTCTCAGTGTAGAGTACTCGGTTCCCCTCCAAACCCGTGAGCTCTTCCTGATGGGTGGGAGTAGGGGAAGGACAGAAGAGGGGGTTGGAGGGGTTTGGGGGACTAAGAGCTGAGCCTGCAAGCAGGCAGGTGGGCAGACAGCTGCATGTCTGTCACAACGCCTTGCCATATACACAACCTCCAAACTGCTGCTAAAGATGGGATTAAAACCAAGCTTTGAGCACCCTTCCAGGTGATCTCGGTCTCCCTGGAGTAGCTGGAGAGCCTCTGCTTCTGTGAGATCAGCTACTAGCCCTTGGGATCAGCCCCCCTCCTCACAAGGTTTTACCCTCAAAGCCCTTTCCCTAGCTTCCAGGCCAGGGTCCCACATATTACGGACAAGGCTTTCAGTCAGCTGGAAGGGCTCTAGAACCTTGTGCTTCTCCTTTCAAGCCATCTTAGGGTTGATCACTTGGGCATCTGAGTGAGCTCCTATGCTCCTGGACTTTCGGTCCCAGCAATGTTTACTGGAAGCCTTCCATGTGCATAGCAGGGTGCTGAGGCCAAGCGGAGTCCCACGAGACCCCTGTCTCAGGCCAAACTTCTTCTCTTGGGAGATCAGAGCCGCTGAGAGCTGTGACACCAGCCCAGTGCAGCTTCCTCACCTGCAATGGCCTGAGGTTCCCCTTAGTTTTCACCTTTGAAACACCAGGAAGAGGCTCCCAGTGTAGGCCATGGAGTGCGGAATGATGAGCCAGGCTCGGAGGCAACCGGAGTATGATGTCACCCTCGGGGTAGAGGGGGGGACAAATAACCATTTTAGGAATCTTATGAGGAAAAGAGGTGGCTCTAGAAACATCCAACAGAAAGACAGCCAGCTGCACAGCGATGCGAGGCTGATTGTGTTAGTTTTCTAGTCTGCATAACAAATTACTGCAAACTGGGGGTCCTGAACCCACACTCACATGTTACCTCACGGTAGCAGCTCAGAGTCCGCATGGGCTGGCTTGGCTCTGCTCAGGGTGTCATGAGGCTGCAACCGTGTTGTGCAATGGCTGGGCCGTCACCTGGAGGCTCAGGGGAGGAATCCACTTCCAAGCTCCTTCAGGTTGCTGACATAATCCAATTCCTGAAGCTCTAGAGCTAAGGTCCTCATTTCCTTGTTGGCTGTCAGCCAGGGGCCCCTCTGCTCTTAGAGGCCAACTGCATTCCTCATTGCACGGCCTCTTCCATCTTCAAAGCCAGCAACAGCATGTGGAGTCCCTGTCAGGCTTTGAATCTGACTCTCTTCCAATACCAGCTAGAGAAATTATCTGCTTTCAGAGGGCTCCTGCAATTAAATTAGACTCACCCAGATAATCTCCTCCTTTTGCCCCAATACCGGAAGGCGAAGGTCATGGGAACTGTCTTAAAACTCTTCCTACCACACTGATGGAGAAAGGATGTCAAAACAGCTTCTGAAGAAAGAAGAGGAGGGAGCGAACAGTGACTATGACAAGGATGGGGAAAAAAAGTATTTTAGGCTGGGCATGGTGGCTCCTGCCTGTAATCCCAGCAGTTCTAGAGGCCAAGGTGGGTCGATGGCTTGAACCCAGGAGTTCAAGACTAGCCTGGGCAACATAGCAAGACCCTGTCTTTACAAAAACTATTTAAAAATTAGCAGGGCACTGTGGCTCTTGCGTGTAGTCCCACCCACTCAAAAGGATCGCTTGATCCTGGGAGGTTGAGGCTGCAGTGAGCTGTGATCACACCACTGCACTCCAGCGTGGGTAACAGAGCAAGACCCTGTCTCAAAAAAAAAAAAAAAATTCTTTCAGATGTGCACCTGAGCTAACAGTTACTAGTGATAGTTTTATCAACACAGGTTTCTATGGGGATTATAGATGTCTAGGGAGTCAATAAATGGGCTTCAGACTGGGAATCACCTAATTTTTTATGAAACTTTTATATATAAGCATATGTGGATTTTTCATGGCTGAGGCGGGTGAGGATGGAGGTGGATCAAGAGAAACTCTACAGCTTTCCAATTCTCCCAGAAATCTTAACCCAATAAGGTTAGAAATTACTGCTTTTTAAAATAATTAACAGGCCGGGAGCGGTGGCTCATGCCTGTAATCCCAGCACTTTGGGAGGCCGAGGCGGGCGGATCACGAGGTCAGGAGATCGAGACCATCCTGGCTAACACGGTGAAACCCTGTCTCTACTAAAAATACAAAAAATTAGCCGGGTGTGGTGGCAAGCGCCTGTAGCCCCAGCTACTTGGGAGGCTGAGGCAGGAGAATCGCTTGAACCTGGGAGGTGGAGGTTGCAGTGAGCCGAGATCATGCCACTGCACTCCAGCCTGGGCAACAGTGCGAAACTCTGTCTCAAAAAAACAATAACAATAATAATTAACAGCTTTATTGATATATAATTTGCATATTGTATAATTCATTCAAAGTGTACAGTCCACGGTTTTTAGCATATTTACAGAATTGTTCAACTCTCAACACATTTTTAGAACATTTTCATCACCCCCTAAAAAGCTCCGTTAGTAGACCCAATAGTTAATCTCATTTCCTCCCAACCCCCCAGCCCCATTCATCTACCTTCTATTTCTATGCCTTTGCCTGTTCTAGATATTTCACATGAACGGGGTCATACAATCTATGATCTTTTATGTTTGGCTTAGCATGTTTTCACTTAGCATAATGTTTTCGAGGTCCATGCGTGATACAACATGTATCAGTATATCACTTCTTTTTAGGGCTGAATACTATTCCATTGTATGGATATATGGTACCATATTTTGTTGATCCAATAATCAGTGGATGGACATTTGTGTAGTTTCTGCTTTCTGCTTTTGGTGAATAAAGCTGCTATGAACATTCTTATACAAGTTTTTGTGTGAACATAGGTTTTCATTTCTCTTGTGTAAACACCTAGGAGTGGAATCGATTGGTCCTATGGTTATTCTATGTTTAACCTTTTGAGGAACTGCCAGACTGTTTGGATTTTGAGATACATCAGGAGCATTTCTATTTCAGGGATTAATGGCAAAGTAGTACAAAGGAAGATCAGCCTGGCAGCCGGGCACGGTGCTTCACGCCTGTAATCCCAGCACTTTGGGAGGCCGAGGCGGGTGGATCACGAGGTCAGGAGATCGAGACCATCCTGGCTAACACGGTGAAACCCTGTCTCTACTAAAAATACAAAAAAAAAAAAAAAATTAGCCAGGCGTGGTGGCGGGCGCCTGTAGTCCCAGCTTCTCCAGAGGCTGAGGCAGGAGAATGGCGTGAACCTGGTAGGCGGAGCTTGCAGTGAGCCGAAATTGTGCCATTGCACTCCAGCCTGGGTGACAGAGCAAGACTCTGTCTCAAAAAAAAAAAAAAAAATGGTTGTATCGAGTGCCTCCTATATGCAAGCACCAAGCAAAGCAGAAGGGACAAAGTAGTAAACAACTGATCTGAGTCCTGCCTCTTGGAGCTTTTGGCCTCTTGGGAAAGAGAGACATTCCACCCCTAGATATAAATAGCTAAATCATTAAATAATCATCACTGCACTGGCTGTTAGGAAGTTCTGGTGCTAGGGGATCCTATGAGGGAAGGAGGTGGGGAACCAACCAGGTCTTTTTGAGGCAGCAAGGTAAGGTTTAGCAAGAGACTTGAAAATGAATACATGTTATTTTTGTTTTGTTTTGTTTCCGCCAGACAATGGCAAGGAGGAGGAGAAAGAGAGGGTGTCACAGTGTCCTAACACAAAATGGGAAGAGGCTGGGTCTGGAAAGGGTGGGCCAAAGGTCAGGGTAGCTGGAATGAAGAGGGTGAGGGTGAGAACAGAGGCAAGCAGGGGCTAGATCATGTGAGACCTTTCAGGGAAGCCTTTTCCAGGATTTTGGCTTTTATTCTAAGGGGACTGGAGAGCACTGAGGATTTTTTCTTTTCTTTTCTTTTCTTTTTTTTTTTTTTTGACAGAGTCTCACTCACTCTTGTCACCCAGGCTGGAGTGCAGTGGCGGGATCACAGCTCAGTGCAGCCTCAACTTCCCAAGCTCAGGTGATCCTCCCACCTCAGCCTCCTTACTAGCTGAGATCACGGGCACATGCACCACACCCAGCTAATTTTCTGTATTTTTAAAGTACAGACGGTTTCACCATGTTGGCCAGGGTGATCTCGAACTCCTGGCCTCAAGTGATTCCACCTTGCACCAAGACCCACCTCAGCCTCCCAAAATGCTAGGATTATAGGCAGAAGCCACTGCTCCTGGCAGCACTGAGATTTTACTAAAGGAAAAAAAAAAAGAAAGAATAAGAGACCAAAGATTGAGCTCCGGGTAGGAGTTTGTTTGTTTTTTTGTTTTATACTGCTAGGCTTGGAAACCCAATTTGGCACAGAATCTAGGTTCTGGGGAATGAGGTTTTGGGGAGAGGAAAGGGAATAGATCTTTAAATCTGGAGAAAAAAAAAGACAAAATAAAACTCACAAACTTTCTCTGTCCCAAATTAGAAAGGCAAGTGAGCGATGCTGGTGAGATCTGGGCTGATCAATCAGTGTGTTGTGGGCACCTAAGGGCCTTGGGCCCTGTCCCGCTGTTTGATGTCAGGTGAGGTGTCCGATTCAGGATGATGGCATCCAGTTGTCCTAGCAGAAGCGAGGTCTGCACTATCAGCAGGCTATACTGCATATCAGTTTTAAGCTGGGGAGGAGTATGATCAGGTTTGCTCTTGGCAAAGATGGCTCTAGCTGCTTCACGGAGAATGGACTGGATAGGGGGCAAGAATAGGAGGAGGCCAGAATCAATGCAGGAAGACCATCTTGTTAAAGGATAAGTTTCTTAAAGTTATGACTGCCATATACATATAAACATAAATGGAGATGTCACAAAGATTTTATCTAACTCACCGGGCGTGGTGGCTCATGCTTGTAATCCCAACATTTTGGGAGGCCGAGGCAGGCCAATCACCTGAAGTCAGGAGTTCGAGACCAGGCTGGTCAATGTGGTGAAACCCCATCTCTACTAAAAATATAAAAAAATTAGCTGGGCGTGGGGACACACGCCTGTAATTCCTGGCTACTGCGGAGGCTGAGGCAGGAGAATCGCTTGAACCTAGGAGGCAGAGGTTGCAGTGAGCCGAGATCACGCCACTGCACTCTAGCCTAGATGACAAAGAAAGACTCTGTCTCAAAAGAAAAAAAAAAGGAAAAAAAGATTTTATCTCACTCATTAGTTGAGATAACCAGTATGACATAAAACTGCATTCAAAGAAGAATCCACAGAACAGACACACATATGCACAATCAGGAATGTAGAAACTAATTTGCTAATAGATACAAAAATGTTGTCTTCTACAGGGCAGAAATCACTTGCTACGTAAGTTAACTCTTGTGTCAACAGAGTTCAGAGTTGCAAAATGGTAAAAAGAAAAACAAAAAGAAAGACACAAATCCCTATAGAATCAACCCCGGAAAGGTTTTCTAGAGACAATATCATGGAAAGGAAACCCAGTAATATTTTCAGCCACTTCAAAGCCATTTCCAAACTTCCCTGACAATCTGAGGCTGTGGTCCAGCCAAACTTGGGCTTGTGACTTCTGCACAGGAACACCCTGTGAAACAGATCCTGGTGGGTGCTGTGGTTGAATTGGGGTGGTGGAGTCCAAAGATTTCCCTCACTCCTGGACAAGCAGATCCAGAGATACCACAGGAATCCTAGGACTCTTCAGAATCCAGTTTGAAAATTTATGGCCCCGGTATGTCTCAGGTTCCTTCCTGCTTAGCATTCTATGTTACCTGAACTTTCTAGTCCCTAAATCTTACTCTCAATTATTTCTATTATTTAAGTACCACCTCCTGCTCATGTTTAGATACCTTTAAATGTTAAGGATGAATTGCACAATTTTTAAGAGGCAATCTAGCACAGCAGTTTTAAACACATACTCTTGGAATCAAACTCTGAACTCTGACCTTGGGCGAGTCTCTTAATCTGTCTGTGCCTCTATTTCCTCATCTGTAAAATGGACAGATTCATAGTTCATAGGGTTGCTTTGAGAACTAACTCAATTAATATGTGTGTATATCATTTAGAACAGAACCTGGAATAGGAGATGTATTAAGTATTTTTATTGCTGTGATTCTACTGGTTGAATGAAGCCACAAGCCATCATTCTGGCTCACTGTGCTCACCAGAAGCCTGCTGGTTGGTTGAACTCATGATACCAGTCTCTCATCAAAATTGGGATCCTTGGCCAGAGACAGTGGCTCACAGCTGTAATCCCAGCATTTTGGGAGGCTGAGGTAGGTGGATCACCTGAGGTCAGGAGTTCAAGAACAGCCTGGCCAAAATGGTGAAACCCCATCTCTACTAAAAACACAAAAATTAGCCAGGTGTGGTGGCTCACGCCTGTAATCTCAGCTATTAGGGAGGCTGAGGCAGGAGAATCACTGGAACCCAGGAAGCGGAGGTTACAGTGAGCCAAGATCACGTCACTGCACTCCAGCCTGGGCAACAGAGTGAGACCCTATCTCCCAAAAAAAAAAAAAAAAAAATTGGGATCCTTGATCCTTAACTAATCAACAAAGCACCAAGTGTGAATACACAGACAGGAAGAATCAGCCAGCCTCTGAGAACCTTCAAGATCATCAGCATCACATACTTACTGAATGTCCACAGTGCCCACAGTGTGGTGTGGGAGGCTCCAGAGTGGGGCCGCTGAAGACAGTGGATGCCCCCCAACCATGCTGCCCACACCATCCTTGGGGAGGGAATTAGAGACTCTGGAGGCTGTAGTAGAAACCAGGAGCTCCTTGTGGCCTCTTCCTTCCTGAGGCAGCAAATGTATTGAAGGGACAGGTTAAAGGCTGTTCTCATGCCAAATTTTTGCCCAATCTTCTCTCTTTCCCCGCAAATTTGTCCTGCGCGTCCCTTCTCAGGCTTTGCTCAGGCCCCTAATCACAGAGAGAGGATTGTAGGCGGGTTAGAGGAAGATCCTCCAGGGGAGGTATCTGTGGATTTAAATACATTGATAATAATAATAATTACAATAACAAATCCTGTATAGCACGTACCAAGAGTTTTTTTGCTCTTCAAGAGATGCAGCTGAGAGGTGACAGCATGCTGGCAGCCCTCGCAGCCCTGGCTCACTCTGGGCGCCTCCTCGGCCTCAGAGCCCACTGTGGCCGTGCTTGAGGAGCCCTTCAGCCCACTGATGCACTGTGGGAGCCCCTTTCTGGGCTGGCCAAGGCTGGAGACGGCTCCCTCAGCTTGCGGGGAGGTGTGGAGGGAGAGGCGCGGGCGGGAACTGGGGCTGCGCACCTGCCAACTAGAGTTCCGGGTGGGCGTGGGCTTGGCGGGCCCCGCACCCCGAGTGGCCGGCCGGCCCCACCGGCCCCGGGCAGTGAGGAGCTTAGCACCCGGGCAAGCAGCTGCGAAGGGTGCGCCGGGTCCCCCAGCAGTGCCGGCCCACCGCGCTGTGCTCGATTTCTCACGGGCCTTAGCTGCCTCCCAGCGGGGCAGGGCTCGGGACCTGCAGCCCACCATGCCTGAGCCTCCCCGCCACCACCGTGGGCGCCTGTGCAGCCTGAGCCTCCCTGACAAGCGCCACCCCCTGCTCCATGGCGCCCGGTCCCATCCACCGCCCAAGGGCTGAGGAGTGCGGGCACACGGCACCAGACTGGGAGGCAGCTCCACCTGTGGCCCCAGTGCGGGATCCACTGGGTGAAGCCAGCTGGGCTCCTGAGTCTAGGGGGGACTTGGAGAACCTTTATGTCTAGCTAAGGGATTGTAAATACACCAATCAGCACTCCGTATCTAGCTCAAGGTTTGTAAACACGCCAATCAGCACCCTGTGTCTAGCTCAGGGTTTGTGGATGCACCAATCGGCACTCTGTATCTAGCTCATCTGGTGAGGACTTGGAGAATCTTTATGTCTAGTTAAGGGATTGTGAATACACCAATCGGCACTCTGTATCTAGCTCAAGGTTTGTAAATGCACCAATCGGCACTCTGTGTCTAGCTCAGGATTTGTAAATACACCAATCAGCAGTCTGTATCTAGCTAATCTAGTGGGGCCGTGGAGAACTTTTGTGTCTAGCTCAGGGATTGTAAATACACCAATCAGCACCCTGTCAAAATGGACCAATCAGCACCCTGTCAAAACGGACCAATCAGCTCTCTGTAAGACAGACCAATCAACTCTCTGTAAAATGGACCAATCAGCAGGATGTGGGTGGGGACAGATAAGAGAATAAAAGCAGGCTGCCAGCGCTTGCTGCGGCAGCACGCTGAGGTTCTTTTGCCTGTTGTAGAAACCTAGTGTTTTTGGCTGTTTCCAGGTGACTCTTAACAGCTGCTCGCTCTTTGGGTCCACACATCCTTAATGAGCTGTAACACCTGAAAGTCTGCAGCTTCACTCTTGAAGCTATTGAAACCATAAACGCATCAGGAGCAATGAACAACTCCAGACGCGCCTCCTTAAAAGCTGTAATACACCGCGAGGGTGTGCAGCCTCACTCCTGAACCAGTGAGACCACGAACCCACCAGAAGGGAAAAACTCCGAACACATCTGAACGTGAGAAGGAACAAACTCTGGTTACGCTGCCTTGAAGAACTGTGACACTAACCACGAGGGTCTGTGGCTTCATTCTTGAAATCAGACCAAGAACTCACCAATTTGGGACACAGCTTACCTCCTTTCCTCCTGAGTGTGGGGTGGACTTAGTGATTCACTGATACTAGAACATGTCAGAAGCTGAAGGTGTGCAACTTCCAAGACTAGGTCGTAAAAGGCCTTGTGTCTTCCTCCTTGCTCTGTTCCTGGGTTCTTTCAATCTGGAAAGCCAACTGCCATGCCCTCATATAAGGGCACTTAAGCGGCCTTGGGGAGAAGACCACATGGTGAAGAACTGAGACCTCTTGTCAACAGCCAAGTGAGTGGGTTTTTTGTTTGTTTGTTTGTTTTTTAATGAGACGGAGTCTTGGCCCTGTTGCCCAGGCTGGAGTGCAGTGGCGCAATCTTGGCTCACTGCAAGCTCCACCTCCTGGGTTCATGCCATTCTCCTGCTTCAGCCTCCTGATTAGCTGGGACTACAGGCGCCCACCACCATGCCGGGCTAATATTTTGTGTTTTTAGTATAGATGGGGTTTAACCATGTGGGTCGGGCTGGTCTTGAACTCTTGACCTCAGGTGATCTGGCCTCGGTCTCCCAAAGTGCTGGGATTACAGGCGTGAGCCACCGTGCCCGGCCGTGAGTGGATCTTGGAAATGCAGCCTTCTACCTCAGATAAGCCATCAGATGATGGAAGCCTTGGGGAAAACATACTGACTGTACTTTATGATGGACCTGGAGCCAGAACCACGCAGCTGAGCGTCTTCCAGATTTCTGACCCTCAGAAACCATGTGAGATTGGCTGGAGGTGGTGGCTCACACCTATAATCCCACCACTCTGGGAGCCGAGGTGGGCGGATCACCTGAGGTCAGGAGTTAAAGACCAGCCTGGCCAACGTGGTGAAACCCCGTCTCTACTAAAAATACAAAAATTAGCCAGGTGTGGTGGCACACGCCTGTAATCCCAGCTACCCAGGAGGCTGAGGCAGGAGAATCGCTTGAACCTGGGAGGCGGAGGTTGCAGTGAACCAAGACCATGCCGCTGCACTCCAGCCTAGGCAACAGAGGGAGACTGCATCTCAAAAAAGAAAAAGAAATCATGTGAGATAATCTTATTTTAAGCTCCTACATTTGAAGTAACTTGTTATGCAGTAGATTAGTCTTCTAGGGCTGCCATTACAAAATAGCACACAGACTGGGTGGCTTAAAAACCAGAAGCTTATTTTCTGACAATTCTGGAGGCTGGAAATCCAGAGTCAAGGTGTCGGCAGGTTTGGTTTCTCCTGAAGCCTGTCTCCTTGGCTTTACAGATGGCTGCCTTCTCACTGTATCCTCACATGGCCCTTTCTCTGCACACACACCTGGTGTCTCTCCCTCTTCTTATAAGGGCACCAGTCACTGGATTAGGGCCCCATCTTTATGACCTCTGTTAACCCCAACCTCCTTAAAGGTTCTGTCTCCAAATACAGTCACATGAAGTTAGGGCTTCAACATACAAGTTTTGGGGAGCACACAGTCTTATCTGTAACAATGACAAATGGTTAGATTTTTTTCCTTTATTTTTTTCCCAGTCACTTGAAAATAAGTTCTAGACATCATGATCCTTCACTTCTAAGTACTTCAGCATGTTTCTTTTAACAGTGACACCTGTCATAGTCAGCTGGGAGGTTGGGATGTCCAAGATTAAGGTGCTGGTAAAGTGGGTTTAATTCTGAGGCCTCTTCCTGGCTTGTAGGTGGCTGTCATCTTGTAGTATGCTTGGAGAGAGGAAGATTTAATGTCTCTTCACCTTTTGATAAGGGCACTAATCCTGTCCTGGGGGCCCCACTGTCATGACCTAATCTAACCCAAATTACTTCCCAAGGGGCCCACCTCCAAATACCATCATATTGGAGGTTAGACCTTCAACACATAAATTTGGGAGGTGGGAAGACACAAACTTTCAGTTCACACCAACACCCAGGAAAATTATTTCAACTTACTGAGAATTACAACATCCACAAACTTCAATACTGATTAAATAATATTTAATATACAGTTGCTGTTGGAATTTCCCCAATTGTCCCAAAAGTGCCCTAATGGCTCCCCACTTCATTCAGAGTAAGAGCCAAAGTCCTAACAGGCCACAAGACCTTCCACGATGGCTTGTCTGATCGCATCTCCTAACCTCCCGCTTGTTCTCTCCAGCCTCATGGGTCTCTTCCACGTTCCTCCGATGTGTGAGGAACACTCCCAGCTCACAGTCCTTGCACTTTCTCTTCCCTGTGCACAGAATGCCCTCTCACCTCCTTCAAGTCTTGGCTCAAATGGCTGAGATGTCAGCTTCTCCGTGGAGTGGCTACCCTTTCTAAAATTCCAATCCTTACCCCACCACACCCATCTTTTTGCCCTGTGCATTTTCTCTATCAACATATCCTCTTCTAACATGCTGCATAATTTACTTGTCGATTTTGTTTAATATCTGTCTCCATTATGAGAATGTAAGCTCCATGGCTGGGCGAGGTGGCTCATGCCTGTAATCCCAGCACTTTGGGAGGCCGAGGCAGATGGATCACGAGGTCAGGAGATCGAGACCATCTTGGCTAACGGTGAAACCGCGTCTCTACTAAAAACACAAAAAAGTAGCCGGGCGTGGTTGCGGGTGCTTGTAGTCCCAGCTACTCGGGAGGCTGAGGCAGGAGAATGGCGTGAACCCGGGAGGCGGAGCTTTCAGTGAGCCAAGATCAGGCCACTGCATTCCAGCCTGGGTGACAGAGTGAGACTCCGTCTCAAAAAAAAAAAAAAAAAAAAAAAAAATTTCACACACACAACGTAAGCTCCATGAGAGCAGGGTTTTTTGTTGCTGCTGCTGTTGCTGGCTGCACTATCCCCACTGCCTAGAATGGTGCTTGGTACAAACATCAATTGTTCGTATGATAGATGGAGAGAGAGAATGAGGGATTTAGGAAAAATGCCTCCTATGGATCTTAGCAAAGGGCTACTGGGTGATGCAATGGTAATGAATTGCACACCACCCCTGCTGGAGAAGCTGAACACTTCTTGGGGAGACCCAGACAAGATAAGGCGAGCCTTGTTAGCCAGACAGGGGCTAAGGGGCAAAGGGGTGTGGTGGATATGTCACCCCTGCCACCAGGATTACTTGTGCTGTGGGTCACATCTTATCCCATATTCCCTCTCATTTCTAAACATCTTTGTACTCTTTTATTGATTGATTGATTGATTGATTGATTTCAATTGAGACAGTCTCTCACTATGTTGCCTAGCCTGGACTCGAACTCCTGGGCTCAAGTGATCCTCCTGCCTCAGGCTTCCTAGTAGCTGGGAGTACAGGTGTACATCCCCATGCCTGGCTTTATGCTCTCCCTTAAGGAAGACTTAATAATATTAATAAATGCCATCATATATCATGCTTACCGTGTGACAGGCACAGTGCCAGATGCTTTTAAACTAATGTCTCATTTAATCTTCTTAATGATCTTACACGGCAATTATTACCATAAATCTCATTTCATAGATGATACAGAAGTTTAGCTGACTTTTTAAATTAATTTAATTTATTGAAATTACAATTCAAAATCGTAGCTCTTCTTTAAGCTTCAGCTTTCTAATCTTATCCTGTTGATGTCCAACATATTTTACCTATCACTTTTAAAAGGATTTTGGATGTGTGGTTCCGATTATAAGGTTAAATTCCTTTTAAAGATTTAAAATTGCATTGAGACGCTTATTGTGTTGTTTCCTTTTATGTACTTTAATGGCCTGACTTAACAACAAAACCTTTTCAAGTGTTTAAGTTTAGATTATCCATGCGATAAATTAAACTTGCAAATACGACAACCTTAGGGTTCTTCTCTTATATGTTCCAATACTTTATATACGCTTAGGAAGTTTTCAGTTTAAAGTCATAAGTCTGAAACAATTAAATACTTACTAATTTTCAACTGGAATTTTGACATTTTTTTCTGTAAATAGGCTAAATTCTATTAAGCATTATATATACATAAACATGCCTAGATTCTTTTACATGAAAACATTAATATCATGATTCCCTTAAACTTTCTATACTTAATTTTAAACCCTCCTGGGGTTAAAAGATTCTCACTAAGGAAAATGTAATATTTCCAGTTTTGGGAATGCCTTCTCCACTCTCCTGAGGTTAGGTAACAACTACTCTGCCTTATCTATCTTGCTGTGTCAATGACCCCATAATTCAAACAAAGTGCCACATAGACCAGGACACCTAGATTTAAGTTGTATGTTACACCCGTACCCAGGAAGCTCTACCACCTGATTTGATTTTGCTCATCTTTGGTTTTTCAAACTGGTAAAGTTGTTTATGTCTAACACTAAAGCTCTTTGAACCAGATGGAATTCAACATTCTTTCAAATTCTACTCTCTTTAGACTTCACAAGTCTTAGAGATAATAAAATGATTTCTGAAGAAATCATGGCTTAGGAATAGCTGTTTTTCATCTACTGGAGGAACTTCAGACATTTGTCAGCCATAGGAACAGACTTGGGAGTCATTAGTTCCTTCCTAGGTTTGTAACACCCTGTACTTCCAGAGTTCAAGGTCAACCAGCTCTTAGGACAGTAAGACTTTCTGCAGGAGTCCTGTTTGGATTCTCTCCTGCCTTAAAGTATAAAAGTCACACAGATGGGACCAGGAAGACAAGCCACCGTCTACAATTAGATATGCTCTGGAAGGCATGTCGGAGCGCCTGAGTCATTCATCACCTCTTTTGAATTACAAACCTGCGGTCGCGCGCAGTGGCACACACCTGTAATCCCAGCACTTTGGGAGGCCAAGGCAGGCGGATCACCTGAAGTCAAGAGTTCAAGACCAGCCTGGTCAACATAGTTAAACCCCGTCTCTACTAAAAATACAAAAATTAGCCAGGCATGGTGGCGCACACCTGTGATCCCAGCTACTCAGGAGGCTGAGGCAGGAGAATCACTTGAACCCAGGAGGCGGAGGTTGTAGTGAGCCAAGATCGCTTGGGTGACAGAGCCAGACTCCGTCTCAAAAAACAAAAAACCTGGTTATGCTGGCTTGGGAGGTGACATTGTTTTTTGTTTTTTGATGGAGTCTGGCTCTGTCTCCAGGCTAGAGTGCAGTGACACGATCTCAGCTCACTGCAACCTCCGCCTCCCAGGTTCAAGAGATTCTCCTGCCTCAGCCTCCCGAGTAGCTGGGATTACAGGTGTGCGCCACCATGCCTGGCTAATTTTTATATTTTTAGTAAAGACAGAGTTTCACCATGTTGGCCAGGATGGTCTCAATCTCTTGACCTCATGATCCGCTGAGCTCGGCCTTCCAAAGTGCTGGGATTACAGGCATAAGCCACCGTGCCTGGCCTTGTTCCCATTTTTAATTAATTCATTCATTATTGTTTATATATCATGAATAATGTCATTGTCTTCAAGAAGCTCACCATCTACCAAGGAGACATACCAGCCAGGGTTCCAGGCTGAAGGTAGCCTACATTGTGGGAAGAGTTGATAAAGTGCAGTGGGAATCAGGAGAGGGAGGGGTGGTGGCAAGCTGATGGAATGTCATCAGAGAAGGCTTAAGGAAGGGGACGTTTGATATCCAATTGTGTTTGCCAAGTACCTATTGTATGCCAGGCACTGCTGCGAGAGGGATTTAGGGATGAACAAGAAACAAGAAAAAATTAAGTTAATTTGAGGTCGTGAGGAGTTAGTGTTTATTGCGATTTTGCCCATGTGCAGACACTATTCTAAGAGCTTTTCATAGATTGACTCACTTAATCCTCCCAGTCCTTCTGTGAGGCTGGAGACCATTATTATCCCCATTTTGTAGGCGAGGAGTCTGTTTCAATTATCCATTGCTACATAACAATCTACCCCAAAACTGAGTGGCTTAAAACAGCAATTTTATTTGTTCGCAATTTGGGGGTTCAGAAACTCAAGCAGGGCCTAGTGGAAACAGTTCATCTCTACGCTGCAGTGTTAGCCCTGGTTGGAGCTGGAGGATCAAAATGGCCTTACTCAGTTGACTCGGGCTGTGGGGCTAGCTGTCAGCTGGGGCACATCAGTTGTCCTTTCTGTGACCTCTCTCTCTAGCAGGATAGCTAGAACTTCTGTATATGGTGGCCAGCTTCCCAGAGTACAAAAACAGAAGCTGCAAATGACATAGCATCATGTCCACCACATTTGATGGGTTCATGAATGTCACAGAGCCAGCAAAGATTCAAACGGAAAGGAAACTGACATGGAGAAGTGGCAAACTCACCTTGCAAAGGGCACGCAGGATGGAAACGATTGCTGTGGCAATCTTTGGAAACGATCTTCTTCAGATATGGAGTTTAAATAATTTGCTCAAGATCATACAGCTAATAATTAGGCTATGGGGGTCAGTAGGGTAAAAGTTAGATGTGCAGAAATGTGGAGAAGGACATTTCAGATTAAAGGATGCATGTGAATGAGGGCCCATTGACATGAAAACCTGGAGTGTGATTGTTCAGTTTGCTGTGTGAGAAGAAAAACTTTAGACAAATTGAATTTAACAGAGTTTAACTGAAGAAAAACTGTTTGAGAATTGGGCAGCCCCCGAACCAGAATGGGTTCAGAGCGATTCCCAAGACTGCCATATGGTCGGATAACATTTATGGACAGAAGAAGGAAAGTGACAAACAGAAAAGGAAAGTGAGGTATAGAAACAGCAGGGTTGGTTACAGCTCAGTGTCTGCCATCTTTATGGCTTGAACAGTGGGCCGCCTGTGATTGGTTGGAATTCTGTGACTGGTAGAAAAGTAGATTACAGACTTATTTACACATCCAGTTAGGTTACAATTCACTATGTATGGAGAAACCTTTAGGCCGAACTTAAAATATGTAAGAAGGCAGCTTTAGGCGACAGTTTATGTAACAGCTGGAAGAAGTAGGTGGACAAGAATGAACAAAAAGGATAGGCTGAAGCCAGATGGTGGATGACTTTGAAACCAGGCTAAGTGATTTGGAATTGGCTCTGCAGGCAATGGGAAGCTATGAAAAGGCTTTGAGCAGGAGAGTGACTTGATCAAAATCATGCTTTAGGAAGATTAGCCCTATGTATTCTGGACGAATGGAGGCAGCCCAATAAATGAGGAGACCTCCATAGGCGCAATGAAGACCTGACCTAGGTAGCATTTGTGGAAATAGGGGCTGGATGTAAATGCGGGAAACATCACATGGGTGAATTTGACACACGTGGTTTTTTTTTGTTTGTTTTAAGACTGTTTGTTTTAAGACAGAGCCAAGCTCTTATCACCCAGCCTGGAGTGCAGTGGCACGATCTCTACTCACTGCAAGCTCCGTCTCCCGTGTTCACGCCATTCTCCTGCCTCAGCCTCCCGAGTAGCTGGGACTACAGGCGCCCGCCACCACGCCCAGCTGATTTTTTTTTTTTTTTTTTTTTTTTTTTTTTTTTTTTTGTATTTTTAGCAGAGACAGGGTTTCACCGTGTTAGCCAGAATGGTCTTGATCTCCTGACCTCATGATCCGCCCACCTTAGCCTCCCAAAGTGCTGGGATTACAGGCGTGAGCCATTGTGCCCGGCCCACACATGGTATTTTATAGATGAAGAAATTGTTACTCTGAGAGGTTTACCCTCCAAGACCTCTTAGAGCAAATGGCAAAGGCAGATGGTAAGAGCTCAGTTGGTAAAAATAAGTGGAGGCTAGAGCCCACATTGGAATAGAGCCTTTGAGCCCCTAGTCCATTCAAGCACAATGAGAGTGTTCATAGTAGAGTACCATAAAACTTGGGGACAAAAGTGGCTAATCTCTGGGGCACACTGACATCAGCATAGTGTTGGTGCCAATCCCACAAGTTGGCCAAGGAGGAGAGTATTTGGCTTGAGCTAACAGGAAGTGTCTGCTCTGGTAGATAACCTGCAGCCTTCCTGCTCTGAAGTGCCCACTTAGAAGGGAGTGAGGCCTAGTCCATGCAGGGTTAGATTGAGGCTGGGTGTGGAGGGGAAGCTAGGGGTTTAAATTTTGCCCCTTCCACATACACCCTGCGTTGCTTTGGGGTTCTTTCTAAATAAGAACACATTTTAAAGGCAGCAGGGAAGAGAGAAGAGATGTGATATTCAGTTCTTTCAAAGCTTTTAGTTTGAAAAGACTTAAGTTTTTTTGTTTTGTTTTTTGAGACAGAGTCTCACCGTGTCCCCCAGGCTGGAGTGCAGTGGCGCATTCTCGGCTCACTGCAAGCTCCGCCTCCCAGGTTCACGCATTCTCCTGCCTCAGCCTCCCGAGTAGCTGGGACTACAGGCGCCTGCCACCACGCCTGGCTAATTTGTTGTATTTTTAGTAGAGATGGGGTTTCACCGTGTTAGCCAGGATGGTCTCGATCTCCTGACCTCGTGATCCGCCCGCCTCAGCCTCCCAAAGTGCTGGGATTACAGGCATGAGCCACCGTGCCTGGCCCTAAGAATTTTTTAAAGAAGAAGAAGGAGCTGTTCAATCTCATTATTAGCATCTCTAGCTAGAAGGAGGACCCCAGCCCCCTCTACTAGCTGCTCTTTGGGGATGGTGTCTTCTATTCTTCTGACACACTTCATGCAAGGAGAGCTCATTTTGGCTTCCTCAAAAATTGGACTCTAAATTTAGAATTGGCCTCAAAACTTCTGATCTTTGAGCTCAACTTGTCTGGGTTGGCCCAGCCTGCAACAGCCACCTCTTATCACCATTAATGTTGTTCCTATTTGGTTCGCTGGTTGTCTTAGAAACACAGATTGGTATGAGCTGTCACAGCCACGAAACATAAGCCAGAGCCCACCAGTCTACCCGGGCTGGACCCTGTTCCTGCTCTGTTCTTGTAAATAATGTTCTCTCCAAGCAGAAAATATTTCACCCTCATTTTCTAAGAGCTGGACCCCTTGGGCCCATTCCAAATTCCTTCTGGTCTCCCTTCCAGCTGTTGCAAGTTCCTTCCCAGCCTCCTCACCCTTGGAATCACCAGAGAGAAGAGGAAGTAGTCGTTGGTGTGTGCCTCGGCCCAGCTGCCTGCCATCTGGACTCAGACCCACAGACCCCTGGTCTTCCACCGTAATCCTGCCCTTCCCCTCACCTCCCTTCTCATAGCCATGTCGGAAGAAGGAGCCAAGGGCCAAGGGGCCTACCAGTCCCCAACGGGTGGTCCTTCATGTTTCTGCATCTAACCAAGGAGCTGTCATCTTCCTGAGAGCCCAGCGGTGTCCATTCAGTGCACAACAGCTGGCTGGGTCTGAGTTCTGAGCTCTGCCCCTCGTTCTGTCTGTCCCTGGATGAGTCACTTGATTTTCTAACTGGACCTGTTTGCTCATCTGCAAAATGAAGAGGTAAAACAAGCTGGCCTCTAACCTTCTGTGCACTTAAAACATTCCATGCCGCTATGACCATGACCAGCTTTGACTGGAGAAAGTGTCCGTTAGCATTAAAGAGAGGAGCATCACACGATGTCATCCACAACGTCCCTGCAGAGCACACAGTGATGAACATGTTGGAGAGTTCCAGCATTCCTCAATGAAATCCAGAGATATAACACCCTCGAACTCAATTCAGAATGGTTTTTCAGGAGGCCAAAGCCATCTGGACCTTATTTGTGGTAGTTTTGAAGGTCCACAGTGATCTAAAGAGAAAAGCTACATTCTCTAGAGCAGTGCTTTCCAAAGAACACCAGAATCTCGTGCGTGATTGTGCTTCACAAACCTGCTGCCAAATAGGCTTGGGGAAAGCTGGGTTTCTTTACTGCAGGATTTTTCAGAGCTGCTAATAGGCTAATGTGCCCTGAACTTTGAGCTGCTACTGGAGACATTTTGCTTCATCTTCATAACTGCCTGTTTGGTTTTGCTATTTTGCTAATTCCATTTTAGAGATGAGAAAAGGGGGCTCAGAGAGGTTAAGTAACAGCCCAGAGTCCTAGAGCTTGGAAGTGAAGGGGCTGGGATTTGAACTCAGGTCTAGTCTGAGTCTATGGCCCTGTTTCTAACGCTGCTGTATTTTCATTCTATGTGAGTAAGCTCCAGGAAGTTTCCAGTCCTGATATGCTGCCTTAGTCTCAGCTAAAACATCTCAGAGAAAATGAAACAGAGGGTAGGTTTCTGGGGAAGCAGAGGGGGTGCTGCTGTGTTTGTGTATTTAAAGCCTCAGGCATAAGGACCTGTTCCCTGGGGACAATTCATGCTGGGGGGATGAGGACTCACAGGTGTCTGCACTACTCCTCACAACTCCAGTCTCTAGAAGATTAAGTCAGGTGAGGAGTGCCATGCTTTTACCAAAAAAAAAAAAAAAAAAAAATACACAAAGACTTCGTGGCGGTTCCAAGGTACTCATTCTAGAGAAATCCACTGTGGCACCCCAGATTTGTACCACATGACTCCCCTCCCCCACATAACTGATGGACAGGGTCAGCATCAGCCCCTTGGTGTCCCATGGCCGGGGGGTGGGGGGGAAAGGTGAGCTGGGCCATCAGGTTCTATTTTGTGAATTAGGACTAGAGAATGCAGAGAGACTGGCTTGGTCATGAATCACTGATTTCATTCTTTCATTTTTTTCTTGCAAGCATTTATTGAACACACTGTCATGGGCGAGAGACACAATGGCCAGTGAGTCCATTGTCCCTGTTCTCAAGCAGAGACAGACCTTAAATAAAAATAACGCTCACGAGGGGTATAATTGCAACCCAGGTCCGTTCTCTGAAAGGAGGGAACATTGTCCTATGACTATATGTATCGAAGGAACACGTTGTGGTTTAGGGAGCTGTTGTGTGGCCATGGAGGGGTGCTATGCATGTGTCCCTTGAAGAGACGCTTTTGTGAGGCATGTGGTTGGCTGACAGCTTCCAACTGCTACACCTTCAAATCTCCCCCAGCGTGACACCAACACTTCTCCCTCCCCAGGTAGCTCTGGGCCAATGACCAAACACAGAAGGGATATTACCAGCAGGTCAGCTCTTCATCCTTTACATCATTAACCCCAGGTAAATCTCCTGCATATCTAATCCCACTTTGATATCTGCTTCTCAAAGGACCCAAACTGACACAGAGGTTAGAGGAGGTGCTCCCTGGGAAGTGAAACAGAGCTGGGATCAGAAAGACAAGTGGGCCGGTTGCAGTGGCTCACGCCTGTAATCCCAGCACTTTGGGAGGCCGAGGCAGATGGATCACCTGAGTCAGGAGTTCGAGACCAGCCTGGCCAACATGGTGAAACCCCATCTCTAGTAAAAATACAAAAATTAGCCAGGCATGGTGGCAGACGCCTGTAATCCCAGCTACTTGGGAGGCTTAGGCAGGAGAATCACTTGAACCTGGGAAGTGGGGGTGGCAGTGAGCCGAGGTCACGCCACTGCACTCCAGCCCAGGCGATGAGCAAAACTCCATCTCAAAAAAAAAAAGTGGACCTCAACTAAGGAAGAGGATAGTTGGACAAAATTGGGTGCAGGTGGGGGAGGAACATTTCATTTGGGACCAACAGCATGTGCAAAGACCCTGTGGTAGAAGGGGGTGAATGTGGCAGAAACGTAGTGAGTGAGGGGAGACTGTGGAGATGGCGGGGGGAGCAGGGCCAGAGCACACAGGGTCTCGTGGGCCATGGGAAAGATTTGGGTCATTATCTGTAGAGCAATGAGATGCTCGTGAATGATTTTAAGTGGTCAAGTGTGCAAGGGGTAAATGATAAGACTGGGGTTTTTGCAGCTTTACCCTGGCTGTTGTGTGGAGAATGAAGTGGAGAGAAGAGCAAGGAGGTACTGCCATTATCTAAGGGAGGAATGATGGCTTGCACAAGGGCGGTGGCAGCACAGATGGAGGTAAGTGGATGGATGTGAACTATATTGAGGAGGAAAAGCTGGGATTGGAGCTAGATTGGATGTGGAGACAGCAAGACAGAAAAAGGCCTGAGGGGCTGGGTGCAGTGGCTCACACCTGTAATCCCAGCACTTTGGGAAGCTGAGGTAGGTGGATCATTTGAGGTCTTTGAGACCAGCCTGGCCAACATGGTGAAACCCCATCTCTACTAAAAATACAAAAATTAGCTGGGCTTAGTGGCACACACCTGTAATCTCAGCTACTCGGGAGGCTGAGGCAGGAGAATCACTTGAACCCGGGAGGTGGAGGTTGCAGTGAGCCAAGATCATGCCACTGCACTCCAGCCTGGGTGACAGAGTGAGACTCTGTCTCAAAAAAAGAAAAAGGTCTGAGGGATGACTTTAGGTTCCTGGTTGGGGAAACTGGATGGATAGCAGAGGTGCCATCCACTGAGATGAAGAACCTTGGAAAAGCACCAGTTTTCTGGGGAAAGATCATGAGTTCATTCTCTTCAATAGTTAATTTGAAGTGTCTTTGGAATATACAAGTAAAGATGTATTGTATACAGTCAGATATGGGCCTAGAGCTCAGAGACTCAAGGCCAGAGATGCAGATTTCAGGACTGTATTAGTCAGGGTTGGCTAATATATATAATGGTTAAGAAAGAAAAATCATAAGAAAGAAAAAGAAGATCTGAACAATGCTGTCAACCACTTGACCTAACTGACATTTGTAGAACACTCCAAGTACACATTGTACATTCTCCAAGATAGACCATAAAATGAGTTGGGCCATAAAACGAGTCTCAATACATTTCAACCTATTGAAACCTTCGATAAATCTTAATTTATTGAAATTAGAAGTCAATTACAGTAAGATATCTGGTACAACCCAAATATTTGGAAATTAAATACACACTTCCAAATAACCCATGGGTAGAAGAATAAGTCACAAAGAAAATGAGTAATTAAAAATTATTTTGCACTGAAC
The DNA here is from genome assembly GCF_028858775.2 of Pan troglodytes. NCBI lineage: Eukaryota > Metazoa > Chordata > Mammalia > Primates > Hominidae > Pan > Pan troglodytes. The sequence goes on from NC_072417.2 coordinate 62,001,071, forward strand.
AATAAATAAAAGTATAATCTATCAAAATTTGTGATTTACAACTAAAGGAGTGCTTAAAGGAAAATATTTAGCTTTATTAGGAAAGAAGAAAGATGTAAAAGTAAGGATCTAAGGTTCCACTTCAAAAAGCTAGGATAAAAAAGAGCAAAGTAAACTTTAAGTAGAAGAAAGGAAAAAATAATAAAACAGTCAATATTTGTGAAGCAGAAAACATAAGAAGAGAAAATTAACAAAGCCAAAAGCTGGTTCATTGAAAATATCAACGAAATTTATAAACTCCTAGCTGGCTAGGTTGATTAAAGAGAGAGCATGCAAATTATAAATTTACGGAATGAAAGGAGATATTGATAGTAACAGGAGGCAGCCAAATGCCTCGGCAGACAGGAGCAGGTCCCTGGTGAAGCCCCACCTCCAAACCAAAGACAGTTTAAAGCCTGAAAGCCAAACTACAAGTTAAATCCTTGGACTGGATTAAGAATTTGTCCTCCTGTTTGGTGTGCTTTCCTCTGATTGATCCCCACCTTTCACCTATTTTACATATACCTACCCTTTCCTAATTGGTTTTCTACACTGTCATGCCCACCTTTGAGTGATCTCTTAATTTTAACCTTCTTTGCATACTCACAAACCAATCAGCACACACTCCCCATCCTGTGCCTATAAAGACTCAGTCAGTAGAAGGGGAGATGGCCTGACTTCGAGGAAGAGACAACCTGACTTTGGGGAAGACAACCTTCCCTTCCCATCCCCTCTCCAGCTCCCCTCTCCACTGAGAGCTGTTTCCGTTGCTCAATAAAATGCTCTGTCTTCACCCACTCATTGGGTCCCAAGCTCTTGTCCAGCATCCAGGCAGAATGAGGTCATGCAGGTGATTGAAGAGTTTCTTCCTGGATGCTGGATAAGACCTCAGGACCCACCAAGTGCAGGTACCCAGAAAAGGCTGTCACAATGGCCCTTTGCCCTCAGCAGCGGAGGGCAGCTACCCCACATGACGAGGCAAGGGGCCAACTAAGCTGCTAACACACCACTGTCCATCAGACCATGGACAGTGGAACTAAAAGACTACTATAACACACCCCCTTTGGGGCCTCGGGGTCATGGGCAACCTCACCTGGGTGTCACTGTTCCCCTCAAGGTGACACACCTGGTCTGGCCACAGGCCCCCCAAACAGAGCTTGCTCCTGTGGCAAGCCAGATCCTGCAGCGAGCCAGATCCTGCACACTCTCTCTCACATGCTCCCTCCCTCAAGGGGCTGAGCGCAGTGAGCCAAATAGATGGGGCGCCCCTGCCACAAGTTCAGCAAAGGGGCCGGAAAAAATCCTGCATCAGTATCACCACAGAGCCCACAGGCATTAAAAGGTAATAAGAAAATATTATGAACAACTTTATGCCAGTAAATTTGGCAACTGAGACGGGCAAAATGGCTTGATAAATTACAATTACAAAATGGAATCCAAAATCTAAATAGTTCCATCTATTAAAGAAATTGAATTCATTATCAGAACCTTTCCCACAAAGAAAACTTCAGAAGATGATAGATCGTAAATCTTTTCAACGCACACACAAAGGGTAACTATGTAGAAGAGGTAGATATTTAATTGGCTGTGTTGTGATCATTTCACAATCTATATCAAAACATCAAGTTGGGGGATGGGGGGCTAGGGGAGTGATAGCATGAGGAGAAATACCTAATGTAGGTGACAGGTTGATGGGTGCAGCAAACCTCCATGGCACATATGTAACCTATGTATACCTATGTAAAAACCTGCACATTCTGCACATATATCCCAGAACTTAAAGTATAATAAAAAATATTATTTAAATAAACAAAACTATTGTTTAGAGTTAAAAAATCAAGTTGTACAGCTTAAATATGTACAATTTTTAAATGTCAATGCTATATAAGTAGAGCTTTTGAAAAGAAAGAGACAGACAAAGAAGAAAGAAAGAGGAAGGAAGCTCCTAGCCCAGATAGTTTCCCTGGTGAATTCTATCAAACATTTGAGAAAGAAGTTACACAAATCTTGAGCAAATTCTTTCAGAAAATAGAGCAGGAAAGAACACTTCTCAATTTGTTTGAGAAGGCTAGCAATAACCAGATACCAAAATCTAACAGATGTTACAAGTAAATAAATAGATACATAAATAATGCCAAACCTCAGTATCTTAATTCAGTTAAGATCTATTTCTCCAAAGCGGATCCTAAGGAAGACTTTGCTCATCATAGACCCTCAGAGACCAGGCTGAGGAAACTTCCATCTCAGCAGGTGCTTCCACTATGATTAAGGCAGAGACAGGGACATCGTGAATTGCACGTTGACTCTGAAAGTTTCTGTCCGGAAGTGACGTGTCATTTACTCTCATCTTCATAACCATGTCCCAAGGAGGTGAGGAAGTCCTAACGTTCTTGGAAGGAGAGGAGAAGGAAGAGCTGTTATCACAAGGGTCACAAATGTATGTATAGTAACAGAAGAGCCTAAATAACACACAGCCCAGGCACATGGTGAAACCCTGTCTCTACAAAAAATACAAAAAGTAGCCCGCTGTGGTGGCATGCACCTGTTGTCCCAGCTACTCAGGAGACTGAGGTGGGAGGATGGCTTGAGCCCAGGAGGCGGAGGCTGCAGTGAGCTGAGATTGCACCACTGCACTCCAGCCTGAGTGACAGAGTGAGACCCTGTCTCAGAAAGGAACACAGACAACTGCCCACTGAGAAAGTACAGAGTGGACAGCAAGGGGGCCCTGGGCCAGCCCTTGAGGAACCCCACCAGCCTGGCAGTGGACCTGAGCTGGTGAAGGAGGCTGAAACGGGGCAACAGAGAGAAAGAGGCGAAACATCTGGTGAGTTCAATGAGAAACTTGACCTTCTGTGTCTAGTGTGATTGTGGGTCATGCAAGGTGAGGACTGGAACAACTAGGATGTCACTGGCACCGCAGCAAGACTTACGTCAGTGGAGTGATGGAGAGGAACCCAGAATGGAATGAGCAAGAACTGAGTGTGAGGGAAAGAGACGAAAACGGGGAATGTGGAAAAACCTTTCCAGAAGTTTGTCGTGAAGGGAAGGAAGGCAGTAACTGGAGAAGGTCTTGTGTTGGAGAGGGTTGGTTGGTTGGTTCTTTCAGCGGGAGAGACCTGAAATGTTTAAATGTTGATGGGAAGGGTCTGGTTTGGAGGAAGCGGTTAAATATAAAAGAGAAGCGAGTCACCCATAGTATAAGGCTCCTGGAAGGTGGGGGCTGAAAGTTGACAGTGAAGAATGCCATGAGGTGGAATGAGGAGGCCATGGCAAGTGCCACATCTTAGCAGGTGCGTAGTGAGAAAAGACACAGCCCCTGAGAGACAGGCTGAGACTCACTGGTCCCTGGGGCCACTTCCGCTCTGACTTCCAGTTCTGGTTCTTCTGCGTGTCCTTACAACAACCTCCTTTTTCCCGACGATATGTATTCATTCAACAAATATTTATGGGCCACCTACTACATGCCAAGCCCAGTCCTGACAGCTGCAGAGAGGGCAGTCAGCAAGACCGATGCCCGTCCCTACCCTCAGAATCTTTTCTTGCATCCGACGAAGCTGAGTGACCAATCCCTTTGGCAATACAGATGCCCTCCATTTGGATTGGTTTATGAGAGAGCAACAAATAGAGGCAACAGATATGAGGGTCAGAAGATAGTGCACTTCCCATAACAGGAAGGGGGCTCTTGGACACAGCTCCTCTTCTGGAAGGTCTTGGAGGCTTTGTTGCGGGGAGGTGTCCAGATGTGTCTCTGGGGCAACTGGATGCAGAGAATCGCTCTCTGCTGTGAAGGTGCTGAGATAGGCACGTGCCTGTGCTGAATCCTGTACAAAGAAAGCAAAAGAAACCAACAAATTGACCCCCCCACACACACACATAGAAGCATCTCCACTGTTTGTTTGCTGTTGCTGTTCTTTTCTTTTTTGGTGTAGAAATTGAGCACATACACAAAGGAATCTCCACTGCCCATCACTCTAGCTGCTGCTGACCTCTCCTCCAAACACTCCTATCTGCTCCATGTGTCCCATTTGACTACGAGTCACTTACTTTCTCTAACATCTTAGTTTCAGCTACTCAAAACCAGCACTGATTCTGGTATTTTCTGTTATGTGGGCCCATACATTTCTTTCTATACTTCAGTTTAAAATGAATTTTTTTGGCCAGGCATGGTGGCTCACACCTGTAATCCCAGCACTTTGGGAGACCAAGGTGGGACGATCACCAGAGGTCAGGAGTCCAAGACCAGCCTGGCCAACATGGTGAAACCCTGTCTCTACTAAAAATAAAAAAATTAGCTGGGCGTGAGGGCAGACACCTGTAATCCCAGCTACTCGGGAGGCTGAAGCAGGAGAATCACTTGAACCCAGGAGGCAGAGATTGCAGTGAGCCAAGATCGCGCCACTGCACTCCAGCCTGGGCAACAAGAGCAAAACTCCTTCTCAATAAATAAATAAATAAATAATAAAATAAATAAAATAGAAGTTTAAATCTCTTGTAGTGAAAAGAATCTTGTCTAAGAGACCCAGAGTCAAGTCCTGCCCCACCTTACCTGCCTGCCACCCTGGGCCAAGCACCCCATCAAGGACATCTCCGCCTATATTAGTCATCTATGGCTGCATGACAAATTACCCCAAAATTTAGTGACTGCAGTGGCAAATCTCCAAGATGGCCTTAAAGACCCTCACCTCCTGGAACTGGTGCCCTTGCATAGTCTCCTCCCTGATGGTATCACAGTAGCTCTGAACAGAATACAATGGAAGTGACTATGTGCGGCTGCTAAGGGTGACTCATAAAAGACAGTGCACCTGCCCTTCACTTGCCCTAAGCATGTCCCACTGCATTGCATTGGGATTTCCAAACGAATACACAGGCACGTCCCTGGCCTAGCCCTGAGGAGCCAAGGAGGTGGAAGCAAAGCCTCGGCTGAGTCCTAAAATACGATCCTCCCCTCTGAATGCACAGGGGACACAGGTCTCCGAGGCATGTGCCATGAAGGACACTCACCCTTCAGAACAGGCTTTCGAACCCTCCAGGATGTCAGGGAACACATCTGATCAATGTATCTACACTAAAGCGGAGCATCAGACAGATCCCCAGGCCCTATCTCCCTCCTGGACCACACTGGAGGGCTTTCTCAGGGACCTCCTGCAGCCAGTGCCCACCACTGTGGTCAGCTAAAGGAGGAGCCACAGTTCCCGCGGGCGAGGCGTGAGGGGACACACATCCGAGCTGAGCCTTGGATGGGGGAGGCTGGGCTCTAGACTCTGTGCTTCGCCCCCCACTCCCACCACCTCTGCTGACCAGCTGTCTCCGCTCCTGTCTGTGTCTTCCCCTTGGGGAGAGCCCAGAGCATTCTCCAGCTCCCTTTCCATCAACAGCCTCCTGGCTCTCCCGCCCACGCACTTCCCACTTCCACTCCTCCTCTCCCCTTCCTGGCTGAGTGCCCTCCCCCAGGCCTGCCGTCTCTCCCTGGTTCTCATTTGAACATCATTTTTCTTCTTTTCTTCCCTTTTGCTAAATGTCCTTGCTTATGTGATGTGGCATTGAGTATACATTTCCGGGCATATTCGTGTGTGTGTGTGTGTGCGCGCGCGCGCGTGCACACGTGCCTGACCTGACCCATGCTCCGCGGTGGTGGGCTGAGCTGTGAGATAGAAGGCTGGGAGCTGGGAGTGGGAGATGGTGACAGAGACCCAGTCCCTTTAACATCTCCTAGAAAAAGGCTCCATGTTCTGGCCCCTGTTTACCTCCAGCCTCACGTCTCTCCACACCCGGAGGCACTCAGCCCCATCTGGTCTCTCTCCCCCGCTTTCTCTCCTCAGCCCGGGGTTTCCGGTTCTAATCCCCATCCATCATTACGCTAACTACTGCTTGTTCTTTAAGATTCAGCTCAAGTGTCGCCTCCTCCCAGAAGCTTCCTTGAGCCCTTGTGTCTGGCTGGATGCCCCGTATGGCAGCAGTCCATTGCCTCATCCAGGACACGCTGCGTGAGAGCCAGGATCTGCTCTATACTGTCACCTTCCTCTGGCCTCCTGCACAATGTCTGGCCCAGAGTGGGAGCTCCCTTGCAGGGTGGTGCACGCAGCCATGCATCAGGTGTGGATGCTGGGGACAGGGCAGAGCAGAAGAAAGGAAGAAAGAAAGTTTGGGGAGAGAAAAAGTGTGTGTGTGTGTGTGTGTGTGTGTGTGTGTGTGTGTGTGTGTAAATTTTATTCTATTTTGTTCCCCCAGATAAGCTATGTGGACTGAACTTTTTTCCTGGCAGGTTAAGGTTCAAGGGAATTTAAGGGATGTTGGGGGCCATTTGATCTTTGGGATTGGGGGTGGACAGAACCCCAGTGGGACTGTGCCCCCCACCTCCTACCCACATACATACTGGCGCCACACTAGGCTGCTTTCTGGAAAGAATGTGAGTTATCGCTTAGTTTCTAATCTTCCTGGTTTAAGGCCAGAGGCAAATACACTGGCAGCTCAGGCCCTCGCTAATTATCCTCCCCACCCCAAACAAACGTTGGGGTGAACGGGTGAAGGGATGGCAGCCCCGCCCCCAGCTCCCTGCTCCCCCAGTCAATCTCTGAGCCCCCTTTGGTTTCCGGAGCAAAGGTGCGGGGCAGAAGACTGGGAGAGAGGCTGGAAGGGGCTCGAGCCAGGCAGGCTGCATGCTCCAGGGGCTGACGCAATTGGGGAATTTGACTTCTTTTTATCACATATATCATTTTGCCATATATGGTCACCGAGAGCTACTGGCAGCGAGGCCTAGGTCCAGATGGTGGGCTCCTAGAGTGAAATGAGCTACATACCAGCCCAGAACAAACAGACCATCGCTCACTCCGCTGGACAGGTGGGTGGGCCAAGGGAGGGGTTATATATAGTTCTGGTCACATTCCTTCACTCATGCATCTTGGCCCCCAATTCACAAACAATCTCCATTTCTGGCCCTTTTTACTGAATTTGCTAATTGCTATTCTTCTATAACCAAGGGAACGAAAAAAAGTCCCAGAAGGAATGTGGGGGTAGAGACACGCAGGCCCTCCTGTCCCTGCCTTGATCCGCAGCCCTTCCGCTCCTCCCCCACCTTTGCCTTCCTCCCTGGCAGGTCCCTGAAGTCTTTCCCCTCCTCACCGCCCCCAGAGGGGCCTCTGCTGCTGACTCTCCTTCTTTCTCCCCTCGCCAACACCCCCGCTCTTTCCTGCACCCCTCCAGCCCAGGTGAGCTGCCCAGGTGCAGACCAGCCCCTGAGGCTGAGCAAGACTCCAAGAAGTATGGAGTCACCACAGACAACATCCCCCAGCTCCCAGAACCTTTCCTTGCCAATGGTTAGGGGCTCACCCTTCCCAGCTGCCCCGACCAAGCAAGAGATGCTCTCTCCAGCCTTCCCAGGGTGCAGTCACACCTGGCCTGAAGGTAGCAAAAATGGCAACACAGGAATCCAGCCCCTGAGATGTTAACAGACTCAGATAAATATTGTCGATTCCCAGAAACCCCACCAGAAACTCTCCTCTGAGCTCCTGGGCCATCTCCCACACACTGTCAGGAATTTACTTTCTATTTCTAGCCTGAGGCAGTCAGGATTTCCCAGGCTTACACCTCCAGCCCAGACCCTCCCCTGAGTGCCAAACTTACTCATCAGACGTGACACTGTTGACCCACCGGGGCGGCGGTGCAAGCCTCAAATATAAACCAATTGGACAGGGTTTAGAGTAGTTCTCGAGTTCAAGGGGCAAGCTTGGGGATGCTCGCAGGAGCAGCTGCACCTCCGACGTCCCAGGCAAGGTAGGCCACCAGCCTCTCCCATGATGTCCTGAAACCATCCTCAGAGAAACCACACTCTGGACAACATACGGCTTTGGTGACCGCTGTCTTCTAATTCACTCCACATAATAGGAATGGTTCTTCCAGCATTGCACTCCCTGTCCCTCTAGCACAGGGGGACTCAACCGCCGCTACACAGGAGAAACACAAGGGAGCTTTTCAGTAAGACTGGTGTCTGAGCCCAGTCCAGAACTTCTTATGTCGTGATCTCAGGCAAGGATATAACACGTATCCCAGGTGATTCTGGTGTGTGCAGACCAGACTGACTCTTTCTGGATTGTCTGACCTGAGACCACCAGCTCCTGATTCCCCACCCTGGGGCATTCTCCGGTCTCCTAAGTAAACCCACTGGCAAGAGTGCTAAAAGGGTCTCTTGTTGGAGGATTAGGATGAGCCTTGGCCTGGGAGTTGGAACCCTAACTCCTGCCTGGCTCTGTCCTGAATGACCAGGGGCCCTGCCATGCTTCTGATTTCTTTTCTTTCTTTTGAGACAGAGTCTCACACTATTGCCCAGGCTGGAGTGCAGTGGCACAATCTCGGCTCACTGCAACGTCCGCCTCCCAGGCTCAAATGATTCTCCTACCTCAGGCTCCAGAGTAGCGGAGATTACAGGCAACCATCACCACCACGCCTGGCTAATTTTTGTATTTTCAGTAGAGACAAGGTTTCACCATGTTGGCCAGGCTGGTCTTGAACTCCTGACCTCAGGTCATCCACCCACCTCAGCCTCCCAAAGTGCTGGGATTACAGGCATGAGCCACTGTGCCCAGCCTATAATTTCTTAAAACCCAGTTTCTCTTCAACCACAAAATCAGGAGGTAGAGAAGTTTAATAAAGATCAAATAGAATCGTTTATAAAATAGTTATACTGCTGAACAATTGCTATGCACTGAACCATGCTTGGCAAGGAAGACATGTTATTTCCTTTGGTTCTGTTACTCTGCCCACTTTAAAGATAAAAGAACTGAGGCTCAGAGAGGCTAAATCCCTTGGCTGAGGTCCCACAACCACTATGTGGGGAAGCTGGAATGCAATCCCAGAATTGTGTTGCATAAGCAACACCATTGCCTTCCATACCACTCAACTATGAAGGGACTCACTGCCATTTGTCTTTTCCTGGGAGGTCAAGGCTAAACCTGGCAAGACAACTCCAAGAGGGCACTTCAGGTGGTGCAGAGAAACGCCCTTGGCACAATCCTTGATTTGACACAAGCAACGTGGTGTTCCTCTTGTCCCCATTGTGGGCCACCCAGAAGTGGTTTTCCATGCATGCTCCTTCATTTAATAAGAGCACAAAATTGCCGTTGGTCCAAAGATTAGGTGGAGAACGCACAGGGAAAGAGGCCAGCAGCCACTCTCTGTTCAGCAGGAAGGAAAAATAGAAAAGGAGGATGGCTGAGTGAACAGTGGGGTGTCTCCAACCCAGAAAGCAAGCAGCATGTGGGTTCAAGCTTCTGCCCATCTCACCACTCCACTTTCTACATTCTTTTGAGTAGAATCAGAAGGAAGAGGAATTTGAGCTTAGAAGAGGGGTGAGACCGGATGTAGTGGCTCACGTCTGTAATCCCAGCACTTTGGGAGGCCTAGGCGGGTGGATCACGAGGTCAGGAGTTCGACACCAGCCTAGCCAACATGGTGAAACCCTGTCTCTACCAAAAATACAAAAATTAGCTGGGCGTGGTGGTGGGCACCTGTAATTCCAGCTACTCAGGAGGCTGAGACAGGAGAATTGCTTGAACCTGGGAGGCGGAGATTGCAGTGAGCTGAAATCGCGCCACTGCACTCCAGCCTGGGCGACAAGAGCGAAACTCTGTCTCAAAAAAAAAAAAAAAAAAAAAAGAGGGATGACAATGAGGCGAGTGTCTTTAGAGGAGTGAAGGTAGAAGGAGCATGAATCAGAAAGCTGGGGTGTGGGAACAGGGGTTGGCAAATCCAGGAAAAGCCAAGAGGCCAGGTGAGAGAGTCCAGAGAGAGGGTTCTGCCCCTGTGCATTCTCTGTTGACAGCACTTAATGGAATTGGACTTGAGAGATTGGAGTTCAAGAGGCTGCTGATGTCTACTGAGGCATCTGGCCTGGATGTAGGGAAAGCTGCCACCAGTGGGACTTTTGTCACAACGCTGGGACAGTCCGACTGCAGTTAGAGCATGTGTTACTATAAAATTATATTTCTATAAGATAGAATATAAAGTATAAATATAGAATATAAAATAACTTAGAAAAATATAAAATTATAGTTACATAGCATACGATTAGGTATTATCCCTTTCCTCTCATCCTCTTTATTAAACATATACACATATAGTCAACCCTTAATTTAAAAGTCAAGAAAACCAAGTTTGGAAAGCAATAACTTTTTAAGACAAAATAGAGAGAAACCAGTTCCTAGCTACCTTGGGGCTGCTTTTTCACTCAGGCCAGATTAGAATGATTCTTGCTCTTCTCGCTGATGATTTCTTTTCTGTTCTGTTCTGTTCTTTTCTTTCTTCTTTTTTTTTTTTTTTTTTTCTGAGACAAGGTCTCCCTCAGTCATCCAGGCTGGAGGGTAGTGGGTCCATCACAGCTCACTGCAGCCTTGACCTCCTGGACTCAAGCGATCCTCCCACCCCAAACTCCTGAGTAGCTGGGACTACAGGCAGGAACGACGATACCAGGCTCATTTTTGTATTATTTTGTAGAGACAGGGTTTTGCCATGTGGTCCAGGTTAGTCCCAAACTCCCGGACTCAAGTGATCTGCCCGCCTCGGCCTCCCAAGGTGCTGGGATTACAGGCATGAGCCACCACACCCCGCCTCCCTGATGTATTTCAGTAAGAGAACACCCTGTCTTTTTGTTTCACCTGCTTGCTTTGATGACACCACACTCCCCTCTCCCCTACAAGGAATTTTTACAAGGCTCAGCTCCACAGCTGCTCTTGGAATTCACACTCCTGATGTTCCAACCGAGCGCTCACGTGCTGCACCACTGGCGGAGTGGATGGAGGGGAGGTCTGGGCTAGGTTTGCAGGTGGGTAAGTCGCCCCGCTCTGGTACCAACAGCCAGTGTCACTATATTGCAGAGGATGTGAAGCATCCGCAGCAAACTGCCTCTCTGGCTCTAGTTTTCCACTGCACTCCCAGGGGCAAGAAGCAGGCAAGGAGGAAAAGTTTGTATAAAGTTTCTTGATCCAATCAGGTACGCCCCGAAGGAACTAAGAACCCACCAAAAGGAAGGGCTGACAAGGCCTGGGGGAGTCTGGATCAGGAAAACTAGACTTGGGAGGAGTTCAGGTCTATGGATGATGTCATTGTTTTAAAATGTTTTTATTGTTGAAATGTTCAAACATACACAAAAGTAAATAGTACTAAGAACCTCCTCATACCTGTCATCCCAGTTTTCACAATTATCAACACTGTGTTCTTACTTCATCATTTCCTCCCACATGGTTGTTTCTTTTTTTGTTTGTTTTCCATAAGATTTTTTTTTCACACTCTCTCTATATATGTATTTGTTTTGTTTTGAGATGGAGTATCGCTCTGTCACCCAAGCTGGAGTGCAGTGGCGCGATCTCGGCTCACTGCAAAGTCTGCATCCCGGGTTCAAGTGATTCTCCTGCCTCAGCCTCCCAAGTAGCTGGGACTACAGGTGAGCGTCGCCACACCCGACTAATTTTTTTTTTCTTTTTTTCTTTTTTTTTTTTTTTGAGACGGAGTCTCACTCTGTTGCCAGGCTGGAGTGCAGTGGCACAATCTCGGCTCACTGCAACCTCCGCCTCCCAGGTTCAAGTATTCTCCTGCCTCAGCCTCCCAAGTAGCTGGGACTACAGGCACCCGCCACCACGCCCAGCTAATTTTTGTATTTTTAGTAGAGACGGGGTTTCACCATGTTGGCCAGGCTGGCCTTGAACTCCTGACCTCAGGTGATCCACCTGCCTCAGCCTCCCAAAGTTCTGGGATTACAGGCGTGAGCCACCAAGCCCAGCAAATTTCAGATACATTATTTCACCCATAAATTCATCAGTATTTTGCTCTAACAGATAAGGAATTTGTTTTTCAATCACTGTGCCAATATCATATCCAACAAAAATAATTCCCTCATATTAAATAATCTGTGTTCCGTTTTCCCTAAGTGTCTCAAAAATGCCCGTTTTCGGTCTGTTCAGATTGGGACCCAAATAAGGTTTACACGTTTCACTTGGTTGACACATCTCAAGTCTTTTGATTTATGACAGTTTCCACCTCCCTGCTCCATATATTTCATGGCACTTATTTTTGAGGAAACTGGGTCATTTGTCCTGTAGAATTAGTCACATTGGCTGACTGTATCCCCATGGGGTCTCTTCTGTTCTTCAGAGATAAAGCCGTGTGTTAAAATACCTGAGGTATTCTCAACTCTACACATCAGGATCACCTGGGAAGATTTTAAACATTTCAGAATTCCTGATCCTTCCCCCTATGATTCTGATTCCTCAAATCTAGGGTAGAGCCCAGGAGTGTATTTTTTTTCAAGCTGCCCAAGCGATTCTGATGTGCATACCCCAGCTGAGAACCACTGACCTTGAGCATCGGGCTTTTCTCAAAAGGGCTACTGGTTATCCAGAAATAATAATAATAATAATAATATAAAAGAGGAGAAGGAAGTGGAGGAATGGGAAAAGGAGGGGTTGTAGACAAATACTTAGTACCAAGCACTAATGTAGATTAGGATGGCGTAGATTGGATTGGTGTTATTGTGAGAAAAATGAGATTCAATTTCTGGGTTTATAAATTTAGACAAAGCCAGGCACAGTGGCTGACGCCTGTAATCCCAGCACTTGAGAGGCCAAGGCAGGTGGATTGCTTCAGTCCAGGAGTTCGAGACAAGCCTGAGTAACATGGCAAAACCCTGTTTCTACAAAAAATTAGCAGGGCATGGTGCAGTCCCAGCTACTCGGGAGGCTGAGGTGGGAGAATCACCTGTGCCCGGGAAGTTGGGGCTGCAGTGAGCGGTGGTTGTGCCACTGCACTCCAGCCTAGACAACAGGAGTGAGACCCTGTTAATAAATAAATTTAGACTAAGAAACAAAAACGCTGCATGTAAAAATGCTATAGACCTAGTCCAAGACCTAACCTGTTTTAACTCCTTATTCTCCCAAGCAAATATAATTGAGAGATTCCAGATCATTGGTGGGAATCAGACCCTCCACCCAGAATGGGAGTCTGCCCTCCAAAGGGCCGTTTGGTGCCTTCACCTTTCTTATCTTTCCGGGTGTTCTGAACGCCCTCTCTTGAAGATGGATCCACTTGGTAGTAGAGATCAATTTCATCCTTTGTAAGTCTACCTGTGAACAACAGAAAGAAATGAAAAATAATGCCAAATAAGTTTAAAAACGTTGTTACATTTTGTACATAGGAAAAAATCCCTTATTTAGCATATGAGGAAAGCCATATTCTACTAGAATTAAAAGAAAAATAGTGGCCGGGCGCAGTGGCTCATGCCTGTAATCCCAGCACTTTGGGAGGCCGAGGCGGGCAGATCACGAGGTCAGGAGATCGAGACCATCCTAGCTAACACGGTGAAACCCCGTCTCTACTAAAAATACAAAAAATTAGCTGGGCGTGGTGGTGGGTGCCTGTAGTCCCAGCTACTTGGGAGGCTGAGGCAGGAGAATGGCGTGAACCCGGGTGGTGGAGTTTGCAGTGAGCTGAGATTTGGCCACTGTAATCCAGCCTGGGCGACAGAGCGAGACTCTGTCTCAAAAAAAAAAAAAAAAAAAAAAAAAAAAATCAATTTGAAAAGATATCCTTTCTGGTTGCTACATTTCTCACTATTCACCAGATGTGAGTCAATAAATATTAAACAAGATTTAAACTGGAAACAAAACCCAATAAATTTGACTCATTAAAATATAATTTAGATAATACAGACTGAAAAGATACCATAAACAAAATTAAGTCAAAAGCAACAGGTTAGGAGGAAATATTGGCCAGATATTTGACAAATGTTTTTTCCAAAAAACATTAAAATCTCCCATAAATTAGTAAGAAAAATACAAGTAACTGAGTAGGGGGAAAAAGGACAAAATGCACCAACAAATAATTAACAGAAAAGGATTTCCAACTCGCAAAGAAACAAAACAGCATCAATTGCAGTAGTAATCAAAGAAGTACAAATTAAAACAACAATAAGATTTTTTGGGGGGTGGGACGGGGACAGAGTCTTGCTCTGTCACCAGGCTGGAGTACAAGTGGCACGGTCTCAGCTCACTGCAACCTCCGCCTCCTGGGTTCAAGTGATTCTTCTGCTTCAGCCTCCCGAATAGCTGGGACTGCAGGCGCGCGCCACTGCGCCCAGCTAATTTTTGCATTTTTAGTAGAGACGGGGGTCTCACCATGTTGGTCAGGCTGGTCTCAAACTCCTGGCCTCTGGTGATCCACCCGCCTCAGCTTCCCAAAGTGTTTGGATTACAGGCGTGAGCCACCGCACCTGGCCAGATACTGTTTTTTTTTTTTAAGAGATGGGACCTCACTGTGTCACCCACGCTGGAATGCAGTGGTACCATCATAACTCCTATAGCCTTGAACTTCTGGGCTCAAGCAATTCTCCTGCCTCAGCATCCTGAGGAGCTGGGACTACAGGTGCTAGCCACTGTGCCCACCAAGATACAATGTTTTAAGCTCATAAATTGGATTAAAAGTTAAACTAGTTAATAACGTATGTTGGCAAGAGTATGAGGAGGTGGATTCTCTTGTATGTTACTTGTGGAAGTATAAACTGGTCAGACTGCAGGTCAGTTTGACAGAATCTATGAAAATTTTAAATGCCTGCAAACTTTGACTCAGGTCTTCTACTTCTAGTGCCTAATCTGAAGAAACAGTAGCACGTATGGCCAAAGAGTCTTTTACAAAGGTTCTTTCATTGATTAATTTAGTCAGTGAACATTTATTGAGTGCCTACTATGTGCCAGACACAATTTTAAGCACAGCAGGAACAGGACAGAAAAAGGTTTTGCTTGGAAGAAGTTGAAGTTCTAATGGAAGGAAACAGAACAGTAAACAAATGAACAATCCAACAAACAAAAGATTAAATCAGATAAAGTTAGGCAGTAATAAGTGTTATGATAAAATAGTTAATACAGAATAATAATGAAGAAAAATTGGAACCCACTTAAATGTCCCTCAAGTGGGAAATAGTTTTAAATTAAAATGTCTATATTATGGAATATTATGTTGTATTTTAAAAGGAAGAGATAAGTCTACATGTATTGACATGGTGAGCTCTCCAACACATAAATTTAGGTTTAAAAAAATGCACAAAACCAGCTGGGCACAGTGGTTCATGCCTATAATCCCAGCACTTTGGGACACCGAGACGGGAGAATTGCTTGAGCCCAAGAGTTTGAGACCAGCCTGGGCAACAGAGGAAGATGACTGCTTGAGCCCAAGAGTTCAAGACCAGCCTGGGCAACATGGGGAGACCCTCATCTCTACGAAATTAAAATTAAAATTAAAAAATTAAAAAACTAGCTGAGGCTACAGGTGCACACCACCTCAGGAGACTGAGGTGGGAGAATCGCTTGAGCCTTAGAGGTTGAGGCTGCAGTGGGGAGTGATGGCACCACTGCACCAGCCTGGGGTGACAGAATGAGATTCTGTCTCAAAAAAGAAAAAGGCCGGGTTCAGTGGCTCACGCCTGTAATCCTGGCATGTTGGGAGGCCGAGCTGGGCAGATCCTCTGAGGTCAGGAGTTCGAGACCAGCCTGGTCAACATAGTGAAACCCCGTCTCTACTAAAAATACAAAAATTAGCAAGGCATGGTGCTGCACACCTGTAATCACAGCTACTTGGGAGGCTGAGGCAGGAGAATTGCTTGAACCTGGGAGGCGGAGGTTGCAGTGAGCCGAGATCATACCACTGCACTGTCACCTGGACAACAGAGCAAGATTCTGTCAAGAAAGAGAGAGAGAGAGAGAGAAGGAAAGAAAGAAAGAGAAAGAAAAAGAAAGAAAAGAAAGAAAGAAAGAAAGAGAAAGAAAAGAGAAAGAAAGAAAGGGAAAGAAAGAAAGGAGAGAGGGAGGGAGGGAAGGAAGGAGAGCAGAAAACATAAAAACTTGTAATTTAGTATGTAGAATTTAATCCCATTTAGGTAAAGAAAAAGTACCAAATCATAGACAGCTACATGTATGTATAGAAGCGAAAAGCTCTAGGAGAATACACAGCACATGGCTAATAGTGATTATTTCTAGACAGGGATTAGAATGTAAAGGGAAGTCAAGGGGAATTTTTCTTTTTCTGCATGATTTGAATGTTTTTTACAATGAGAATGTTTTTATAAATGCCTTGCAAATTAAAAAGAACAAAATAACTGTTAAAGAACATAGAAGAGCATGGAAAGTTTCCCAATTCAATTTACAAAACTAGCATAACCCTGATATTGAAACCTGACAATGTTAGCACAAATGAAGAAGACTGGAGATCAATTTCACTCATGAATATGGATGGAAAATTCCTATGTAGAACATTAGCAAATGGAATCCAGCAGTATATTTAAAAAAAACCATGACTAAGCAGGGTTTATTCCAGAATCACAAGGATGGATGAATATCGGGAAATCTAGTAATACAATTTATCAAGGCCATCAGTACTGCCCTTGGATCTAGGCAGCAGGGCCCCCCACTCTGGCTCTCCTCCTGCTTCCAAAGGGTAAAGGATTCTTCAGGACCAAAGGAGGGGAGGAGAGGTGGGGAGGGGGAGGGGGAGAGGGGAGGGGAGAGGGGAGGGGAGAGGGGAGGGGAGAGGAGAGGGGAGGGAGGGGAGGAGAGGGGTGGAGAGGGGAAGAGAGGGGAGGAGATGGCGGGGGAGGGGGTGGGAGGGGAGGAGATGGTGGGGGAAAGGGGGTAGGAGGGGAGGAGAGGGGAGAGTGGGAAGAGGCGGGAAGGGGAAGGGAGTGGAGAAGAGGGGAGGGGAAAGGAGGGGAGGGGAAGGGGAGGAAGGGGAGGGGAGGGGTAAAGAGAGGGGAGGGGAGGAAAGGGGAAGGGAGAGGATGGGAGAACGGGGAGGGGAGGGGGAGGAGAGAAGAGGGCAGGGGAGGGGAGGGGAAGGCAGTGGGGAGGAGAGGGGAGGAGAGAAGAGGGCAGGGGAGGGGAGGGGAAGGGAGTGGGGAGGAGAGGGGAGGGGAGAGGAGGAAAGGGGAGGGGAGGGTTAAGAGAGGAGGGGAGGGGAAGGGGGTGGAGGAAAGGAGAGGGAAGGGGAGAGAGAGGGGAGAAGGGAGGGGAGGAACTTGTTCTGTGTTTCTCCTCCCTTTTAGACCACACTTCTGGTACCAGGACCCCAGAATTATCTGTCCAAATGGCCTCAGGCCCCATTTCCAGGGCTTACAGGGGCCTGTTGCCTTATTCCACCCCTCAAGGGTGACTCTTACAGCAGAGTGTTACCCACCCCTAGGCCTGAGGGGTGGTCAGGATGAAGCTGGCAGTAGGGATGGAGGTGCAGGAGTATGGAGGCTAGACTTGTGGGCTGGGTGTCCATAGCTGTGCACAAGAGGCTCCTTGTGATACCGGATGTTGCAAAGGGTAGGAAGAGAAGGGTGGACGGCTGCAGCCAGAGGTCGGCAATGGCAGGCTCTCTCTGCGCTTCCATATTCTAGCATGATTTTTCAAGAAGTATGAGAATTCTGAATTCAAACCTGGCCTCTCAGGTTGTTATGAAGGTGAATACCATGGTAAGAAGCAAGAACCTATTTTATTTAACAGTTTGATGTCTTGGTTTACAATTTCTAAATATTTAGAAAGATAGCAGGACAGGCCTCTGTTTGTACTATTGGCCCGGAGCCCACAGTCATTAAGGGCAGCCAAACAATAATAGAACCCAGGAGATGGCCGGGTGGTGGCTGATACCTGTAATCCCAGAACTTTGGTAGGCTGAGGTGAGTGGATCACCTGAGTTCAGGAGTTCGAGACCAGCCTGACCAATATGGTCAGCCTGACCCCGTCTCTACTAAAAACACAAAAATTAGCTGGATGTGGTGGCACACACCTGTAGTCCCAGCTACTCAGGAGGCTGAGGCAGGAGAATTGCTTGAACCCAGGAGGCTGAGGTTGCAGTGAGCCAAGATCACACCACTGCACTCCAGCCTGGGTGACAGAGAGAGACTCCATCTAAAAAATAAAATAAAAAATTAACTAAAATGTATAAAAATAATGGAACCCAGGAGAAAAAAGCATGAAGGTAACTCAAATAGAAAAGACACTGGGGAGATGAATTGAGAGAAAGGAGACAGTGTAGGAGGGAGGCTAAAAATGGGAACATTCTAAAACGCATCACTAGCTACTGGAGGTGTGCTTGCCAATGCCTTCCCTTGGCCAGGTGGGGTGAAAAATACCAGTGTAAGGAGGGGTGAAGAGGGGACCTTATAAACTGTGAAACTTTGAGGCAGCAAGAGTGGGGACTGTCAGCTAAGAGTTGGAAGCAATTTTTTATCTCTAGAAATAGAAATGTCAATTTATACTTAAGGCTGACCGTTTCTATCATTGTTTGTTTTGACAAAATTCACTAGAATTGAACCTTTCTTGCTCAATGATGAAGCAGGTACCCATCTACTGTTCTTAATTTTTTTTGAGACAGAGTCTCACTCTGTCGCCCAGGCTGGAGTGCAGTGGCGCGATCTCGGCTCACTGCAAGCTCTGTCTTCCGGGTTCATGCCATTCTCCTGCCTCAGCCTCCCGAGTAGCTGGGACTAGCCTGCCACCATGCCCGGCTAATTTTCTGTATTTTTTAGTAGAGACGAGGTTTCACTGTGTTAGCCAGGATGGTCTCGATCTCCTGACCTCATGATCCGCCCGCCTTGGCATCCCAAAGTGCTGGGATTACAAGTGTGAGCCACCGCGCCGGGCCCTATTGTTCTTAAAGAAATCGAGACACCACCACAACCCAAATGCATTTCTTAGTTGTTGTGGTTTCTTCGGGTCAGTCTCTGTGTCTGCTGAGTCAAAGTGTGTAAGAATGTGCCATTACTCTGCCTTTTACTACAGAAACGTGGTTTTGTGTTTATTTTTAAAGCAAGATTTGATTTCCAGAGATGAGAATCCCAGGGACAAAGCAGAAGACTTCTAAATGGTCTTGTATCTTTAACCTTACCCTAACCCCATAATTTTTTATTTCCTACATGGAATGATCTTTTTGCTTTTTTTTTTTTTTTTTTTTTTTTTTTTTCTGAGACGGAGTCTCGCTCTGTTGCCCAGGCTGGAGTGCGGTGGTGTGATCTCGGCTCACTGCAAGCTCCGCCTCCCGGGTTCATGCCATTCTCCTGCCTCAGCCTCCCGAATAGCTGGGACTACAGCCCACCGCCACCATGCCCGGCGAATTTTTTGTATTTTTAGTAGAGACGGGGTTTCACCGTGTTAGCCAGGATGGTCTCCACTAAAAATACAAAAATTAGCTGGGCATGGTGGCATGTGCCTGTAATCCCAGCTACTCGGGAGGCTGAGGCAGGAGAATCGCTTGAACCCGGGAGGTGGAGGTTGCAGTGAGCCGAGATCGCGCCACTGCACTCCAGCCTGGCGACAGAGCAAGACTCCATCTCAAAAAAAAAAAAAAAAAAAAAAGAGTGCCTCTTATGTTGTGGGCATGGCTTATTTATTCCTACAGATACATTGAAAATAAAATCTCTAAAGAACGTACCAGGATTCATGGTTACCCCTTATTGGGGAAGGACTAGGCAGATGAAAGTCAGTGATTAGAGGGAAAATTTTGTACTAGATAATTTGAAACCATTTTTTAAATTTTGAAACGATCTCAAATTTACACAAAAGCTACAAGCATGGTAAAAAAAAATATCTTTTTCTCCTGAACCATTTGAAAGTAAGTTGTTGATATGATGCCCCATCACCTGTAAATACTTTAGTATCTAAACTCCTACAGGGAAACCCCCACATATGCACAATACAATCAACAAGATCAGGAAATTAACACTGATATATTTCTACCTTTCAAGTGTCCCGATAATGTCCTTTATAGCAAAAGGACCCACTTCATAATCATATGTTGCCTTCATTCTCTTTCAATCTGGATCGTTTCTCAGTCTTTTCATAGTCTTCAAGACCACAGAGATTACAGGCCAATAATCAGACGGAGTCTTGCTCTGTTGCCCAGGCTGGAGTGCGGTGGCACAATCTTGACTCAGTGCAGCCTCTGCCTCCCAGGTTCAAGCGATTCTCATGCCCCAGCCTCCCAAGTAGCTGAGACTACAAGCGGGCACCACCACGCCCAGCTAATTTTTGTATTTTTAGTAGAGACAGGGTTTCACCATGTTGGCTAGGCTGGTCTCGAACTCCTGACCTCAGGTGATCCACCTGCCTCGGCCTCCCAAAGTGCTGGGATTACAGGGGTGAGCCACTATGCCAAGGCATAGGCATGCTGTGATATTTCCTCATGATTAGATTCAGCTTACAAATCTTTGGCGGGAATATCACATGAGTGACATATGACCTTCTCATTGTATCTATCAATCGGCACACAATTACAATTTGTCCCATTACCGATGACATTAACATTAATCGCTTTATTAATGTGGTGTCTGCCAGGGTTCTCCTTGGCAAAATTCCTCTTTTTCCCTTTCTAACAAATGAGATTTTGTGGGGAAGCACTTGAAGACTATGCAAATGTCTTGTTCTGTTATCAAATTTTCAATTTATTTATTTTTTGATTTATAGTTTTCTATTTTATTACTATTCAACTTCCCATGCTTTTTCTGGAACCATGTGAATGTATTCACTATTTTAAGAAATTAATTTCTAAGAAGAAAGGACCTGAAGTCTAAAAGCTCCACTGATCATAGGTGTTCACTGAATTCATCCTTTTCTTTTGGCAAGGCTTTGGGCATGTATGACCCAAGGTACCGGGGGGTGTGTGTGGTGATGGTGGTGGGGGTGGGAGAGAGTGGAGTGTTAGCAACCCCTGTGGGTCACAGGACTGGGAGTGAGGAGGGGTATTTTGCCAGATGGAAATGGGCGACTATTACCAAAAGCAGGAAGAATGGAAACTGGACATCAAAGACAATCAGTGTCAGCCAAGCACGAGTGGCTCACACCTGTAATCCCAGCACTTTGGGAGGCCGAGGCGGGAGAATCCCTTAAGCCCAGGAGTTACAGTCCAGCCTAGGCAAGCAAGACTCCATCTTTAACAAAAAAAAAATTTTTTTTGTTTAATTTAGCCAGTCACAGTGGTGCACCTGTAGTCCCAGCTACTCAGGAGGCTGAAGCGGGAGGATTTCTTGAGCCCTGGAGTTCGAGGTGGCAGTGAACCATGATTGTGCCACTGCACTCCAGCCTGGGCGACAGAGCGAGACCTTCTCTCAAAAAATAATTAATTAATTAAAAAGATAATTAATGCCAAGAAGAGTTCCCAAAGTGCATATAAGAAAAACAAAACACTTGTGGAAAAATAGGAACGCTTTTACACTGTTGGTGGGAGTGTAAACTAATTCAACCATTGTGGAAGACAGTGTGGTGATTCCTCAAGGATCTAGAACTAGAAATACCATTTGACCCAGCAATCCCATTACTGGGCATGTACCCAAAGGATTATAAATCATTCTACGATAAAGACACATGCACATGTATGTTTATTGCGGCACTATTCACAATAACAAAGACTTGGAACCAACCCAAGTGTCCATCAGTGATAGACTGGATTAAGAAAATGTGACATACATACACCATGGAATACTATGCAGCCATAAAAAAGGATGAGTTCATGTCCTTTGCAGGGACATGGATGAAGCTGGAAATCATCATTCTCAGCAAACTGTCACAAGATCAGCAAACCAAACACCGCATGTTTTCACTCATAAGTGGGAGTTGAACAATGAAAACGCATGGACACAGGGAGGGAAACATCACACACCAGGGACTGTGGGGGGTGGGGGGCTAGGGGACAGATAACATTAGGAGAAATACCTAATGTAGGTGACAGGTTGATGGGTGCAGCAAACCACCACGGCACGTGTATACCTATGTAACAAAACTGCACATCCTGTACATGTAACCGAAAACTTAGAGTATAATTTAAATAAAAAATAAAATAAATAAAATAAAGTTGGGTTGAATTATATTTTAAAAAAGAAGAAGAAGAAAAGAAAAAGGAAACACAAAAAACAGGCTATGACCAGATGGCATTCAGAGTCTACTGTTGGAAAATGGGAAATTTTGGGGCCAGGGATGGTGGCTTACGCCGGTATTCCAGCGCTTTGGGAGGCCAAGGTGGGCGGATCATGAGGTCAGAAGATCGAGACCATCCTAACACGGTGAAACCCCGTCTCTACTAAAAAAACAAAAAATTAGCCGGGCGTGGTGGCGGGCACCTGTAGTCCCAGCTTCTCCGGAGGCTGAGGCAGGAGAATGGCGTGAACCCGGGAGGCGGAGCTTGCAGTGAACCGAGATCGCGCCACTGCACTCCAGCCTGGGCGACAGAGCGAGACTGTCTCAAAATAAAAAGAGAAAGAAAAGAAAATGGGATATTTATTGGGATGGAAATGGTGCCCAAAAGTAAAGGAACAAGCCCCAAAACCGGCGGGCGATCATGGGGACAGGGAGGTCCCTGCTTGCTGGCATGTAGCGTTGGAAGCCAGACCCGTTTCCATGGACCACTTTTCCCAAAAACAATTTCTCTTGGTAAAAGACTTTAGATGAAAGAACAACTCATGAATTTGCTAGCAGTCCTTCCCAGAGGTGGACATCAGCCCAGCATCTGAACTTTGGCAGCGATACTGGTATGGGAGAAAGTTGTCGGCCATTGCTGAACTCTTTATAGACTCCATTTTTTAAACGCAGGAAGTATCTGCCAAATTACCCGAATTATGCTTAATGCCACTCATTCTATTTCTCTCCCCCAGGCTTTTCTCTCCCCACCTCTCAGCCACAGATCTATGGGGTCTGCTTATCATTCCTGCATGCAGGGGATATTTTAGGAAACTGTTTGTATGTTGGCAGCTGTCCCTGGCCTGACCAGAGCGCACCTCCGCAGACAGACATATTCTGCAGATTTCGAACAAAGCAAATATGTTGATTTTGGCATAGGTTAGCCCCAACTTATCAGACTATATCGCTTGGTCGACTATGAGAAAATATCCAGGGAAAACACATTTTATGACTTTAATTGTTGTTATAGGTGCTTTCAAAAAATAAATCTGTGACCTGTAATATATTTAAGTGAAAGAACTCACATCTGGTTCCGATTAGCTCTGGAGTCTGTTGGCTGACTTAGCACGGGAGCCTTTTCTGGAAGTCAACTCTGTGTCTAGGGATTTTGTTTTCGCCCAAAGAGGCACAGTGAAGACCTTGTTTCAGCACAAAGGCATTAACTGTTAGTGTGACCCCTTGTGAACGTGGAAATGCTAACCAAAGACCTCAAAGTCAGAATCTTGTCCTGGAGGCCTGAGACAGGCAAGTCTAGAGGCAAGGGCGGAACCGATGAGAGAGAACGTTCCAGCTCAACTGACTTGGCATTGAACGTTGCCACTTTAGCCTCCATTCACAAGGAGGACCAGTAGAAGCTTTGCTGCAGACAGTGACACCTCTCACCCTCATTCTGAGTAAGAGGACAAAATCAATAATAAATACAGAGGTATATCTCATTTTCATTATGAGCAAGGTGGTACAACCTGTGACAGACACCCTGGAACCTCTCACTTTCTTCTCACAAGGTGGTAAGAGCTGTAATCATGGCTCTTATGTAATAAACACATCAGCATGTCTCACTTTCTTTCTGGGGAATATGGCAGGATTCATCATAAAAATGGGTGAAATGAAGCCAACACAGCCAGTAGCTGCACTGCAGCCCATAGATTCTGAGGATTCTACAAAGCAATGTGTAGAATGAGATGTCTTTGACCTGAATTCTCGGGATTTTAAAATCTGCTGACAGAAGCAGTTTCTGGCTAGCAGGGGCATCACAGCTCTTCTTGGATCCCTCTCTGGAGGCAAGAAGAAGATGGCTACAACCTCCAGTTCCTCCCTCTCCCACTCACATTCTCCTGGTGGATGATGGAAGCAGTGAAACTAACCCACCCCAGAGCCGTGTAGGAAAATAGCATTCTGGACTTCTCCTGGGACAGGAGTGGATCTGTTTTGGGGTGGCCTCTTCTCACTTCTCCATCTAGATGGCCCTCCATCCCCTAATTACACCCTGAACTCCAAGAGCTCCATCCTTGTTCAGCTGCACCACGTTGCCTCTCAAAGGAGACAGAGACCAATTTTTACCAGGTACACCTCTGAACAGAGCGAGGTAACGAGATCCTTGAACAAACCTAACTTCACAGGGGAAAGACAGTTTCTTTGCCCAATTGCATGCATATATACATGTAATAGACTTCAGCCTTCAAAAAGTCTTTGACAAGTGGTGCCATGTAAGGCTCCATGAGTCATTGGATGGTTGGTGGTTTTTTGTCACAGGTAGGAAGCTACCTTAGTGGCAAGGATAAATGGGTGCTTCTCTGGATGGAAACGTATGAATAATAATCTTTCAAATAGCCAGTGGGCCGGGCACAGTACTTATGCCTGTAATCCTAGCACTTTGGGAGGCTGAGAGGCCAGGAGTTCGAGACCAGCCTGGCCAAGAGACGGTGAAATCCCATCTCTACTAAAAATTGGTGGGGCATGCCTGTAATCCCAGCTACTCGGGAGGCTGAGACAGGAGACTCGCTGGAACCCGGGAGGCAGAGGTTGCAGTGAGCTGAGATGGCGCCACTGCACGCTAGCCTGGGTGACAGACAGAGGCTCTGTCTCAAAAAATAAAACAAAATAAAATAGCCAATGATCATTGAGCTTTTATTATGTGCAAGGCATTGCTCTAAGCACATTACAAGTATTAGCTCATCTTAGCCTCACCACAGCCCTCTAAGGGAAGTAATAGTGTGATACCAATTTTACAGGTGAGGAAACAGTTACAAAGAGTTTAAGTGACTTGACTAAGCTAGTTCTAGAACAATCGTTGGTGACATTACAATAATTCATTTTGATTTTATAGTAAAATTTCATAGTAAATATGGTAAAATTGTAATGTTTGTGAATGACACAAAAACACTTACAAAGTATTGAAAAGTCCATGAGAATAAATTGCAGAAAGACGCTTTTAGGTCCCTGGTCACATTTTTGGCTCTGTCTGTCTTCAGTCTCCCAACAATTCTAACCCTGCGTCATCCCTCAACAATGTCTCCTCCTTCCCAAGCCCTAGCAGCCATCCTTTATTCAGGCCTTTACTCTGTCTGCCTTGAACCCGTCTGATGGCCTCTTAACTAGTCTCTTGGCTTCCTATCACCTCCACACCCCAATTCAGTTAAAACATCACTGCCAGATTAAATGAACACAGTACAGCTCTGTCCTAGGCAAAGTCTGCAGATACCTACATTCAAGGTTGTAGCTAACTTTTCCAGTGTGACTTGAGTTATGCTTTTTGATTCAATACATTTTTGTTGAGTGACTATCTTGAGCCAAAGTGCTATTGGTAGGTTCTGGAAATTCAAAATGGAAAGGACGCAGTACTTGTCCTCAGATTGTTTATCATAGTGAGAAGTCACACTTGTAAACAAACAAATGTAAAATAACAAGATAATTGTTCCAACATAGGAATGGACAAAAGAAATTGGGAGAAGCACCTACATCTGTCCAGAGGCATCAGAAAGGGCGTCACAGAGAAAGGGAGCTTTGAGCTAAGAGGACAAGTGGAATTTCCTAGTGGACCAGCCTGGGGAGTGAGGGCACAGTGAGGAGCGTGCCCTGGTGTGTGCTGGTGGAAAAGCAAGTGGCTAAGTCTAGTTAGAGTGCAGGGTTTGATGGAAAGTGCAGGAAGTTGGGGAAACAGGTGACAAATAACAGCCCTTCATGAGTTGATTTATTGTATGGATGCAATTCCAACTCCTAACTATGGAATTATTTTAAAGTTTGGAAACATAAGTGTGAGAATTGCCCATGATTTTTTTAAAAAATGAATAAGAAATAAATAAAAAAATTTGCTCTACTAAACATTAAAATATGTTGTAAAATTATCATAGTTGAAACTGTGTGGTGCTGGTGAGGATTAGGAAGATAGATAAAGAAAGAGTAGGAAGTACAGAAATGGATCCAAGTATATATTACTAGACTTATGCATAGTAAACCTAGCATCTCAAATCAGGATCAAAGTGATGAATTATTCAAAAGATGATATTGAAACAATTACATGAACTCTTTTGAACAATGTTAGATTCCCTGCCCTTCTGCATGGTTCAAGAAATAAATTCTAGATCAGCTCTGTCCAGTAGAAGTAGAATTTTCTGTGAAGGTGGAGATATTCTATACCTGTGCTTCTCAACATGGCAGCCACTAGCCACAAATGGCTACTGAGCATTTGAAATGGAGCTAGTACACTGAGGAGCCACACTTTTTAATTTTAATTGCTTGAAATTTAAATTTACATAGCCATTAGGGCACAGCATGGTTCTAGATGAACTAACAGTACTAATCTATGAAAGAAAAGAAAAATACTAGAATGAAATATAAGTAAATATTTATATAATCTTGGGGTGAAGGTCTTTAGTATAGTATCAAAAGCAGACATCACAAAAGAAGAGATTGCTCTGACCAACTAAAAATGTAAAATTTCAGAAGACATGAAAGTCAATGTTAAAAGTCAGAAAAAAATTTACCTCATGTAGGACAGAATTTATATTTATATAAATGATTTATATTTTATATAAAATTATAAATTAATAAATTAATTATAAGTTAACACAATCTTAATATTGTAAATTAACAAAAAATAAAGAAGCCTTAGAAAAATAAACAAAGGACAGGAATAAGAATATCACAAAAGGGCTGGGCGTGGTGGCTAGCACTTTGGGAGGCCAAGGTGGATGAATCACCTGAGGTCAGGAGTCTGAGACCAGCCTGACCAGCATGGTGAAACCCCGTCTCTAATAAAAATACAAAATTAGCCAGGTGTGGTGCTGCATGCCTGTAATCCCAGCTACGCGGGAGGCTGAGGCATGAGAATTACTTGAATCCGGGAGATGGAGGTTTCAATGAGCCGAGATTGAGCCACTGCACTCCAGCCTGGGCAACAAGAGTGAAACTCAGTCTCAAAAAAAAAAAAAAAGAATATCACAAAAGAAGAAATACAATTGTCCAATATATATGAAAAAACTTCACCCTCACCACTAATCACAAATTCACCAATCAGAACAACAATGAGGTAATTCTTTGAACTGGTGTTGCCTTTAAAAATGTTGCTACAGGCCAGGTGTGGTGGCTTACGCCAGTAATCCCAGCACTTTGGGAGGCCGAGGCAGGTGGATCACTCGAGGTCAGGAGTTCGAGATCAGCCTGGCTAACATGATGAAACCCTGTCTCTACTAAAAACACAAAAATTAGCCAGTGTAGTGGTGCGCACCTGTAATCTCAGCTACTCAGGAGGCTGAGGCAGGAGAATTGCTTGAACCCAGGAGACAGAGGTTGCAGTGAGCTGAGATCACGCCACTGCACTCCAGCCTGGGCGACCAAAAAAAAAGAAAAAAAGAAAAAGAAAGTGTTGCTACAGGTTGAGCATCCCTAATCCAAAACTCCAAAATCCAAAATGCTCCAATATCCAAAGCTTTTGAGCTCCAACATGAAGCCACAAGTGGAGAATTCCACACATAAGTACTTAACACAAATTTTGTTTCATGCGCAAAATTATTTAAAATATTATATCAAATTATCTTCAGGCTATGTGTATAAGGTGTACGTGAATTTCTGTGTTTAGACTTGGGTCCCATCCCCAGAATATCTCATTTGTATATGCAAATATTACAGAATCTGAAAAAAATCCCAAATCCAAAGCACTTCTAGATAAGGAATACTCGACCTGGATAGGCCTTGTTGGTGAGGGGGCAGGGAGGCCAGGCACTTTCTTACATTGGAGATGCAAGTATAAACTGATGCAACCTTCCCGGGATACAATTTAACAATAAAGATCAAACTACATGGCTGGGTGCAGTGGCCTGTAGGAGTTCGAGATCAGCCTGACCAGCATGGTGAAACCCCGTGTCTACTAAAAATACAAAAATTAGCTGGGTGTGGTGGCAAGTGCCTGTAGTCCCAGCCACTCGGAAGGCTGAGGCAGGAGAATTACTTGAACCCAGAAGGTAGAGGTTGCAGTGAGCTGAGATTGCGCCATTGAACTCCAGCCTGGGTGACAGAGACAGATCTCTGAAAAAAAAAGAAAGAAGAAAGAAAGAGAGAGAGAAAGAGAGGAAGGAAGGAAGGAAAGAAAGGAAGGAAGGAAAAGAAAAGATCAAATTACAGGCCAGGCATGGTGGGTCATGCCACCAGCCTGGGCAAAATGGCGAGATCCCATCTGTACAAAAAATACAAAAATTAGCAGGGCATGGTGGTACGTGCCCGTAGTCCCAGCTACTTGGGGGAACTGAGGAAGGAGGATTGCTTGAACCTGGGAGGTTGAGGCTGCAGTGGGCAGAGATCCCGCCACTGTACTCCAACCTGGGTGACAAAGTGAGAGCCTGTCTCCAAAAAAAAAAGGGTCAAATTACACATTCTTAGATCAAATTTCAGGTGTTCTTATATCCCTCATGTATATCTTACATGAAAACTCACAAATTAAGACCTCCAATGTAGGCTGTATGATGGCCATAATCTGGGTCCCATCTCAGGTTACCTGGCTTTCTCTGTGGCAAAGGGGAGCCAGGTGAAGGTGACAGAAGTCCGGAGAGCTCAAGGAAATCATGGTCACCTCTGTTTCCTGAGCATTTGTTTAGCTGTATGCCAAGCGCTTTGCACACAGCATCTTGTTTAATTATCATGACAACCTTGCAAAGTAGATGATTTTCTCCCCATTTGAATGGTGGGAAGAAGATTCTCCCCACTTTACAAATGCGCAAGCAGGTCCAGAGAGATTCAACAATCCCATCGCGCAGCCAGAAAGCCAAGGTTTGAAGTCAGATCTGCGACTCCAAGCTGTGCTCCTGTGGCTAGCAAGGACTCCGGGGCCACGGGGAGCATTGAGGCCCCCTTGAGATGAACCTGTGGCCCGTAAGACCTTCTGATTAGGAGCAGCAACCCTCACCAGGCAGGGAGACAGGCAGACAACTCTGGGGCCACAAAAAGAGGATCGCTTCAGTGCCCCCTTCCTGGGACCCAAAGCAAAGAAAATTGATGTGTATGTAAGTAGGGAGGCTGGGTTTTAACTAGTCTGAAAAGACTAATTTTTTTGGAGCTGAGACAGGGTAGAGCTCTCAGAAAAGGAATTTGGGGAATTGAGTGTCCTCAGACTTTTCCATCTGCTCTTTGACAAGGACCTGCCAAGTGATGACGGAATGCTGTGTGTGTGCCCGGCCTTGTCTGGGTCATCTGTCTCATGCGTTGGGCTGGGGTGGCAGGTTCTCCAGCCAGGAGGGTGGGGGTAAGCTCCTTGGGAAGGGAGAACTCGGCTGCCGGCTTCCTCCTGCAGCATAGTTCGAGCCTGAGATGGTCTGACTGCTACTCAGATGGAAATGGGGCGGGCGGGGCAAAAGCCAAACAGCATTTGGTCTCCATCAACGCTCAGAAAGCAAGTTGGATCAACACTGCAGTCGGTTAGGTCTATAGTGAGGGAGATGGCCGGGACATTTTCCAGAGTGGTTGGACCTGCTCGCAATGAACAGGACAGGGGCAGGAGAGCCCTGCGAAGTGGTCTCCGCTGGGCAGGGAGGGATGGAATGATGTAGGGTGTGCTGGGACAGAGAGAGGAGCATAGAAATCAATTCTTATTTTAAAAATTAGACCTGCCTCTTTCCTCAAGGAAATGAACATTGGGCTTTTGTTTGTGTTTTTAAAGCCTTTGGAAAAAAGTAGCCATGTGAACTTGGACAGTCACGCAGGCTCTGTGGAGACTCAGCTGTCTTACCCGTGGGGCAAGGAGCTGAGCCAGAAGGTATTCTGTTGAGGTCCCTTTTAGTGTGAAGGTCAGGGGTACTCACTCTTCCTCCAAGATAAGATTCCTTGGGATGTTTGTTTAAAACATTCCCAAGTTCTGCCCCAGACGTATTCAGTCAGAATCTCCAGGAGGCAGGCCTGGGAGTCTATATCTTAATCTGCACCCTGGACGAGTCTTATGATGTCAGGGGTGTATTACATTCTTACATCAGGAAAAGTCAGGGATTGCTTGTTGGTGACAGGATATCTCTGAGCTTCCCTAGCCCTGTTTTGCAGAAAGGAGGAGAAAAGGGAGACTGGGGCTTGGAGCACTAACCTTTAAGGGGGCCTGTGGTCCCTGAGTCCTTCTGTCCCCTTTGGTGTTCCCAGCAACCCCAGAGCTCTGAGGCTCTTCTATGAACTTGCTTTGCTTACACCTGGACACCCAGAAGGAGCATCAGGGGATCAGCACTGGGTTTGGGGAGGCACAGCCCAGGACAGGGTTTAGAAAACTGGGGTTTTGGTGTGGCTCTACCACTGATCTTGGCAGAGCAGCTTTGCAGTACCTTGGGTTAGGGCTTGACTTTCCTGGGCCACGGTTTCTTCATCAATAAAATGGAGACAATTAATGACTAACTCACTGACTGTCCAATAGTCAATAAAGATTCTGGAGCTCTAACTGTTAGGGACTGTCTTTTTGGCCAGCAGGAAGTATTCAGTGAGGTACTAGCAGAGGAAATGCTTTGAGCAGTATGAAGCTCTTTATCAGCATTTCCCAAGGGACGCGCCATGGATGTGGGCTGTTAATCATGTTCCACAAAAATCAAAAGGGCTCTGTGTTCTGTTGAGGAAATGCTTGATTAAATTGAATTAAACGGTCTTTGATTTAGGACTGCTCTGGGTCTTTTATTGAATGTGCACTGTGACTTGCCAGGGCGTGTGTGTGTGTGTGTATGTGTGTAGGAAAATGTAATCAGACCTCCCCAGACTTGCTTGTTTGGTGATACCATTAATTAGTGAAACACTTCTCATTTTGTTCTCCTTTTAAAAATTCTGGTAAAATAATATGTAACACAAAGTTTACCATTCCGGGGGCATTAAGTATCTTCTCGCTGTAACAATGTGCAATCATCACTATCATCCATCTGCACAGCTTTTTCATCTTTCCAAACTGAAACTCTGTATCCATTAAACAGTAACTCCCCATTCCCTGATCTCCTGGCTCCTAGCAAGCACCATTCTACTTTCTGTCTTTATGCATTTGACTACTCCAGCTACCTCATATAAGCAGAATTGTGTAATATTTGAGCTTTTATGTTGGACTTATTTCACTCAGCATAATGTCCTCAAGCTTCATCTATGTTGCACCAAGTGTCAGAATATCCTTCCTATTAAGGCTGAATAATTGTAGGGCCATATGTATATGCTACATTTTATCTATCCACTTATCCATTGATGGAGATTAGGGTTGTTTCTTCCTCTTGGCTATTGTGAATCATGATGTTGTGAACAGGGGAGCATACATATCTGTTCCAGTCCCCACTTCGATTCAGAAGTGAAATTGCTGGATGATAGAGCATCTCCTGGGCTAGTGTTTTGTGGAGCAAACTTTGGAAAGGTTGCTCTTGGCCGGGCGCAGTGGCTCAAGTCTGTAATCCCAGCACTTTGGGAGGCCGAGGTGGGCGGATCATGAGGTCAGGAGATCGAGACCACGGTGAAACCCCGTCTCTACTAAAAATACAAAAAATTAGCCAGGCGTGGTGGCAGGCACCTGTAGTCCCAGCTACTCAGGAGGCTGAGGCAGGAGAATGGCGTGAACCCAGGAGGTGGAGCTTGCAGTGAGCCGAGATTGCACCACTGCACTCCAGCCTGGGCAACAGAGCAAGACTCCGTCTCAAAAAAATAAATAAATAAGTAAAGATTGCTCTGTATAAGTCTGGGGGCGGAGTACTATTAAGTGAGAACATTGCTGAATTTTCCAGGGATGTCCCTGCCCTGGATGATACAGTGGGAAAGCATGCTGGATTAGGAGTGAGGACTCGAATTCCTCCCTGAGCTCTGCGGGCCTTGGTTTCTGCAACGGTTAAATAACCATGACAAACTGGGTGATCTTTTGAAATCTAGGATTCTTTGGCCTATTGTGGTTCCCCTCCCACAGGCATCAGGGTGGTGGGTGAGGGTGAGGGCGGCGGGAGGGAGAAGTCTGGGAAGGAGACATTAGCTTGAGACGAGGATAACTTAATGTCTTCATCCTTCGACCTCGACGTTTTAATTGTTTAACCTACAGTTGACTCTTGAACAACACGGATTTGAACTGTGCAGGTCCACTATATACGTGGATTTTCTTCCACCTCTGAGATAGCAAGACCAACCCCTCCTCTTCCTCTTCCTCCTCAGCCTACTCAACGTGAAGGTGATGAGGATGAAGAACCTTATGACGATCTACTTCCACTTAAGGAGGAGCAAATATATTTTATCTTCCTTATGATTTTTTTCTCTTTTTTTTCTTTTTTTCTTTTTCTTTTTTGAGATAGAGTATAGCTCCTTTGCCCAGGCTGGAGTGCCGTGGTGTGATCTTGGTTCACCACAACCTCCGCCTCCTGGATTGAAGCGATTCTTCTGCCTTAGCCTCCGGAGTAGCTGGGACTACAGGCGTATGCCACCGTGCCTGGCCCCTTACGATTTTCTTAATAACATTTTATTTTCTGTGGCTTACTTTATTGGGTTTTTTGGGGGCTTTTTGGTTTTTGTTTTTTTGAGACAGGGTCTGTTGCCCAGGCTGGAGTGCAGTGGCACTATCTTAGCTCACTGCAACCTCCTTCTCCTGGGTTCAAGCGATTTTCCTGCCTCAGCCCCCAAGTAGCTGAGATTACAGGCACACACCACCACACCCGGCTAATTTTTGTATTTTTAGATGGGTTTTCACCACGTTGGCCAGGCTGGTCTTGAACTCCTTACCTCAAGTGATCCACCCACCTTGGCCTCCCAAAGTGCTAGGATTATAGGCATGAGCCACCGCACCCAGCCTTTGGCTTACTAATATATATATATATATATATATATATATATATATATATATTTTTTTTTTTTTTTTTTTTTTTTTTTTTTAATTTTTCCCCGAGACGGAGTCTCACTCTGTCACCCAGGCTGGAGTGCAGTGGTGCGATCTTGACTCACTGCAACCTCTGCCTCCCAGGTTAAAGCAATTCTTCTGCCTCAGCCTCCCGAGTAGCTGGTACTACAGGTGCATACCACCACGCCCGGCTAATATTTTGTATTTTTAGTAGAGACAGGGTTTCACCATGTTGGCCAGGCTGATCTCAAACTCCTGACCTCATGATCCACCTGCCTCGGCCTCCCAAAGTGGTAGGATTACAGGCGTGAGCCACCGTGCCCAGTCAGGTTACTTTATTGTAAGAATACAACATATAATACATATAACACACAAAATATGTGTTAATTGTTTATGTGATCAGCATGGCTTCTAGTCAGCAGAAGGCTATTAGTAAAGTTTGGGGGAGTAAAAAAAAAATTGTACATGGATTTTCAGCTGCGTGGTGGTCGGCGCGTGTAAACCGCCCCCCCACCCGCCCCACGCCCCGCCACTTTGTTGTTCAGAGGTCAGTTGTATTTTCTTTTATGAGGGAAAGCCATATTTTGCTCTTTCCTCACCTTTGTGCTTCGGGATCCAAACACTTCTTGGATAGTTCTCTCTCAGTTGTTCTTTTGCCTCTAGAGCTGGTATCATAGTTGTGAACTTCTCCTCTTTTGACCTTCCCCTCCGCAATCAGTCTAACGGCTACTGGGAAATAATGAGCTGCTGTGTCTCCTCTTCCACTTTTCTCTGCTTAGCCTGTCTTTCCTTTTCTTCCTCTATTAGAAACACACACAAAAAAGAAAAGTCCCACGTGTTTGTCTCCAGACCATGAGGGTAAACCTCAGGAATGACGCTTTCCTCTAGGAGTTAAGTACTTTTCCTCTTCAAAAGTAAAGTCTTCCCTCTCCCGATAGGAATCTCTGGCTGCTGCTTGAATTTTAAATATAATAACCAGGTTTATACATTAAGCAAGCTTTGCCTGGTTCCCTCAGCAACAGCTCTAACTTGGATAGCTTGCCATAGCATGTTCTAAAGGAACTTGTGCATTTCATTATAATAACATCCCACTTATTCAGAAGGGAAGAAATCTTAACTTTTCAGAAAGACGGAAAGCTAAAATTAGGCCATGAACCAAAACAAAACCTTTTAAGCCCCTCGAATAACCTTCACAATGTCCTGCTCTAAAGACAAGAGCGGCCAGGTGCGGTGGCTCATGCCTGTAATCCCAGCACTTTGGGAGGCCGAGGCGGGCGGATCATGATGTCAGGAGTTCAAGACCAGCCTGGCCAAGATGGTGAAACCCCGTCTCTACTAAAAAAACTACAAAAATTAGCCAGGCGCGGTGGCGCACGCCTGTAATCCCAGCTACTTGGGAGGCTGAGGCAGAATAATTGCTGGAACCTGGGCAGCAGAGGTTGCAGTGAGCCGAGACTGCGCTACTGCACTCCAGCCAGGGGACAGAGAGAGACTCTGTCTCAAAAAAAAAATAAAAAATAAAAACACAAGAACTTTACTTGCAAGAAAAAGTCTTAAGGCCCTGTAATTCTGTTTACTCTTTTTTTTTTTTTAAACATCCTTCTCCACTGCGAATAAAAAATAGGGAGGGGCTGCTAGAAGTAGACACAGTTAGCACAGTGTCAACCCATATGGTAGCCTGAAGACAAAGGAGACAGAAAAACTCAAAAAAAGAGCAGGCATAGATCTGTGCTGTGACAGTTTTGACAGATTCCAATCAAAATGGATAAAATAAAGTGTTGGGTTTTGTAGAGATAAGCTTCAGTTATCCGGAAAGCTCATTGCATTCAGCGCCACCAGAGCTGTCCAATGGAAGCATCACTGTGTTTTGAACCAAAAAATCTAGCGAGGCATTCATACAAAGATTTCCAGTCTATTCATTGGATGAATCCCCAGTGGTATGTATGGTGGTGGGGGAGCTGGTGAGATCTTGGCTAAGACCGAAGCCCTGGATTTTATGAAAGTTTGATGATTCTGTGTAGGAAAAACTGATATATTAAATGCACAGCAGTCCTTATGTTTAGGCATAGGTGGGGGTTTTAGCCTGTGGGCAACTTGCAGTGTTGATTTAGGGAAAATACTTTAATAGGCCTTTGATTCTGTAAAGATAAAGTCAACATCCAGTTGTGGAATGGGGACTGCTCTGTTCTGCCTAATAACAGAAATGATTATCTTCCCTGAGGGCAGAGCTGTAGGACGGCCCTATTTCTAAAAGTATTGTTTCTTCTAGGGAGATGTGTAATGCAGTCTTGTCCAAGACTGGGAGCAGTGAGCAGAAGATGCAGGAAAAACTGCTAGAGTCAAATCTCTGCCCCCAGACTGACAGAGGTCCCCTAAGGCAGTAGGTTGATGACAGCCTAAAGCAACCTGACTCACCCACTGACTTTTCCCCAGGCCCGGTTATTCAAGAACAACTGTGCAAGTGGGGAAAGGGAATGCGGAAATGTAAAGCAGCACCGCTTTTATGGAAAACTGTATGGCAGTTTCTCGAAAAACTAAAAATAGGCCGAGGCCGAGCACGGTGGCTCACGCCTGTAATCCCAGCACTTTGGGAGGCCGAGGCGGGTGGATCACCTGAGGCCAGGAGTTTGAGACCAGCCTGACCAACATGATGAAACCCCATCTCTACTAAAAATACAAAATTAGCCAGGCATGGTGGTGCGTGCCTGTAATCCCAGATACTTGGGAGCCTGAGGCAGGAGAATCACTTGAACCCAGAGGCAGAGGTTGTGGTGAGCCAAGATCGCACCATTGCACTCCAGCCTGGGTAACAAGAGCGAAACTGTCTCAAAAAAAAAGAAAAGAAAAAGAAAAACTAAAAATGGAATAAGCATATGATGTAGAATAACCATATGATACAGCAATCCAACTTCTGGTTATTTACCCAAAAGATTTGAAATCAATTTCTCAGAGATGTCTGCACTCCCTTGTTATCACTGTGCCCTAGGGCCTCACAGCAGCCAAATTACAGCATCAACATAAGTGTCCATCAACAGGTGAATGAATAAAGAAAATGTATATAGACACAATGGAATGTTATTCAGTCTTTAAAAAGAAGGAAATTCTGTCATTTGTGACAACAGAGAACAAAGTAAAGAACATCTACTAAGCGAGATAAGCCAGGCACTGAAAGACAAATACCACATGTTCTCGCTTACATGTAGACTCTAAGACAATGGAACTTGTAGAAACAGAGAGTAGAATGTTGGTTACAGAGGCTGGGGATGGGAGAAATGGAGAGAAGATGGTGAAAGGGTACAAAAATCTTAGAAGGAATACTTTTTTTTTTTGAGATCTATTGCGCAGCATGGTGAATATAGATAATAATAGTGTATTGTATATTTCAAAATTGCTAAGAGAGTACATTTCAAATATTCTCATCACAAAAATGAAAAGCATTTAATTAGCTTGATTTAATTCATCTGTGTTATATTAATAAATCATTAGCATCACCTTGTGCTCCATAAATATATACAATTATAAATTGTCGATTTACAATAAAATAAAAAAGAACAACAATGCAAGATAGACTTCAGGAAATGTGCTGATCCCAGAGTATTGTTCTCATGCCATTAGGAGGCAAAGGACAAGACCACATTCTTGGGCTGGGGGTTCCCCTGAAAGGAACGACTATTTCATGATCAGTCATCCTGGGGCCAGAATTAGGGACTTGGAAGGAGCCTTGGACTCTTGGAGGGGAAACCTGCTCCCTGTTCTTGGAGCTTTGCGGGTTGAAAAGACAGGAGGGAGGGTTTCTCCAGGACTCCCTTGTTATGGGAAATAAGTTGGATTCTGCAACAGAGGACATGTCAGAGACTACAGAGAGACACCCAGAAGAGGCAGGGTTGCCAGATAAAATGCTGGATGCCCAGTTACATTTGAATTTCAGATAAACAATGAATAATATTACAGTGTAACTATATTCCAAATATTGCCTGGGACATACTTACTGTAAAAAAATTATTCATGGCCGGGCGCGGTGGCTCACGCCTGTAATCCCAGTACTTTGGAAGGCCGAGATGGGCAGATCACAAGGTCAGGAGTTCGAGACCAGCCTGGTCAACATGGTGAAACCCCGTCTCTACTAAAAATACAAAAATTAGCTGGGCATGGCGGCAGGCACCTGTAATCCCAGCTAATTGGGAGGCTGAGGCAGGAGAATCATTAGAACCTGGGAGGCAGAGGTTGCAGTGAGCTGAGATTGCACCATTGCACTCCAGCCTGGGTGACAGGGTGAGACTCCATCTCAAAAAATAATAATAATAATTAAATTAAATTAATTATTCATTGCTCATCTGAAATTCAAATTTAACTGGGAGTCCTGTATTTTTATTTGCTAAATCTGGCAACCCTAAGGAAGGGACCTCTGTAAAGACCCTCCATTCTGTCCTTTCTGTCACCTTGGCTTTTCTTTAGTCCCCTTATGTGGCAAAGTCGGCTCTAGCCTTGCTGGGAACACTCGAGGGAGGGTGTCTGTGCCCCATGCTTGGGGTGAAGCCATACTGGAGGGAGGGCAGCCACTGCCAGAGGAGTCAGACTCCAGACTGAGGAGGGGTCCTTGGAGAGAAGAGAGTGGGGAAGTGACGCAGAATCACAGAGCTGATGAGGGTGGAGTGGGAATCTGGGTGGATTTGTAGCTCTCATGAGCATTTCTACTAGTGTACTAGAAGACTCATGGAGGAGAACCTGGTAAAATTGTGTGTTCAAGGGGACTGGGGCCCTTGGCTACTGTGACTTTGACAGCAAATGGCGGTGTGACCTCATAGCTGGTGAAGTCTGGGCACTTGGGTTAGGGACATTTCTAAGCAACAGCCTCTTTTTTTTTTTTTCAATCGATGGAGTGTCACTCTGTCACCCAGTCTGGAGTGCAGGGGTGCGATCTCACTGCAACCCCCGCCTCCCGGGTTCAAGCGATTCTCCTGCCTCAGCCTCCTGAGTAGCTGGGATTACAGGCGCACGCCACCACGCCCAGCTAATTTTTCTATTTTTGGTAGAGACGGGCTTTCACCATGTTGGTCAGGCTGGTCTCGAACTCCTGACGTTGTGATCCGCCTGCCTTGGCCTCCCAAAGTGCTGGGATTACAGGTGTGAGCCACCATGCCCAGCCAGTGACGGCCTCCTTTAACCTCCAAGTTATCATCACAGGATGTTAACATCCACATTTTCCTGTTGTCTCCATTTCAGATGAGGTCCCAAGCTGAGAACATAAAATGTTAGATGCGCACATGGTCTAAAGAACAGCTGTAAACCATCTATGCAGAGTTCGCTTAAGAATGATCCAAAAAAGCCAGCGTGGGGACTCTTGAGTATCAGCCTCTGGAGGCTATATAGGCGCTGCTAAGAACTTCACTCAGAGATCAGAAAGGGAACGATTCCCCCAAGTACTGGGCTGGGGTACACAGGGCAGTAGGGGATTCCCTTTCCATCCTCAAGGCAGAGAAACATACCTTCAAGGGCTTAGAGAGCCTGGCCTGTGTGCCCTGGGAGGCCTCACCCTGGAGCCTGCTAGGCCTGGGAAATAAAGGTGAAGCAGCTCAGAGCAGCTGCCCAGAACGTGCTGCACTTGCATTGAGTGGCAGGTCACAGATGAGTGGACTTTCCTGTGGGCCCTGTGCACCTGTAGAAGGTGGCTGTGCTTCAGTTATCTTGAAAAAAGAGCCCCCCCCCCCACACACACACCCTATGATGAATCTGAAAGGAATTATGCTGAATGTAAGAAACCAGACAAATCAATGATGCCAGAAAGCAAATTAGTGCTGCCTGAAGACGGGGGGAAGACGGGGGAAAGACGGGAGGGAGGAAATACTAAGGGCCGTGAAGAAACTTTTGAGAGTGACAAAAGTGTTCTCTGTCTTGATTATGGTTCATGGGTCTCTTCAAAAGTCAAAAATTACCCAATAGTGCACCTGAATTATGTGCAGTTTGTTGTATGCCAACTGTGTCTCAATAGAGCTGTTTCACAAAAAAGGGACTGCCTCTGAGAGGGTTTTGTGCCAGGAGAAAGAGGTTGGATGTGGAAGATGGAGTGGAGGAAAGGAAGATCAGAAGTGATTAGCCACGCCAGGCGCGGTGGCTCAAGCCTGCAATCCCAGCACTTTGGGAGGCCAAGGTGGGTGGATCACAAGGTCAAGAGATTGAGACCATCCTGGCCAACATGGTGAAACCCCGTCTCTACTAAAAATACAAAAATTAGCTGGGCATTGTGGCATGCGCCTGTAGTCCCAGCTACTTGGGAGACTGAGGCAAAAGAATTGCTTGAACCCAGGAAGCAGAGGTTGCAGTGAACCAAGATCCCACCACTGCACTCCACCCTGGCGACAGAGCAAGACTCCGTCTCAAAAAAAAAAAAAAAAAGTGGTTAGCCAGAGAGTATGTTCCCCGGGCCAGAAAGGGGTGCCATGCAGTGTCCCAACAGACTTTCTGGGGGATCCATCATAGAGGCCCTTGTCACAAAGAGGCAACATGGGACCTCCTGCCAAACCTAGAGGGCACTAAAGCCAAGTGAGAATTTTCCCTGCCTCTTACCCCCACCCCACTCCCAGCCCCCATTTTGCAAGAGCTTGAGGTAGCCAGGTGAGTGGAGGAGGCGTGGAAGGGAAATAAGGAGGAAGCCAGCCATGACTCCCTTCCTACTGCAAATTCCAAACCTGAGGCAGGAGAGCAGCTTTCAAATAGTTGGGAAGTTAGTGTTTTGATATTAGGCTTGGTCTCAGTTTTTAAATCTCTAATGATGAATAGTTTGTTAATTCCTGCAAGACTGCGACGTGGAAAAAATAAAGTTGTTTCTGGTTTTGCATACCAATGAGTCTGGCTCCTTCAGTAACCTATTATTTTTTTTTTATTTTATTTTTTTTGAGACGGAGTCTAGCTCTGGCTGGAATGCAGTGGTGCGATCTCTGCTCACCGCAACCTCCGCCTCCCAGGTTCAGGAGATTCTCTTGCCTCCGCTTCCAGAGTAGCTGGGATTACAGTCATGCGCCGCCACACCCAGCTGATTTTTGTATTTTTAGTAGAGACAGGGTTTCACCATGTTGGCCAGGCTGGTCTTGATCTCCTGACCTCGTGATCCACCCACCTCGGCCTCCCAAAGTGCTGGGGTTACAGGCATGAGCCACCACGCCCGGCCACCTGTTGTTTTCTTACACAGAGTCATCTACCTGGTCTCCTCTACCTACTGAGAAACAAATGATCTGCCAGTTATTCTTAATTACCTCCATGGGAAATGAAGAAAAACGGCATGCGTGGAGATACTGTCAGCTAAAGGAGTTTTGAAGGAAAACAACAGACACTTTCAGAGGCAATTAGTCAAGTGGTTGAGAGCATGGACTCTGAAGCCAGGCTGCCCAGATGTGAATCCTAGTTCTCCCACTTCCTGGTTGGATGAGATTCTTTAAGCTGCACAGTCTCTGCCTTGGTTCCTTCATTTGTTAAATGGTGATAATGATAATAGCTCACACTAAGTTGTTCTGTGATAACAAACAACTCCAAACACTCGGTGGCTTACAGGAACAAAGATGTATTTCTTGCTTATATCACATGTCCATTGCAGGCTGGCTTTAGCCTTTCCCTCTGGAACCAGACTGAAGGAGGAGCCCTTATCTACATCATTGCTGGTGTTAGGGCAGCAGGAAGTATGGTTGATGGTGGATCCATGAAACGGCTCTTTAGGCTTCTTCTTGAAAATGATGTATGTGTCTTCTGTCTACATTTCCTTGGCAAAACAGTTACATGGCTAAGCTTGATGTCAACATGGTAGGGAGGTGTAATCCTCCCACAAAGAGGTACAGAGAACATATGGGACAA
This sequence comes from Pan troglodytes, assembly GCF_028858775.2. Taxonomy (NCBI): domain Eukaryota; kingdom Metazoa; phylum Chordata; class Mammalia; order Primates; family Hominidae; genus Pan; species Pan troglodytes. The sequence continues at coordinate 62,041,688 of NC_072417.2, forward strand.
TAATATAGTCTATCTCAATACCTATCTATGTAAAGCACTTAAAATTGCACCTGAGAAAGCCATGAAGTGCTATATAAGGGCTAATTAATACTTCTTTTCCATTTGAATTTCTTTCGTCATTTTCCTAAGGAGGCTGGTTGCTCTCAGACCCTGATTTAGAAACAGTCCCCACATTGGGAACTACCCAATTTGGCAAGAACCACCAAAACGCCCAGGAGAAATTCTAACTGAGAAGTAGTTGGAACCTGGACCTCAAAGCCTGATTTAAGGGTCTTGCTGAGACATTTTAATGAGGAGGAATATATAATTTGTTTTCCTGGGCCAGTCTCTGGAACTGTCTCCCTGAAAGACAGGCATCAAGGTAATGGATGATCATGTCTCAGCTATTTCAGGATGGCTAGGCCTGTAAAGCTCAGCCTCTGCAAAGTTATTCTTAACTCGCTTGTCTCCAGGCAGACAGCAGTAGCTCCTTCTGTTAAATGCTTAGATCATGGATGGAGCAAGCGCAGGCTCTGGGCCAGCGACCCTGTTTCCTGGCCAACAACTTTTTCATGAAGCTCGATGGGGACCCAGACTACCCCCATGGCGGTCCTGACACAGAATTTCTTCCGTTTGTGTATTTAGTTTTGAGTTTCCAACAGGGCAGTCAGAGAGTGGGACTGGGGTTGTCACCAGAGCAGAGGGAATGGGGATTGTTCCACCACCCCTGACCCTTGAGGCCAGAGCGGCCAATGGACAGGGCCATTCTTGGGTCTCCAAGACTCTTCTTAGCCCTTTAGAGCATTTCAAAGCTGTCCCATCTAAAGGATGCGAGAGACCAAAACTCCAACTATTGTAAGTGAGGAACTAAAGCAGATAAGCTGTATTTTAGTTCTTACTAGGGCAGCTTTCATTTTATTCTAATGGCTTGCAAATCATTTCAGAATGTACCATACAGCTAATCTCTCCCTCACCTTGTTTCTCCTTATCAGTTCAATTTAAACAGGGAAATATTTATAGATTATTGTCTTTCTTTCTCTTTCTTTCTTTCCTTCCTTTCTTCCTTTCTTTTCCTTCCTTCCTTTCTTTCTTCCTTCCTTCCTTCCTTCCTTCTCTCTCTCTTTCTTTCTTTTCTTTCGTTCATTCTTTCTTTTTTTTGAGACAGAGTCTCATTCAGTCACCCAGGCTGGAGGGCAGTGGCATGATCATAGCTCACTGCAGCCTTAAACTCCTTGGCTCAAGTAATCTCCCAACCTCAGCCTCCCCAGTAGCTGAGACTATATGGCTACCCCCACACTCAGCTAATTTTTTATAAAAAAAATTGTGTAGAGACAGTGTTTTGCTATGTTGATCAGGCTGGTCTCGAATTCCTGGCCTCAAACGATCTTCCCATCTCAGCCTCCCAAAGTGCTGGAATTACAGGGATGAGCCACTGTGCCCAGCTTATAGATTGTTTTCTGATGAGTAACACAGGTACTGACCAAGGGCTTTGGACCATACAGACAAGGTTTGAGTTCCAGTCCTGTCCCTCACAAGCTCTAAATTAGTAAGTTCACAAGTATCTCTACCGCAGGGACAAAGGTGATGCAGCTACAGCAGAGATTGGGAGCATCAGACATTCATGCCATAGGTAGGTGATGGAGACTTCCTGGAGAATGTGGCAAACTGAGCTGGGTTTCAAAGGATGATGTTGTGGGTTGAATTGTGTACCCCAAATAGATGTGGGGTCCTAACCCCTGGTACCTGTGAATGTGACCTTACTTGGAAATAGGGTCTTGGTAAATATAACCATGTTAAGATGGAAGTCATACTGGATTAAGGTAGGTCCTAAACCAGTGACTGGTGTCCTTATAAGAAGAGGGAAATTTGGACCCAGACACAGGGGAAATGGCACATAACAACAAAGTCAGAGGTTGGAGTGATGTGTCTACCAGCCAAGGAGGGCCAAGGATTTCCGGCAGCCACTAGAAACTAGAGAGAGGAGATGAAGAGTCCTTCCCTAGAGTCTTCAGAGAGAGCATGGCCCTGCTGACACCCTGATTTCAGACTTACAGCTTCCAGAATTGTGAAAGAATACATTTTGGTTGGTACAAGCCACCCAGTTTGTGGTCATTTTTTAATGACAGCTCTAAGGAGCTAATATAGATGGCTAGGACTTAGAGATAGAGGAAAGGACTCTGTAGACAGCTATGATGAGCAAATCTAACAACTCTTGAAAGCATATAGCGCCTTTGGGGAATAAATAGTAATTTGATGTGACTGGAGCAAAGGAGGTGGAAAGAATTCAGAAAGAGCCAAATATAGTGGAAGATGATGATAGAAATATAGGCTAGACGGCCAGACGCCATGGCTCACACCTGTAATCTTAACACATTGAGAGGCCAAGGCTGGAGAATTGCTTGAGCCCAGGAGTTTGAGACCAGCCTAGGCAACATGGCAAAACCCTGTCTCTACTAAAAATACAAAAATTATCCAGGCGTCGTGGTGCACACCTGTAGTCCTAGCTACTCGGGAGGCTGAGGTGAGAGGATGGCTTGAGCCTGGAGGCAGAGGTTTCAGTGAGCCAAAATTTTGCCACTGCACTCCAGCCTGGGCAACAGAGGGAGACCCTGTCTCAGAAAAGAAAGAGAGAGAGAGGGAAGGAGAGAGAGAAAGAGAAGGACAGAGGAAGGAAGGAAGGAAGGAAGGAAGGAAGGAAGGAAGGAAGGAAGGAAGGAAGGAAGGAAGGAAGGAAAGAAAAATAGAAGAAGGAAGGAAAGAAAGGGAGGAAAGAAGGAAGGAAGGAGAGAGAGGAAAGGAAGGAAGAAGAGAGAAAAGAAAGAGAAAGAAGAGAGGGAGGAAGGAAGGAAGGAGGAAAGGAAGGAAGGAGGAAAAGAGAGAGAGGAAGGGAGGGAGGGAGGGAGGATGGAAGGAAGGAAGGAAGGAAGGAAGGAAGGAAAGAAAGAAAGAAAGAAGGAAGGAAGGAAGGAAGGCTGAAACCATCAGTGCCAGGCTGGGGAGACTGGCCTTTATCCAGTCATGTTTTTGCGTGTCTCAGTGGACAGACAGGAGCCCTTTATTCTGTCTCTGATTTGCTCTTCCTTGCCAATCATGCCTTGCTTTCATCAGAGGTCTGAACAGTGCTTGAGAGACATACTTTTCATTATTTGGGGTAAGACATTGCCATCTCAGCATGACTTTGAGTTTCTTTTTGTCCTTCTCACTGGTTTAGGCCCCAGCAAGGTTAGATGAGCTGGGCTTAGAGCCACAGGATGGATGACTTAAAGGTAGGGACAGGTTCTCATTTGCCTTTGAATCCTCAGCACATAGCATAGTGTAGGTGACATGTATTATTCAGGACTTTAGCTGTAAGTAAGAGAAACATAATTTTGCTTAAGCAAGGAGGAAATGCATTGGCTTACAAAACTGGGGGGAAAATGAAAGGGTGTATTTTTTTCCTAGAGCTGCTCTAAGAAATGACCACAAACACGTGTGGTTTAAAACAACAGAAACTTACTCTCTTACAGTTCTGGAGGCTAGAGGTCTGAAACCAAGATGGCAGCAAGGTTGGCTCCTTCTGAAGGCACTTGGGGAGATTCTGTTCCATGCCCTTCTCTTAGCTTTGGGTGTTGCCAACAATCCTGGGCCTTCCTTGGCTTGCAAACTCATCACCTCAATCTCTGCCTTCATCATCAACTGAGGCTCTCCCTGTGTGCCTGTCTCTGCATTTCTTCTCTTCTTATAAGGACAGCTGTCATCATGGATTAGGGCCCACCCTAATGAAGTATGACATCATCTTAAGTTGATTACATCTGCAGACACCCTACGTCCAAATGAAGGCACATTCACAGGTACCGGAGGTGAGGACTTCAACATATTGTTTTGGGAATACAATTCAACCCACAACAGAGGGATGGCTGGTTTCAGGTGTGGCTGGTTTCAGAGAGTCAAGCAATATCATCAAGGCTCTGTCTCTTTAATGTTCAGATAGGCTCTCTGCCTTTATGGCCACTAGCAGCCCAATGATATATATGGTGTATATGGTGATGATACACGTGGGCTTCGACAGGAGTGGCAGTAAACAGCTCTTGTATTTCATGGTTGTGGAGGCCAAGAGGGATAATGAATCAGGAAAGATGAGAACAAGGCATGCTTGGTGATCAAGACCAAATCAGAGACATATTAAAAACAGTCTAGATAAGACAGACAGAGAGGGGATGGGGTGGTGCCAGTGGAATAGAGCTATTATGTCCAGGTGCCCTGGACAACTTGTTACCTGGTTGGGCGGGACAATTCACAATAAAGGGTTCAATAAAGAATAGGTGCCCAATACCAGGCTTGAGAAAAGCACTGTTTTTTTGTACAGCTTGGTATCTCCTGCCAGGATTGGTGGGCTGGGATCTGTTGTTTTCCCTATGCGACTTCCATTCCCCATTTCTTTGGTGATAGCACCATCCTTTTCCTTTAGGGTAATCCCCACCACCACCACTGCCTCCACCTCCAGCTCCAGCTCCTGGGGTCTCCAGATAGCACAGGCTGGGCCATCAGGAGACCCCATCCCCTTGACCACAGTGATTGGCTCAGGGAAAGAGCTCCTGTCTGTCTAGCGAGTCCTAATCCCTAGACTTTTTCTGGAACTACTGGGGAAGAGAAGTGCTCTTTTCGGCGAGGAGGTTGTTAAACTGGTAGGATGTAAGTGTGAGGCTGCTCAGAACCATCTGTGCCACCACATGGGAGAGACTGCCTGTAAAGGAAATCAAGACAGAAAAGAGCAGAGCCGAGAAATGCAGAGAGAGAACCTGAGGCTCGGGGACATGGTTTGAGCAAATGCATGTGGCCAGGCCTGAAACAATGTCTTCCCAGGCACTTTGCAGGGTTCACATGGGCCACTGGATTCCCTTCTCTGCTTTAGCTACAGCAAGAGTCCACATTCCACAGGCCTGCTTCTCAAAGGCACCTCAGCCTTTGGTTGGGATGGACCCCAGAGGGTTAAACGTAGCCCTGGTGCCTGGCACATCCAAGGAGTTGGGGCAGGCGGTTGTAAGGAGTTCCACTTTCTCCCCTTGCCCTCAAGTGTTTTGTTACAAAGAAAGCAGAGGCTGAGTCAGTGGTTCCTTGAGTTGCTCTGGTCTTCCCCCAGGTTGTGCCAGTGGGGACCACGCTTTCTCTGAATTTCTTGGCCTGCTGTGGCTAATACGGAGTCATAAGCAGTCACGTCGGCCGCCTTTGCTAAAAATAGTCTTTATTTAATTCCAGGTGGATACCTTGCATTTAGCACTTCTTGCTTTCACATCTCATTTGATCTTTACAACAACCATGTAACAGAAGCAAGACTGATATTATCATTATTGTTATTTCCACCAACATACAGATGAGGAAACTGAACTGATAGTTTAACGGTGCATGACTACAGTGTGATTGCTGCTGAGCTATAACCACAAAATGAGACTGGGCCCCATTTGTTCATCTATCCACCTATTCATCCAAAAAATATTTATTAAGGGTCTACAAGAGCCAAACTCTTTGCTACTTTCCTTTTTTTTTCTTTTTGAGATGGAGTCTGGCTCTGTCGCCCAGGCTAGAGTGCAGTGGCGCAATCTCAGCTCACTGCAAGCTCTGCCTCCCGGGTTCACCCCATTCTCCTGCCTCAGCCTCCTGAGTAGCTGGGACTACAGGCGCCCACCACCACGCCTGGCTGGTTTTTTTTTGTATTTTTAGTAGAGACGGAGTTTCACCATGTTGGCCAGGATGGTCTCAATCTCCTGAACTCGCGGTCCACCTACCTTGGCCTCCCAAAGTGCTGGGATTACAGGTGTGAGCCACCACGCCTGGCTGCTAGTTTCAATAATGAGTTTAAAATAAGTAAATAAGATGTGAATCTTACCTTCAAGGATTTCATGGTCTCTGCGGAATGATAAAGATATGTTTCCAAATTATAATGTTAAAAAGGAAGGAAAGGGTATGTTTTATGAAAGGCCTTGGTAAAATGCTGTGGAAATTCAGGAGAAAGAGATTATTTCTACCCGTGGGGATTGACATTTGTGGACATCTTTGGAAAGCAAGTAGAATTTGGATGTACATGAATGAATGAAGTGGATTCCAGGAGGAGGGAAAGCATGAACAAAAATAAAACCATGGGGGGTCAAATGGATAAGCCAAAATCTGGACTTGGCTCAAGCACAAGTCATGTGAGAGAAAGATAGGAGAGCTTGCAGAGTTGGGTTCAGAGATCCATAAGGCCAAGCTAAAGAGATTGGGCTGTATTCTGTTGATAATAACTTTTTTTTTTTTTTTAAGCAGTAACTCCTTCATAGAAACTAATCTATGCCATGCAGAGGGTAGTTAAAAGGATAGGTAGGAGACTGAATGTAGGGATCAGTTTTCCAGGCAAGAAGTTATAAGGTCCAGAGTAGGCTAATGTTCTGGTTATTTATAGCTGTATTAACATATCACCCCCAAAACTTAAGGGCTCAAAATGGAAACTTTTTTTTTTATTTTAGAGACGGGATCTTGCTCTATCATGCAGGCTGGAGTGCATGGCATGATCATAGCTCACTGTAACCTTGAACTCCTGGACTCAAGCAATCTCCCACCTCAGCCTCTCAAGTAGCTAGATTACAGGTGTGCACCACCACAGCCAGCTAATTTTTTACTTCTTGTAGAGATGGGGTCTCTCTATGTTGTACAGGCTGGTCTCAAACTCCTGGCCTCAAGCAATCATCCTGCCTCAGCCTGCCTAAGTGCTGGGGGTTAGAGGCTTGAGCCACTGTGCCCCGCCAACAACAGTTTTATTATATCTCACAACTGTGTGGATCAGGAATTTGGGTAGGGCTCAGCTGGGTGATTCTTCTGTTCCGTATAGCATTATCTGGAGTCACTCAGTGGCATTCAGCTGGTAGGCTGGAAGGCCCAAGATAGCTTCCCTCACATGCCTGGCTTCTTGAAAGAAATGGCTGGAAGGCTGACCTCAGTTGATCTCTTCTCCTTTTCCATATAGTTCCAGGGTCTTTCTAGCTGTCCAGGGCTCTAAGAGTGAGGGTTTGAGAGAGGAAGTGGAAATTGCAGATCTCTTAAGTCCTGGGCCTGTAGAGTGACACAGCATCATTTGTATCATAGGTATTGGTTCAACTAGTTACAGAGCCCACCCAGATTCAAGGGGGTTGGGACACACAGTCACTTTTCAATGGGAGCATTGTCAAAAATTTGTGACCATCTTTCTTTCACCACAGGTAATAATGGGAATGGACAGGTAGAAGGTGAATTATAAGGGAAAAGTCACAGGACTTGGCAACTGCTTGGAGTCATTCAGTCATGAAAGACTTATTGAGCATTTACGATGTCAGGCAATGTTATAGACACTGAAGACACAGCAGTGAACAAAACAGATAAAAACCCCTGGCCCCATGGAGCTTGTATGCTAGTGGATTGGAGAGTGAAAGGAGGCACTGATATTTCCAGTGTCTGTTCCTGGCAGCACAGTGTGGCCATTGTCAAATATAGGGACCTAGGGAGGCCAATCCGAATTTAGGTTTGATAACATAACCAGGAAACTAAGTGCTCAATTCTACTAGCACTTGGGTTGAAATCACAACCACAGGAACAGCCCTCCAACTCCAAGCCATTGAGGAAATCCAGGATTTTGCCTCCAACCACAGGCAGCGCCTATGAGATTACAAAGAGAAAGACAGACACTTTAAAAACCTCATAGATTTCCAGCCTTCCTTGGGCTGGAAAAGCATGTGGAATCATGTAAATCCACAGTTTCACCAATTTTTAATTCATGAACAATCTTGTTTCAACAATAATTCTACCTCTTCCCCCTTCCAGATAATTTTGAATAAATCCCAGACATCATATTATCTTAAATATTTCTGTTAAGTATCTCTAGATAAGGACTTAAAAAAATAACCACAAGGTCAGGCGTGGATCACTTGAGCCCAGGAGTTCAAGATTAACCTAGGCAATGTGGCAAAACCCCATTTCTACAAAAAATACAAAAATTGGCCAGGCATGGTGGCACGGGACTGTAGTCCCCACTACTTGGGAGGCTGAGGTGGGAGGATCACTTGAGCCTAGGAGGCATAGGTCACAGCGAGCCAAGGTCATGCCACTGCACTCCAGCCTGGGTAACAGAGTGAGACCTTGTCTTAAAAAATAATAATAAATAACTAACCACCATATCATTATCACACCTGAAAAATTAACAATAATCAATTTCTCAATATATATTAAACCAATATTCAAATATTCCCAATGTATGGTTTTTTTGAATCGAGTGCCAAAAAAGGTTCATACATTATGTTTGCTGGTAAGTATTTCATCCCTTGTGCTTGATCTTGATCTATAGGTCTCTCTTCCATTTCTCTTTCTCCTTTCCTTTTATAGTAGCCCCCCTCTTATCTGCTGGGGATAAGTTTCAAGACCTCCAGTGGATGCCTGATAACACAGATAATATTAACCCCTATATCTGCCATGTTTTTTTCCTATTCATACATACCTCTAAAATAGTTTAACTTATAAATTAGGCACGGTAAGAGATTAACAACAATAACAAATGATAAAATAAAATAATTAGAACAATAGACTGTAATGAGAGTTATGTGAATATGGTCTCTCTGTCTCTCTCTTTACAAATATCTTATTGTACTATACATACCTATTTTGGGACCATGGTTGACCACGGGTAACTGAAACCTCAGAAACCAAAACTAAGGATAAGAAGGTACTATTGTAATTTCCTTTTAGTTTTTTTGAGACAGTCTCTCACTCTGTTGCCCAGCCTGGAGTGCAGTGGCGCGATCTTGGTGCACTGCAACCTCCTTCTCCCAGGTTCAAGCGATTCTCCTGCCTGAGCCTCCCTAGTAGCCGGGATTATAGAAATGCACCACCATGCCCAGCTAATTTTTTTTGTATTTTTAGTAGAGACAGGGTTTCACTGTGTTGACCAGGCTGGTCTTGAACTACTGACCTCAAATGATCCGCCTGCCTCGGCCTCCCAAAGGGCTGGGATTACAGGCGTGAGCCACCGCACCCAGCCCCCTTGTAGTTTATTGTTGAAGAAATCAGATTGTCCTATAAAATTTTCCACAGCCTGAATTTTTCAAGATTGCTGTCCTATGGTGATGTTTAACTTGTTTCTCTGTCCTCTGTGTTGCTGGTAAATTGGTAGTGAGATCCAGAGGCTGAATCACACTTAGGTTTCTTGACAAGAATAGCTCAGAGGTGGGATTGTGTATTTCCGCCAGGAGTCACATGTCAGGTTGATTTCCTTCTTGTGATGTTAACATCCATTGACAATTTTTGTTAAAATGCAGTATTTTCAGGGGTTGTAGAACAATGATGTTCCAATTCTATAATTCCTTTGTCATTTTTCAGCTGCAATACTTATATAAAGAGAAACTTCTCTCTCCTCAACTATTTGGCCATCTGAGATAACAGTCATACAAGAAAGGCAAGATAAATGCTGGATTTTTTTTTTTTGCCTCTATTTACCTGTTTTCAAAATGATAACATCGTTCCCTTGCCCTTTTCAAAGTTAACCAATGAGTTAGATTGTTTCTTTTTGTCATTAAAAACCCATGTATTTAAACATATTTAATACGTTTCAGCTCATTGTCCTTATTATCATTGATACTCACATTGTGCCTCCCACCTTTCGTGGCCGGTGGGAGCCTCTTCAAGTTAGCGCCTGAGTTCTTTTGTCACAACATAATAGTTTTTGATATTTTATTTCCTTGCTTTCTGTTATGACAAGATGTTCCAAGCTCATTTTGTATATTTCCCACCTCAGACTGGACCTAGGCATTTCTCAAGGAGTCTTGGTTTCATTGGTGGGAATTAATACGTCTAGACCACAATTAGTAGCCACGAGGTTGCTCATTGTTTCTAGGCCTTTTCAGTGGGCAGGGCTAGGAAATACTTTTTCTTTTTTTTTTTTTTTTTTTGAGACAGAGTCTCGCTCTGTCACCCAGGCTGGAGTGCAGTGGTGCGATCTCGGCTCACTGCAACCTCCACCTTCCGGGTTCAAGCGATTCTCCTGCCTCAGCCTCCTGAGTAGCTGGGATTACAGGCACACACTACCACACCCAGCTAATTTTTGTATTTTTAGTAGAGACGGGGTTTCACCATGTTGGTCAGGCTGGTCTCGAACTCCTGCCCTTGCGATCTGCCCGCCTTGGCCTCCCAAAGTGCTGGGATTACAGACATGAGCCACCGCGTCCAGCCAGAAATACTTTCTTTTTAATGACAAAATATTATCACCAATTCATACTGAAACTTCCAGTTCAATTCAGTACCATCAAGTTTTGACTTAACTTCATCTATCTTGCATATATGCCTGCTTTCTCTGACACTGAAAAATCCTGGTTCTTGACAATATAACAGAATTACTTATTTCTTTTATCTCACCGTATGCACACAATGGTCTCAGAATAACATTACCACCAACAATATGATTACTGAAAATAAGTCACCATTTTTTTCTTTCTTTCTTTTTTTGGACAGTTCTTTTTGTCCTTAGGATATAGCCCACTAGGAATGTACACTCAAGTTTCTATGCTTTCAGGTCACTTGCAATCATTTTTCTCTGTATGGTTATGCTTCACATTAGATAAAGAGTTATATTCATTTTTTTCATTTGCTTTAGATTTTTTAATTACTCTCTTTTAAAACTTTACATTTCTTATATAAAATATTTACATGGTTCTAAAGTCCTATCTACAAAACAAGGTATATTGAGAGAAGTTCAGCTTTTATCCTTGTCTCTCTATCCTATTCCCTCTCTTTCCCTATAGATAACTTTTTTAAAATTATGATTTATCTTTTGTAAAATATACATATATAAATATATATAGTCATATGTCACTTAATCACAGGACATGTTCTAAGCAATTTCATCATTGTGTGAACACCACGAAGTGTACTGATACAAACCTAGATGGTAGAGCCTACTATACACCTAAGCTAGGTGGTATAGCCTACTGCTCCTAGGATACAAACCCCTACAGCATGTTACAGTACTGAATACTGGAGGCCACGGTAACACAGTGGTTAGTATTTGTGTATCTAAACACAGAAAAGCTACAGTAAAAATACAGTATACAATCTTATGGGACCACCGTTGTATATGTGTTCCATTGTTGACTGAGTCATCGTTACACGGTACATGACTGTATATACACACATCTCCTTTCTTAAATTCTACACACACTTTTCCCCATCTTGCTCTTTTCGTTGGAGATGACTCCAGAACAGAACTTCCCTTGGAACCTGACAAACGGGGCTTCTACCCTAAGTCCCTGCTTAGAGGGCCCCACATATCACAAACACAAACGAGACTCTTATTAGAAAGCTCACAGGTGCCTTGGACCCTAGGTTACCGGCACTCAGCGCTGGCTAAGTGAGATGCAGGCCCCAAACATCCTCTTTCATAACGAACACCATTCAGGCCCCAGGGAAACCCTGTCTCTACTAAAAACACAAAAATTAGCTGGCTGTGGTGGTGCACACCTGTAGTCTCAGCTACTTGGGAGGCTGAGGCAGGAGAATTACTTGAACTTGGGAGGCGGAGGTTGAAATGAGCTGAGATCACGCCACTTCACTCCAGCCTGGGCGACAGAGCGAGACTATGTCTCAAAAAAAAAAAAAAAAAAAAAAAAGATAAACCACATTATCTAATCCTTTCCCCTAATGCAATTGCAGTTGATTATTACATAACAACATATAGCTCCCCAGGAATGTCGAATGTGTCTGCTGTTCTCTCACCTTGCCAAGAATATGTTGTAAAACTTGTGAGGTTTCACCAATCTGATAGGTTGGAAATAGTATCTGTGTCATTTTAATGTTTTATTATTCTAATTCTGAGTGAGGTTGAGCTTGTGTGTGTGTGTGATTAGGACCATTTGCATTTCTTTTTCTGCGAATTATCTTTTCATACCTCTAGCCCATTCTCCTGGGGTATTACTGGGTTGTTTTCCTCTCCTCTATTTTTAGGAGCTTCTCATAAACAAGGATATGAACTCTTTGTCTGTGAACACCTGGTTCTTTCTCTGTGCTAGACTCCAGATTAGATTTAGGAAATTCAACAAAATATAAGGCATCACCCATGCTCTCAAACAAACTATAAATATTACACAACAACAAGAGATACATGTAACTTCATGAAACAATAAGAAAGGAGAGATCTCAGATGAGGACATAATTTGTGAACAAAATTAGTTGCTATGATCCAGAAGTTCAGAAAAAGGGAGTGTTCAGGCTACGGTGCCCGGAAGATCTTATGAAGGTGGAAGTGGATCTAAGCTGGATTTTGAGAACAAATTGGAAACATAGGAGAGAAGGTTGGAAGGTGAGGATGCCACACCTGGCAGGAAGAGTCGTGAAGCTGGGTGGAGGAGTATGGTCTTATTGGGTAGGTATAGGAGGAGGAGAATGACGTGTGCCAAGATATCAAATGAGGGGATGCAGGACACAGCCCTGGGGGCCAGAGGACATTACACCAACGACTCCAAAGCTTCCCACTGCCAGCAGGTGGAGTGAGCCCCACACCTTCCCCACACACCCCAACACTATCTGAGGGTGGGAAACAGCAGGGATGCAAAAAGAGGGGCTATCTGAGAGACTCTCCTGAGTATTTATCTTAAAGAGAATGAGTGCTACCTAAACGGGCTACTTAAATGATCAGATCAGACAGATTCTTTTTTTTTTTTTTTTTTTTTTTTTGAGATGGAGTGTTTTTGTTTTGTTTTGTTTTTTACGGAGTTTCACTCTTGTTGCCCAGGCTCTGGAGTGCAATGGCGTGACCTCAGCTCACTGCAACCTCTGCCTTCTGGGTTCAAGTCATTCTCCTGCCTCTGCCTCCTGAGTAGCTGGGATTGCAGGTGTGTGCCACCACACCCAGCTAATTTTTTATATTTTTGGTAGAGACATGTTTTCACCATGTTGGCCAGGCTGGTCTCGAACTCCTGACCTCAAGTGATCTGCCCGCCTCAGCCTCTCAAAGTGCTGCGATTACAGGCGTGAGCCACCGCACCTGGCCTGGACAGAGATTCTAATTATATTAGCCACTTAGCTCATTCCACCCCGATCACATGTGAATGAAGGGGATGGGGGCTGAGGAAGAAGCCAGATGAGTTATAGACAAAGTAAAACATTCACATTGGTCTACCCATCTCAGTTATAGTTTGAGCTAACATTTTTGACCCTGCCGTATAAGACTGTAAGGGGCAGAATGTGTCCCCCCACCCCAAGTTCACATGTTGAAACCCTGATCCTCCAATGTGACGGTAAATGATTGGTCCCTTTATAAAAGGGACCCCAGAGAGCTCTCCTGCCCTCTTTCTGCCATGTGAGGATCCACAGAGAAGTTGCCAGTCTGCAACCTGGAAGAGGGCCCTCACCAGAACCTGACCAAGCTGGCACCCTCATCCTGGACTTCCAGACTTACAAACTGTAAGAAATAAATATCTGGAATTCTACTGTAGTAGCCCTAACTAAGACAAACACCTATCTCATAGGGCTGTTGGAAGGATGACATGGGCTACCACATAATAAGGTGCTTAGCACCTGCCTGGCACATAATAATGCTAAGCAAGTGTAAGCTATTATTATTAGGTGATCAAAAAATAGTTGCTGAGGGAGTGAGCAAATAACTAAGTCAAAGCATGAAAGACTGACCAGTTGGCGACAGTCCTTGGTAGAAAAAGCCTGCGGGTCAGACAAACCTAGTGTCCCTCACGCCCCTGCTGAGAGCCACAACCATCCCCTGCCTGCACCCTCACTTGCCCTAGCACGAGCCAGTGCTGGTCTGGCATACAGATTCTTTGGCTGTATCTCTTGGACAATTATAACTGAGGAATTCAGCTTATTTTGGGTGAAATCCCTGGAAGTCCAGCTTGCGATCTCAATCTGGGCAATGCAGCCACATTTTCCAATGAGTAACTCCCTCCAGTATAACTCCTGGCAGACGATGCTATCGGTCGCTGAGAGAATGTGCCGTCATACGTGGGAAATAGTAAGACCACTGCGTGGGGCTTGACTCATCTGTCAGAGACGGGGTATTTTGAAATCTTGACCTCATTTGCAAACATGTGTTTGCACATACCTTTTGTCAGATGCAACTTTTCCATTCCCAATTTAGCTCCTCCAAATTTTCCCTGAAATGAAAGATGTGACAATGAAGAGAGATAAAGAAACTTTTAATAGGTCTTGATCCAGGTATGTTCTGGGAGAACTCATCTGTCTCTAACTTCCTGTTGACCCCAGAGCCAGGTCTAGGGAGACAGATGAGGCAAGTACCAAAACTGTTAACAACTACCACTTACTGTAAGCATTACCTGTTAACCACTGTACGTACAGAGATTCCTTCACGTACATCGTGACGCTAGAGACCCAGAGAGTTTAAGTGGCTTGCTCAATGTCACGAGCTGGAATGTGAATTCAGGCTGCCTATCTCCAAAGCATCTTTGTTTAACCACTTCGGTAGACACTATCTGGATACTACCTTGCTTTATAACATCAGCCAAGAGCCTCTGGCCTTCTGGTTGGAAACATGGAAAAAGTTTTCAGCTTTTTTTTTTTTTTTTTTTTTTTGAGACGGAGTTTTGCTCTTGTTGCCCAGGCTGCAGTGCAATGGCACAATCTTGGCTCACCATAACCTCCGCCTCCTGGGTTCAAGGGATTTTTCTGCCTCAGCCTCCCGAGTAGCTGGGATTACAGCCACACCACCAGGCCCGGCTAATTTTGTATTTTTAGTAGAGACAGGGTTTCTCCGTATTGGTCAGGCCGGTCTCGAACTCCAGACCTTAGGTGATCTGCCTGCCTCAGCCTCCCAAAGTGCTGGGATTACAGGCGTGAGCCACCATGCCCAGCCGAGTTTTTGTCATTTTTATAGGCTGTCAGGCGTTGTGGGGAAGAGAAGCTAACAGTAGGTCTCTGTGATTTGTAAATAGACACTTTGGGGGAAGAGTGGGCAGCCTTCTGTTTAATCTCCCAAAAGTTTCTAGGTCTGGCTCCCCCATCATCCTGACACTCAATGTCCTCCTCTCCACACTCTGTCTGAACTGAACATAAGTCCCATGCCCCCGGGTTCTTTCCCATCACTCCCCAAGCCCCCACTGAAACACACCAGCATCTTCTGAATTCTAGCGATCTTTACTGAAATGCGCTGTATTATTTTTCCAGCATGTGAAACAGTGCTTCCCGCATGGTAGGTGCACCATAAAATTGCCACGACTGGCAATGAGGACACAGAGAAAGCTGTGGATGGGGAGCGGGCATGTGGCTTAGGGCTGAGTCCCAGCTCTGCCTTGACTTGCTGTGTCATCTGGTGCAAGTCTCCAGCTTGGTACCTCATCCGTGAAATGATGTCTAGGTGGCATCTTTGGCCTCTTCCATCTGTAGAGGTCTGGATTCTGTGATTCCACAGGCTCATCTGAAGGGCACACTCTAGCTCTGCTGCCCTTTTGAGAAGGCTGGGTTCCTAGGCAGGGCCTCTGTGTCTCCAGCCTGCAGCCAACTTTCATATACCAGGGATGGAAAATAGTGCTATTATTAGTGGGCTCGCAACCGTCAATGTGTTAAATGGAAGGAAATTGGAAAATCTCATTTCATGAGCACATTTAAGGGCAGAGCAGGAATCACTGTGTCCTGATGTGCCAAAAACTCTGCACAACTAACTGTAAAATTTGGGGCAGCCGGGCACGGTGGCTCACGTAATCCCAGCACTTTGGAAGGCTGAGGTGGGTGGATCACGAGGTCAGGAGATAGAGACCATCCTGGCTAACACAGTGGAACCCCGTCTCCACTAAAAATACAAAAAAAAAAAAAAATAGCAGTGCATGGTGGCAGATGCCTCTAGTCCCAGCTACTTGGGAGGCTGAGGCAGGAGAATGGCGTGAACCTGGAAAGCGGAGCTTGCAGTGAGCTGAGATCATGCCACTGCACTCCAGCCTGGGTGACAGAGCGAGACTCCATCTCAAAAAAAAAAAAAATTGGGGGCATAAAATGTGGGGAAATGAGGGCCTTTTCTTGAGCTCCCCAGTGGTGTTTCTCAAACCCAAAAGGTGAGGCTGGGCCAGAACCAAAGGGAAGGCTTCCCAGCACAGTGCACCCAACAGCCCCTTAGGATGGCTTCCCAAACACCTGTGGCCAGGCTCCTTCCAACAAGGAAATTAGCTAACCTGACTAGCAAATCCATCCCCTCACTCTGTATTAGTCAGGGTTCTCTTAGGGGGACAGAACTCACAGTTCTAGAGGGACAGAACTGTCAGAACAGAACAGGGCTCTCTTAGAGGGACAGAACTAACATACATCCTGTTAGTTTATTAAACATTAACTTACACGATCACAAGGTCCCACAATAGGCCGTCTGCAAGCTAAGGAGCAAGGAGAGTCAGCCTGAGTCCCAGAACTGAAGAACTTGTAGTCCCAAGTTCGAGGGCAGGAAGCATCCAGCACTGGAGAAAGATGTAGGCTGGGAAGCTAGGCCTGTCTCACTGTCTCACGTTTTTCTCCCTGCTTTATATTTACTGGTGACTGATTAGATGGTGCCCACCCGAGTAAGGGTGGGTTTGCCTTCCCCAGCCCACTGACTCAAATGTTAATCTCCCTTGGCAACACCCTCACAGACACACCCAGGATCAATATTGCATCCTTCAATCCAATCAAGTTGACACCCAGTATTAACCATCACACACTCCCAAGTGACAGATACCATCTTATGGTGACTCTCCATTGTTATGGTTCAAGCCAAAAGAGTCACTTGGATGACGGGAGGTTTGCGGCAGATAGATGGGCAGTGCCACAGTAAAACCATGGGGAAGGGTTTCTGGGCTGATGGGGCCTTGTAACACCCCCGAGACCAGTGATGGAAGCGGCCACATGCTCTGCCAAGACACCAGATCTGCCCTCATGTAGAAAATTGTCGAGAGAGCCCGCAATTATCCCAAGGTGCCTATAAGATGCCATTTGCCCTGGCAGGTCTAATGTTTGCTGCCCGATTGGGTCAAGAAACTTGGGGTGCTGAGGATATCAAGGACTTAGACGAGCCTAATGCAAAGTCCAGTGCGGCGTTCCAGCCTCTGCCACCGATGCCTCACAATTACCCTAAGATTTTCAGCAGCTGCACAAATCTGAAAACGGCCCCTTGATTCTGTTCCCTAGTAGAAAAGATGTATGGCTGGGCACAGTGGATGACATCTGTAATCCCAGCACTTCGGGGGCAGAGGCGAGTGGGTCACCTGAGGTCAGGAGTTTGAGACCAGTCTGGCCAACATGGTGAAACCCCATCTCCACTAAAAATACCAAAAAATTAGCCAGGTGCCATGGCGCACTCCTGTAGTCTCAGCTACCTAGGAGCCTGAGGCAGGAGAATCGCTTGAACCCAGGAGGTGGAGGTTGCAGTGAGCTGAGAACGTGCCACTGCACTGCAGCCTGGGTGACAGAGACCCATCATCAAAACAACAACAACAACAACAAAACTGAGCTCAAACTTCACCTCCTCCCTGAAGCTTCTCTGAACACATTAGCCAAAATCTTTTTGAATTCAATAGTAAATATCGGCTCAATTTGTGATCCCAAATCTGCCTCTAGTACATTTGCAGCCTTATCTCATCCGTCTCATGGATAATCTTGAAAACTGGATCAAGCCCAATTCCTTGAACATACCCCATGCTTACCCATTACTTAGATTTTGATCACGATACTTTCTCTGCCAGGGCCTCTCTGATGCCTCCACCTATGGAAATTCTGTCCATTCTTGGATGTTTATCCACCAAAAAGTCCTCCTCCACCAGGAAGTCTTTCTTTACCTCGACTCCCATCGCACCTGCAGCCCATCCAAATGTGATCCTGTTCTTTTAATCTAGAAAACAGTATGTTTTAGTGTTGGTGGAAAAAAATCACCGAGCACTTTTGTTTTGTTATTAATTGAGACTCCGTCTCAAAAAAAAAGAAAAGAAAAGATATAAAGAAACAAACTGGAAAAGCTAATATGAGCCAGGAGCAGGTTTTAAAAAGCAAGTGGTTGATTACACAATTATTAACATGAATCAATCACCCAATCAGTCGAATTTGACTGTGCAACAAACATTTTTTGAGAACTTCAAATGGATGCAACATTATGTGAGGTGCTATGGGGGATGCAAACGTTAGGAAAGTATGCTTTTCACTTTAAGATAATCCAGAAGAAGGATGGGTGCGGTGGCTCCCACCTGTAATCCCAGCACTTTGGGAGGCCGAGGTGGGCGGATCACCTGAGGTCAGGAGTTCGAGATCAGCCTGACCAACATGGTGAAACCCCGTCTCTACTGAAAATGCAAAAATTAGCTGGGCATGGTGGCGCATGCCTGTAATCCCAGCTACTCGGGAGGCTGAGGCAGGAGGATCGCTTGAACCTGGGAGGTAGGGGTTACGGTGAGCCGAGATCGCACCACTGCACTCCAGCCTGGGCGACAGAGTAGGACTCTGTCTCAAAAAATAATAATAATCATCATCATCATCTAGGAGAAAACATCTTATTTACAAATAATGTGAACACCAGAAAGATTGTAAGTGTTATATGAAAGGGAACAAGACAGGAATTTAACCTGGGTTCGTGAGCCTTCCCCCCAAAATCAACTATAACATTGCACATGCAAACACATGTGCAAATGGAAAGGAGAGTGAAGGTCCATAGTTCCCATGAGATTCTCAAAGTGGTCACTGGGTATTAAATGAAATAAGGCAAGCACAGTAAGACAATACTGTAAATCTCATTTATTTGTGGAATCTGAAAAAAGCTGATCTTATAGAAGTACAGAGTGGAATAGTGGTTACCAGAGGCTAGGCAAGTTAGCGGAGACGGGATGATGGAGAAAGATTGGTCAACAAGTACAAAATTGCAGTTAGATAGGAGGAATAAGTTCTGTAGCACAGCAGGATGACTACGGTAAATAATATCATATTAAATAGTATATATTTCAAAATAAGTAGAGAGGATTCTGAATGTTCTCATCACAGAGAAATGATACATGTTTGGGATGATGAATATGCTAAATACCATGATTTGATCATGACGCAATGTATACATGCATGGAATCATCACACTGTATCCCATAAATATATACAATTATTATGGGTCAGTTCAAAACAAAAGGGCTCAGTGACTGTTTTTCACCAACACTTTAATACTGTTTTAGAAATTAAAAGAACAGGATCACATTTAGTCGGGCTGCAGGTGTGTTGGGAGTAGAGGTGGAGAAAGACTTCCTGGTGGAGGAGGACTTTTTGGTAGATAAGCCTCCAAGAGTGGATAGAATTTCAATAGATGGAGACATCAGAGAGGCCCTGGCAGAGAAGGTATTGTGATCAAAATCCAAGTAACGAGAAAGCGTGGGTTATGTTCATGGAACTGGGTTTAATCCAGTTTTCAGGATTATCTATGAGAGGGGAGAGATGAGACTGCACATGTACTTGAGGCAGATTCGGGATCACGAATTGAGCTGACATTTACTATTGAATTCAAAAAAATTTTGGCTAAAGTATTCAGAGAAGCTTCAGGGCGAAGGTGAACTTTGAGCTCAGTTTTGTTGTTGCCGTTGTTGTTATGGTGATGAATCTCCCCCTGTCACCCAGGCTGGAATGCAGCAGCGTGATCTTGGCTCACTGCATCCTCTGCCTCCTGGGTTCAAATTATCCTCCCACCTCAGCCTCCTGAGTAGCTGAGACTGCAGGCACCTGCCACCACGTGCAATCAATTTTTGCTTTTTGTTTTTCTGTAGAGACAGGGTTTCACCATGTTGCCCAGGCTGGTCCAGAACCCCTGGGCTCAAGTGCTGGGATTACAGACGTGAGTCACCATGCCCAGCTGGGGTTCAGTCTTGATGGGTGGGGAGGACCAGGCCTGGTGAATTTGCGGAGAAAGGGCCTTCCAGGAGGAAATAGTACAAACAAAGCGGGGAAGATGGCCAGAAAGAAGCAAAGAAGATGACAAGACCAACTGGAGGTGATAACTGGGAGAAACATCTGTGTTGAAGGACGAGGCATGAATTGAGAAGGTGGGTTGACACTAGATTATGGAGGATTGTAACATTCAAGCTGAACAATTTCTTATTTTCTCCAGGATCTCATTTTTCCCCACTAGGATTTGGCACTCCCAGTAAAAATCATATCAACCAAAGTAATTTTTAAGGTTTCTTTCATAGAGAATTTCCAATATATCCAAAAATAAAGAGAGAGCAGTATACTCATTAGTCAACTTCAACAATTCATGAACAAACTTCTTTCTATACCCTCTCCCATACTATTTCAAAGCAAATCCCAGACACCATATTATTTCATCTGTAATTTTATAGTGCCCATCTCTAAAAGAAAAGGATTCTTTATTTTTACATAACGACGATAGCATTACCATACATTTAAAAATTAACAGTACTTTATTAATATCATCTAATATCCAGTCTGCATTCAAATTTCCAATTGTTTCATAAATTACTTGTTTTCCATTGTTTCATAAACTGTTTGTTTGAATCAGGCTCCCAAAAAAGCTTCACACGTTGCAATTGGTTGATGTATCTTTTAAGTATCTTTTAATCTATAGCATTGGCCCATCTCTTTGTTGTTTCCTTTACTTGCAATTTATTGGTTGAAGAAGCCAGGCTGTTTGTTCTGTGATGCTTTCTACATCCTGGATTTCGTCGATTGCATTACTCTGGTATGGTTTAACATGGTCTTCTGTCCTCTGTATTTTCTGTAAATTAGTAGATTCAGACGCTTAATAAGATTCAAGTTTGAGCACTTAAGAATAGCTAGATATGGCCAGGTGTGATAGCTCATGTCTGTAATCCCAGCACTTTGGGAGGGTGAGGTGAGTGGATGGTTTGAGCCCAGGAACTCGAGACCAGCCTGGGCAACATGACACAACCTCATTTCTACAAAAAAATACAAAAAATTAGCCAGGTGTGGTGGTGTATGCCTTTAGTCCCAGCTACCCAAGAGGCTGAGGTGGGAAGATCACCTGAGCCCAGGAGATCGAGGCTGCAGTGAGCTGAGATTGCATCATTATACTCCAGCCTGGGTGACAGAGTGAGACTGTTTTTAAAAAAAAAAAAAGAAAGAAAGAAAGAAAAGAAAAGAATAGCCTCCTAAGAGCCCAATGGTAGGCCAAGTCTTTGCATGCATTGTCTTATTTAATCCTTAAAACAATCTCATTCAGTCTGTGCTATCATCATTGCCATTTTACAGATGAGGAAACTAAGGTCTTGAGATGTCATGTGGCTTGTCTAAGGACACAGTTGTAAGTGGTGGAGCCAATTTAATTGATTGCTGAGTCCAGATGTTTACCCCCTGTATTAGTCTGTTCTCATGTGCTAATAAAGACATACCCAAGACTGGGTACTTTATAATGGAAAGAGGTTTAATGGACTCAGTTCCACATGGCTGGGGAGGCCTCACAATCATGGCAGAAGGCAAAGGAGGAGCAAAGGCACGTCTTATATGGTAGCAGGCAAGAGAGGTTATGCAGGGAAACTCCCATTTATAAAACCATCAGATCTCGTGAGACTTATTCACTACCACAAGAACAGTATGGGGGAAACTGCCTCCATGATTCAATTATCTCCACCTGGTCCCGCCCTTTTTGCATGGGGATTACTACAATTCAAGGTGAGATTTTAGTGGGGACACAGCCAGATCATATCACCCCCCCATGCCATCCATCCTACCTGCACCAGCAGATTACCACCTGCCTGCAGTCAAGGCACATCATGAATATCATGATTATCCCTTATCCCTTCCAATTTATCTTGCTTAGATATGCAGAGTAAATGCTGCTAAGCGTGTACAGGTATCTGCATGTCTATCAGAGTGGATCTTTCTGTGTAAGGGCTGTTGGTATGGTCTATTTGGGTGTACAACTTCTAATTAGCAGTCTTTCTATATTACATTCTTTCTTTACTTTTTATAAGAACTTTGATAGGCTTAGATTATTTCCTTTGCAGTTATGTATTGTTTCTGTATCATTTAAAACTCCAAGCAAGGAACAACACTCATTAATATACACCTATAGAAAATAACAAAAGAGCACTACACACTTCCTTTGAAAGGCAAAGGCTATGTACAAGTCCTTTCCAAATGGTAATGATAACGATGATAAATATAATAGCAATAATAAAGAGTGACACTATTGACTGCTAGTTTGTGATAAGATATTTACAAATGCCACTGTGCTAAAACCTTTACAAGTGTTAGTTTATTGTATTTAACCTTACAGCAACCTTATAAAGTAGGTCTTTCTCTCTTTCTTTCTTCTTTCTTTCTTTCTTTTGACACAGGGTTTTGCTTTGTTGCCCAGGTTAGAGCACAGTGGCTGCATCATAGCTCACTGCAGCCTCAACCTCCTGGGCTCCAGCGATCCTCCCACCTCAGCCCCCTAAATAGCTGGGGCTATAGGCACCCAACACCAAACCTGGCTAATTTCTAAATTTTTTGTAGAGATAGGGTGTCCCTATTTTGCTCAGGCTGGGCTCAAGTGATCCTCCCACTTTGGCTTCTGGGCTCAAGTGATCCTCCCACTTTGGCCTCCCAAAGTCCTGGGATAACAGGTGTGAGACACCGTGCCCAGCCTGAAGTAAGTATTGTTATCCCTGTTTTTCAGACAAGTAAATGGAAGCTCAGAGAGGTTAAGGAACTTTCCCAGTATCACAAAGGATGTTTTAAAGCTTTTGATAAAAATATCTTTCAAGAAAACAACTGATTTGGATTTTGCAAACAACTTCCAATGAGATGCCCACATACTTTTTTGCCTGAAGAATAATATCTATTTTCAACAAACCCAGGGCAATATCTTGATTTCCTCTAATGCTCGATGTGTAGGACTGACCAGAAAGGAAGCAAACCAGCCCTGGCTCCTTAAAAAGGAGGTGGCAGCAATGTTGTGTCATGTGACAACAATCAGGCTTGATGTCAAGCTTGGGCCCTCTGTACCAACAAATGCACCACATTCCCTACAGGTCTGATCCATCAGGGAACAGCAGAAACTCTGAGACCAACAACACTATATTATTTTCTAACCGCTGATCTACTGACCAGACTTCAGGCTTCTCAAGCTATTCGCCTCCTGTGACCTGTTCCTCTTTCCATCAGGATGGAAAGGATAATGGCAAGGGTCCTCTGGTAAGCTTTCCTATTACTTGTTATTTGCTAACACTAAAACCAGTAATTCTTACCACTTTGTCAACATTTTTCTTTCTTTTTGTTAGTATTTCCTCCTTTACGTTACTTCTTCCTCTCATTTCTCTTTTCATCTGTCCCTCAAATATTGACTGAAGCAAACAATGCTAGAAGCTTGGGAGTTCCCTGGTGTAGATAGGGTTTGGTGTCAGATTTAGGAATCTCCAGGATCACTTCCCACTTTCTTTTGTGCAGCAGGCATTACCTACTTTAACCAAACTCTATTACTTCCCACCATTTCCTGATATCACTTTTCCTTGCCTTTGCCATGCTTTGGTTCCTTCCATGCTTGCCTTTTGCAGCCCATCATCCTTAACTGTTGTCATCCTGCTTATCTTTCAGACTCAGCTACAACACTATCTCTTCCCCAAAGCTGAAAGGGATCTCCTCATCCATCCATCCACCCATCCACCCATCCACCCATCCTGTCAACCTACCATCCAGCTCTTCTTCTTTCCATCCATCCATCCATCATCCATCTATTCTTCTTTCCTTTCATCCATTCATACTGCCATCAATCCTGCTGTCCATCCATCCTTCTTTCTATCCATCCATCCATCCATCCATTTATTCTTCTTTCCTTCATCCATTCATCCTGCCATTCATCCTGCCATCCATCCATTCATCCATCCTTCCTTCCATCCATCCATCCATCCTTTCTCCCATCCACCTATCCATACATTAATCCATCCATCCTGTCATCTTTTTATCCAATAAACATTTATTGAGCATCTACTGTGCGTCGAGCACTAAGTTGTTCCTGGGGATACAAGCTGGCCCTTCCTGCCAGGAGTTTACAGTCTAGCACTGTATTGTCCTATATGGTAGCCACCAGCCACATGTAGCTGTTGAGCACTTACAATGTGGTTAGTATGAATTGACATGTGCTGTAAACCTAAAACATACATCAGATTTTGAATACTTAGCATGAAAAAAAGAAAGTGAACTATCCTAATAATCATTGTTTTCATTGATTACATGTTGAAATGTAACATTCTATATGTATTTGGTTATATATGATTAAAATTAATGTGAATGGTGTCTTTTTACTTTTTAAATGTCTCTAATGGAAAATTTTAAATTATATATGTAGCGTGATTGGTGGCTCACATTCTATCTCTATTGGACAGTGCTGGTTTTTAATGAGGATACAGGGATGGAGGGTAAAAAGAGTAAGGATTCTTAATAGCTGTTTCAATGAAAGTGTGTACAGGATATGGGGAGGGACTGTTTTTAGTCCAGGAGGCCATGAGAAGAAAGAGGAAGGGAATCAACTTACGATGTGTCAAGCATTGTGCCAGGCACTATAAATATCCTTATGCACTATGGTAGGCACTTCAATATCTTCACACATTGGCTTGGCACTTTAAATATCTCACTTAATCCTGACAATGGCAATCACCGCAATCTGACCATGTCTTTCCACCCGTTGGCCCCTCCTTAGTCCAAGTCACCATCCACTCTGAGCTGGGCTATCTGCTGCTGCAACCTGTTAACTGGCCTCCTCCGACTCACTTCAATCCATTCATCCACCTTAGGACCAGAATGAGCCTTCTAAAACACAAACCTGGTCATGTTACTTCCCCAGTTGAAACTCTCCCACAGATCCCCCATTGAGCTCTGGATAAAATCTCCCACTAAGCTCTGGATAAAATCTAAGTTCCACATCATGGTTTACATATACAGCCGGCCCGCCTACCCTCTCTGTTCCATATCTCCCTCTACCTCCATGCTTCTTCCCTTTGTTCTAGCTACTCTCAACTTCTTCCTGGGCTTGGAAAGCCCTGCATTCTTTTCTCTCTGTGTTGGTCTGTCTGACAGAATTTTCCTCTTCTCTTTGTCTGGTTAACATTTTATTCTTCAGAATATATATATATATATATATATATATATATATATATATATATATTTTTTTTTTTTTTGAGACAGAGTCTTGCTTTGTCGCCAGGCTGGAGTGTAGTGGCGTGATCTCGGCTCACTGCAAACTCCACCTCCCAGGTTCAAGTGATTCTCCTGCCTCAGCCTCCTGAGTAGCTGGGACTAGAGGCACACGCCACCACTCCCAGCTAATTTTTGTATTTTTAGTAGAGATGGGTTTCACCATGTTGGCCAGGATGGTCTCGATCTCTTGACCTCGTGATCTGCCCACCTCTGCCTCCCAAAGTGCCGGGGTTACAGGCGTGAGCCACTGCGTCCAGCCCAGATAATATTTTTAATATTACTTTTTCTAAGAAGAATTTCTGGAACCCCCACCATTCTGAGTTAAGTGGCCCTCTTAACTCGACCTTGGATCTTGCAGTGTTTTCCATAATGTAGCACTGGCGATACTATATTGTATTCTCCCAACCTTTTTGGATGAGAGGCATCTATGAGAACCTGCTAAAAGCTAGATCTTCTCTCCAGAAAAAAGAGCACATGATAAATTTTGCACACAATTTCAGAGGTTTTATAGAACTCCGAAAACCCTCTGGGTTTCTGGGCACTCTGGATTTAGAACTTTTGCTCAATTGCAACTATCTGCCTATTTGTTTACTTTTCCTGCTAGACTTTATGCTCTTCGAGGGAAGGACCATGTCTACGTTATTACAGGTATTTCCTCAGTACCCTGGCCCAGCCCATAGACACAAAAGATACTCAATAACTATTTGTCACAGGTATGGCTTGACTAAGATGCTAGGGGGATAGGATTATCATGCCTTCATTTTCCTTTTCCTTATTATTATTATTATTAATTATTTATTTTTGAGACGGAGTCTCGCTCTGTCGCCCAGGCTGGAGTGCAGTGGCATGATCGTGGCTCACTGCAACCTCCCTGTCTGGGTTCAAGCGATTCTTCTGTCTCAGCCCCGCGAGTATTTGGGATTACAGGCACGCGCCACCACACTCGGCTAATTTTTTTGTATTTTTAGTAGAGATAGGCTTTCGCCATGTTGGCCAGGCTGGTCTAGAAATCCTCACCTCAGGTGAGCCACCTGCCTCAGCCTCCTAAAGTGCTGGGATTACAGGTGTGACCCACTGCGCCTGGCTTATTTTTTTTTTTCAGTGGGTTTTGAGGTACAGGTGGTTTTTGTTTACATAACGAGTTCTTTAGTGGTAAATTCTGAGATTTTAGTGCACTCGTCACCTGAGCAGTGTACACTATACTCAATATGTAGTCTTTTCTCCGTCACCCTCCTCCCACCCTGCTCCCACCATCCCAGAAGTCCACTATATCACTCTATATGTCTATGCATCCTCGTAGCTTAGCTCCCACTTATAAGTGAGAACATGCAGTATTTGGTTTTCCATTCCTGAGTTACTTCATTTAGCATAATGCATGCCTTCATTTTTCTAAACCAAATTAAATCTGACTTAGCCAAATCCTACATGGTTGACGAGAAATGTTAAATTAGCAATTTTCAGGAACCTCTTCTCCTGGGTTTTTTCAGACCTCCAGAGCTTAAGTGCCTCAAGAAAATTCTGGAAGTTTCTTTTTTTTCTCAACTCATTGAAGCCTCTGTTTTTACCATCACTCCTTCTGCTCAAGATATCACAGTTGAGCACTGATCTTTCTCACTGGTCTGGTGTTACTGCCCTGGATGGGCTGTGAGATGACCATCACGGTAGTCCACGCCCTGAGGTTCTACTGCTTCCAGGAATCATGTTCAAAGGGTATCCCTGTCTACACTTCTAGACATCCCAAACCTCCCACGGCCTTACCACCGTCAAAGGAACAATTCTTCAACTCAAAAACACTACCCTTTTTATCTCTCTGGGATGATCTCACATGAAGCCCCCCAACACGTATGGCAGAGACTGAAAACTCAAATAAATACCTAAAAAGATGGGGCAAATAATGTTAATGAGCATAGTGGGTCAGCTTTAAGAGATAACAGGGGCTGGACACGGTGGCTCGCGCCTATAATCCTAGAACTTTGGGAGGCTGAGGCAGGTGGATCATCTG
The DNA here is from genome assembly GCF_028858775.2 of Pan troglodytes. Classification (NCBI taxonomy): domain Eukaryota; kingdom Metazoa; phylum Chordata; class Mammalia; order Primates; family Hominidae; genus Pan; species Pan troglodytes. The sequence continues at coordinate 62,068,794 of NC_072417.2, forward strand.
AGGTCAGGAGTTCAAGACCAGCCTGGCCAACATGGTGAAACCCTGTCTCCACTAAAAATATAAAACTTAGCCAGGTGTGGTGGCACACGCCTGTAATCCCAGCTACTTGGGAGGCTGAGGCATGAGAATCGCTTAAACCCGGGAGGTGGAGGTTGCAGTGAGCCAAGATAGCGTCACTGCACTCCAGCCTAGGCAACAGAGCGAGACTCCATCTCAAAAACAAACAAACAAGCAACAACAACAAAAAAAACAGACAGCAAGGAGCGGCAGTGACCAAAGCACCCTGGGAAGCACATACTTTGTCTAAAAATGAGCAGCAGCCAAGGCATCGACAAATTGTTGCTTGAATTTCCATACCTTCCAATTTTTCAAGGGAAGCTAGAAATCTGGATGTTCATGTGACAGCTCTTTTCTTCTTTATTTTTCAAATATTACCTTATTAAGGTATATTTTGCATATTCATATAATTTGCAGTGTATAATAATTTTTTAAATAAATTTACCAAGTTCTGCAACCATCACCATAAATCGGTTCATCAACTCAATCAGATCTCTCATGTACGTTCACTGTGCTGACCCTCCTCCCCAGCCCCAGTCCTCACCACAGGCAAATATTCTATTTTCTCTACAGCTTTTTTTTTTTTTTTCTTCTTCGTTTTTTTTGAGACGGAGGTTTGCTCTGTCGCCCAGGCTGGAGTGCAATGGCACAATCTCAGCTCACTGCAACCTTCACCTCCCAGGTTCAAGCGATTCTCCTGTCTCAGCCTCCTGAGTAGCTGGGATTACAGGCATGCACCAGCACGCCTGGCTAATTTTTGTATTTTTAGTAGAGACGGGGTTTCACCATGTTGTCCAGGCTGGTCTCGAACTCCTGACCTCATGATCCACCCGCCTCAGCCTCCCAAAGTCTTGGGATTACAAGCATGAGCCACCGCGCCTGGTCTACAGCTTTGCTTTTTATGGGCATTTCATATAAATTGGATGATACAATATGTGGTCTCTTGTGTCTGGCTTCCTTCACTGCGCATGATATTTTCAAGGTTTACCTATGTTCTTGCATGTACTCAAAGTTTCTTCCTTTTTATTGTTGAATGATATTCCATTGTATGGATAGACCACTTTTGACTATTCACTATGCTAATGGACCATTCGGTTGTTTTCATCTTTTGGTTATTATGAATAATGCTGCTATAAACATTTGTGTGCAAGTCTTTGTGTCCACACGTCTTCCTTCTTTTTTGGTAGACACCTAAGGGTAGAAATGTGGGATTATATGGTGAATTTATGTTTAAATTTTTTTTTTTTTTTGAGCCAGAATCTTGCTCTGTTACCCAGGCTGGAGTGCGGTGGCACGAGCTTGGCCCACTGCAACCTCCGCCTCCCAGGTTCAAGCAATTCTCCTGCCTCAGCCTCCCGAGTAGCTGGAATTACAGGCGCCCACCACCACGCCCAGCTAATTTTTGTATTTTTAGTAGAGACGGGGTTTCACCATGTTGTCCAGGCTGGTCTCAAACTCCTGACTTCAGGTGATCCACTCGCCTTGATAGCTCTTTTTTTCTTTATGTTTCAAATATTACCTTATTAAGGTATATTTTGCATATTCATATAATTCGCAGTGTATAATAATTTTTTAAATAAATTTACCAAGTTCTGCAACCATCACCATAAATCAGTTCATCAACTCAATCAGATCTCTTATTTACATTCACCATGCTGACTCTCCTCCCCAGCCCCAGTTCTCACCACAGGCAAATATTCTATTTTCTGTCTCTACAGTTTTTTTTTTTTTTTGAGACGGGGTTTCACCATGTTGTCTAGGCTGGTCTCAAACTCCTGACCTCAGGTGATCTACCCGCCTCGACCTCCCAAAGTGCTTGGATTACAGGCGTAATCCACTGCCCCCAGCCTTATGTTTAACTTTTTAAAAAAACTGTGGTCAAAAACACAGAATACATTTAACTTTTTAAGAAACCACCAAACTATTTTACAAAGTGGCTGAACCATTTTCCATTCCTGCCAGCAGTGGCCTAAGGTTGCTGTTTCTCTACATCCTCACCAACATTTATTATTGTCCATCTTTTTTATTATAGTTATTCCAGTATATGTGAAGTGGGATCTCACGGTGTTTTGTTGTTGTTGTTTTGTTGTTGTTTGTTTGTTTTCGAGAAAGAAAATAAAAACATTTTTTTTTTCTTTTTGAGACGGAGTCTCGCTCTGTCGCCCAGGCTGGAGTGCAGTGGCACAATCTTGGCTCACTGCAACCTCCATCTCCTGGGTTCAAATGATTCTCCTGCCGCAGCCTCCTGAGTAGCTGGACTTGCAGGTGCCCACCACGACACCCGGCTATTTTTTGTATTTTCAGTAGAGATGGGGTTTCACCATGTTGGTCAGGCTGGTCTCAAACTCCTGACCTCAAGTGATCCACCCACCTCAGCCTCCCAAAGTGCTGGGATTACAGGCGTGAGCCACCGTGCCTGGGCCTTCATTGTAGTTTTGATTTGCATTTCCCTAATGGCTAACGATGTGGGATAGTGCTTGGTTTTTAAATGTTGGAATTCATTCAATTTTTTTTAAAAAATGCTGTATATCAGTCCTGTACAGATGGAACAAAACAAGTTCAGGGGCTGGAACTGCCCTGAGGGAACAAATGTGGACTTCTGACCTAGACCCTGCAAAACAATAGTCTGTGAACTTTTTCTTTTGGAGATAAAAGCAGCCTAGACCGACAGCAAAAATTACTAGAGAGAGAGAGAGGAGAAAGATTCCTCAGTCTTCTGTAATAAACATGTACACTAGAAAAAGGGACAATTTTCAATCTATTTATAATGCCACATTTTGTTTACAGGAAATCATTATGCTCCATCTTCATGAACGAGTCTTTTAGGTATACATTTGTATCCCCTTTTTAGAGATGAGGTTAAGTAATTTGTGAAAGGCAAAGTTGGATTCAAAGCCAGGTCTATCTGCTTCTAAATCCTGTGCTTTCTTCATCAAGATGGCAGCAAATTCTGGGATGAAGCTACATGGTTGGAACTGGAGTCAGAGGAGGCTGCCTGGGATGGATGATAGATATATAGTGGGGCTAGGTGTTGGGAGAAAAAGAAAGGAAAGAAAGAGATTGCAAGAGCGGTTCCATTCACAAAGAAGTTGGGAAGAGAGAGTTTGAGTAGTGGGAAAGGGTGATAGAAGAAAATAGGTTTGGTACCTTCTGCTTTTGCAGTCCCCCTCTCATCCAGGCAGTTGGACATGTAGGGCCCAAGTGCCAAAGAGCCACCAGGGGGAGAGATACATTTGGGGATATTCTCTTTATTATTAATTTCTCATCAAGACTAATGTCTTTATGGTGTTTCCTTCTGGTGAACTTCCTGCCCTCCTCTTCTGATGGTCCATTGAGTTTGTGTTAAAATTATGCGAAAGTTGGCCGGGCACAGTGGCTCATGCCTGTAATCCCAGCATTTTCAGGGGCCGAGTCGGGCGGATCACGAGGTCAAGAGATCGAGGCCAACATCCTGGCCAACATGGTGAAACCCTCTCTCTACTAAAAATACAAAAATTAGCTGGCCGTGGTAGCGCGCGCCTGTAGTCCCAGTTACTAGGGAGGCTGAGGCAGGAGAATCACTTGAACCCGGGAGGCGAAGATTGCAGTGAGCTGAGAACATGCCAGTTCACTCCAGCCTGGTAACAGAGCGAGACTCCATCTCAAAGAAACAAACAAAACAAAACAAAAAAATATATATACACACACATATATATACATATATACATATATATACACATATATATGCAAAAGTTTTTGAATTATGAGAAACTACTGACTCTGTGGCTTACAGTGTTATTCGCGAGTGGATGCACTAAGCATAGAACATTGCACTGAGAAATGACTTCCGTGGCTGACAAAGTGGAGACTCAGGCCTCAGAGAGGGAGTCTTTGGTCTTCTCTAAACACATTTTAAAATTCATTAGAGGAATATCATTCATATATTTTGGAAAGTTAATTTGTACTCCATGTGCAGACTGCATTAGAAGGACAGACCTCTTCACAGAGCCAAGTCACAAGACACCTGGACACGGGGTAGTACCCCAGCAGGCAGGTGGGGGTGGGGGACCAGATGCAGCAGGACAAAGGACAAAACAGAGCCTGGTTCGGACTTCCCCAGGAAGGACTCTGCACTCAGCTGCCTTCCAGCCTCTTCTGAGTTCCACCAACCCTTCCTTAGGACTTCCTGCCTTGTTTTTTGCTTAATTCACTTTTTGCCAGACTAGACGTTTCCTAGGCTTAGGCAAACACATCATTATCACATGTATTAAAATGCTCCCATAGCCTACATTAATAACTGATTAATAACTGCATCTTGCTGTAAATTTTTATGATCTTGACTTTCAGGTTTTGTATGAATAATTCATTTTGTTCATGTGATTTAGACTTTATTATATTTATATATAATTATGCAAGAGTTTTGTTGCAGTTGCCTAGATTCTGCAGACATTTCATTAAATTTTATTTACTTTGATTTTTCCAGTTTCCTTTCCTTATTTTGGGGCCACTGTTTTTCAGTCTCCAACGTTTTCATAAGCCCTAGGGGATATGACAGCGCTACAGGAATCCAGCCTTATATTCTTAAGAACCTCTCATAGCCCTTCACGTAGGGAGCTCTGATGAATGAATGAAGGAGCGACTGAACGAGTGAATGAATGAGGTGAATAAAGTTTCTTCCAAGTTTTCTCTCCAAGGTCGGTTCTCTTCTCATTCTTCTGGAATCTCAGCCTTGCCTGGAGGCTGGGCAGGAGAGCCTCTCACCCCGCTAACACCAAAACTGCGACCTTGGAAGACCGTGTCCTGCGCCTGGCGCTCGGCCGATCCCGGCAGAGTCCGCCTGGGGCCGGGGTCGGGACAGTGGCCGCAGCGTGGAGCGCAGCCGGGTCCCGGGCAAACCCTGTGCGCATGGGCGGAGCAGCGCCCTCCCCCGCGTTCCTTCCCCCACTGCAGGTGAGTCGCAGGGCCGCGGCCCCAACCCCGCGCAGCCCCGGGGGTGACGTCAGGACTCTGGACCGCGCTCCGCCCCGCCCCTGCAGGCAACGCTGAGGGCCCGCGACTCCGCGGTGGAACCCCGTCCCGCTGCGGTAGATGCCGGCTGCCGCAAGCAGAGGGGGCGACCGGGCGCTCGAATGTGCTGCGGCTGCGGCGGCTGCCTGACGCTAGGACGAGGAGTCTGCAGTCAGAGCGCCAAACTCTTGCCGCGGCCCACCTGCCCCGCTGCCAGCACAGCCAGTGTCAGCGCAGTGCGCCGGCCGCCGCGGGGTCCGCACCCGCCGCCTCGCGGGATCGCCGGGCGTTCAGCCAGCCTCAGCTGTCCATCTACGCACGAGCCAGCCAATCCCGCGCCACTGCCCCGGCCGCACCTCCCGGAGCCTATGACGGGCGTAAGAGCCAGCCCATGAGATTGGGGCCTCGGTGGCCTGGGCTGGGAGCGGGAGCCAATGAGCGTCATTCCAGGTGGGTGGAGGGAGCCGGACTCGGGAAGGTAGCTTCGTTCGGGTTGCTAACGTCTTCCCTTGGAGATGGGCGCGCAAACCAACCAGTGGGTCTGGGGGCGGCCGTGATGGGCGTGGAGCTGGCCCAATGAGGGTAGGAGTGGGTGGGGCAGCCCGGAGCAGCAGTGCTAAAGGAGCCCGGCGGAGGCAGCGGTGGGTTTGGGACTGAGGCGCTGGATCCGTGGTCGCGGCTGGGGACGTGCGCCCGCGCCACCATCTTCGGCTGAAGGTGAGAGGTGCGGCTACCCGGGTCCGAGTGCACGGCCCAGGGCTGGGGGACAGTTTGTGGAGGGAGGAATGGCTCCTGGGCTGAGGGGTCCCGGGCGGCTCTGGAGGACAGGAACGGGGGACCGAAGCGGGAGCTGGGGAAGACAGAGGGGCTTCTGAGCTGTAGGGTTTGTGCTGCGGGGACCTTAGGTTAGTTTGAGCAGGGTCCTGGGCTGGGGGCACTGGGACCTCAGTGGGTGGAGATGGAGAGACTCCCGGAGGAGCGGGGAATGAAGTCCTTGTGAAACCCGCGGGGGTCAGGGCCTGGGTGTGCAGGAGGGCGACCCCTGGGGGGCTGGGGGATGGAGATCTGGGGGTGGGGACGTGAGGACCAGGTTCTCGGTGGGTGGGATCCCTGGGGGCGCGAGGTCGAGGGGCTAGTGCCCCGGCGGAGGTCTCGGCGTGCCCCGCGAGCCAGTGTCTGCCTCCCAGGAAGAGAGAGGATTCTAGCGGGGCTGGAAAGCGCAGTCCCGGCGGTAGGGTGGGGGGGCGCTGGGCAGGAAGGGCCCCTGCGTGGGTTGCTGGGTGGGTTAGGCCTGGCCCGACCAGTCCCTCGCAGCGCTAGAGGGGTTTACCATGGGCTTGGAAGGCGGGCGGCGCGCGCCCGACCCGTGGGTGGAGGGACAGGAGGGCATTGGCTCTGCGCGGCCGGGGAAGCGCGCGGCGGGTGAGGGGCTCCGGAGCCGGCCGCGGGCGTGGGGAGGGTCGGACTCCGCCGGCGCCGGGGAAGGAGCGCGGGAGGAGGGCGTCCTGCCGCGCCCTCCGTGGAGCGCCTAGGCCGGGGGTGGACGCCCTGCGAGGCCCAGGCGGTTTGGGGGGGCGAGGCGGGAAATGTGGCGGGGCGCGCTGCAGCAGGACGGCCGGGGGGAGGGTCAGCACTCGCCTCGGGATCCCTTTATTGTGTAAGCGAGCTGGGAATGGCTCGCCGCAGTCTCTTCATTGCCTTCTGCAGTTGGGGGTCACACCCTGATCCCATAAAATCGGACTGGAATTGGTTCGGAGGGAAGTTGAAGCCGCGGAGTCCTGGCATTTGCGGGGGCTTTGTGGGCCTGTGGTGGGCGGATGCGGCCCTGGGAAGCGGGAGGCCCCCAGCCAGGCCTGTTTGGAACTAGGGCCTTAGGAAGGAGGTTGGCGACTCGGCGGGTCGGACCGGGCTGGTGAGGTTTGGATAACGTGGCCTCTGCCTACAGCCGTTATCTCTGTTTCTTTAGGGCCTCTGCAGCTCCCTTCAAGATCACTGCGGTGGATGGAAGGGGGTGGGGTGGGCTGGGGTGGGGTAGGGGAAAGCAGGCGGGGTAGATGCAGACTGCAGATGAAACAAAGACTGCTGTTTTCGCTGAATAATGTAATACCAAACATAATACTTTGGCTTTGCTGAGATTTTGTTTTTTAACGTTGAAACTGAGGATTCTTTGAGTCAGGTTTAATTATTCTTGATAGTATCTCACTCTGGAAAACTTTATAATCTATTTATTGTTTTATCTCCTTCATCAATCTGCTTTTATTAATTATTCTTTGAGTCCCTTGCTTTTGATGTTTAAGTATGCCCTGCCTGTCTCGGGTTCTGGAAAAGTGGCCATTTTATGCATCTCCTTACTTCTGCATCTTAAATTCAGTTCTTCCCCGTCCTTATCTGGAGAAAGCATATGGTGTAATTGTGCGATATAGCACGAGCTTTGGCAGCAGAAGGATGTGACCCCTGGGAGCCTGGCTTTTCATTTGGGCTCCATAGGGAAATCATTATAACGAAGGCAGCTGGGATGGAAGGTGAGATGGAGGAAATCTTGAAGGGCACGTTGTAGGGTGGAAGACTATATGCTTCAGCGGTTTATGCACTTTGTTATCACATGTGAGGAATTAAAGTTCCTGGTGTTGGATCCTAGTTTTGGAAATATTAAACACAGTATAGAGATATTAATTGGGAGATGGGGCAGGCCATAAGTAGCAATAGTGGCCTTTTGTGTTTGGTTTGTGTTTGTGATCATTGGGTTGAGCAGGATTTTGATAAATTAGCAGACTCGTCTAGCCCTGTCATGTAAGTGACCTCAATGGTAGCAGTACCCAAATTGGGACAGTTCTGTTTTAGCTCATCTGTTATAGATGGATGCTCTGTCATGGATAATTTATCCATCCTTCTTGTTTGCCTTTCTATGTGCAGGCCGTTCATAAAATTGAATTGTTTGCCTCTGTCCACACTCATAGTAGGTGCTGGGAGGGGTTTGAAAAGTTTGCTGGGTGACATTTCATTGGAAGTGAAAAATGACCTGGGGGTGGAGCCCCAGGGGTGTGTGTGTCAAACCACTGAAAGGGACGGCAACTTCGGCTCTGTAGGGGGCTAATTCATACACAGATAAATGATTTAATTATAATTAGGCAGCAATTTAAAATGACACTAATAACCCTCAGACCATCTTTATGTTCGCTAACAAAAAGATTCCTGTTTGTCTTTATTTCCCCTAAGTTATGGGTATCTTTTTCTATAAAATATATAAAACCTTTGCCAGATGATTCATTGGTTAAGTCTATACTTTTTAAGCCGTAATTGATTGGGTTTTTATTTAGTAGAAAGGTAGTATATAGCATTGTACACTACACACCCTTCAAAATTTCCTCCACGTCACCTTCCATCATTGTAGTGTGTACTCTGGAGCTGAACTCTGAGTTTAATCCCAGCTCTGCTGCTTGTTAGCTGTGTGCCCTTGGGCTGGTTATTGGCTTTCTCTGTACCTCAGATTCCTCATCTGTAAAATGGAGATATTAATAGTGCCTACCTCATAGGGCTGTTGTGAGGATTAAGAGTTGATGTATGTAAACTGCTTAGAATAGTGCCTGGCCGTAATTAGTGATATATGACAATGGTATCTGCTGTTTTAAAAATCATAGTGTTGTCCTTTCTGCAAAGCAAAGCACTGGTGAGTGGTACACTGTTAAACACCAGTATTATCCAGATTGGGTACCAATGTGTGATGGAGTGAAATAAATGTATTTGACAATCACAAGTGAAGAATTAAACTGAACAAAATATCTCCAATGGTCTTATGAACTCTATCAGGTAAACAATAATATGAACACTTAACAGCTGCAAAGCCCTCTGGTACAACGCAGGGTAGGGTAAGAAGAAAGTCAGGAGAACAGTACAAAATGTTAGGATAAGGAAAAGGGTTAAATTGCCACATTGACCTGAAAAGAACTTCTGAAAGGATGGCATTTGGGTCAGGAGTTGAAGGAATAATAGCTTTTTGGTTGTGGAGAAGTTGAATTTCACTATGAGGGTTGGGACCATTCACGTAAATATTGATCAATAGGTACAGATCCCCTGTTATATACCAGGGACTAGACAAAATGCTCAAGATACAGCGTGGAACAGATGACTCTCCTCATAGTGTTTAGTTGTAGAAGAGACTGAAAAGGTGAAAGTCATTGGTAATCCTACTACCCAGTAAAGACCCAATGAATATTTGTTCTATTTTAAAAAAAAATACACACGTGTATGTAGTTTTCCCCACAAAATTGTGAATGTGCTGTGTAATTACACTTTTGTGTTCTACTGGGTTTTTAAAAATACTAAATTACAAGCATTTCCCCATCTAGAAAAAGTACTGATAAATGTAAGATGTCCCAATTTGATAAAATAATTTTAAGATATATAATCTACTGCTTCTAGACCTGTTCTAGAAGTTATTTGTTAAATTATTCTAATTTATAGTCACCTGCTAAATTTAAGCATCTAATTACATGTCCCGTGTAAAATTTAAGAAGTGTGTGCGTGTCTACTGACATCAAGACAGTTTCCTAAGTGCTCTGTAGGATATGCAGTTTACACCTGATAAGAATAGTAAGAGAAACTTGTTATATTTTGTTATAGTTGAATATTTTCTTTTAATAGATTCTACCCTTCTGAAAGGTGGAGTGTGTATCCTATTATTTGTTCGCAAATTTACCTGTGGTGTTTCCCACCTTGAAGCTATGCCTCCTTTCTTCTTTTTTTTAAAATTTTTTATTTTACTTATTATTATTATTATTATTATTATTATTATTATTATTTTGAGACAGAGTCTCATTCTGTTGCCCAGGCTGGAGTGCAGTGATGTGATTTCAGCTCACTACAACCTCTGCCTCCTGGGCTCAAGTGATCTTCCTGCCTCACCCTCCTGAAGAACTGGGACTACAGGCCTGTGCCACCAAGCCCAGCTAATTTTTTGTATTTTTTGTAGAGACGGGGTTTTGCTATGTTGCCCAGGCTGGTCTTGAACACCTGGACTCGAGCAATCTACCTGCCTCGCCCTCCCAAAGCGCTGGGATTACAGGCGTGAGCCACCCCACCTGGCCTCCTTTCTTTTTACCAGTGTGCAACGTTTAAGTTGGAAAGAGACAACTTGTTAATAGTGTTATTAGACCAGTCCCTAGAGGCTTTTAAAACTATTATGCAGAATGTACATGTACCTATGAATGTTTTCTGTATTGCCCTCTCCAAAGAGGATGTCTTAGAAGACTAATGCAAGTTTAGGTATAAAATGTGTTAGCAATTTTATTTGTATAGAAGTTTTAATAACATTAATCACATGTTTTGTGATTTTTTCTTTCATCTTATTTTGCGATTTTTGTTTTATCCAAGTCTATAACCTTTAAGACATCAACATGTTATTTAAATTGTTATGAATTAGTGTAGAATTTGGTTTTCAACCGCTTTTTCTACTCTAACATACCTGCTGGTAGCAGTGGCGCACCATGGCAACCACAGAACTTTGGAGCAATGGTTGTCAAATGTGTCCCAGGACCAGCAGGGGCAGCAGCATCTGGGAACTTGTTAGAAATGCAAATTCTGAGGCTCAGGCTGGACGCGGTGGCTCACACTTGTAATCCCAGCACTTTGGGAGGCCGAGGCAGGTGGATCACCTGAGGTGAGGAGTTCAAGACCAGCCTGACCAACATGGTGAAACCCCATCTCTATTAAAAATACAAAAATTAGCCGGTCATGGTGCAGGCCTGCCTGTAATCCCAGCTACTTGGGAGGCTGAGGCAAGAGAATCACTTGAACCCTGGAGGCAGAGGTTGCAGTGAGCTGAGATTGCGTCCACTGCACTCCAGCCTGGGCAACAGGGTGAAACTCTGTCTCAAAAAAAAAAAAAAATAGTTCTCAGGCTCTACCCTATACCTACTGAATCAGGGACTCTGGGATAGAGCCCAGCAATCTGTATTTTAATAAACCCTCTAGGTGCTGCAAATGCATGCCTGAATTTGACCGCCGCTACTATAGAAGATGAGTGTTTGTAACGCATTACATTGCAACAAGTAATTTCTGAAGAATCTTAGCTATTTGGTTCTAGTAAATTATTTTTTTAAATTTATTTGTTTGTTTTTGAGACGGAGTCTTGCTCTGTCACCCAGCCTGGAGTGCAGTGGCACGATCTCAGCTCACTGCAACCTCCGCCTCCCAGGTTCAAGCAATTCTCCTGCCTCAGCCTCCTGAGTGGCTGGGATTACAGGCACCCACCACCACGCCTGGCTAATTTTTTGTTATTTTTGGTGGAGATGGGGTTTCACCATGTTGGCCAGGCTGGTCTCGAACTTCTGACCTCAGGTGATCCACCCATCTCGGCCTCCCAAAGTGCTAGGATTATAGGCATGAGCTACTGCACCCAGCTGGTTCTAGTAAATTATTAGTAGTAGTTAAAGGGCTAGATATGCACCAACACGCCTGGCTAATTTTTAAATTTTTCTGTAGAGGCGGGATCTTGCTATGTTGCCCAGGCTGGTCTCAAATATTTGGCTTCAAGCACTCCTCCCATCTTAGCCCCTCAAGTTGCTGAGATAACAGTTATGGGCCATTGTGCCCAGAAGTTGGTTGAATGTGTAACCACTATCAGTGATTAATCTTTTAGGATACAGATAGAGCCCTTTAGAATCTAGAGAACGTTATAGCACATATACACACACGCTAAGTGCATAATATTTTTATAACATTTCAGGGATTTTGTTGAAGTTGAGATTAGCTGATGGACTCAAGAACCTCTTAACAACCTTAGACTACTTTATGATTTCCTCTTGCCTACAAAGAACCCCTAGCATTTTTGGCTAGGGGAGTGGAGTGAACGGAGGGGAGAAGTGGGGATTTGATAGAGCAAGAGTAGGTACTCAGTTGGCTTCTTCTGTTGGTTTGAATGAAGTGATGGAAGCCATGCCTATGAAATTTATAATAACCTGGAATTTGGAGTAGCAGCAAAAATGTTTAAGTTGGTATCAAATCCCAAAAAGATCCTGTCAGGCAATCATGATGAGTCACATTAGAAAGATGATGGATGTAAAATCCTGCCATTTGGTCCAGAAAGCCAGTGCACAAGTAGAGGAGGGGACATAGCTTAGCCACAAAGTGATGGAGCTTCCTCTGCTAGCCCTTTGTGAGCCAATGGTAAATGGGTGCTAAATAAACCAACTAGGTCTTGAGATACATTAATTGTAAATGTCACAGAACCAGTACTTTCCTCAATGTGGCTAAGATAGTTGATGGTTCCTTTTTCTTCTGCACTGGTCAGACCGTATCTGGGCTATGATGTTTGCTTCTGGGCCACACACTTTAGAGGGAAGACAAGCAGCATGTTGGAGTCTGTTTAGGCGAGAGATCCGGCAGGGGAAGGAGTCTTGGTGAATGAGGGGTGGAGGAGCTGCAGGATGGGAATAGAGGCCTGAACTGCTACCATGACATATTCAAAAGGCTGCCGTGTGAAGCCAAGTTATGCTTGTCTTTTGTGGTCCCAGTTGATCACATTAAGACCTCATGGGGCCATAGAAAAGTCTCCCTCTAGGGAGACTGATTTGGGTTATTCATAAGAAGAACTTTAAGTCTGTTATCTGAGGGTAGAATGGGAGGCATGTTTTAGATTCTTTAGATTCTTTACTCTTCTGACAATCATGTGTTTTTGTAGCTGTTTCCTTGTGGTCATATTAATTCTGGTACCACTTCATGAACCTTTTATTACCCATCTTTGTTTTCTTTTTTTTTTTCCCTTCTTAACTCCCTGTTTAATTTGTGGTGAGGGTGAAAGAGGAGATAAAGGAAAAAAAGGGTCAACTTGTAACTTTGCCTTTTCTTTTCTTTTCTTTTTTTTGCCCTCAGTAACTGAGGGCAAACCCATCAGACAACCAGAGCCATAATTTGTGGTCACCGCTGAAATTTACCTTGGAAACTCGGTTAGTATGGCTGTGAAGAGGTATACCCCAGCTCCTTAACACAGAGTTAATGCTTAATCTAAGGTTTTAAGTTTCTTAGAAAAGAAAAACGTGTACATTCTTTTATGTTTCTTAAACATCTAATTTTGCCCTCCTCCTCTTCTCTTAGAGGCAATTGCTTTTGGATCGTTCCATTTACAATGGCGCAGAGAACTGGACTCGAGGATCCGGAGAGGTATCTCTTTGTGGACAGGGCTGTCATCTACAACCCTGCCACTCAAGCTGATTGGACAGCTAAAAAGCTAGTGTGGATTCCATCAGAACGCCATGGTTTTGAGGCAGCTAGTATCAAAGAAGAACGGGGAGATGAAGTTATGGTGGAGTTGGCAGAGAATGGAAAGAAAGCAATGGTCAACAAAGATGATATTCAGAAGATGAACCCACCTAAGTTTTCCAAGGTAGAGGATATGGCAGAATTGACATGCTTGAATGAAGCTTCCGTTTTACATAATCTGAAGGATCGCTACTATTCAGGACTAATCTATGTAAGTATTTCTTCCAAATAATCATGTGAAGTGGTAGCTAGGAATTAATGTAAATTATACATCTTGTCATAATCAAATGAGAATGTGGAATACCCAAACTCTCTGTTTAACATTTCTATTTCTCTTTAAGATAGAAAGATTTGTTGCTTGCTTACCCATGTCTTGCTTTTCTTTGAATCTTAACACATTAAGTTTAAATAATACAGGCTGCAATTACATATAATAAAATGGCATTTGAAGACTTTTGTAGTGGTCTTCTGGAGCATCATAAGGTGGGAGAGAGCATGTAACAGGAAGACCAGAAGGTTTAATAAGGTAAAGAGAGTTGCATTAATAGGACGCAGACAGCAAAACGGTCAAAAATCAAGTGCATACCCAAGAGAGTAAAGTGGAGGGGCTGTAAGCTGAGAAATTTCTGTGGACAGCATGAACAGCTTCACTGGATGTAGTAGGGAAGTAGGAAAGATGAATGCTGAGGTTTTTAAGAGGAAACAATTAGGGTAAGATTGAGGCTGGCTGGGGTCGTCCTGTGGTTAGCAGCTGACATGAATGTTGGAGTCACTGACTTTGTCACTGACCATGTAGAAGAAGTTATTGAAAATCATAAGGGATAATGTAGAGAGGAAAAATGTAAGCCAGATACTAAAAAAAAAGTCTAAAATGACAAAATAGGTTTGAGGGAATGGTAGACAGAGGTGGCAATGATTTGAAGAAGGTGGCACATATGGGACTTAAACTGACGTTGAAGGGAAGTAGGAAGAAAAGTTGATGGTCGTGGTTTGAAATCGGAAAAGGGGTGTTGAATTTTACACAAGGAGTGTGCTACTGAAGGTCATGAATAATTCAAAACTTCAGTAAATCAGAGCTAGTTTTCCTACAGAATTAGTTTAAGGAATATTTATTAAGCACCCCCTGTGCTCTAGGTGCTGGGGATAGTACAGTGAAGAAGACAGGCCAGGTCTCTCTGCCCTTCTGAAATGTCCAATGAGGAAATGAAACAAGGCTATGGAGAGAGTAAGTAGGAGAATGGCTTTCCCCAGCGGGTCAGTTAAGGGCTGTTTGTGAAGGTAGCATTTGAGCTGGAGTCTGACTGGTGGGAGGCAGCTAGCCACGAGAAAAGCTGAGAAAAGAATGATTCATTCATGACCTTTGCCAGAGTAGTTTCAACCAAGCCTGATAGATCTCCCTTATTTTCTTCTCTATGAGGTAGGAGAGTAAGAGGCCACAGGGTTGGAACGGTGGCTTGAGGAGAATGGAAAGGCTTAGGAACAACCCTTTTCCAATTTCAGACTAAGCCAGGGATAAGAAAGCGACTGGAGAGTGGCGTTGAGAGTCCAGCTGAGATTGAATAACCACGTGTAGGGTGACCGCAATTTTGCCTGGCTATGTGATTTTGCCAGACCATGGGATTGTCCCAGGTCTGTGAGTGTGGGGGGCATTGGATCTGCATGGGTTCCACAGTGAGAGGAGGATTCAGTGGCCGTCTTTGGAGTCCTCGTTCGGTAGGAGTGGGAGTCTGGGTGGGAGGGGCTGATGGATCAAGGCCTGGAAGTTTTCAGAATGTTGAGGAACAGGGATCATGGGGTGAAGGAGTGAGAAAACTGCAAAATTAAGAGGTTATGGTCAGATTGTAATGTCGACATGTAAGATTTGAGAGGTTGATCAGTTTCAGATGAAGCCCATTGCAATAAATTGTGCAGGTATGGAAATGTGATGTCACCATCAAAAGCTGTGCAGTGTGTGAAGAGGAGCCAGGCTGCCTTTCTGCCAGCCTTCACCTTAATTTCCCACACTGGCAGCTGGAGGTAGCTGCAAAGGGCGCTAAGTAGAAAAGGAATGAAAGAAAGGACAGGTTTTTTGTTTTTGTTTTTGTTTTTGTTTTGCAGCCATTCCACATAATTCAGAGATTTTACAGTTATCTCTTACTGAGTTTGTTGGATTTTTTTCCAACTTAACTCATGGACAACCTGAGTGAACTTCTGAGTTTCTTGTCAAAGCACAGCCTCCTTCTACAGGAGAATCTGAGTTTTTCTCAAAGTCTCAAGGTCACACAGAGGTCGGGGTTTGGGAGGATCATATCTTCAATTAGTTGGGTGGAGAAAGGGTTCTTACCTAAGGTTCTAGTTGGAGAACTTGACTCCAAAGAAGTCTGTGTCGTTAAGAGGATGGGGTTGGGGAGAGCCATGCTAGCATTGTGATAAATATGTATTGGGCTTTGGAATTAGCCAGTTGAGATGATCAGTTGAGGTGCAATAATATAGATACTAGAATAATTTGGGTAGGACCTTTTTTGGACATATTTCTATAGATAAGATATAACATAAATTTATTTAAACAAATTAGCTTGCTAACAGGTTTAGTTATTTTCTTTTCTTACCTTTTCTTTGGATTTATTCTCTCTGACCCCCCAATTTCTCAGGTCATTAATTTTCATCTTCTTTCCTAATAAAACAGTTTAAAAGCTGTAAATGTCTTCTCTAATACTGTTTTAGCTCACATCACAAGTTTCTATATGTAGTATTTAGTCTTCAGTTCTAAATATTTTCTAATTTCTATGATGATTCCTTTAGTGAACCATTTAAAAGTGTATTTGTAAAATTTCAAAATGTTGATTTTTAAGTTATCTTTTTATTATTGATTTTTAAAATAATTACATCTCAATCACAGAATATTGTTCATATAGGAAACTTTTTTGTGTAGTATATTGTCAGCTTTTATGAGTGGTCTGTGTTTGCAAAGAATGTGTATTCTGTTATTGTTGGATATAGGGTTCAATATATGGCTGTTAGATTAAGCTTTTTAACTGTATTGTTTATATCTTCCATAGCCTTGCTACTTTTTGTCTGCTTGATTTGTCAGTTACTGAGAAAAATGTGTGAAAAATCTCCCATTGTGGTTTATCAATGAAGTATGCATCCCTAAATGACAATTTAGTTTTGCCTGTTTTTGATTTTGGTTTTTTTGAGACAGAGTCTTCCTCTGTCGCCCAGGCTGGAGTGTAGTGGTGCGATCTCGGCTCATCGCAACCTCCGCCTCCCGGTTCCCGGTTCAAGTGATTCTCCTGCCTCAGCCTCCCTATTAGCTAGGATTACAGGCTCGAGCCACCACACCCAGATAATTTTTTTGTATTTTTAGTAGAGATGGGGTTTCACCATGTTGGCCAGGCTGGTCTTGAACTCCTGACCTCAAGTGATCCACCCGCCTTGGCCTCCCAGAGTGCTGTGATTACAGGCATGAGCCACCGTGCCCTGCCTAGTTTTGCCTGTTTTTGAATTTTTATATAAATGAATCTCATAGTGTGTAGCCTTTTGTGTTTTTTGTTGTTGTTGGCTTAGGATTACATTTTTAAGATTTATTCTTATTGTTTTACGTTGATGTAACTCAGTAGTTCCCAAAGTGTGGTCTGGACCCCCTAGGATTTCCCTGAGACCCTCTCAGGGGAGCACACAAGGTCAAAACTATTTTTATAACAATACGAATATGTCATCGGCCCTTTTTACTGTTGATATTTGTAGTGATGGTTCAAAAGCAATGATGAATAAAACTCCTGACACCTTATCATGAATAAAGGCAGTGTACTAGTACCAAACTGTACTAGCACCATTTTATTCTTCACTGCCACTTATTGGCAGTTTAAAAAAAATGCAGTTTCACTCAAGAATGTCCTTGGTAAAGCAGGAAAAATAATTGATTTTATTAAATCTCAACCTTTGGGAACACATCTTTTTAATATTCAGTGTGACAAAATGGTAAGTATGCCTAAAGGACTTTTGATGCATATCAATGTATGATGGTTGCCTTGAGGACGAGCATGTGGGTAGTTATTTGAGTTGCAAGCTAAACTTGCTACTTTTTAAGTAGAATACTATTTTCATTTGATAGAGTGGCTGATAAACTATGGTTACTCACACAGAGGTATTTGGCAGACATTTTCTTGAAAATGAACAAAACGAGCCTGTCACTTCAAAGAAAACAACCGACTGTATTTGTTGCCAATGGTAAAATTTGAGTTTTTATGTGAAAATTAGAATTTTAGGAAACTTGTATCTACCACCATGAACTTGACAGCATGTCAATACTGAAAAACCTTTCTGATATGATAGATGGTGATAATAATGAAAGTGGGTTTTTTTGACGTCATACAGTAAAATGTCATCATTTGAAAGACTTGCATATTTAGTGAGCCAGTATTCTCCAGATGATGTGTGTATGGTGTTATGAAATCATGCATGGGTAAAAAGACTTGTTCAATATGCAAGGTAAACCGTAGATTTTGATGCAGTGGAATATGAGAAGTTCACTGATAGGGTTTCAGATGCTACACTACATCTAATTTTTAAGAAATTATCACTTGTTGGCCAGTCGCAGTGACTAACGCCTGTAATCCCAGCACTTTGGGAGGCCAAGGCAGGCGGATCACCAGAGGTCGGGAGTTTGAGACCAGCCTGACCAACATGGAGAAACCCTGTCGCTACTAAAAATACAGAATTAGTCAGGCATGGTGGCACATGCCTGTAGTCCCAGCTACTTGGGAGGCTGAGGCAGGACAACCCAGGAGACAGAGGTTGCAGTGAGCTGAGATCGTGCCATTGCCCTCCAGCCTGGGCAACAAGAGCGAAACTCCATCTCAAAAAAAAAAAAAAAGAAAAAGAAAAAAGGAAATTATTAAGTTTTAGTAGTATCAAAGATAAATATCCATGGTTATCTGAAAAGACTGTTAAACCATTCCTCTCTCTTCCAACTAAATATCTGTAAGTCTGCTTTGCTTTTCTTCATATGCTTCATCCAAAACAACGTATTACAATAGACTGAATACAGAAACAGACATGAAAATTGAGTTGTTTTCGATTAAGCCAGACAATAAAAGTTTTGCAAGAATATAAAACAGTGCCATTCTTCTCACTTTTGTTTTGGAAAATGAAAAGTTATTTTTCGTAAGAAATGTTATTTATGTTAACATGTAATGTATTTATTGTTTTAGAATAAATAGATATTTATAAAACTTTATATTTTATATGAAACAAAAGGTCTTTGGGGTCCTTAATAATTTCTAAGAGTGCAAAAAGGCCCTGAAATTTTAAAAGTTTGAGTAGTTTATTCATTTTTATTGGAATATAGTATTCCACCATAATATTTTTGACCCAATGAATTTATCTGCCTACTACACTGTTTTGTACATTGTTTTTTTCTCTGTTGGTAATATTATGATCACTGCTTCAATGAACAGCCATATACATGTACTTGGTGCACAGTAAGCATGCCTTTCTGTAAGGTGTGTAACTAGGAGTGGAATTTCTGGATGATAGGATATGCATATCTGTAACTCATATCTTCAGCTTTTCTAGATAATGTCTGATTTAGTTGGAGTCCCAGAAGGAAACAGAAGGCTCTCAAACGAGGTATTTGAGAGTTTAATAAAGGGTAGATTTACAAATAATGTGGGTAGGGTTTAAAAAATAAATGAGGACTAGTGCAGTATCTCAGCACTAGTGATGACTGAGAGCCCTTGAAACATCTTGCTCTTTAAAGAAGCCTTAGGAAAGAGCTCTTGCCTCAACTCAGAGAGGTACCTGTATGGAGAGGGCTACCTGATAGGAATTGCCTTCCTTAGAGGCATGAAAGGCAGCTCATGGTTGGGAGAGAACCTAGGGCATAAATATCCTGACCTTCTCTTCTCACCCTTAGTCTCCTGCTGATGTCTCCCATTGGTTGAACTCAGTTTGAAGCCAGAGGGGAAGGGAATTTGATGATTCTTTTCTTAGGGTCAGCCTCAATTCCATCTAGAATTGAATATTGTGTATGGTGTGAGGTTGGGACAAGATTCTTTTTTTTTTTTTCCATATGGCTAGCCAGTTAACCCAGTGCCATTTACTAAAACATAATCCTTTCTCCACTGCTCTGAAGGGGCATCTTAGTCATAAATCAGGGTTCATAAGTATGTTTTTGACTCTATTGTATTTCCTGGGTCTGTGTGCCTATCTTTCAGCTAATATCACATTTTCTTACTTATTACAGCTTTATAATGTGTCTTGGTATTTAGTGTGGTAAATCCTCTCTTTTTTGTTCTTTAGGATTGTTTTGGCTGTTAAGTTCTTAGCATTTCAATATAATTTTAGAATCTACTTGTCAGTTTTTCATTTACACACACAACCTTGTTGAAATTTTGATTGGGATCTTACTGATTCTGTAGATCAGTTTGGGAGAGAAATTAGATCTTTATAATATTTTATCTTTAATTCCTGGGTAAACTCATTTATTTTGTTCTTAATTTTTATTAATATTGTTTTATAGTTTTCTTTGTAGAGGCCAGGTACATCTTTTGTTATTTGTTTTTGGGTATTTTATTTTATTTGAATATTATTTAAATGGTGTTTAAATTTTTCCCTTATTATTCATATGGTATATAGATAATATGTACATAATTGTTACCATTATGTAGAAATACTGTATTTTTTACAATTAATTTTTGTATATTGATTTTATCTTCAGTGACCTAAGTTTACTTATTGGTTATTATAGTTTAGCCGAAAATTCTGTTGGATTTTCTATGAGCACACATGTTGTCCACAAATAATGAGTTTTATTTTTTACTAAATCTTATACTTTTTTTTTTTTGGAGACAAAGTTTTGCTCTGTCACCCAGGCTGGAGTGGAGTGGGATACTCATGGCTTACTATGGCCTCAACCTCCTGGGCTCAGGCGATCCTCCCACCTCAGCCTCCCGAGTAGCAGGGACCATAGGCATGTACCACCATGCCTGGCTGATTTTTGTATTTTTGTAGAGACAGGGTTTCGCCATGTTGCCCAGGCTGGTCTCGAACTACTGGGCAAAAGCAATCCTCCTGCCTCGGCCTCCCAAAGTGTTGGGATTATAGGCGTGAGCCACCATGCCCAGCCAGTTGACACACATTTCTTTTACTTGCTTTATTGCACTGTCTAAAATTTTCAGTACAATGTTTTTTGAACAGAAGTGATAATCAGAGGCATCCTTGTATCAGTCCTGATCTCAGAGGGGAAACTGTCAACATTTCATCATTAAGAATGATATTTGCTGTAGTTGGTGTTTTTTTAAATACCGATTCTTTATCAGATTAAGGGAGATTTTCTTGTATTCCTGAATGGGTGATTTTTTTATCCTGAATGGTTGATTTTTTAAAAATTAATGAATGTTAATTTATCAAATGTTTTTCCATTATTTAATGAGATGATAATGTGATTTTTCTTCTTATTTTGTTATTGTGGAGAATTGTGCATATTTTTGAGTGTTAAATTAACCTTGCAAGGACCAAATATTCTTTATATGTACACAAAGAGAGAGTGAGATTCCTAGATTCTGTTTGCTAGTATTTTGTTTAGGATTTTTGCATCCACATTCATCAGTGAGATTAACTTAAAATTTTCCTTTGTTATAATATCTTTGTCATATGTTGCTATCAAGATTATGCTGGTTATATCAAATGAATTGGGAAATGTTTCATCTTTGTTCTCTGGAAGAGTTTGGATAGGATTGATGTTATTTCTTTTTAAAGTAATGATAGAGTTTTCTTTGTGGGAAAGTTTTTCTATAATAGATACAGAACTTTTCAGATTTTTATTTGTATCAGTGTTTCTTTTTTTCTTTCTTTTTTTTTTTTTTTTTTTTTTTTTTTGAGACAGGGTCTCACTCTGTCACCCAGGCTGGATTGCAGTGGTGCAATCATAGCTCATGCAGCCTTGAAGTCCTGGGCTCATGTGATCTTCCTGCCTTAGCCTCCCAAGTAGCTGGGACCACACCCGGCTAATTTCTGTATTTTTTAATAGAGATGGGATTTCACCATGTTGGCCAGTCTTGTCTCAAAACCCTGAACTCAAGCAATTCACCCACTTTGACCTCCCAAAGTGTTGGGATTACAGGCATGAGCCACTGCTCCTGGCCTTGTGTCAATTTTGATAATTATGTTTGTCTAGGAATTTATCTGTTTCATCTAAATGTTCAAATTTATTGGTATAAGTTGTTCATAATATGCTTATTTTCTGTAGGATTTATAGTCATGTTTTCTTTTATTCCTGATACTGATAATTTATTTGTATTACCCTTTTTTAAAATGAGTGTCACCAGAGGCTTATCAATTTTTTTATTCTTTGCAAATAATAGACTTTTGACTTTGTTGGTCCTCTATATGTGTGCTTTAAAAGCCATAAATTTCATTCTAAGTACTGCTGTAGCTGTATTCTACAAGTTTTAATATGTTGCATTTTTATTAGCATTCAGTTGAAATTAATGAGGATGTTTTCTTTGACTCTCTGGGTAATTTAGAAGTGAATTGCTTAGGCTGGGCACAGTGGCTCATGCCTGTAATCCTAACACTTTGGGAGGCCCAAGTGGATGAATCACTTGAGGCCAGTGTCAAGACCAGCCTGGCCAAAATGGTGAAACCCCGCCTCTACTAAAAATACAAAAATTAGCCAGGTGTGGTGGCGTGTGCCTGTGGTCCCAGCTACTCGGGAGGCTGAGGACAGAGAATAGCCTGAACCGGGAAGGCAGAGGCTGCAGTGAGCCGAGATCGCGCCACTGCACCACTCCAGCTTGAACAACAGAGCGAGAATCCATCTCAAAAAAAAAAAAAAAAAAAAGAAGTGAATTGCTTACTTTCTAAATCTAGGGGATCTTCAGGTTTATTTTATTATTTCTAATAGATTCCCCCCTTGGTCAAATAACATGCCCTGAATAATTTCAATTCTTTTATATTTGTTAGACTTGCTTTATGGTTCGTTATGTGATTAATTTGGTAAAGGGTTATTATGCACTTGAGAAATACATATACTTTATTATCTGTTGTTTCAGTTACTGTGAAAATCCCTTCCTTTTTAGTTCTGTCCATTTTTGCTGTGTACATGCTGAAGCTATTATCACGTATATACAGATGTAGAAATTTGATGTCTTTCTGGCAAATCATGGAATGGTCATTTTTAGTGATGTTGTTTTCTTGCAAAGTTGACTGTTGTTTTCTTGCAAAGTCTGATATTTGCATTAGCCTTTTTTTTTTTTTTTGGATTAGTGTTTGTGTGGTTAATTGCTTTCTTAACTTACTTTCAGCTTTTCTGTGCCTGTGCCTTTAAAATATGTCTCTTATAAACTGCTTATGGTGGTTATTTTTGTCCCAAATCTGACAATATTTTTCAGCTGGAATATTTAGTTTATGTACATGTGATGTAATGACTGTTACATTTTAGCTTAAATCTGTCCTCTGATTCATTGCTTTCTTTTTATCCTACCCGCTCTATGTTTATTTTTTAATCTTTTTTTCCGTTGGTTATAATTTTTATTCTGTCTTTTCACCTCGTGTTAGCTGTCCATTTTTGCTATTTGCTTAGCTATTCTTTTAGTGGTTACATATTCCAACATGGATCCTTGACCTATTACACATGTGGAGCTCTTATTCTTTTGTAGATCATGATAGGTAGGGCCTGAGAGCACCTGAACAAATTTATTTCCTCTTCCTTCCTAATTTATGTGCTTTCGTTGTTTAATTCTCTCTATATTTTAAAACCCACAAGACACATATTACATTTTAATACTGTCGACATTCATTTAGTTTTATCCATTACTCTTTTTTTTCCACATCTTTTAGCTTCCGTTCTTTTAGAAAGGGCCCCTTTTATCTGAAGTATCTACTCGTCCTTTATTTTTGAAGTTTTTTTGGTTTTTGCTGGATTTGGAATTCAGAGCCGGCGGTTGTTTTCTTTTAACATTGTGAAAATGCCATTGCATCGGGTTCTGCCTTTCGTCTTTTTCTGTTGAGAATTCAGCTTGTAGTTTGATTGTTGTTCCCTTGAAGGTCATCGGTTTTCCTTTTCCCACCCCGGCTACTGGCTGTCTCTAAAATTTTCTGTCTTTGGATTTCAACACTTTTACTGTGATGGGCTTAGGTAAAGTTTTATTTTGTATATAGTGGGTCCTCCTTGTCTTCAAGGGATACATTCTAAGATCCCCAGTGGATGCCTGAAACCACAAATGGTACTGAACCGTATATATATGATGTTTTTTTCCTATACATACATACCTATGATAATTTTTTTTTTTTTTTTTTTTTTTTGAGACAGAACAGAGTCTCCCTCTGTAGCCCAGGCTGGAGTGCAACGGTGCAATCTCGGCTCACTGCAACCTCCACCTGCCAGTTCAAGCAATTCCACTGCCTCAGCCTCTTGAGTAGCGGGGATTACAGGCGTGCGCCACCACGCCTGGCTAATTTTGGTATTTTTAGTAGAGACGGGGTTTCACCATGTTGGTCAGGCTGGTTTTGAACTCCTGACCTCGTGATCTGCCCCCCCCCCCCCTTGGCCTCCCAAAGTGCTGGGATTACAGGTATGAGCCACCGCACCTAGCCATACCTATGATAAAATTTAATTTACAATTTAGGTGTGGTGGGAGACTAACAACAATAACTATTAATAAAATAGAGCAATTAAAACAATATACTTAATAAAAAGTTATGTAAGTGGTTTCTCTCCCTCTTTCAGAATATCTTATTGTACTCTTCTTGTGATGATTTGATGAATTTCTTTTTCCTAGTTCACAAATTCACAGATAGAAGATTGATTCTTACCATAGATCCTAGCAGCCTCAGCATATGATTTTATCCTTATTAAGTTGAAAACTTACCATATCACTTAAAGGAAGCACTTTGTGGCTTCTCTTTGGCATATCAGAATTGCCAGCATCACTACTCTTGTGCTTGCGGCTATTCTTAAGTAAAATAAAGGTGACTTGAACACAGTTGATCTGAGATCTGAGAGGGCTACCAAGTGAGTAATAGCTGTACAGCATGATGATGCTGGACGAAGGGATAATTCACGGTCTGTGCACGATGGAGCAGAATTGTGCCAGATTTCATCACACTACTCAGAATAGTGCACAATTTAAAATGTATGAACTGTTTATTTCTGGAGTTTTTCAACAAATATTTTTGGACCACAGTTGATTGTGGACAACAAACTGCAGAAAGTGAAACCACAGATAAGGGGCACTACTGCATTCAGCTTGGAGATTGTAGTGGTTTTGACTCTGTGGCTTGATGGCTTTTGTTGGTCCGGGAAAATTCTTAGCCATTATCTCTTCAGATACTGCTTCTGCCTCATTCTCTTTTTTCTCCTTCTTGGACTCACATACTTCACATGCTCCAGATCGTTTCACCTCGTCCCATCCGGCTCTCACATTCCTCTACATTTTTATCCTTGTTTTTCCCCCATGGATCACTCTGGCTGTTTGCCTCTGATTAAAATGCCGTGTAACTAATTCTTTCTTCAGCTGTATCTAGCTTGCTGTTTAACACATGAATTCTTAATTGTAGTTACTGGTTTTCTTTTTTTGTTTTGTTTTGTTTTGTTTTTCAGTTTTAGAATTTTCATTTGGGTTTTTCCTTTAATAGTTTCCAGTTCTCTGTCAGAATTCTCAGTCACGTCTTTAATTACTTGAACATATTGTAACCCAGGGCAATAATACAAGTCAATAAAAATAGACACACAGAGGTTCCAGATATTATCTTGGATTTCAGCCACAACTTGTTGCCTCATATGCCCAGTTATTACAAGGAATTGTGGAAATAGTTTGAGACTCTGGCTGGCATTAAGCTTATTCTAGAGTTTTGCTTTGGGCAGGCAGGCTTAGGGAAACTAGGACATGTAGTCCATGCAGGAGTTGACTTCTGTTCCAACTGGGCTTCACGCTGTGTGAGGGCTGGTCTGTTTCTCATATAGTCTTAACTCTTAGGGTGTAGCCATCAGGGTCCCAGCTGAAAGCTTGGGGTATTTACCACCCCCACACCAACCTCTTCCTGAGTAGACTGGAATGTTTTAATTTTTGTTCTCTTAGACTTTTGTGCTGCTGAAAGCTCTGCTTAGCATCTTCTCAGCAACAGGTTTTGGGATGCATAACTGTTTATCTAAGAAAGAAATAACAATTCTCTAATCATCAAATATTCAGTTACTTTTCTTATTTTCCTTATGTCTCATAAATAATCTCATAAATAGTTGGTCTGTACAATTCAGGATCCAAACAAGGTTGACATATTGAGATTGGTTGCTTAGTCTGTTTTGTGTTGCTATAACAAAATAACACAGATTGTATGATTTATAAACAAGAGAAGTTTATTTGGCTTATGGTTCTAGAGGCTGGGAAGTCCAAGGTCAAGGGGCTGCATCTGGTGAGGGCCTTCTTGCGGCATCATTCCATGGGAGAAGGCGGAAGGGCAAGAAGAGCATGCTCAAGAGAGAGCAAGAGATAGAATTTATAGCCACAAGCCCTTTTATAATTGGCATTAATCCATTGATGAAGGTGGAGCCCTCATTATCTAAGCACCTCTCGATAGGCCTCACCTCCCAACATTGTTGCATTGGGGATTAAATTTCCAGCACATGCTTTTGTGGGGACACAGTCAAAGCATAGCAATTGTTATATCACTTTTAATCTCTTTTCTCTCCCCTCTTTTTATTTTTTTTTATTTATTTATTTATTTATTTATTTATTTATTTATTTATTTTTTTGCTTCTGGAGATAGGGGTCTCACTATATTGCCCAGGCTAGTCTTGAACTCCTGAGCTCAAGTGATCTTCCCACCGTGGCTTCCCAAAGTGCTGGGGTTACAAGCATGAGCTACCATGCCCGGCCACTTCCCCCAACCCTTTTTTTTTTTTTTTTTTTTTTTTTTTTTTTTTTTTTGCAATCCTATGGTGCTCCCTATAAACTGGAAGGAGAAAAATCCATAAATTGGATCCAGAGGCTTAAACGGATTCAGATTCAGGAGACACTTAATGCTACATTGTCTCTCACTTTATGATGTTGAGATTGATCAGTAATGAGTCATTTTAGGTTTTGCCAGCCTGGTTTGTGCATGAGGAGTGGCCTCATCTGCCAGTCACCTAAAAATTTTAATAGTGATGGGCATTGTGCAGATCCACTGTGGCACTGGGAGCTGCAAAATGGTGAGTCCAGTGCCATTATTCCTTCTGCGTTTATTAGCTTAGCGAATTCCTTTTAATTCAATGTGTATTCCTCCACACACACAGTTTTCTCAAGTTTTTCTTTTTTACAGAGTGTTTTTGCTATTTTCTCTCAAAGAAGCAATAGCAACTAATGTTAATTACCCTTCCTCTGCCCTCTATGTATTATTATTACTGATAAGTTTTGCCTTTGTAACGTCATTTTCTTTTATTATTTTACCATTGTTCTATTTTTCTTTAAGAAGGATGCTCTCCTAGAATAAATGTCTGCTCTTATCACTTGATTTCCTGAGGTATCCATTCTGCCCTTTATTTTCTCCACTGTGGATTTTAATTTTACGTTTTCAGATGATTCCTTACAGTCTTTTCTGGCCCTGGTCACCTATTTTTTTTCTTATGCATTTCTGTCCTAATAAGTAGACTCTATGTTATACTATATTCTGTTACAGATATAAATCTGTCTCCTAAAGTTTTCTTTTAGTTATTTTATAGATAATTTCCACAGGTAATTTATTTCTGAATCCTCTGAATGATGATCTTATTATTTAGGTTTTTTTTTCAAAATTTTCATGTGAATTTTAACTAGGTGCAGTGTTTGCAGGTGGTATGGGTGAATTATTCTTTCCTCCCTCCCTTTCCTTCTGGATGGTGGTCTGATTTCTTCTGAGAGCTACAGTTGGGATGTAGGGTTACATGATATTCCCAGTTCAATCCCTGTTCGTAGTAGGAGACTATTGTATCTCTGCTCCATTGCGTTGACATTTGCACCAGCCTACACTTCCTGTTTCTCTAATCCTTTGAACCTATGAAACAATGCATATACATAGCCCTGCTTTCTTAAACAGAGGCCTGGCACTTCCAGGCTGAAAAATTTCCCAATCGGCTGGGCGCGGTGGCTCATGCCTGTAATCCCAGCACTTTGGGAGGCCAAGGCGGGCAGATCACGAGGTCAGGGGATCGAGACCATCCTGGCTAACACAGTGAAACCCCATCTCTACTAAAAATACAAAAAAATTAGCGGGGCGTGGTGGCAGGCGCCTGTAGTCCCAGCTACGCGGAAGGCTGAGGCAGGAGAATGGCCTCAACCCGGGAGGCGGAGCTTGCAGTGAGCCGAGATCGCGCCACTACACTCCAGCCTGGGTGACAGAGCGAGACTCCGTCTCAAAAAAAAAAAAAAAAAAAAAAAAATTTCCCAGTCATAGACAGAGGAAGATGGGCATTCCAGGCAGAGTGGTCAGCATAGGTGGAGCCTGGAGGCATAAAGCAGCATAGTGTGCTTGAAAATTTGTAAATGTTTCCAACTGCAAATATTTTTGTATGTCTCCCTTAGGTAAAGTATACAGTACTGTTATTTTGCAAACTTAACCTTTCAGGCCTTTGCAGCTCTTCAGGATTTTCCCAAGGCTCTGGCAATCCAATATTTCCAGCTGCCCAAGAGGCATCCTGCTTGGCTCACCCACCATACCACAGTGTCAGTACATTAAAGGGATTTGTTATCTTTTCCCACAAATCAGTTGTTTTTCCTTCCACGAATAATATTTCTGTAAGGCCTGGAGACCTTGGAGTCCTCTTTGACTTCGGTCTTTAATGGCTTTTCTGTGTTGAAAGTTTCTGAGCACTGTGAAGTCTCCGGCCTTCTCTGTTTTGTGTTGCCTTTTCTGTCATCTAGGCCCTGTTGTGCCAGGACCGTTGAGCAGTCTCCACGTGTCTTCCTGCTTCTCACCTTTTGCCCCTTCAATGTGTTCTCCGTATGGCTGCCAGATTTGTACTTTGTCTAAAATGCTGATTTCATCCAATCACTTTTCTCTCCTGAACCTTCAATACCTCATCACCCATAGATGACAAAATCTGAATTGTTCAGTTTGTTTTTCTAGGCCCTTGTCGCTCACATTCCATGGTACAAACTATTTTTGCTATGCTGGTCTTCTTACACTGCCTCGAGTATATCCTGCCACTGTAAGAGTTTTGTGCTTTTACTACTTTGATAGGAATTCCTTTATCTCTCCTTTTGACCCCATAGTCTTTAAAAAGAACATCAAAGACCATTTGGGTCTGAATTTTTTACCTTGTTCTACAGTCTCTGACAAGGTGGTCATGACTTTCAGTGCCTGGGGTTTGTTGTGTTCTGCCCCAGAGCTTTCTGTTATTTATAATACCAGTTCATCTTTCTCTTTCTCTTTTTGGTGCTTTGTATTGTAGCTTGTTTAGTGTGCATCTATTTGTCTTCATGCCCAGAGTGTATGTTTCTTAAAGAAGCTTAGTATCTTCTGTGTGTATTCAAATAGTTAAGTTCATTTGAACTTTAAGGTCTCCAGAATAATTATTTTAACAACATATTGCCTTCCTACCATGTGTCTGGGGGAAGACAGAACTGGTGCAGTATCTATTCAGTGATCAGTTTATGCAAGAGCTCAATACTTGAGCTAATTTTTTAGGTAGTTAGAAGTTAGCTCTTTAAGCACTTTAATAATGTTCCTTCTTAAGCATTGATTACTGCTCCATTTTGGCAAGCATGGGATACTGATGATTAGTTAACCTTTTATATTTTTGATGATGAGCTCATATTTGTGAGACTTATTCTCTCTTATTGTAGTCCTCAGGTAAGTGCCTAATGCATGGTAGACACACATGTTGGAATTACTTCTGATTAAATGTGTCAGTTATTATCTGTTACCATGCCATACATGCTATGGGACACTAAACTGAATTTGTGTATTTTCGCTTTCTTGGAGCTTTTTTCTTTTCTAGTCTCTAATTACATGCCTTTTATAAAATTGAAGAGTATAATCTGTAGCTTCCTTATAGACTGTGATCTCATTTTTGAATGAAAAAGTGAGGTTGGGTGTACAAAAATTCATCAATGTATGGTTGCGATTTGTTAACGTTATATAAATTAAACTCCTAAAAAGGTATTGAGGTTGCCTCTCCTTTGTTTTTCTCAGCCTTAATAAAGCCTTTATTTTTATTGTTCCTCATTGCCTTTTTGTCCTGTGGGCAGCAAAGAAATACGGGACTAGATAGACAAGAGACTTGATTGGGAGAAAGTGCAAGGTGATGGTCTGGGAAGCCCAAGGGCCAGCCAGGGTTTGCCAGGTCTGTACTTTGCATACAAGAAGGCCAAGAGTCTGAAGACTTGAGGAGTCTATAGTAATTAATATAGTCTCAGGCAAAGAACGAACAGATAACCTCCTGGTCTGCTCAGTAGTAAGGCTTTAGCAAACAGCCCAAATCTGAATTTAGGATAAGAGCCCTTTGCCCCTTCTAAACTGCTAACCTAAGTAGGAAGTGCATTCCACATCTGAGCCTGCAATTGTGAGTTCAGGAAAATACAAGGCGGGCAGCCAGAGAGACAGTTCTGATCACTTGAAATTTTTTGGCAGGCTTTCATTCTCTTGGTTTAGCATTAGTAAACAGAGTAGTCTCTGGAGGGCTTTCTGGTGGCAATTGCTGGGGGTTTCAGCTCTTATGAACACGGCTGTTAGAATCCCCCTTAGTGTTCCCGGGGAAGCTGGCCATACAGTACCAATTCTCCAGCCTTTTTTCATGTCCTCTTGCTTTTAGATTTTGGTCTACCCAAATCACCTTAAATAAAAGATCTGTTTCATAATGCAACTGAGTGCCCTTCCAGATGCCTTCAGTCCCTTAGAGGGTTAGAGCATCTGTCAGCAATTCTGACTGCTCTTGTTTTTCCATAGTGCCCAGAATCAGTTTTGTAGAATATTCTCAGAAATCATTCTGTCTACATTTAAAAAACCCGCAAGTCATAAGCATTCATAGGGCCAATTCTGTGTAATGGTGATAGTATTGATCAGGAAAAGTTTGTATTTTCTAGCCTAGCAGCTTTTATTTACTGAAGATCCATCCCAAAGAGCTTTTGTTTATTTGGCTTATGTTTATTGATATTTACTGTATCAGTAATTAAAATACATTTTAAAATCTTTATTAATTCATTTAAAAAGAATAGTAGTAAATCATGACAAGTTAACATAAGTAAATACATTTTTAAGAAAAAAAAAATCCCTGTATTTTCCAAAACAAAAAAAATTAGACAGATGAAAACTCTTACATTTTTACAAATCTCTTTAGTATTAACCAAACATAGCTGGAATCTCATATCTGCTTTTGCATTCTATTTTCTTATAATATGTCATTTTGGGTAAGGCATATGAAGAAAATCCAGCCATAGAGATATTTAGTTGGAAAAAAAGAAGAGTGGTTTTTCTTTTGTTTGTTTGTTTGTTTGTTTGTTTGTTTGTTTTTTGAGATGGAGTCTCACTTTCTTGCCCAGGCTGGAGTACAGTGATGCGATCTAGGCTTACTGCAACCTCTGCCCCCTGGGGTTCAGGCGATTTTCCTGCCTCAGCCTCTTGAGTAGCTGGGATTACAGGCGCCTGCCACTGTGCCCGGCTAATTTTTGTATTTTTAGTAGAGACAGGGTTTCACCATCTTGGCCAGGCTAGTCTTGAACTCCTGACCTTGTGATCCACCCTCCTCGGCCTCTCAAAGTGCTGGGATTACAGGCGTGAGCCACCGTGCCCGGCCAAGAAGAGTATTTTAATACCCTTTTTAGATAATTGTGGATATTCTTCTTTGATACTGTACCCAAACTGGACAAATGCTATTTTCTTAAAGATTAATTGCAATATGGAATCTGAAACTGCATTAACGAGCTTTTCATAGCTTGTGTACTCATGAGAGAATGAATGTAAAAAAGTAAATAACATATTGATTGTACCTTATGATAGCCACGTGAAGTCAGGAAGCTCGCATTATTTCTACTTCATGGATGAGGAAATTGAGTCCAGCAGAGTGCCACTTAATAAGCTATCTGTGGGAGAACTACTTGTGGTTCATAGTACTAAATTGCCCATTATAGGCTAAGTTTAATTTGGGGGATAGATTAATTATCCAAAAGGTAAAGATCTCCTGCTTAAATGACTCTGTGGTTTCTGTCTCCTGATTGGACCCTGACTGATAAATGCAGAGGTTTTTTTTTAATACTCTATTTTATTTTTATTCTAGACTTATTCTGGACTCTTCTGTGTAGTTATAAACCCTTACAAGAATCTTCCAATTTACTCTGAGAATATTATTGAAATGTACAGAGGGAAGAAGCGTCATGAGATGCCTCCACACATCTATGCTATATCTGAATCTGCTTACAGATGCATGCTTCAAGGTAATTGGAAATATTTGAATACTAAATGCTCAGAATTTCTTAAGTGTAATTTACTGTTTTTTAATGTCTCAATGTATTCTACAAAAGTTAAATTTTATTTTTTTTAAATTAATAAAAAAGTAATGTTTATTGTAGAAAAATTGAGTTTTTAAGATTAAAAGACAACACGGCCATTTTCTGTAAGTATGATAAGTATGTTTGTTGCTCTAAAACAATACCTCATAAATTTGTATGTTAAAAAGCATCTAGTTTTCATATACATTTGATTCCCACCACAAGGCGGTCTAACCAAAGCTCATTATATTAGGTTTTAAAACCAATAGGAAGAATAATAGGAAAGGTAGATGCTGCACTGGGGAAAGAAAAATTATAAAGTATTATTTGTGATTTAAGTGCATGTAAAAGGGTGACAATAAAAGTTAAAAAGCATGTGTTAAGTTGGTTGATTTTGATTGTATTCCTTTGGATCAGAATGAATATAAATTTGAGGAGTCATTCATTTGAACCTTGGCTTTAGACACAGTGATTTATGGAGGGACATTTTTAAAAGACCGGAATGTAGTGGTTTTGAATGCAATTAATATTATTGCTCTACAAGACTTCATTTAAACATGGGAGTTCCTGGTGCTACGTGAAAACCCAGTCTTCTGTAATAACTCTCCCTCTCTCTCCTTTTTAATGTATTTTTTGTTACTAAATTCTATAAGTTTTAATAAAAAGCATAAGGTTCTTATAAAATCGTTCGACAATCTTCAGAAAACGGGCTGTGCTACACCCACTTTTCATCAAATTGCAGTCATGGCAAGTCCTTTTTGGTGATTAGGTCTGAAGGATAGTGTGAAGGAATTAATAAAGTACAATACCCATGTCCTACTTCTAGTTTTTGTTTGGATACTTATTATATACCAGATCTTCCAGGGCAAACAGGAGGTGCTTCAAGACTAGAATAGTGTCATACATAAGTTGGTAAGGACAGTTTTG
This sequence comes from Pan troglodytes, assembly GCF_028858775.2. Taxonomy (NCBI): domain Eukaryota; kingdom Metazoa; phylum Chordata; class Mammalia; order Primates; family Hominidae; genus Pan; species Pan troglodytes. The sequence goes on from NC_072417.2 coordinate 62,101,442, forward strand.
TAATTTAAAAATGAGCTTAGGCTTTTAAAGAAAGATTAAATTTAATAATCTTTTTTTGGAGTTCAATACAATTTCTTAGTATTCTTAGGGAATACTAAGAAATGGCTAGGACTGTGAAAAATTGCTGTTAGAGATGGAGAATGAAGAATCATCCACTCTTTTTGTTTTTGGTTCTGTCTCTGTTAGGAAGAATGCTCTTTAGATGCAGAAGAGTGTTTGTATTAGTGAGCAAACTGTGCCATATGTGGGAGAAGAAACAGAAGAAAGCGCCCTCTTTCTCTGATTAAGCCCATATTGTTTCTCATTTAAACAGATAACATCTCACAATTGAGATTGTTGACCCTCTGGTCTTTGATGTATTCTATAGAAGGGGAGTTTCCAGAAATCTGGGGACAGGCTCACATGTATCATTCTAATTTTTTAAAAGGGAAACCTTTAAACCAATCCTTGAGCTTAAAATATGTTAAGAGAACAGTCTGAAAACAATGTGAGTATATTGATTAATGACTGATTAATGACTGAGGTTGACCAGATCTATCCGGATGTGCACCAAAGGGTGTGTGCCCCCTTTTAACATTTTTATCAGTATACTTGAAGAGGTGGGATGCATTCCTATAAAATTTGTCAATGGCATGAAACTGGGAGGGATAATAATACATTTGATGAAAAGAAACAGGATTTAAAAATCTCTTGACAGGTTGAATGAGGAGTTGAATCTAACATAATAGTTAACAGAGATAAACGTTATATCCCATTAGTGGGTTCCCAGACCAGCTGTATGGATACAGTATGAGGAAGAATTGTTGGCTCTGTGGCTTTGCTGGTGAAAACTCCTCTTTAGTAAACAGAATGAGGAAGATATGAGGCAGATGTGGCTTATCAGCATATCATATTATTAATATCATTTTTAGTGCTAGAATAAACATTTATTGAAAATTACTGTGTGTCAAGCACTGGGTAAAGGCTTTGTGTCTTATTTAGTTCATGACAAGCTTGTAAAGTAAATAGAATTACTATCCCTATTTTACCAAGGCACAAGAAAGTTAAATAAATAACTTGACCAACAAAGTGTATATAGTGAAAAATACAAGCTAGGATTCAAAACCAGGCAGTGTGACACATTCTTATCCACAATAATAAACCTCCATGTGAAAGTTAAAAGGAATTAGTTGATAGTTTTGATTACATAAAAATTTAAAATTTGATACAGAAAATGAAAACAACCTGCTCTAAACAATTTCCCTTTGTATTTGATTTTGTAAGTAGGGGGCTACCTGCTGATCTACTACACAACATAATTGAGGGGGCATCTGCAGGGCTAGTCAGACATTAGCATATGCAGCATTGCTGGTAAAGCTCACTCCGGCTACCAATGCCAATCAATCTAGGTCTTCAATTACAAATGTGAATGGATAGCTAAGTGTCACTGGACCTAAGAAGAGGATCAGTAGCCTGACCAAGGACTGTGTGGAGAATTCAGAGCACGTGGCCCCACTGATCTATCATTTTAGATTCAATTCCCCATCCAAGCTGCCAAGAGCTTTTAAGATTCTGTTTCTTGGCCGGGCACGGTGGCTCACGCCTATAATCCCAGCACTTTGGGAGGCTGAGGCCAGCGGATCACGAGGTCAGGAGATCGAGATCATCCTGGCTAACACGGTGAAACCCCATCTGTATTAAAGAAAATACAAAAAATTAGCCGGGCATGGCAGCACGCGCCTGTAGTCCCAGCTACTCGGGAGGCTGAGGTGGGAGAATGGCGTGAACCCGGGAGGCGCAGTTTGCAGTGAGCCGAGATCGTGATACTGTGGTCCAGCCTGGGCGAAAGAACGAGACTCCGTCTCAAAAAAAAAAGATTCTGTTTCTTGCATGAAATGTATTTATCATCCTTCCTAGTTTCATATCATGCACAAACTTTTTGGTCACACATCCCACATCTTTAAGTGTATTAATAAAAAATATTCAAAAGTTTTTGCTTTTTATGTGAAAAAGCAGGAAGCTAGCTTAATTTTTTTTAAATTGGATTTTAGGGGATACTGTATCAAAATGCAGTTGTGTGCCTGGCACATAGTAGTTGCTTAATAAATATTTGTTGAATGAATGAATGAAAGCAGAGTTCTTAGACATAAACTTGACTGCAAAAAATCGTGCATTCATTAAAAGCATGGAATGGTAGATTAGACAGAATAGGAAACTAGAGCAGTAGATTTGAAGACTAGCATGGAGACCAAAAAAATCAGATGGTACTTATGAGAGAAGGAGCAGGAAACATGGAATGTATTAGTAGATTCTCGGGTTCCATGAAAAAAGTGATATTTTTGAAAAAGGTCACCTGAACTAAAGACACACTCAGGTCTTCAGATAAAAGTGCTGGGTGGAAATAGTGAAAGGAGACACGCCTCGTCTTGCATACCTTGGTGGATAGGGCAACATGACATGGAAAGGGAGTCAGTAGCATCGGGCTTCTCATTTGCAACACTGTGTGTTAGGAACTGAATTCAGGAACACCGAGGTCTCTACCTTGCACATAATCATCTGAGGTCACCTAGGAGTACCCACAGTGAGGCTCACCACCTTGTGGCTTGTCTTCCTTTGTTCCTGATGCCTCACCAGCCCAGTTCCACCCCAGCTAGCTTCCATTCAGCAGCAGGCAACCAACACTGCTACCAACCCCTGTTGACCTGGGTAGATGGAAAGGAAGTTTTGCTTGCTGTAACAATACCCGCAGGGGCCACTTTTTTAGGCCACAATGAAAATTTAAGACGTGAGAGTCCACCATCTTCATGGAATCCTGGAATGAAATTCACTGTGTTTCCAGTCATGTTTTCATTTCCATAATATTCCCTTTTCATTTTTGCCTTAGGTAACTCCCACTCTCTGATGTGCAAACTTTCTGTATGTTTAGTATCTTCAGTGAATATTTTCTTTTCCTTCAAGCTTTAACCGAGACTTGGCTTTCCCCCACATATGGGGTATGAGTCCATTTAGTGAAGGGTGCTCCATCACTCAAATCCTATGCACTGGGAGATAGGGTTAGTGTCCTTACTAACACTGTGTCTATGTGTCTGCTAAACCATTACTCCTTTACTGCCTTGGAAAAGCCGCACCTCCGTCACCACTCATTACTTTCAGCAGCTTTCTTCTTGGTTCCTCTCTCACTCCATCATGGGCCCCAGCACGTTGTTTCGTCTCTGCCTCAAGCCTTGCCATTGCCCTGTGTTACTTCATAGTTTTTAATGAACAGTCAAGTCCCTTGATCGTGAGGTCCTTCATATGAATTCCTCCGTCTCTCACTTATGCCACCAACATCTATGGTGATGCTCTAGACTTTGCCATCTTTTAGAATTAACTGACTTTTCAGATAATGTTTCAGAAGTTCTAATGCAGCATCCTTCCATATTGGTAGTCCAATCAAGAAGATTGGACTTCTTAGGAGAAGAGAGTCCAATCTCCTAAATGTGTTCTTTGACTTCATGTGGATCCCCAGCCCATTACTTGTTTTACTTTCCCCCTATGTTAACAACACCGTTCACTTTCTGCCTTGTATAATTTAGATTTCATGGCCATCTTCTACCCATTTCCTAAACCCTTCCCTTGTCCCATTGTTCATTGGTTATTCTTGTTTGGTAAAACTCACGCTGGATGAATCAAGATATTTGTCTCTTTTAATGCTGTTACTTGGGTTGCTGATGCTTCTGGAGTTATGCTCACATAATGGAACAGACAAATACCACTGTAATTTCCTGACCGTGAGCCCTGATTCTACACTCAACTCTTGCTAATCCTACCTTGGTCCTCCCACTCTCCATAATGACTATTTCAAACCTCTGCGGGCTCCAGATCTCTGGGTCCCTCCTTGCCCCTCTACTCCCTGGCTGATGGCTTGTTTCCCATTCCACAGAGGCACTGCAGAGAAACTGCCCCAGCTGGATGAACAGATCATTCTCTCTTGTGTCTACTCCTGTCAAAGGCTGGTCTTACCTAGTCCTTCACCTCTGATGCTGATCACATCCTCTTAACCTTCTTAAGAATCTCATGGTGTTGATTATTCTGGGTTGTGACTGTATCTTCTGCTTCTCTTTTTATAGGCTCCTAACATTAGCAATAAATTTTCCCTATTAGCTAAAGTTTTACCCGTTACTTTAAATAAGAAAGTTAGTTCTTTCCACCTTCCTTTTACAGCCAGATTTTTCAAACCAGTGTTGCAGATGGGTAGGCAGATATGGTTGCTGGCAGGAGCTTGTGAAAATGAAGCAGGGTTTCAGCTGAGAGTGAGGAGGAGGGAGGAGAGATTGGAGGTTTAAGATAGAAATAGTGTGATGTAGTCATCTAGGAGAGACAGATAATACTTTCATGTACATCACTGACATTGCATCAAATATTTAAAACAGTTGCTATTGGAAATGTAAGGAGAATGTGAACCACAGTTATAGAGGGAGTTTTAATATGCTTCTCTCAGAATTTGACATATCAAGTAGGGAAAAAAAGAATATTAAAGAATGTGATTTAATACAACTTAGCAAGCTTATATTGAAAAATGTATGTATGCAAGCAGAAAGCACATTTACAAATGTGGTGTCTATTCCATATAGCAGGCCACCAATAAAAATCTCAGTTCCTGAAAGAAGAAGTCACAGGCTACATTCTCTGACCACAGTGCAATAAGACAAGATATTAGCAATAAAAAGATTTCCAAATGGGTTAGTGTTTGTGGGAGTGTGTTTAATGAGTATGAATGTTTTGTTATTAATCACTCATCTATATGGCTTTTGGTAAAAGAGGAAATCAAAACTTACAGATTCTTTAGAAATCACTACAACAGTTTGGGCACCATGTCTCACGCCTGTAATCTCAGGACTTTGGGAGGCCAAGGCGGGCAGATCACTTGAGCTCAGGAGTTCAAGACCAGCCTGGACAACATGGTGAACCCCCAGCTCTACGAAAAATAAAAAAATTAGCCAGATGTGGTGGCATGTTCCTATAGTCCTAGCTACGCAGGAGGCTGAGGTGGGAAGATTGCTTGAGCCTGGGAGGTGGAGGTTGCAGAGAACTGAGATCATGCCACTGCACTCCAGCCTGGGCAACAGAGCCAGACCACGTCTCAAAAAAAAAAAAGGTACAAAATGCTACATATAAAAATTTTGTGAGTTATGGCAAAAGCCACTTTTAAGAAACAGTTCATGGCTCTAAACGTTTTCATTAGGAAAGAAAGAGTTATAGACAAATTAAAGTTTGTATTCAGCAAAATAGATAATAGACAATTTTTTGCTGATTTATTGAGCTGTACATTGCTTTTTTTCTGTGTGTCATTTCATAATAAAAAAGGTACTTAAAAGTACAACAATGAAATGAACCAAAACAAGAGGGAAAATGTAGGAAGAGATAAGTGGATTGGAACAAAGAACATTTTCTCCTAGAACTGGTAAGTACAACTAAGAGCTGGTCCCACGAAAAGACAGACTAGACAAATGTTTGGCAAATGTGATCAAGAAGACAGAACTACCAGAAATGACAAAGAGTATACAGAACACCATAAGCAAAGACAAAATTGACTCAAAATAAGGTGGAAAACTTAACCAGAACATCGTCCATGGGAGAAATAGAACAGGTTGTTGAAGATCTATCTTTATGTCTTCAAGACACAAGGCCCAAACAATTTTAGTGGTCAGGTCTGTCAAATCTTAAGGACTAGGGTGGCATGCGCCTGTAGTCCCAGCTACTCCGGAGGCTGAGGCAGGAGAATGGCCTGAACCCGGGAGGCAGAGCTTGCAGTGAGCTGAGATCACGCCCACTGCACTCCAGCCTGGGTGACAGAGTGAGACTCTGCCTCAAAAACAAACAAACAAAATCTTAAGGACTAGGTACTTCCTATGTAATCTAAATGGGTTAGACCATTAAACAATGCAGAGTAGGCCGGGCACAGTGGGTCACGCCTGTAATCTCAGCACTTTGGGAGGCTGAGGCGGGTGGATCATGAGGTCAGGAGTTCGAGACCAGCCTGGCCCACATGGTGAAACCCCGTCTCTACTAAAAATACAAAAAAAAAAAATTAGCCGGGCCTGGTGGCAGGCACCTGTAATCCCAGCTACTTGGGAGGCTGAGACAAGGAGAATCCCTTGAACCTGGGAGGCAGAGGTTGCAGTGAGCTGAGATTGCACCATTGCATTCTAGCCCAGGCGACAGTGAGAGACTCCATCTCAAAAAAAAAAAAAAAAAAAAAAAATGAGTAAACTATATAGCATCAAGATCAGAATTTGTCAAAGAAATTTGAATGCTTAAATTATGTTTTACTTTTTAATTAAGGCAACATATAGTTTTAAAAAACACAAATACACAGTAGAGTAAGACATAAAACTGGAGATACCCTAACTATTCTGGATTCCCTCTTTAGGAATTTCTTCTTACATATTTACATATATAAATAAGTATATAAGTATATAAATATTAATAAGTAAGAAGCCTATGATATTCTTTTTCTTTCTTTCCTTTCTTCTCTTTCTTTCCTTTCTTCTCCTTTCTTTTCTTTCTTTCTTGTCTTTCTATCTTTAGACTTCCTATTATGGAAGAAGAGTTTTTATACTCATCTAAACCCTCCCCATATCTTCCTGATAGAAGTTCAATCAACATTTTACATTTTAACATTCAACATTTTAATTATTATCCTATGATTACATTTCCTTTCTTATATAATTTGTTTTCTTTGTGGTTAGTATTTTTCCCATTTTGGGGACTAGGGTAGTTTTGCAATCACCTACATTAATTTGAACTACACATCCTCTTTCAGTAGACACAAGTGCATCAAGTAATTTCTCAGGGTCTTTCCCCCTTGAAGACGCACCTCCCAAAGCCTGTTATCCTCCTCCAGTTCGTGCTTGTTTCTTTAGACTTGCCTTTGCCCTTACGTAATCTAGAAATTCCTTTTGCTTCTTTCCTTGGTTGTATTAATTTATGGATCTCATATGCTGTTAAAATTTTTGGATAGAGGATAACCTCTGGTAGCTTCCTGAGAAACACTGGAAACAACCAATTATTATATCAATAAGTAATTAATTAGAGGATGGCTCATCCATACAGTGAAATGGCAAGCAGCCACCTTGAAAAGATGTTAGAACTACTGAGTGATCTTGTGAGGGTAACAGGTAGACCTACTCCCCCTCCCTCCTACTCCCCCTCCCTTTTAAGAATAAGCATTTTAAGAATAAGGTTGCTACACATCAAAATGTGAACCTTGAGAAAGCAAGTTGAAGGACTTCGAAACTGGATACAAGTTTCCTACATTAGGAGAAATAAAAGCAAGGAAAACAAGCCATTCTATAAAAGAAACATCAAGGAAGGCTTTAAAAAGTCAGAAAATGGGCCAGGCACAATGGCTTACGCCCATAATCCCAGCTTGGGAGGCCGAGGCAGGTGGATCACCTGAGGTCAGGAGTCGAGACCAGCCTGGCCAACATGGCAAAAACCCCATCTCTACTCAAAATAGAAAAGAATTAGCTGGGCGTGGTAACTCATGCCTGTAATCCCAGCTGCTCAGGAGGCTGAGGCACGAGAATCACTTGAACCTGGGAGGCGGAGATTTCAGTGAGCCAAGATCGCGCCACTGCACTCCAGCTTGGGTAACAGAGTGAGACTCCATCTCAAAAAAAAAAAAAAAAAAAAAAAGTCAGAAAATATGTAACACCAAATATAGCACTTATAACAATAAACATAAGTACTTTTAACACCCCTGTAAATAAAAGAGAGCCTAATACACTCATATGCCATTTACAAGAAAGACATCTCAAAGTAGCAAAATAATAAAAGTACAAGACTGGGCAGATACCTCAGCCAAATGCATACAAAAAGAAAGCATAGTCCAAAGTCACTTCAGCCTAAAGTAGACCTCAAAGCCAAAACAGGGACAAAGAGCATTATTTTATGTCAGGAAAAGGAACATTTAATAGTGATTTATAGTCGTCTTGGATCTTTGTATTGAATCTTCTGATGTAGAGATATAGACAGTAGGAACTATCCGTCCTCACCCACCCTGTGAAGCTGTAAGATATGGTAAAACCCTTGCACTGACACCGTTAAACAACTGTTCTTGGGCCGGGCGTGGTGGTTCATGCCTGTAATCCCAGGACTTTGGGAGGCCAAGGCAGGCAGATCACCTGAGGTCGGGAGTTCAAGACCAGCCTGACCAATATGGAGAAACCTGTCTCTACTAAAAATACAAAATTAGCCAGGTGTGGTGGCGCATTCCTGTAATCCCAGCTACTTGGGAGGCTGAGGCAGGAGAATCACTTGAACCCGGGAGGCGGAGGTTGCAGTGAGCGGAGATCGCGCCATTGCACTGCAGCCTGGGTGACAAGAGCAAAACTCTGTCTCAAAAAAAAAAAAAAAAAAAAAAAGAACTGTTCTTATTGGGGAGACAGCATACAAATAAAGACAATATTGAGTAGTATGAGGAAAACGAAAAGAGGGTAAGGGCACACAGACTGAAGGGATTAAGGAGAGTGAAATGGCGATTTCATAAGGCGATTAGTTTTAAAATGTCCAAAAATCATTAGCTTTCTTATGAATCACCCATTATCCTTTACTGTAGCCAAAAATAAATAAACGCTAGGAATAAACACTAGTGCTGCCGTTTCGAGAATGTCCTATAGTCATCCACACTTTAACCTTTTGAGTGTGGCTTCTTTTTTTAGCATAATGCATTTGAGATTCATTCACCAGTAGTTCACTCTTTTTTAGTGCCGAGTAATAGTCCATTATATGCATATTCCATGGTTTATTCACTCACCATGTAAAGAACATTTAGATTGTTTTCAGTTTTTGGCAATTAAGACACTGTACAGTTGGCCCTCTGTATTCGTGGGTCCCACATTTGCAGATTCAACCAACTGTGGATTGGGGAAAATAATGGATGGTTGCACCTGTACTGAAGATGTACAGACAGACTTTTGTTCTTTTCATTATTCCCTAAACAATACACTATAGCAACTATTTACATAGCATTTTCATTGTACTATTATAAGTAATCTAGACAGGACTTATAAAGTTTCAATATATGGGAGGATGTGTGTAGGGTATATGCAGATACTCTGCCATTTTATATAAGGGACTTGAGTATCCATGGATTTTTTTATCTGCTGTGGGTTGGGGTTGTCGTGGAACCAATCCCCCACAGATAACAGGGGTCAACATTTGTATACAGGCTTTTGTGAGAGCATAAGTTTTCATTTCATTTGAGTCAATACCTAGGAGTAAGATCGCTGGGTCATATGGTAGATGTGTGTTTAACTTTATAAGAAATTACCAAACTATTTTCTAAAGTGGCTGTGCCATTTTGCATTTCTACCAGCAATAGATGAGTTCCAGGTGTTCACCATCCTTGTTAGCCCTTGGTATTGTCCATCTTTATTAAATTGTAGTCTTTCTAATAGATGAGTAGTAGTATCTCACTGTAGTTTTAAGTTGCATTTTCCTAATGCATCTTTTGATGTGCTTATTTTGCATCTGTATATCTTTGGTGAAATGTCCAAATCTTACTATCATTTTTAAAAATTTGATAGTTTTCTGATTTTTCAATTTTGAGAGTTCTTTGTCCTTTCTAGATATAAGTCTTTTATTGGATAAGTGATTTGCAATTTTTTTCCTCCCAGCCTGTGACCTATTTTGGTTTAATTTTTGTATATGGTGCAAAGTATGGGTTGCGAGTCATCTTTTTGCTTATGGATATTCAATTGTTCTAGCACTGTTTGTTGAAACAACTATTTCTCAATTGAATTGCCTTTGTACCTTTGTGGAAAATCAACGAAGGTCTATTCCAGGACTCTCTGTTCCTTTGATCTATATGTCTTTCCTTTTGCCAGTATCACACTGGCTTAGTTACAGTAGCTTTATAGTAAACCTTGAAATCAGGTAGTGTGAGTCTTCCACCACTGTTCTTTTTAAAAATTCTTTATTTTAGTTCCTTTGTCTTTCCATAGGTATAAATTTTAGAAATCAGTTTGTCGCTTTTTGCCCAAAATATCCTGCTAACATTTTGATTGGATTGCACTGAATCTATAGATCAGTTGAGGCCGAATTAACAGCAATATTGAGTCTTCCAATCCATGAGCACGGTTTGTCTCTCTATAGGTCTTCTTTGACTTCTTTCATTAGTGTTTTGTAGTTTTCAGCATACAGAGATGTTGCATATACTTCGTGAGATTTATAACCAAGTATATCATATACCTTGGTATAACTAAACATTTAATTTTTTTAGTTTTAATGGAACTTTCAAAATTTCAATTTCAAATTGTTCATTATTAATATATAGAAATAGGATATTTAAAATATACATTGACTTTTTTTTGCAACCTTGCTAAACTTAGTCTGAAAGGGTTTTTTTGTTTGTTTGTTTGTTTTTGTGTATTGTACATTGTTTGGGATTTTCTGTCTATGTCCTCTGCAAATAGAGACATTGCTATTTCCTCCTTTTCAATCTATGCTTTGGATTTTGTTTTCTTACTTTGTAGCGTTGAGTAGGAATGGTGAGAACAAATATCCTTCCCTTGTCCCTGACCTTAGAGGGATAGCATTCAGTTTTTCACTATTAAAGAGGATATTAACTGTAGGGTTGTTTGTGACTGACCTTTATCAGGTTGAAGTTCCCTTGTATTTCTAGTTTGCTGAGTTTTTAAAAATCATCAGTGGATATTAAGTTTTGTCAAACGCTTTTTTACATCTATTCAGATGGTCAGAGGGTGTTTCTTCTTTAAGTCTGTTGATATGATGAATTAGATTATTCACCTTTGGGATGTTGAACTAGCCTTGCACTCCCAGGACAGACACCATTTGTTCTTTCTGTGCATCATCTTTTATATATATATATATATATATATATATATTGCTGGATTTGATTTACTAACATTTTGTTAAGAATTTTTGAGCATTTGTTTATGAGTGATATTTATATTTGGTTTTCTTTTATTGCAATGTCTTTTTTTTTTTCTTCTTCTGATTTCATTATCAGGGTAAGGTTTGTCTCTTAGAATGGATTGAGAAATGCTTCTTCCTCTTCAGTTTTCTAAAGAGTTTATATAGAATTGGTGTTATTTATTCCCTACCTGTTTTGTAGAATTTTCTAATAGAGCTATGATTTCTTTGTGAGAAGATTTTTAATTACAATTTCATTTTCTTTAATAGATAGAAGGCTATGCAGGTTACCATTTCTTCTTGAGTGAGTTTTAGTGGTTGTGTCTTTTAAATAATTTATCCCTTTCATCTTAGTTGTTGAATATTTTGTCATAAAGTCATTCTTAATATTTTCTTATTATCTTTTCAATATCCATGGGTTCTTAATGATACTACTTTTTAAAAATTACAGATATTGGCAGTTTGTGTCCTTTTCTCCTTTTTCCTGATTACTTCAGCTAGAGGTTTGTCAATACCATTGATCTTCTCAAAGAAGGAACATTTGGTTTCATTGATTTTTTTTCTTTTTTCTGTTTTCCATTTCATTGATTTCTTTATCATTTCCTTTCTTCTCCTTACTTTGGATTTAATTTGCTCTTTTCTAGTTTTTATTTAGGTAAGAGCCCAGATCATTGATTTAAAAACTTTCTCATGTTTAGAAAATGATTTGATTCAACACGGATTTATTGCATACCTCCTTATGTGATTTTTAGAAGGTGCTTTGGAAAATACTGAGCTATCAAATGAGTCCCTACTGTTTAGAAGGCTAGTTGCATTTTTGAAAGTGAGTTTTTCCCCCTTTAATATCACCATAAGGCTCTGTTTGGTTACATGTATAGGGTTTTAGAGTATAAAGATCATTGGAAACTGTCGTAGTCCTGCAGTTGATCCTTGAAGGGTAGAGAGGATTCAGTGAAGCAGAGGTGGGGAGTTGATCACAGAGTTGGAGAGAATCTGGGAGGTTGGCAAGCCTATCCCTGGTGTACTGAGGCCCAAAGTTAATACAAGATCAGACAGACAAATAACAAAAATAGATGGGTCTGGCTAGAAGAGACTTGGTTTTTTGTTGTTGTTTGACAGGGGGTGGGATAGCAAGAAGCGTGGGGGAATGAAGTATGCAGCAGGCTGCAGTGTAGGTCTCAAATTTTAGACATTGATAATAGCATGTACAGACGCAGGAAGAATGCCATTTTGAATGAATTAGGAGGCAATTAGATTTGGGTTAATTTTTGTGTGCTTTGATTTCTTTAATGTGTAAACTACTTTCGAAAAGCCACAAACAACTTGGTAAAGTGGAGTTCTATAGAAATTGCTAAGACCAGGAAAATTCGGGGGTCTGAAGATTCGTATTGAGAGTGAATATGCAAAGACGTGGTAAAATCATGGTTTATAGGTGAAGAACCAGCCAGCAAGGAATAAATGCCTCATTTATAGATATACAGTTTGTGGCAGAACTAGAACTAGAAAAGATTCCAGGCCCCATTATCTTGCCAGTGCCCACATGGCACCTAGCACTGGGTTTCTCTCAGCAGACCTCTATTAAAGCTAGCTGTGGCTCACCAAGGCTGTTAATGCTGAGAATAAAGAAGTAAGACAGTCTCGGATCTCAAGCAATGCGTTCTAGTGGGCAGTCAACTGCAGTATTGTTTGTCTGATTCTAAAATACACTTAAAAGAAGGCAACATTGGCCAGGCACGGTGGCTCACGCCTGTGATCCCAGCACTTTGGGAGGCCGAGGTGGGTGAATCACAAGGTTGGGAGATCGAGACCATCCTGGCTAACACGGTGAAACCCCGTCTCTACTAAAAACACAAAAAATTAGCCGGGCGTGGTGGCGGGCGCCTGTAGTCCCAGCTACTCAGGAGACTGAGGCAGGAGAATGGCGTGAACCCGCGAGGTGGAGCTTGCAGTGAGCCGAGATTGTGCCACTGCACTCCAGCCTGGGCAATAGAGCAAGACTCCATCTCAAAAAAAAAAAAAAAAAAAGCGACATTGAGAAACCTGAGGGAGAGTGTTTGGGAAGGTATTCCTAGAGGAGGTGAAGCTGGATCGAGGCCAAAGGGACATGCAGGAGATATCCCAGTGGTTCTGTGTCTAGGAAGAGTATGTTGGAAGAAAGGATATAGTGTGATCTCTGTGTAAGTAAATGAATAAAGGAGGCAGACATTGACTATGTACTATAAATGTTGGCTGTGGCAGCCAGAAGGAAGAATAACACCAGGTTATGAGCTATTAGAATGAAATTAGGGCCGGGTGCCATGGCTCACACCTGTAATCCCAACACTGTGGGAGGCCGAGGCAGGTGGATCCCTTAAGCCTAGGAGTTCAAGACCAGCCTGGGCAACATGGCAAAACCCTGTCTCTACAAAGATACAAAAATTAGCCGGGCATGGTGGCACCTGCCTGTGGTCCCAGCTACTCAGTAGGCTGAGGTGGGAGGATTACTTGAGCCGAGGAGACGGAGGTTGCAGTGAGCTGAGATCACACCACTGCACTCCAGCCTGGGCAACAGAGCGAGACTCTGTCTGAAAAAAAGAAAAAGAAAAAAGAAATTAGACTTGAGCAGGACAGTACTATGTTCTTTGTAAATCTCAGTTTATACATAGAATATATGAATGGATTTGTTTAATAATATTATGTAAAAAAGAATACGACATAGTGAACGGAGCACTTATTTCTCTTTCATGGAAGTTATTTATGCCTAACTGCTGTGAAATCCTCCTTAGGCACCCGAGGCATCCACCAGAGGAAAAGAAAGCACAGCATAGCAAGCAGCAAAAAAGCTACTTTGGCCAGGACCTGTGAGCTCAGTTCCTTTCTAGGCAATGACAAACTTGTTTTGTATTGTTGAGAACACACACAGGTGCTAGAGGCAGACAGGCCTGGGTCCTCATCCTGGCAACCTTGCCCCCTCGTAGCCGTGTCACTTGGGAGGATTACCTAGCTTCCCTGAGGAACATTTTCTCATCTGTGAAATAGGGATAATAATACTCATAAGTGATTAGAAATTCTGCATCCTCTACTGGTAATTTTGTCCATGGGCTAGATAGTGGTTTGATTTTCACCTTTTTATTTGAAAATTTTAGTTGGATCCTTAAATTATTAATCACTTTAGAATCATGTTAGATTCTTTTGTTGTATTTGGTGTATAAAACATGTTGACTTGAGACAATATTTATAGATGTTTATCCTCCTTCAACTTTCTTTCCACTCAGCGTTTAATACTTTTTTTCCTCCTTTAAGATGACATTAGCAATGATTCCTCTCTGGTTGTGGGTATTCTTGAAGCCATTCTGAAAGGCCGTGGTTTCCAAATCTGGCCAGGTGTCAGAATCACCTGGGGAGCTTATTTAAAGAAGGGTTTTTAATCCCCATCTCCCAGAGTTGAATGATTTAGTGAGGTGGAGTGCCAGGAAATACATTTTTATAAAACTTCCCGGTTGAATTTGTATGCGGCAGGGTTTGAGAATCAAGGTTAATTAGGCATATAAAGTCATCCAGGCAAACGATGTGTGGCATAAGCCTGAGTTACTGTTATTTACCCCCAGAGACTCTGGCATAATAATAGGAGATAATGAGGGGGTTTGATTAGATTTAGGACTGTATAATGGGGTTGGAGGCATTAACTTGGCTTGAGAGGAGTAGTTACTAATATTTTATAGGCTATTACTGCAACTTTATTATATCAAATATTTTTAAACCAGGCAAATGGTCACTTTCTTTTTTTTGTTTGTTTTGTTCTGTTTTATAGATCGTGAGGACCAGTCAATTCTTTGCACGTAAGTAAATGTTGAATGTTCAGATTTGTTTTTGATTTTCTTGGAAAGTGGAGCAACTATTTTTGTCTGGGGGGAGGGGAGAAGTAGAGCAGTAATTTTTAAGAGTTTGATGTAAACCTCGCAGTTATTTTAAGACTAAGATTATGTAAGTTGCTTAAATTTGGTGTTAATGGTTGGTTGTCAGTCTGGGCTTTTCACACACTTTATAATGTTAATCTGTGAAACTTACATCTTTAGTTCATAGGTCAAAGTGTAGGCCTACTGGACGTTTCAGTAATTTATTCTTTTTACTCAATAAGCATTTACTGATTATCAAGTGCCTACTGTACTGTGTGCTCAGTGTTAAACATTCACAGCAGAATAAAACAATATCCACAACAGGACACAATTAGATTTGCACATTAGAAAGATTACTTTGGCAGCAGTGTGGAAAATGGAGTGGAGGAAGAGTTGAAACAAGAGGACCAGTTAGGAGGCTATTCAGTTATCTAGGCAAGAGATGGTGAGGACTTCAGGTATAGAAGTAGTTATGAACCTAGAGAGCAGTGGTTGCGTTTAAGCGGTGTTCAGTTTAGGAGGCAGATTTACCAAGACTTGGTGATTTACATGCATAAGAAAAAGGAGCTAAGAGAAGGTTTTGTTGCTGAAATCTCCTGACATGGGAACATGGGAGGAAGAACAGGTTTGGAGTGGATGATAATGAGTTTGGTTTAGGACACATTGCATTTGAGGTCCCTATGGCTCATGTAAGTGGAGCTGTCATTGGGCTCTTGGATATGTGGGTTTGGAGCTCAGGAGAGTGAGATCTGTGCTAGAAATGCAGATCTGAAGAGTCAGTGGCATGGAAGGTGATGGAAGCCATGCCGATGAATGAGATTACCTTAGAAGAATGTGTTGAGAGAAAGCAGAGTGTGGAATCCTGAGGAAAGCCTACACTCAAGGGTCAGGCAGAGGAGGAAGAACCACAAAGAAGGCTAAAATGACCCATCATAGGGGCATGAGGAGGCAAGAAGGTGTGGTGGCACAGCAGTCAAGGGGAGAGAGGCATTTCGGGACAGAGGGAGGGGTCAGCACTTCAGATTGAGTGGATGAGATGAGCAGCAGCGTGCCCACTGGACCCAGCAATAGAGAGTGGAGGGTGCTGGAGTGGACTGGGGATAGCGAAGAGGTAGAAGCCGGGTGGCAGTTGAGGCATGAAGGGGAGGTGAAAATGTCAAAAATAAAATACAATTTTTAGAAAACTCAAGTATGAACCTACTACTTTCAGATAGTTTGGGAAGGTGGAGAGTAGTTGAGTGGTGGTAAGAGATCAATAGGATTTTTGTTTTTGGTGTTTTTAGTGTGGGTGAGATTCAGTGCTGATGAGAGGAAGATAACATTTTGGGAGTGGCTTGGATTTGGGCAGGAAGGAGAATTGAGAGAGCAAGGAGGGTGATGAGGTGCAGAGCACAGGGGTTGGGTGTCTGGGCACAGTGAGGTCCTAGCGGGGGGCGCGACTCTTCTCCAGTGACGGGCCAAGGAGGCAGATGAGTACCAATGCGGGTAAGTAGGGGTGGGGAGCTGTGAATTGAGAAAATTCTAATCTAATGGTTTCTCTTTTCTATGAAGTAGAAGACTTGGTATTTAATAAGAAAGGGGAGGAGTGGCAGGATAGGAGGTTTGAGGAGATGAGAGTTAGTCAGTCGGCTTGGTTATATGAATTTTTTGCTAGCATTGTTTAGCCTTGAGGAGTTATATAAATTAGCTTTTCCTGAACAGCAAATCACGCTGAAACTTAGTGGCTCAAATCAGCACGGTTCTACAGGTTTCCCAGCAGTTGGATTGGGCTCAGCTGGGCAGTTCTGCAGATCTGGGCCAGGCTCAGCTTTCTTATTGAAGGCTCACTGCTGCGTCTACGGACAACTGTGGGATGGCTGGCTGACTGTTGGTGGGGGTGCCTTGGTTTCTTCTCCACTTGGTGTCTCTTTCTCTGGCAGTCTAGCCCTGGCTTTTAACGTGGTAGCAGCGTTCAACAGCAGCAAGAGGGCAAGCTCCAGTGTGTAAGCATTGTTCACGTTTCTGCTTGTGTCACATTCTGCTGTCCCATTCCCAAGCAAGACATGGCAAGGCATGGCATGAGTCAGGTGGGAAACATCATAAAGTGAGGCATGAAACAATTGGAGCCATTACTTTAGCTGATCCACCATGGATGTGTTGGAATACAACCAAAACCAGGTGGAGACTTGTACCTTCTCTTAGATGAAGTGGTTTGATGAAGACTTTTGGGAACGTCTGAAAGCAGGAAGCACTTAGGGAGGGAATGACTTGCTGTTTGACAGAACAAAAGTTCGTGAGTACTTATTTTGTTACCCAAAGTGGCCAGTACAGACGCTAGCACTTATGATTAGATGATCGACACCATTTTAGTTTGTACTTTGTCACCAATTAATAGACTTGGATTTATGAGGTAAGTCTTCTAGCACCTGGGTTTATCTCTTCTTGGGTACAAAGGGGCAGTCATCAAGTACCATGTTTGTTTTCTTCCATTCTTTTTTAAATTGCTTTTTCCATTTTATTATGAATATTTTCAGACATAAAGCACAGTTGAAAGAATTTTGCAGTGAGCACCCATGTGTCTACCACCTAGACTCTACTGTTAATATTTCACTGTACTTGCTTTATCCTGTCTGTCATCCATCAGTCCTTCTTATACTGTTTATGTTGGGAGGAAAACTTTTCCTCTTGCAACTTGGGTTCAGGGGACCTGCAAGTTAACTGACAATAGACAGATTAACAGAGAAAAGATAAGACTTATTTACACAAGCGTACTCAGTGATGAGTGTCTTACGGAATTATAGAAATAAAAGGCATATATCCTCTCCCTGACAAAAGGGTCCCGTGAAGTTTAAGGCTTCAGTGGGAAAGTATGGAGGGTTCTCTTGGTCTATTTGATGCTGATGAACAGCTGGGTTCACTCTGTTCAGTGCTAAAGGGCATGCTTTTCTCAATCTGGGAACCTCCCTGGGAGGGGTCAGTGACAGCTGCATATACTGGGGGTCCTGCTAAAGTTTAGATGATGTTTCCTTACGTGGCTGCTGAGATGTTTTCAGTTTAAAGTGATTTTCATACCACTTTAGTGGGCTATTAATCCCTTCATTTGATGCATTTCAAGTTCAATTGTAGATAGACATCAGTACACTGTCCCCTAAGTACTTAAGCATATAGTGTTAACTGAAGCCCAGTATTTTCATCTTTTTCTTTTGAAACAAAATTTACTTAGAATTCAATGCACAAACCTTAATTATTCATTTCCTAAGTCCTTGTATAACCTGAACCGTTATCAAGATGTAGACAATAATACCATCACCCCAGAAAGTTCCTTCTCCTGTCCCCCCGTACTTACCTACCTCCACCTCTCTCAGCCTCATTATAGTTTAAAATTTTTTAGATACCGCTGATATTTAGTAACAGCTTTTCATGTTCATGTCTATTATAAAGTTACATTGTGCCCTGAAAAATATGAAAAAGTGAAACAATGTATCTTAGATTTAAGAAAATATTATATGTTCCATGGTGCCTTTGAGGATCCACCAAATACAGTACTCCAAGTGTGTGTGACTGGGGTCTTCATAAACTTAGTCCACCGCCAAGCTAATTAAGTTTTCTGCATAAGATAACTATTTAGGGGCAGTCACTCTGTGATTCTCCCCATGCTCATGTTAAATAAATTTGTATGCCTTTTCTCTTATTAAAAAACTGTTTAGTCAACTTCACAAACTTTCCATATGTAGCTATATATATATATACACACACACACACACGCACATATATATACACATATATAGATATATACACACATATATATACACACACATATATGTACACACGCACATATATATATAATATACACACACACATATATATATATATGTAGTACGACCAAAAGAAAATACAGGCCAGGCATGATGGCTCACGCCTGTAATCCCAGCACTTTGGGAGGCCAAGGTGGGCGGATCACCTGAGGCTGGGAGTTCGCAACCAGCCTGACCAACATAGAGAAACCCCGTCTCTACTAAAAATACAAAATTGGCTGGGCATGGTGGTGCATGCCTATAATCTCAGCTACTTGAGAGGCTGAAGCAGAAGAATTGCTTGAACCCGGGAGGCGGAGGTTGTGGTGAGCTGAGATTGCGCCATTGCACTCCAGCCTGGGCAATAAGAGCGAAACTCCGTCTCAAAATAAGTAAATAAATAATAAATACAACTAGGTGCAACATGGTTTTATTATTATTTCTTAATCAGTATTAAGTAGTTTGATAGCATCTCCTTAAGCTTTTGAGAAAGAAAGCCTTTTTATGTGAGGAATGCAAGCCCCTTTAAATTATCAGGCCCAGAGAGGCATTGGAAGGAAACAACAGTTTCACTCCCTCCTTGAACTAGATAATTACCTCTTAAAGCCACCTGTTAAGTGTGCTCTAGACTGATGCCAAGTAGCCAAAAAATGCCATACACTAGACACTATAACTCACCCCTGTGGTTCAACAGTGTGTATCCAATCACTAATCAATGTTATCTCTGTAAACCAGTGAGAATTCCTGTCACACAGCTTTGTATCAGCCCACTCTTTGTACCCTCTGTCCTTTAAAAACTGCTTGTAAAAATGGCCCAAGGCAAGTTGAAGTGTGTCCTGGGCAGCTGGCTTCAACCTTGGCCCAAATACACTTTCTATATTAATTTTGCCTCAGCATCTTCCTTTAGGTCAGCATTTCACTTTTTCAGTCATTTATTCTGTAATTTGCTTTTCCCCCAAAAGGATATACTTCTTAATTTACACTCTGGCCTTATCTGCCCATAGTTCCCCAGGTAACCTTTTGTTTCTGCAAACTCAGGCCAGGCCTTGTGAGCTCCCGCTTGCAAGCTGCCTGTTTAATGCTTGTTTATCTGAGTATCCTAGTATTCTCGTGTGTGGTGAAGACACTCAGGCTGCATGCATCCTCTCTCAGGAGAGAGTGGTCTTTCACACTTGCACCCCCATAGAACTGGAGGTGAAATCCTGCTACAGTGTAATCCTCATGTTGATTTTCCTTCTCATCAGCATTAAAATTCACAAAGCAGTCACCCTTGATGAGGAAATTACTCTGTTCTCTTAAACCCCCCTTTTAAAGAATACTCTGTTTATATTTTATGACTCTAACTGCTTTAGGCAAGTTGGTTTTCTCCTTTTGAGTATATTTGAGTATAATGTAAAAATTATAAAATAATGGTTGCCTCACAATGGCCTATTAAGATGTGACAGTCGATGTTTTTGTAAAGGAATCTTATCTATTATATACAAATATTACATTAAGTAATGATAGCCAGCCAGCCAGGATTGAGAACAGTTGATTCCTGCTAGGAATAACATACGTTAAAAGTTTTAAGGCAACTAAATTGATAGAATTGATTAAACAGCGAAGGCAACAGTGTAATGTAGTTGAAAAAACATTGTGTGGTCAGATAGAACTCTGGTGTTCTTTCTTCTCCCAGCTCCGCCATGAACTATGTGATTCTGGATCAGATTGTCAGCCTCTCTAAACCCTATTGCCATATGAGAATAACTATTTAGGGGGGCAATCAGTCTGTGATTCTCCCCACGCTCATGTTAAATGAATTTGTGTGCCTTTCCTCTTGTTAAAAAAAAAAGGTATTATTTAGTTAACTATTTAGTCAATTTGCTTTTCTAATGACTCTATTTTAGATGTCCTCAAGTCCTAAAACTTTGGGAATTATTAGATGGCTATAGCTGTGTGTCTCACTTTCGATGACATCTATGTTATGGAAGAAAAAGAAGTATCAAATCAACTTGTAAATAGAAATGTAAAATGTTCTAGGCAAATATGCAAGGAAAGTGAACATATCTTTGGAAGTGTTCTCTCCGTTAATCTTTGCAATACCTCTGTTATGTCCATTTACTGTCACATTATCCAAGACCTGATGAGGTAGTACCAGTGCGATAGGGGAGACTTGAGTCCAAGCTTATGTTGATCACAAAATCTCTGCTCTTCCCAGTAAGCTGCTCTCTAAAGAGAGTTTGGAAACTGTAGGAAGTCATCTACTAATGTTATATGTTTGCATAGGTATAGATAATATAGGGGGTAATATGTATCTGGTGTTTTTCAAATCGAGGTTATCTAAAACAAGAACTTCAAGCAGAGGGTGATTTTTGAAGCTAGGCTGAATTCAGTGTTACAAATATCCAGACAAAATAAAATAGCAATATTTTTACCAATAAAGATCTGAAAAAGGGGTTTCTCATTGGGGAAATCCCCATGGTCCAGAAGGAATTCAAAGGTCTCAGAATTGGTCACGTATTAATGATCTGCGTCACTGCTTCTTTAGGCTGTTGTTTTTATGTTTTGTTTTGGATTGCACATCCCTTTGAGAAGCCAAAGCTGTAGACCTATTGAGGAAACGCAAACATGTTCATGTTTAGAAACTCCTGATCTTTTGTGTCCGAATGTGCTTCAACAGATGCAGGACACCTCCAGCTAGAAGCCTCCTTGCTTTGTTCTTGTTAGCTTTGTACTTCTACCACTCTCTTTGAAGGATTTCTTCTCCAAAAGAGCACGATGCTGGGACTGCAGCCTTTCCCCTTAACCATAGTCCTGTCTTAGACCAGCAGTGAAACAACCACCCACTTAAAGTGTAAGACTGCTTCACCATTAACATCTCATTTTGTTGATGGAAATGAGGTCAGATTCCCTTTGTCCTCACTCTTTGAGGTCTTGGCCTGTTGTTCACTTTTCTGAGGAGTCTCTTAATTTTCTTAGAGAGAAGTCTGCTGAGCTTTCTTTTTGGCTCTCTTCCCTCTGCTTTTGTTCAAGCTGCTTTTAGTTACCTCCTCTTTTTCCATCTGGGACAGATGTGCCATTTCTCATTGTTTTTTCTATTTTTCCAAGATTTATACTCCTTTGATCCTGCCACCTCCTTCATTAAAATCAGATTTTAAAAATTTCCATTACCATCTTCATCATCATCATCATGGATCATTATCATAACTATTGGTATCACCACTACCATTTATTGAGAGCCTTTGGGCGAGGACAGTGCTAGGCCCTTTCCCGCATTATCTCAGTCCTATGAAGTCTCATTTTAAAGGCATATAAACTGAGCCTCAGAGAACTGAGTAACTTGCCTAAAGCTCCATAGCTAGGGAGTGGCAGAAGGATTTGAATCTAGGTAGGTCATTTTGATTCTGTAGCTCAGGTTCTTAACCACTGTCCTAACTATTGATTCATAAAGTTTAGTAATTCAAATCACCTCATGTATAGTGGATGAATATTTGAGTGGACAATAATGGATAATGTTTATTGAATGCCATCTATATGCTTTAGTTGAGCTGTATTTTTTCTTCAACAACCCTATGTATTAGGAGCTATTATCTCCATTTTATAGTGGGCAATATAAGACCCATAATCTATCCTCTTGGGAGCTCAACAGGAAGGTTTTGAATGTATCTATCTTTGAAGCCATATTTTCTATAGCAGAGTTACCTTAGACCCGAAATATGTAAAATGTAGCACAGCTCATAAGCAATTGTTGAAGTATGGCTGCGTAAGTGTGACAGGCAGGAAAAAATGCTTTAAGGACACGTTGAAGCATGTCCATTGAGGCGGTTAGCTGGGAAACCACAGAGACAAACCAGGCTGGAAAGTAACAATCATAACTATATTTGAGACAAGTCATCATCAGTCTAAAAAAGAGGCCCATTTCTTGGTGTAATAAGAAATTATCTTTTTGAAACCAACAACCAACATCACGATTAATATGGAAACACTCAGTATTTCTAATACTGTTAAGAACAAAACAGAGAGACCACTGTCATAGCTATTAAGAAATTACACTTGAATAAAACCCAGATTCTTTACCATGACCTCCAGGGTCCATGGCACCCCTCCCCTTCCTGCTCCATCTGTCTCTCTCTCCACTCCCTCCCCTGATTGTTATTTGTATCAAATCCTGGCACCTGGCCATCAGTCCCTGGACTATGCCAAGCTCTTTTCTGCTTTGCGGTCTTTGCATGTACCTCTCCATCTTCCTGAACACATTCCCCAGCTCTTCACTTGCCAGTTCTTGCTCATCTTTCAAGAGCCTTTCCCTTGACCTTCATATCTAGAGGAGGGGCTGTCCTTCCTTCTCTTTTTCCTTTTAGTGTCTTTTGCAGCATTCCTTATATCCTTATAATCTAATAA
Organism: Pan troglodytes; assembly: GCF_028858775.2. Lineage (NCBI taxonomy): Eukaryota > Metazoa > Chordata > Mammalia > Primates > Hominidae > Pan > Pan troglodytes. The sequence continues at coordinate 62,124,369 of NC_072417.2, forward strand.
TCTTTATCTGTTCTTATTTATTTTATGTATGTTCTTCTAACCTTGCACCCCACAAGGACATGGACTCTATTCACACTCTATCCCTAGCACTCAGAAGAATGCCTGACGCATAGAAGTTGATTTGCAAATGTTTGTTGAAAGAATAAGTGATTGAATAAATGAATAGAAACTATTTTCTTATCTATGTGCCAATAGCAGCCAGGTAGAAAATATAATGGTGATGAAAAGAGATTGATAGGAACAAAAATTATTAAAAAGAGCCTAGGAATAAACTTTAAAAATATGTAGGACCTACATTCATTCATTGACTCAGCAGTCTATATCAAGCACTTAACTCTGCTAGGCACTATGATTTTAAGGATAAATAAGGCAAACATGATCCTTGCTTGTTTTGAACTTAGAAAAATACAAAACTTATACCTGGGAGACACAGGGATGAAGACATCATTTCTCCTAAAAAAAAAAAAAAAATAAGATGAATATTGATACCACTTAACTCAAAATTCTACCTATTGTTTTTTATTTGGGAGGCAGGGAGATGGGGAAGAGATAACAGAAAAAAACTATTTGAAGTTTACCTAAAAAAAAAAACCTCAGAGTCTACTTGATTTCTTTTTGCTCTTTTCAAAAAGAGGGATGATGGTGGGTGCTCTGGTTAGTCACGTTTCAGAACGACTGAATATGGTGCTGGCTTGGAAATATGCCACAGGTATGGGGAATAAGAAAAAGATAACTTTTTTTTTTTTTCAGGTGAAGTCTCGCTCTGTCGCCCAGGCTTGAGTGCAGTGGCAAGATCTTGGCTTACTGCAACCTCCATTTCCCAGGTTCAAGCAATTCTCCTGCCTCAACCTCCCGAGTAGCTGGGATTACAGGCGCCCGCCACCATGCCTGTCTAAAAGATAACATTTTATATCACCTGAGAATGAATGTCTTTGTCAGTCATTGATATTGGGAGGTGGGCTGAATCATCTAGGGGAAACAATTAGATTAAATTCTTACCTGAAATCATAAAATTTTTTTCAGGTTGAAGATTCAGCTGTAAAAAGTGAAGCTATCAAAGTTGTAAAAGAAAACAACAGATGGATTTAATAATACAGATGATATAAAAATGAGAGTACAGATTGATGTAATCTTGGTTGCCAGAAAGGCCTCTTTTAGCATGAATAGTGGGCAGAAACCTTAAAATAAAAGTTTGGTAGATTGGAGTACCTAAGATTCAAACACTTGAGGGTGGCAAATCAGAAGGGAACTAATGTTACGATAACATGAGGGGTGGTTAATAAGCTTCACATAGGAAATAGTCTTATAAACCATTAAGTGGGTTATATCTAGAATTGTCAGCTCTTGGAGCTAGAAAGGATCTAATCCAATGCCTGCATTTTACAGATTTGGGATACTGAGGCCCAGAGAAGAAAATTTCTTTACTGAGGCAAACAGTTGGTCACTAGGGTTCCTTCACCCAGTCTTCCCTGCGGTTGAGTTTGTGGTTATCTGGGTGCAGAGTTAAGAAGATAATGCAACCAGTAATTTTTCAGTAAACTACCGAAAAATTTAAGTTTTGGACACTTCAAATAGTACAATTTTTTTTTTTTTTTTAGACAGGGTCTTGCTCTGTTGCCCAGGCTGGGGTGCAGTGGAACAATCACAGCTCACTGCAGCCTCAACTTCCTAGGCTCGAAAGATCCTCCCACCTCAGCCTCCTGAGTAGCTGGGACTACAGGTGGGAGTTACCACACCCAGCTGATTTGTTGTGGTTTTTTTGTAGATATGGGTCTCATTATGCTGCCTTGGCTGATCTTGAACTCTTGGGCTAAAGCGATTCTCCGGCCTTGGCATCCCAAAGTCCCAGGATGAGCCCCTGTGGCCGGCCCAAATAGTGCAATTCTAAGTACAATTCCAAGAAGGAGTCCAGCTTTGTTCGAAAAATTAGATTTTCAATCCTTAGATTAAATGCTTAGAGGATTATTTGTTGGCAAGGTATATAATAACATTTTTTAGTTTGGGGTGTTTTTTTTTAAGAAAAATTAATTAGATATTGAAATTTTTCTTATAATCCAAATTGAAAATTTTGTTGACTGTAAAGTTAGGTTTGCTTTGATCACGTCTTAGGGGAGCTTCAGTGTTTGAGCAGAGGCCGTAATTCAGGTCTCGCTGTGTGTGTAGCAGCTTGTCTGAATTTCAAGCCTAGTAGTGAGTAGAAATGAAAACTTTTGAAATGTGCCAGCCTTGCTTGTAAATATGAATCATTTAAAATGGTAGCATTTGTCCTCATTCACAACAAAATTCATAGTATTTACTCATTTTGACAACAAATTACGTCTGCCTATGTGTCAACACTGGGAAAAGTTACAAGGATTAAAAAGAAACAAAACACAGGCTGGGCAGGTGGATCACTTGAGGTCAGGAGTTTGAGACCAGCCTAGCCAACATGGCTAGACCCTGTCTCTACTAAAAATACAAAAACTTAGCCAGGCGTGGTGGCGTGTGCCTATGGTCCTAGCTACTTGGGAAGCTGAGGCAGGAGAATTGTTTGAACCCAGGAGGCAGAGGTTGTAATGAGCCGAGATCATGCCACTGCGCTCCAGCCTGGGCAACAGAGCAAGACTTTGTCTCAAAAAAAAAAAGAAAGAAAGAAAGAAACAAAACACAAATAAATAAATATATGAGGCTATAGCCCCTGCCATCGGGAACCCAGCCTGTGAGGCACAACACTGGCACCAGGAAGTGAATCGTCACTAGCCTGCTCTGAGAGGGGGATCTGAGAAAGCTTTCAGTGGCTTTGAAGATGAGTATCAATACCAGCAGGCATCTCAGAGTTCTTTCAGCTGCTTCAGATTAAATCATATTAATTTAATTGTTTTAGGGATTCTCTGTTTGCAGTGCCAGATATGTTTATGGTACTGAGGAGTTTTCTTCATGAATGTTCTAATAAATTTCACTTCTCTGGTAGAACCCCCCCACCCCCAAGGGAAAAAAGAGTGTCGTGAACATTTTCCTGTGTCCTCTTACTGGCATCTATCAAGAAATATTTGGGTTGGCTGGGCACAGTGGCTCAGGCCCGTAATCCCAGTGCTTTAAAAGGCCAAGGTGAGCAGATCACTAGAGGCCAGGAGTTCGAGACCAGCCTGGCCAACATGGTGAAACCCCATCTCTACTAAAAATGTAAGAATTAGCCGGGCATGGTGGTGTGTGCATGTAATCCCAGCTACTTAGGAGGCTGAGGCACAAAAATTCCTTGAAGCCGGGAGACAGACGTTGCAGTGAGCCAAGATCGCGCCACTGCACTCCAGCCCGGGCAGCAGAGTGAGACTCTGTCTCAAAGAAAAAAAAGAATTATTTGGGTTTATTATTTAATACCTCTTACAAGGATGATTTTCTTTTCTAACTACTGCTGATAGTTATTTTTTCTATTTATTCTCTTTATTTTTATTAATTATTGTTCCAATACAATTTAATTTTATCAGTTGTAATTTTGGAATGCATGTGCTGTGCTTTCGTTAAAGCAGCCTATATTAATTCTTTCTTTCAGGGGTGAGTCAGGTGCTGGGAAGACAGAAAATACAAAGAAAGTTATTCAGTACCTTGCCCATGTTGCTTCTTCACATAAAGGAAGAAAGGACCATAATATTCCTGTAAGTTTCTGCTCTGTTGTTTTTTAAATCTTCTTCTTCTTTTATAATTTCAGAAACAAAAATAAGGAAGCCAGTCTACTCTCCACACTGCTATAACTGACAGCTCCCTTGTCTCCACCTGCTCCCCGCCACCTACCCAGCAATGCTTTTTTCCACCCCAGAGGCTAGGATACAAGGAAATTGCTGTTAAAGAGGTTTTCTGACAGGGCAAACTGGAATTATGGTTGTGGCTTGATGCCTAATTTCTTGCAAAGATTTGCTGAGAATTGTTCAGCAGTTCTTTCTGAACTTGCAGTAGCCTCTTGCTACTACCCACAGCAGCTTGAGGGGAGGGTAGAGATATGGGAAGAAGTGATGACAGAAAAAGGGCAAGAATAGAAATGTCGGTTCTCCTTAATTTTTAGACATGCAGAAGTGGTAGTTAATACAGCCTGAGAGAACGCCAGCCAACCCAGCTTCCACAGTTCTCAACTGCACATTGGCTTGGTGCTTTGGAAATGGCTTACTGCTAGGCAAAGACTCAAACTTGCTAACATTTGCATTTGTCTGTTTGTAATGAACAGCAGGAATCGCCTAAACCAGTGAAACACCAGGCAAGTGCTCTTCTTTATGCTTCTTAGTCTTAAGTGTTTGCACTAATTTCTGTCTGTAGATTGAGTCTCTGCTAGAATCAAATGCCACTAGTTCTAAGTGAAATCTGTCATTAAAAAATTTTAATTTTGAAAATTTATTGCTTAGAGCCTTATTCTTTCTTGAGAAGCGCATGCCGTTTTGCTTTAAATTTGTTTTCTCAATAAATTTTAATATTTATTTGCCCTTTTATCATGACATTGAACTGCATGTTTATGAAGCCTATAAATTATGGTTTCATATGTCATTTACTAGGTGGAATTATTTTAATACTTACCAGACACATGGAAACCTAGCTCTGTGCCCTACACTACATTTTGAATTTGGGGCTGCCCCTTTAAAAATTATACCTTTAGAGCTAACAAATTTCTGATCTGTTAAAGTTTTATGGCATGGCATAGTTTATGCCTGTATGTGTTTTAAACCAAAGGCCCAATTATATTTAATATATAAAATAAATTAGAGCTGGGCACAGTGGTACGCACCTATAGTCCCAGCTGTTTGGGAGGCTGAGACAGAAGGCCTGAGCCCAGGTATTTGAGGCTGCAGTGAGCTATGATCACACAACTGTGCTCCAGCCTGGGCAACGGAGCAAGACCTCATCTCTATAAATAAGTAAAATAAAATCAATTACAATTTTCTTAATGCTGGGCAAGTAGTGGAAGACTGTTATTCTTCCTAGTTATCAGATGCCTGCCTTTTAGCTCCACAGACCATAGCAGTGAAAAAAGCAAGAATCATAGCATGACCTCCATTTCTCACTACCTGGGAGGAGAAGGAGGGCAGACCTGAGCCAGATACCTTGGATAGAGTAGGACATCTATACTTGGATTTAATCCTTTCCCTAGCATTGGAATGGTTTTGGTTGGTCTTCCACAAACATAATGATATAAAGCTGATATAAAGCAAGAAACAATATCGAGTTATGGAAATGATCTGTTAATATAAAGAAATAATCATAAATATCTAAGGAATTGTCATAGACACTGAGATTTTAAGATATCTTACTTAAGATTCTTAAGAGATTGCCAGCCACCCAAGCTGTACTGTACCTATGAAGGCCTATGATGTCCTTTTGCTCCTTTAGCTGCAGAATAGACCAGTGATACAAATGAAGAGGGTAAAAGAAATAATCATTATCCTGTAGGGTATTTAAAAGCTTCTTTGCCAATTAAAGAAGGAAAATCTGGACCAGAAACCAGTTTTTCTTTATGCTTTAGAGGTACTTGCTAAATGTCCTTTTAATTTGTACTTGTGTCGCTATTGAAATAATGTTAAGCAATTAATACACAGATTTAGGTTTTCCAAATTCCCTATGGAACACATAAATCATTGTTGTTAACATTTTGTTTCGATGTCATTTTAAACTACAGAGTGGATCCCTGTTGTATGTGAGTAGCATGCCTACCCCCACCTAGATTTTACTTTGAGTCAAATCAATCCCTGGGAAGCAGGTTCTCCCAAAGAAGGCAGCAGCTTCTTTGGGCCATGCTTCCCGGTCATTGCCGATTTGCATGTCGTACTGCATGTGTCCACTGTGCACACAATCTTCAGTGCTGCTTTTCCCAAGTTGATTTTAATCGTAGTTAAGCAGTAGCTATGCTGATGTTTTTAGAAATATTAGAAGAATACTCGTTCTCAATTTTTCTTCCCCAACACAACTGAGGAACATGAAATACTTAACAGCACCGTACGGAATGGTCACACCCTGGAAGGGTACCATTCAAGAAGTTACTTCTCCCCCTGCTGGGTGTCCCTGTCTGCGACTTCTTCACCCAACTTGAATGATTGCCTTAAAGTTATAGTTACAGTGTGAAAAGTCTGTACTTTCCAAGGTTACAGTTTCTTTTGGTTGATTTGATACCACTGGTTTGTGATTTTACATTGAACTTTATAAGCAAAAGTTAAATCCCGAGGAACCATGAGTGTACATCCAGCATTTTATCACTAAACGGTAGTATGAATTGTAAACCCAAAGGAGAGGGCATTTCTAGGCTCCTGATTTTGTCAGTCCTTTATATATTTGCTTGTTTATCTACTCATTCTTTTTTTGAAACAATTTAAATGAGATATAATTCACATACCATTCAATGTACCCATTGGAAGTGTACGATTTAGTGTTTAGTATATTCACATTATGCAATTATTATCATAATCAATTTTAGAACCTTTTCCTCACCCCAAAAGAAACTCCATACCCATTAGCAGTCACCTGCCATTTCCCCTCAGCCCCTGGCAAGCACTAATCTACTTTCTGTCTCTATGTATTTGCGTATTCTAGACATTTCATGTGAATGGAATCATATAATATGTGGTCCTCCCTGACGGTTCTTTCTTTTAGCATAATATATTCAAGGTTCATCCAGATTCTAGCACATATAAGTACTTCATTCCTTTTTATGGCCAAATAATATTCCATAATATTAAATATGTGTCACGTTCTGTTTATCCATTCATCAGTGAATGGATATGGATTTTTTTCTACTTTTTGGCCATTGTAATTAATGCTGCTGTGAACACTCATGTACAAGTTATGGTGAGAACATATGTTTTCATTTTTCTTAGGTAGCTACCTAGAGGTAAAATTGCTGGGTCATATGGTAATTCTGTTAAACATTTTTAAAGAGACTGCACCATTTGACATTGCCACCAGGAACATGTGAGAGTTCCAGTTTCTCCATATCCTCATTGGCACTTGGCATTGTCTGTGTTTTTATTAAAGCCATCCCAGTGAGCGGTGTGGTCAGTCTTTTATGTTTACCTTTTAAATTTCATCTTCATTTTCAAAATATGAACAAATATAAGCAAATCAGTTTTCAAAATTAAAGTGACAATACTTAACTTTTGAAATAAACATTTATCTATGAACTTTTGGTGTACTTTTTAAAACAAAATTAAAGGTCTTATTTGGCTATATCCCCTTAGTATCCACCAGCCAACTGCAAGTACAGCTTCTGTATGCCCTCTTTCCTCAAGAGAGGTTGCTCTTAGAGACCCTCAAAGTCTAGCACAGAGTTCACAAAGCCTCAACATAGTGCAATTTCAGAGCAGATTTGAAAATAATCGATTAAGTTCTTAAACTTGACCGTCCCCTACAAATGATACCTTCAAGCCAGCCCACTTGTCTCCCTGTGTTTCCAGTCATCTTCAGGATGACTTTGTATCTTTCCCCAACCTGGTTTAAACTGTGCTGAACCAAGACAGAAAGGTGATAGAGAGCCTGCCAGTTGAGATTAGAGTCTGGTTTTCAACATGTGGTTGGTTGCTGCTGCCTGCTTTTAACCTTCCTGCAGCTCTGCCCTGCCAGGCCTGCAAGGTACAGCCGGATCTCAGCCTGAGTCCCCTTGCGGGCTGAACTGGACTTTTGAAAGAGGTATATATTTTTAACCATTTCGAACTCATGCTATATCATATAGCAAGTGTATATTATATACTATGTTATAAACCCAGGAGTATAATTTTCACTATGGTAAACTTTGAAAGCAGTATATAACTCTAAATATTTAGAACTTTAAAAATCATTTCAATAGCTAAGGCTGCTTGTTTTCTACATTCCAAAATAACATTATAGAATAGAAACAAGGGACATTGCCCATCCAATTCTAGAGGAAAAGTGAATAGTCACTGCCCCCTGATGGTTTACAAATGCCTTCATAATTTGGTTGAGATCTGTTAGCACCATTTATCTAATTATGAAATTGTTCAACACAGAAATTATCTCATGTTAATTTCTATATGTTATGATAATTGGCTTTGTACCAGGTTTTTGGGGATTCATTTGGGGAATTTTTGAGATCGTTACTCAGTCTCACCAATGTCCACAAATCCATTAGTAGGAGTGATACCATGACACTATCAATGTAGTGGGACCAGCAACAGGGACGGAGGAGTGCCTGAGTCCACCATTACCATGGTGACTCTGAGGACCCATAAATCTTCTTGCTGCCTTTGGCTCACCACCATCCCCTCCCCAAATAGTTCTAGAATTCTGGGTTCCAACCTTTTGGCTTCCCTGGGCCACACTGGAAGAAGAAAAATTGTCCTGAGCTATGCATAAAATACACTAACGATAGCTGATGAGCTATTTAAGAAAAAAAGGTTTGTGCATAATTTTCATGATATCCACCATCACAGATAAGCAAAAAATGTCCTCACATTTAAAGAGTTGGACACCCGTGGAACCTCTGATTATACATTCATTCAGCAAAGCATTTGCCAAGCATCATTTTGACCTGATACTGACCGAGTTAGGCACAGGGGATACAACCAGGTTACTTGAAGCCAACACAAGAAGAATAGAATCAGTGGATCTCTCTCTCTCTCTCTCTCTCTCATACACACACACACACACACACACACACACACACACAGAGGAAAAGAAAAGAACCAATAGAAAATTTGACTCAAATAATCCTTTTAGCCATATCTAAGTAATATTAAAGTTAGATATGCATTACTGGTTTTACCTCCAAGTTAGGAAAACTCTTTAAAGATGGACTATCAAAGTCTTTTTCTTATGATTTGGTAGGATGGTGTGTGCTTTTAAGGAATCCAAAGTCTAGCAGTAGATATTTAGTATTAAGGTAATGTCCCACTTACTAGAATGCCAGTGTTTTTCCAAGTTTCCACATTCTCATCACATAGATTGAATTAGGTTTAAAAAAAAAAAAAAAAGGCTTTTAGAGACCCAAACAGTTAATGCAAAGTGAGTATACCAAGGGCTTTGCAAGATATTGGTCATAGGAATGCTGATGGAACTGACTGCTGACCCCGGGGGGGTGGAGGAAGGCAGTCTATCACCGAATAATGACTGACATTTTTAATTTTTATTTTTTATTTTTTGGAGACGAGTCTCTCGCTCTTTCTCCCAGGCTGGAGTGCAGTGGTGCGATCTCTGCTCGTTACAACCTCTGCCTCCTCTGTTCAAGCGATTCTCCTGCCTCAGGCACCCGCCACCACACCCAGCTAATTTTTCTGTATTTTTAGTAGAGACAGGTTTCACTGTGTTAGCCAGGATGGTCTCGATCTCCTGACCTCATGATCCGCTCGCCTTGGCCTCGCAAAGTGTTGGGATTACAGGCGTAAGCCACCGCGCCTGGCCCCTGACTGGCATTTTTAACAATGGCTCTCAGTCATCAAAGTTGTTCAGGATACCATGCTTAAGACAGTTTGGCAGCAGGTAATGGTTTAGAAAAATTTACAGCACGAGACCATCCTGGCTAACATGGTGAAACCCCGTCTCTACTAAAAATACAAAAAATTAGCCAGGCATGGTGGCAGGTGCCTGTAGTCCCAGCTACTCGGGAGGCTGAGGCAGGAGAATGGCATGAACCCAGGAGACGGAGTTTGCAGTGAGCCGAGATCGCGCCACTGCACTCCAGCCTGGGCGACAGAGTGAGACTCCGTCTCAAAAAAAAAAATACAAAAAAAAACTTTACAGGAAAAATAGTCTGGTAAGGGTTTTGAAGTGAGGAAAACAGAAGATTTGTTGTACAGGGAGGAAACTGTCTAATGCCAAGAAAATAAACTGATGCCATGTAATGACATCCACGTAGCTTGAGGTTCTCGACAAGACTGGTTCCTGACTGGCTTCAGTTGAACACGGTTGTAGATTGTAGTTAAGACCTATGAACATGCGGATAGTCCAGATCATGCTGTAATGGATGTAGGCGGAGCAGGTCGCCTTCCTGTGTAATGTGCCTGAGGAACACTTCCCCACCCTTTCAGCTGAGTGACAGTCCACACCAGGGCGGCGTGACAGAACTGTACGGATGACATATATTTGTTCTTTTTTTTTAATTTGATGGTGATGGAGTGCATCACATACCAAATGCCACTAATTTAAAAGCCTCATGTGAGGTTCTTTATATTCATCTTTTTTGCTTAGAGTATCGCATTTCCTAGTGGCTTTTATTTAGTTTTTCTTTAGGTCTAAAATACTGTGGGTATTTTAAAATATAGGGGTAAGATTTATGTTTGGAAAAAGCAGATTGATTTAAGTCATAAAATATAATTCTGAAATTACATTCCAGAAACACAACATCACTTCTGGTGCTTTTCATGGCCAGAAATGGCATCATGCTTTCTCATACAGCTTTCTATTGTGTTTCATGATTAAAGTACGTATTAATATATTTCCACCTTTTGTTTGTAGAATCTGTTTTATAGCCTAATTTACATATAAGTAAAGACACCGACTAAAGCAGACATTTTACCGAATCCTCTCTACTTAGCCTTTTAAATCTGAGCAAGTTAGCAGCATCAACGTCTTTACCATCCTCTGAAAGTGGAGGTGAAGACATTGCCCTGTCTATATGATAGAGATAGTATATGAAACTCCTTGGAAAACTGGAAAGTGCTACATCAATACAGTGGTAACTGTTAAATTAACTGCCTTAAAGTTTTCAAATAAGGCAGAGTTAAAATAAACAAGTATTAATATGTTCTTAATTGAAGTGTCGTGCTAAATTTCATTTCATGAAAGCCAGTCTGTTTTATTTTCAAAATTCTCTGCCTGATTTACGTGCCCCATGCTTAAGTTGATCTTCTCTGTTCAGCGTGACATTTTTTTCTCCTTGTGATCACTTTATAGATGCTAATTTTTTCCTTTAGTAGAGTCCATTATCATAACCAGGATTAAGAAGCCAACAAAAGTTGCTGGATGGCAGACAGAATGAAAGAACTGAGGAAAAGATGCAGTTTCTTTTTTAGAAATTTTTCCCCTGATGACTTGAGTAAAGACATTAGATTAACGTACATCTGCTTTTATTTGTGTGTGTGTAATGTCTTTTAGGGGGAACTTGAACGGCAGCTTTTGCAAGCAAATCCAATTCTGGAATCATTTGGAAATGCGAAGACTGTGAAAAATGATAACTCATCTCGTTTTGTAAGTTTCAAAGCACCAGAAGCTTTTAATTCCTTAGATTTCTAGTTAAATGTCTACTGTGATTAAGCAAATTAATTACTTTTCTTCCTAGATTTTAAGAAGCTAATAGATGTAGTTCTGTAGACATAATACAAGCTCATATGTAATTTTAAATTTTCTAGTAGTCACATTTGAAAAGAAAAAAGGTAATGTGTAAGTAACTTTCATCATTTTATCATACAGAAATGTATAACTCTGTCTTATTTTATGGATATGTAATTTAACCTCTCTGAGCTTATTTATCTTTGATTGGGCATGATAATAACACCTGTCAGTGGAATCGGAGTAGAGAATAAATGGTGTGCACGTTGAGCACTTAGCCCGGCACTATGCATAGTAAACATTCAACGCATTAGATGTGGTAAACTGACCTTTTCCTACCTTGCTATTTCCTGTGGAATTTGGACTTCGGAATAATTTGTCACTACTATGACTTCTCTTTAAATTTTTTTTTTTTTTTTTTTTTTTTTTGAGACAGGGTCTTGCTCTGTTACCCAGCCTGGAGTGCAGTGGCACAGTCATAGCTCACTGCAGCCACCAACTCCTGGTCTCAAGGCATCCTCCTTCCTCAGTCTCCCAAGGAGCCAGGACTACAGGCTCACGCTACTTCACCAGGCTAATTTAAAAGAGTGACTATTTTTTTTTTTAGAGACTAGGGTCTCACTATGTTGTCCAGTACTTTGGGAGGCTGAGGCAAGAGGATCGCTGGAAGCCTCAGCCTCCCAAAGTACTGGGATTACAGGAATGAGCCACCACACCCAGCCTAAAAATTCTCCTTAGCTATTCAACTTGAAAGCTTTACTTTCCTCCTCAGTTTGACTAGCTGTACCTGTTCACCTGAGAATGTTATCCTAAGTGATGGCCAGGTCTCTGTTACTTCAGAGACACTGCCCCTCTCCACCCCAGCTGCTCACCTTCAACACTGTCACAGCAAATCATCTCTAAACCCATATTCAACACAACGGACATTCCTCCAGTAAGTCTTTTGCCCTGGATTATGGTCATCAAGTTTCAGAAACCCCTTCCACTGTTAGATTGAAGAAGGACTTCATTGTTCAATTATTTCCACTTAAGTTGTTCAAATTAATTCTTCCCTTTTTTTTCTCCCTGCTCTGAAGTATTGGTAAAAGTCAAGAACGCCAGAGTAAAAGAGACCTCAGTTCTAGCAGTTCATTGATGGATAATTTGGGGGATCTAGTGTCGTTGTGACACGCTTTTTAAAATTGAGATAACATCATGGTCTGCACATTAATTTACCGATGGTGTGGTTGCTATGATTAGTGGAAGCGACCAGATTCAGGATCACAGAGGACCCAGCAAACACAAGGGCAACCATAAAGCCCTCTGGATTAGTTCACTAGGGCTGTGATATAAAAGTACCACAGACTGGGAGCAGCATAAACAACAGAAATGTACTTTTCCACAATTCTGGAGGCTAGATGTCTGAAGCAAGGTGTTGGCAGGATTGGTTTCTTCTGAGGCCTCTCATAACTGAACCCAAGTTTGGCTGCGTGCCACTTGAAAGCCACCCACGAGAGACGAGAGTTGGTGGGAGGAAAAGCAGGTTTATCTGGAGAGCCAGCAAACGAAGAAGATGGTGGACTAGTGTCCCAGAGGACCCTCTCAAGTCAGAATACATTTTAGGCTGTTTTTATGTTAAGGCAGGGGGAAGGGGAGAGGGTTGGGATGAAGAGGTAACTGACGACCACAGACATCTGGGCGCCGGCAAGGGTCCAAGGAGGTTGGGAATATCCTTGTCCTTAGTCAAGTCACAGTGCTCTCATCAATCTTTAACGAAACATAGTTGTTCATACACTTCTCCTTTAATCTCAGAGTTAGTTTTAAAAACTACCTGATTGCTGTTTTTGCATATTATCTCAGTGCTCTAAAATTATCCTTGTCCATGTGCAGGAATGGGTAAAGGCCCCTTAAACAAAAATGGAGTTGGTTATGTTAGTTCTCTTGCTGATTCACTGTGCACTCTTTCTTTGGCTTATAGATGGTTGTATTCTCCCTATGTCTTCACGTGGCCTTCCCTCTGTGTGTGTCTGTGTCCTAATCTCTTCTTATGAGGACACCAATTATATTGAAGTAGGGTGCACCCTAATGACCCTTTTTTAATGTAATGACTTCTTTAAAGACCCTCTTCCTAATTACAGTTCCATCATGAGGTCCTGGGGGTTAGGACGTCAACACAGGAATTTGTGCAGGGCCGCATTTCAGCCCATAGCACCTTCAGAGATAGTTTCAGTGCAAGATGCTTTCCAAGTTATGTAAGAAATAGGGATGTATTTTCTTGGAATATTGTTTATTCCCAGGAAGATAAAATTTGAAGATTCACTTAATCCAAGTTCATTTAGTAATTAATTTAGCTTTTTATGTGCAAAGTGGGATAACAAATGTGCCTGTGTCAGTAGGAGGCATGCCTGTGACTTGACTCGTGGGTTTAGAAACGATCTGAGGAAACTGCATTCCTTCAGACTTTCCGTCATTCTCCTGGATCATCCCCATTGAGCCTGAGCCACAACTAAATCTGAAATTTTCCTACTGAAATGCCCTGTGTTTAGTGGCTATATCACAGGAAAGAAGGAACAGTGAGCTGCCAGCTTTGGTATGTGAATCTCCATCAAGATCTTCAAGGACTTCTTTGTGGAAAATTGTTTATCTTACCACAGAAATCAAGTTACTAATCTATTCTGTTTCCCCCACCCCCAGCCCTAAAACCATACCCTAAATTCAAGAGAGACAGTTTTGGTGCTCAGTGGCCCCGCTTTTTCCTGGAAAAGATAAATTGCTACTAAGCCGTCATTTGTGTCCTTGGGTAAAGAATGTAGTGGTTCTGTTACGAAGTGTAAGGATTTATCCCCCTGCCAGGGTGTGTTTCAACTCATTATTTTAGTGTTTGGACAGATATAATTCTGTATTAGTTATCAGTTGCTACGTAACAAATGATCCTAAAACCTGGTGGCTTCAGGCATCGATTATCTCATGGTTTCTGTGTGTCAGAAAGTCAGTAGCAGCTTAGCTGGGTGACTCTGGCCCAGGGTCTCTTAGGAGGTCATCACTGAGATGTTGGCTACAGCTGTAGTCATCTGAAGGCCTGACTGAGGTGGGAGGATCTCCTTCAAATCTTCCTCAGGTAGCTCTTGGTGGGAGGTCCCTATCCTACATGTCTCTTGGCTAGAGGCCTCAGTTCCTGGCCTTGGAGGCAGCCTCTCCATAGGGCTCCTTGAATGTTGCCATGACATGGCAGCCAGCTTCTCCCAGAGCAAGTGATCCAAGAGAAAGACAGAAGTTACACACCCTGCCTTGGAAATCACATGCCTTCTTCTATTGTCTTCTATTGGTCATACAAACCAACCCTGATACTGTGTGGGAGGGAACTGTGAATACCAGAGGTGGGGATCATTGAGGTGGTCTTGGCTATCATGGCTACTATGAATCCTTACAGTGATTTCCATCATTGATGTATGTAGGGTTTTAACCTGTAACTGGAGTGACTCTAGGTCAGTGATTCTTAATTGGAGGTTCCCCAAGGGACGTTGGCGGTGTCTGGAGACATCTTTCTTTGTTTAACTGGGAGATTGGGTAGTGGTGTGCCACTGGCATCTAGTTGGTAGAGGCCAAGGATGCTGCTAAATATCATCCAATGCATGGCACAGTCCCCACCGCTTAGAATTATTGAGCCCAAAATATCAGTTACGCTAAGATCGAGAAACCCTGCTCTAGATCGTTCCTTCAAATTATAGTCTAAATTAAGGTAATTATTTTCTGAAATTTATTTGCAAAGTAATACATGAGTCTATTTAATGCTTGTTATTTATACATCCTATTTCAAAGGTTGACAATCAAGTCTGATAGAAACCTATTTTACATTCTGCTGGTAGGAAGAATTAGATTGTTTTCTAGCCACCTGGAAGCAGCACACAGGAAAGAAGCAGGAATTAGCCATTGAATCCAAATGTTCAACAAATGCTATTTCAGCTGAAGTACCACCTTCCAAAGTGCCTGCACTACTATATAATAAGTGCATTCTAATATAGTAAAAGCTGATTTGTTTTTAGTAGAAAAAAGATTTTTTATTAAGGCATTGTTCTTAGACGTAGCTTTCAATTCGACCAAGAAACAGAGATATCTTTAAATTGTTTACTTTGGGCTTTAATTCTTAGAAAGTCAACTTTTATTGATACGTATTTTTTTTAGTAATAGTTTATTGCTATCTACTGTTATCATAAGGTGTTACCTACACAGTACTAAAACAAGTAGTTGATCTCAGTAGCTCCATTAAAAATAATTAGGTCCATTGATTCAATAATGTTCAGTTAAAATTCCCCTTTAATATTTCTCTATGGGTGTTGGTTCTTGGGGTTTGAAAGAAACTGTTGTAGACTCATTTTTAAATTCAATTCTGTGTAATTTTGATGTTTGATTTGTTATTTAGTTCTTTTAATTATTAAGCACCTATTCTTTGCCAGCCACTGTGCAGCTTAATTGATATCTCCAAATGGATGTCAATAGATTCTTCAAGTTTAACATATTCCAAATGAAAGTTTTTCCTTTCCTTTCAAAATTTGTTCCTTTATGTCTTACGTCAATAAATGGTATTATGAAATCACCCAGTTGGTTAAACTTAAAATAAAAGCAATAGCAAAACCTAGAAAGACAAAATACCTAGGAATCAGCCTTTTTCTCATGGCCGACGTCCAGGCCAACAGTGAATCCTGTTGGTTAAACATCTAGAAGGTGTTTCAGATCTGTCCACATTTCTTCTCCTAACTAGCTAGTTAGTCTAAAACCATATCTGAGGCTATTTCTTCTATTATTCTCTATCACAGTATCCTGTTTATTTCCCTCATGGCACCTATCACAAGCTGTAACTAATTACTTTGTGTATTTATTATCTTTCCTAGTAGAATGTCTAAGATCTTTATCAGTAGGGACTTTGTATCTTTGGTTCCTAGCATAGTGCCCCACAGGTATATTTATGGATTTTATGGAATTCATTTACTGAAAATGTGGCAGACACTGCAAAGTGCCATACACTCTTCCAGGCCCTGGGAATATACCAGGGGTCAAAACTAAGGTTCCCTAGCCCTGTAGAGCACACCTTCATATTGGTGTTAACTGTAATATGTTTTCAACGGCATGTCATGATGTTGTTGAGCTCGGGGAAGGTAGTACATATGCTAGATCCTCTGAGAATATGCATGCCCCCATTTTAGAAGCATGGGTAGAGAACATGAGGGAGGCAGTTGCTCCGTGGGCAGGCCAGGCCTTGGGTTGAGATCAATGTCATACCAAGAGTAATACGATGTTAAAAAATGAGTTGTGTATACAGTGAAATTTCATGCAGTCATATTTATAAGCTACATGCTTACAGTGAAAATATTTGAGGCTATAAACTCCATAAGCTTTAGAATCCATTTGGTTCCATTTCTTTGATCTGATATAGACGACTAATTTCCTGAAGAATATCTTTTCTTTCAAAGATACTAGCATATGGTTTATATTAAAGGGATTCTTTCTTTAGGAGAGCATTACCCTTAAGAAAATAATCGTTCACAGTTAGTCCAGTTCTCTGTTTATGGAGAAGTAAAATGCATTCCAGATGGAGGAGATTTATGTAAAAAGAATCTCTCATAATGAAACTTTAAAAACAGGGACTTCAATTTCAAAATGATTGTTTGGATCAGCAGGTACATCTTCCCTCACAGAGTTTTAGTTAGAATCACTTTCTCTATTTCCACAAATCCTTCTTTTCTTTCCTTTTATTTTCTTTCTCTCTCTCTTTTTTTTTTTTTTTTTTTTTTTACAAGTTGACTTAAGCCAGGCTGGCAATTTCCAACTATTATGTACCTCTTGGTAGATAAGTATCCTCCAGCAGTTAAAGCTAGGTAAGGGCTCTAGGCATCCTCCTTACAGTTTGGCGACCAGGTTATAATGAAAGCATGTCCGGATTCTGCACCCTCATATCTATTTATCAGCAGGCAGTTGCTGAAAACAGTTTTTTAAGTTGCATGCAGCCCAGCTCTGTTTAATTTCTCTAACCAAACCTTTACTTGAAAGATTTACTGAGGCAAATGTGACAGTATCAGTGACAGAATATGGTCTGCACCAGGCAACCAGCATCTTCCAGATCACTGGCTGCACACAGCCATTTAGTATGAAGCTCTAGGAGCACCCCCAACAATACAGCCTCCTGGACTTGCTGGAGTCTCAACACTTGTTCCCTTGACCCCGGATTGGGGAGGGTCTATATATATCTTTCTTTGTTTTTATTTATGTATTTATCTTTTTTTAAGGCTCTATTTGAAGTTAATATATATCTCTTTCTAATCAGTCCATGGCTTAATGCAACTCATGTTACCCTAGTGATTTCTAATATCCATTATACTAAGTAATGAGGCCACTTAGTGCATGTGAAAACTCATTTTACTAACAACAAAGCTTCTGGTTTGGTTTGGAGATTAAGATAGCTAAAGCATTTAAGGTAGCCATCTGGCCTTTGGATTAAGTGCTAGCTCATTACTCCTAGAATGGATTTTCTCATTTAGGGCAAATAGCTAACACACATGCATAGCACCCTATCTGTGCTGATGTGTTTTAATGCATACTGCAGATCATGTAATAACTTTAGATGCCAAATTAAGAAGGGGGAAAATATGTTCAGAATATGAAACAAACCTGCATTGCCCCTAAATTAAGTTGCTAACTAATAACTAATCTAGTTTTAATTACTATAGATACATTATAATCACCCCAGAAAAGATTCTAGAAATCGATGTCAATTCAGAACAAACAAAATTTTTGAAACTAATTAAGATAATTTTCATTTTATTTTCTTCAGGGTATGAAAATATCAAATATCCAGGTTTCCCTATTGCACATTTTGAGTGAAATCCTTAACAAGTTATATTTGATTATATATGAGAGAATTCTAGTTGTCTTTGCTGTTGAGAGCTCTCACAGTACACGTGTAATTTCACTTGTTTCTGGATTGGTATACAACAAGCGTTATCAAAATGTGTAGCTGTAATTAATACACAAGGTACTTGTCATGTTTTGGGGGTTTTCCATGCTTTTGTTTTTACTGGTGAAGTTCCGATTGAATATTCTAAGTACCATAATCTGACCTTTATGCAAATCAATTATGGAGTGGGCATTTTCGGCACAGATTTCTTCACATAATGTTTAAAGATAGCGTTCCCACTTAAAAGTAAAACTCGTATTTTCCAATTTAGTCTAGATATGTGTTTCAATAAAAATGTTAATTCTGAAAGTATTTATTATAGATGTGAGGAGAAAGCTTTTTTAACTTTTAACAGATATTCCCTCCCCTCGGCCTGCCGCCAAGGAAGAAAGAAAAGTCACCTTTGCTTATCTGGCCAAGTGGCCAACACTCAAGTGACGTCAGGTCCCATGGCCTGCATCTTACCTGATTTGCCAGCGTATCCAACATGAAGGGGAATAATTTAAGTCCTAGATCACTTGGGGATATTCAGTAAAGTTTTTCATTTTTGCTTCTGAAATTTCACTTTGTCAGGTTGTCAAAGTGCTTGGCTATGTCTCGTAAAATATCTGAGTATGAGTGTCATTTAGCTAGAAAGTTGACCATTTTCAACTTCATAAGGTTTTTGTTTTGTTAAAGTGTTTTTAAAATAGAATACATGTTAGTGCTTTGGCTTATAACCGAGATTTATTGGTTACCAAATATATTTTCAGAAATACCGTTCTCTTTTGCCTCCTTCCACACCACAGGCCCCTGCAGCCCTGTCTCCTTCATCATTGTTCTCCATGCATCTCTTCTTTCACTGCTCTTTGCTTGGCCCTTTGCATCTAGCCGAAAGATATTTCACTGGCACTCACTATCATGGCTAGTGCCACTATGGACCCTAGGTGTGAAAAGGACACCAAGCTAGGGAACTGATGAGGAATAGAGTGTTGCATGTTGGTGACTTTGCTTATTTATCTAAGTAAGTGACCACATGTCTGAATTATTTTGGAACATTTCTCTACAGCTCACCTGTTCAGAGGCCCCAAATCTTTTTTTTTTTTTTTTAAGTACAATTTCCATTTTATTTTTCTCCAGAGAATAGTCTGTCTTCAGTCTTTAAGAACTCAGCTCCTTACATGGGCTTTGGTGGGAGACATGGGGCAGCACCCGCAGGTCTAAATCGGGGTGGGGGTGTTCGGTCTTTGCGGGCTTCACGAGATCGATTCCTGACTACTTTGCTGTGAATTGCACAACTCACACGGTAATGTAGCTTCACATACAGCTTGGGAAGCACATAGGCATCGAAGACACTTGCTTCAGAATGCCCCTGACTGCTGCGGCCTCCACTATGTTTCGAATGACGGATTTCTTAATGGCCTTGTCCTTGGGCATGCATCGGGCACAGTTAGTGCAGCGAATAGCCTGCACGTGGCCGCGGCCCTTTTCGGCACGACCTTTGTTCCTTCTTTTCTTTGTCATCTTGGAGGCACGGACCGGAGAGGAGAGGCCCCAAATCTTAATTTTCTCCCATTTCTCCTTTGTTTGTTTTTGTTACTGAGTTTTTATTTTATAATCCTAAGCTTAACTACAATCCAGCTTGATGTCGAGGGGAATAAGGAAACCAAAGAACTGCAGTGAGACCACAAAGATTACAGGATATTGTGAGCAAGTGGGATGGAGGGATGCTCTCCTGAGCTACAGAAAGAATAGTTTGGTGGTTAAGATCAAACACAAGCAGATTGATTAGAGTTGTCCGCAGTTGGCAGTGGTGATCTTCTTGCCAGTCTCACCATTCCTGGACCCAGAGCACTCCATGGCTTCCATGATATTCACTCCCTCTTCTCACTTTGCCAAAGACCTTGTGCTTGCCATCCAGCCACTCAGTCTTGGCCACACAGGTGAAAAACTGGGAACCATTTGTGTCGGGCCAGCATTTGCCATGGACAAGATGCCAGGACCTGTGTGCTTCAGGATGAAGTTCTCATCATCAAATTTCTCCTGGTAGATGGACTGGCATTATTATGGTGTGTGAAGTCAGCACCCTGGCAGATAAAATAAACCCTGGAATAATTCTGTGAAAGCAGGAACCCTTATAACCAAATCCTTTTCCTCCAGTGCTCAGTGCACGAAAGTTTTCCACTGTTTTTGGAACTTTGTCGGCAAACAGCTCGAAGGAGCTGCGTGGGTCAAAGGAGTTACCATCAACAATGATGTCAAAAGAACACAGTGGCGTTGACCATGGCTAGAGGCAGGTGGCTTCAGGTGGCAGCGATGACTACAAAGCCCCATTTCTCCTTTGAACCTAACTTCCTTTCCTATTTTAATGTCCCGTGAAGGTAGGGAAAAATAAATTCACTAAATATACGGTAAATAACATTTAAGTTTAGATTTTACAGTTGCTAGAATTCAAAGTTATCTGTGTATTAATGTTATCATATTGCCCAAATAAAGAATTAGTTTTGTTTGATGAATTTCGAACTTCTAATTTATTTGAGGTGGTAAAGGAAAAAAAAAGGAAATAGTATTCGGAGTTGAAAGCTTAAACCGCATGTTGATATATATATACTTAATAAAGAAGTTAAACATACATGTTGGTGAGAGCTAAAAGTTTATATTACTGGATATAAAGAATTTTTTTTAGTGAAATGTTTTCTTAAAATAAGAACTAGGTGATACCATATGATTTTGATGAACCTTTCTGCAGCATTAAAATGAGAAGTTTGAGAACGCATTTGCCCGGGCAGTCACGTTGGCCGTGTGTCCTTAGCAGCTTTGTAGCAATAACATTGCCTTTTGACTACTGTCTCTTAAAATAGCAATATTTTTATTAACTCAATGAGGTATTGTATAGATAATACAGCTGTTTAAAATTTGTGGAGAATTTTAACCATCAGTTTAACATCAGGACCCAATTTCAGTTTCTTTTTTGAACAGTTCTAACTATTCATAGGATTGATAGCTTTTTAACTTAAATCTTTCTTAGGGGTCTTCCAAAAAACAAAGATAAAATATACTTATTTTTAAAATAGAATGAAGTTCATTCTCTCTTGTAATTACATATGGGTCCATTGAAGCATTTTATAAATCTAAGATACATTATGGAGTATTAGTGATCTTATTTGTTTCTGTGTCTTGAAATAGTTTGCTGTTTTGTCATCTTAGAAATTGATTCATTGTTAACTCATTTATTCTCAACTATGCTAAAAAAAGAATAAAATAATAAGAATAATGGGATTGCCTAGAAGGATGCTACAGTAATAACTATTGCATCATCTTTTGATTTATTTATTATATCACCCCAAACATTGCATTGTCTTTCAAGTAGGTATGAAAGAAAACTAGAGAAACCATCTTTGTAGGTTATTTTTAGCTTTTAGTGAACACAGTTGAAAAATCAGAAGTTTTCAATTTCTAGTCATTATGTCAGTGAGAAGGAAATTGACAGAAAAACATTTCACAAACATTGGATGAACCGGAAGATGAATACAGAGAGACAGATAGCATGGTAGACTGTAAAGATGATGATGAAATCAATTATATAAAGAGAGTCTCAGATTGAGTCTCCAGGTGATAGCCTAGAATTTTCTCAAACTCAAGAATTATGTATATTTCTAAGGGCAAAAAAGAAACATGACATTAGCATCCAGGTGGTCATTCTGTAGGAAGATTTTCCTTAGTATTTTGCAATAAGATTAAAGAATACTGTTATTTCATCTCTTTGCTAAAATAACAGTATTCTTTAATCTTGTATGATGTTTCTGTACCAATATGTACCTGGATAAGTTTCATAAGTGGACAAATGCAGAAAGCAGGTGTGTATGTGAAAATTGTTAGAAGGAAATAGATAATATAAAATGAGAGAAGTCATTGGGTTGACCATTCTAATTGATGCTTACAAATCTAAAGATGAAAATGTTTTATAATTACAGAGCAAAAAAGATCTTTCTCTTGTCAACAAAATATGAGCTATCAGAATTTTGTATATTCAACTATTGCATTCTGACAATGCAAAGGCAATAATAAGTAAGAGCCTACTGGCAGAAGAGAGAAGGGTGCCTATAGTTGCTATCTAGAATAGCTATTAACCCAGAATGTTGTATCTCTTCAACATAGTAGGTGTTACAACTTAGAAGTTGAAATTAGATTGCAGTGTGCCAAGGACTCCTACTCTTTGTAGTGTTTTTGTTTTTGTTTTGCTTTTTTTTGTTTGTTTTTTTCAAGTGAACTTAAGCACAGCACCTATCTTTGAAATACCATTTAGCTTGAAGCAGCTAATGTATGTGGTAAACACTAAGATTGGTAGGCTCGGCTGGCACTGTTTCTGTGAAGCCTTCTCTCCTCCTTTCTCTATGTTCCCATAGCACCTCTGTGCTATGTGTGGAAGTGCACAGACCACATTGTTCTTCAGATGTTGAAAAAGCACAGCCTCAGTGTTCATCTTAAGTTTGGGGAGCATTAGGTCAGCATCTCTTCATGCCAATAATTATATTATTTGTGTAGAGTGCTTATTTGTTTAGCCTATCTCAAAGAAGGGAAAATTTTTCTCCTATTAAAACAAAAATCCAAACAAAACTTTCTCTCCACACCATAAAACAAAACTAACCAAACAAATTGTCAGTTTTATTTTGCGACTCTTAATTAACAAGGTCTCTATAGAAGAAAAATACTAAATGCTCACCACTGATAGTCAAGCAGCCTCATAATGATGGATTTGCCTTGTGGTCTCCAGGGGAATTTAAATCATTACCTCAGTAAATTTGATGGCATAAAATCAGTATCTAGGCTAGAGGGCATTGCAGGTTTGGCGACTAACACCATCCTAACTTCTAAAGAAATCCTAAATTCATATCTTCTATTACATTGTCGACTTTCACTGTCACGTGTGTTAGACTCATGTCCAGAGTAATATTGTTTTTGCCATTTGTTTTGATAACTTATGTAGCATCAGTGGTTTTTTTGTTCATGACTTTGTAAGATGTAGCGAGAGCCTGTTTGTCACAAAATGCCTTTGCTTCTTACTCCAACTCCCTCTTGAACACTCCGTGGTTTAGTGGCACTGGGAGCCGGCCCTTCATGGAATGCACCTCTGTTGTGATGACGACATAGTGCCTGAGTATATCAAGCTCGTCAAGTATTTCTTAGTGCAAAGCAGTGCTGTCAGATAACGTGAAATAGAATAGGTACATTTTGGTGGGGCAGAGTTAGGACACTTGGAAAGAGAACCAGGAGTGCTAAAGGAGCTCCTTGACACACACCTGAGATAGAACTTAATCCTGCAAGCTGATCACAGTTTGTTCCTCAGGCGGGAAGTCAGTATATTCCCAGGGCTCTTCCCCCACACTCCCCACACACATTCCCTTTCACCTTGTTTGCTAGCTTGGTTTGGGTTTTTTTTTAATAGGAAAATGAGGTGAGTTCTTAATGAATGCTCATAATATTGAGCAAAAATACAATGGATTATTCATTTTAGAAAGTGATTCCTCTTTTTTTAAAATCAACTATTGAGGTGTAATTTGCATACAATAAAATATAGCTGAGGAACTTCTTTAGTAGGTAGCATCCCAAACTGACTACTCATTTTTTTAATATAAGGTAAATATTAATACACTGGAAAAAGTAACACTTTGGGAAGGGTGAGAAGGGCCCTAAAGTAGTAAGTAAAAGGATGGGCAAGCTGCCTGGCACCATAAGCAGAAGAGTGTAAATCTAACGGCTTTCACTTGAATAGGGAAGCATATTTAACTTAATATGTTTATAGTAAATACACAGAATTGAATTATTATTATTATTATGTTATAGAATGCTTCACAGATCCAAATGTCATCCTTGCACAGGGGCCATGCTCATCTGTGTAAAACAGATGTTGAGTTACATTTTTAAAATTGGCATTTATCTAGGAGTTCCTAAGATCTCTCCCTTGATTGTTTTTGAAATGTTGGCATACAATAAAATTCACCTTTTTCAGTGTACAGTTCAGTGCGTTTAGATAAATGTGTACGTGGTGTAGTGAGCACCATGCTCTAGAGGAAGAATGTTTCCCTTACTCCAGAAAGGTTTCTTTTGCCTTTGTGTTGTCAGTTCCCTCCGCCTGCCCCTGCCCCTGAAACCACTGACCTGTTTCTGTCCCTAGAGTTTTCAGTAACGTCTGGCATGTCAAGTACATGGAATCATATAGTATGTAGTGCTTTATGTCTAGTTTCTTTCACACAGCAGAATGCTTTTTAGATCCATCCACGTTGTTGGGTGTGTCCCTGGTTTATTCCTTGTCATTGCTCAGTAGTGTTCCATTTTGTGAATATACCACGATTTCTTCATCCATTCACCAGTTGGTGGACATTGGGTTGTTTCCAGTTTAGGGCTATTAAGAATAAAGTGGCTGGGGACATTCATGTACAAGTCCATGTGGATGCATGCATTCCTTTCTTGTGGGTGAAACCCCGCCCAGGAATGGAATTGCTGGGTCATAGAGTAATCTGTGTTTGACGCCGTGAGAAACCGGCAAACTGGCTGTACCGTTTTGCCTTCTCACCAGGGTTGTCTGATAGTTCTAGTTATTCTGTATCTTTGCTAGTCTTTCTTAAAATGTGTAGCCACTCTACTGGGTATATAGTGGTGTCTCATCGTGGCTGTTTTTACTTAGATTTCCCTAATAACTAATGATAGTGTACATCTTTTCATATACTTGTTGGCCATTCACGTATCTTTTGTGATGAAGTGTCTATTCAGATCACTTACCTCGTTTTCTTATTGGGTTGTTTGTCCTACTATTGAAATATAAGAGTTCTTTGTATATTCTGGCAACAAGCCTTTTATCACATGTGTTTCCCAAATATTATCTCCCAGTTTGTGGCTTCTCTTCATTTTCTTTGTGGTATCTTTTGAAGAATAAAAGTTTTAAATTTTGATGAAATCCATTTTACCAGTTTTTTATTTTATGGTTCATGCTTTTTGCATTCTGTCTAGGAAATCCTTGTCTAATTTAAGGTCATGAAGATTTTCTCCTGTTTGCTTTGAGAAGTTTTATAGTTTTAGCCCATGTATTTAGGTATGTGATCTGCTTTAAGTTTTATATGTAGTGTAAGGTAAAAGTCTAGGTTCCTTTAATTTTGTTTTGTTTCATTTTACATATTTTTCAAGCACCATTTATTGAAAAGACTGTCCTTCCTTTCCCTATTAAATTACCTTGACACATTTGTTGAAATGAATTAACTTACATACATGATCAATTCCTGGACTGTCTTCTGTTTCACTAATCTGTATCTCTGTCTTTACACCAATACCACACTGTCCTAGTAAATTTATAGCTTTTTGAAATCAAGTAGTGTGATTCCCCCAGCCCTGGTCTTCTTTCTCAGAATTGTTGTGATTAGTCTAAGTCCTTTTCCATTTCCCAATAAACTTGAGACAGCTTGTCAGTTTCCTCAAAGGAAGCCCTCCAATCCCTTGACTGTTTATATGATGAATAATACTGGTATGTTTACTAGTGTCAGTCCTTCTTAGCAGTCCTAGAATAAACCATTCTTGATCATTATGTTTGTTTTGCAAAATGTTTAACATGTTTAATTTTTTTTTCTTGTTTCTTTTTTTTTCTTTTTTGAGACAGAGTCTCACTCTGTTGCCAGGCTGGAGTGCAGTGGTGCAATCTCGGCTCACTGCAACCTCCGCCTCCCGGGTTCAAGCGATTCTCCTTACATATATTTTTATAAGTAAGATATAACCATACCATATTTGCTTTTATTTTGCTTTGAGATGGAGTCTCGCTCTGTCACCCAGGCTGGAGTGCAGTGGCGCGATCTCAGTTCACTGCAACCTCCGCCTCCTGGGTTCAAGTGACTCTCCGGCCTCTGCCTCCCGAGTAGCTGGGATTACAGGCATGCGCCACCATGCCCAGCTAAATTTTTTTGTATTTTTAGTAGAGACGGGGTTTCACCGTATTGGCCGGGCTGATCTTGAACTCCTGACCTCAGGAGGTCCACCTGCCTTGGCCTCCCAAAGTGCTGGGATTACAGGTGTGAGTCAGCACGCCCAGCTTGCTTTCCTTGTAATATCTTTATCAGATTGGGTACTCAGTGTTATGACAACTTTATAAAATGAATGATGAAATAATCACGATTTTCCTCTTTCCCTAAAACAGTTATATATAGTAAAGAAATCAAATATTCCTTAGAAATTTGTAAAATTGTTTCATAAGACTAATCCAGCATTTTTAAAGAAATAATTCTGTTTTACTATTTTTTATTTTTATGGGTTAAGTTTTCGGGTTTTTTTTTTTTTTCTTGAATGGATTTCTGTTTTTCTAGGAAATCATTTATACTATTCAGATTTTTAAATCTACCATTATAGTGCTGGATAGAGTGGTCCTTTAAAACTATTAAAATCTCTCATATTGCAGATTATTTAGAAGAGCTTTTAAAAACTTCTGAATGACTGGGATCTCACTACTTTCTTTTATTAATAATTTCTAAGTTTATTATGTTATAGTCCAGGAAAATAGCCTATTCTGTTGCTACTTTTTTGAAATGTATCACAGCCTGTTTTCTTTTTTTCTTTTTGTTTGAGGCAATATATAAGATCCATTATTGTAACTAATTCATGGATACTTGTTGTCTTCTTAGTTTATTAGTGTTCATATCCAGTATGTACTTACTTATTTTCAATTTTCTCTTTTTAATTTATTTTCAGGGCAAATTTATTCGGATCAACTTTGATGTAACTGGCTATATCGTTGGGGCCAACATTGAAACATGTATCCTTTTTCATAAATGTATAATCCAAAATAAAGAAGGATTTAGTCTTCCTACAACCCCATGGCAACCGTCTGTGATATCACTCCCAAAATCCAGATGATAAAACTTGAGCCCAGAGATAGCATGCCTTGTTCAAATACTTTCAACTAGTGAATATTAACTCCAAGTTGTTTTGTTGTTTGTAAAACCAGGCCATAACTTATTCACATGGCTGGGGAAGTGGAGAGTGCCACAGTGTTTGTGTGGTATAGGACATTCAGATGAATGCAGTTGCCCTCCCCCTATTGCTGTTAGCCCACTTTTTACCATCTATTTCTGATATTAGAAGGATGAGCATGTAATCATTGAAAACATCCTTATAAGATTACAGAGTTAAAGTAATCTCAATTCGTGTTAAGTAGAATAAAGCTGGAGAAAAAAATAAAATGTCAAGTACATAGAATAGTCCTAAGAAATGTCACCTGCATAGAATGGCCATAAGAAGGTTTATATATGTGTATGCACATACATACCCAGGTAAAACACATTTGAGTAGAGATATAATAAAATAGAAATGATTCTGAATGATAGTGTGCCAATTAGAAAGATAGATGACAATTTTCGGGTACTTAATAGAATAATCTCCAGTGATAGAAATACATTGTTTCTATCCTTCGAGGGATAGACCATGATTTTCTGGTTAAGAACAGTATTTTATGCCTCCAAATAGACTCACAGCCAGCAAAATCTGGAAATACTTGAAAATGACAGGAGAATGAATCTGCAGTTCAGCTTTCTTCATATAGGTGTGTCAGAGCATGATTCATATGAGTGTGTCTTTCACCAGATGTGGAGGATGTGTGGGATAGTCTGACTTAAAATTCAGGCTATCTGACACATACAGAATTAATTTACTTTGGTGGCCCCAGGGAAGGTTTACCTCAAGAGAGGCAAACATCTTCCAAAGCTGTGATCCACGTTCTCTGAGATGCCAGTGTGACTGTCAACCCATAGGAACTCCGGGAGCATCAAGAACTGTGGATCTGAGCCCCAGATAAGATACACAGCTGGGTGTGCAGTGGTCTGAAATGCAGGAGCTGCTGGGGACTGTGCCACCTGCCCCCTGGGAAGCCCAGGCAGGGTGGGTAGCAGCAGGCGTAGGTACTGGCCGCACTGGTTCTTCAGAGCAGCAGAGGGAAGACTAGTGCTTAATCTCATCGTAGCTGTCAAGGCATATGGGAAAGTTACATGTGCTGCTGAGTGTGAAGGGGCGAGTGCCTCTCATATAGGAGGCTTTCAATAGGGTAGCATTGTGGGCACTCTCAGCATGCATTTTGGAGTCAAGCCAAGTTTTTGGTTCCTAACTGTACCACTTATTAACTATATTATTTTGATTAATTTCCTTATACCATGGCTTCCTTATTTATAAAATTGTGTTAATCTGGTATTATAGAGCTTCTCCTGCCTTAAACAACTGTACTTCATTTTTAATAGCTTCTTACAGTTCCTCATATAGTGTGGTATTCTTGGAATGTAATCCAAGTTAGGGGAAGGATGGGGTAGAGTGGAGCTGAGTGAGGGAAGCACGTATAATCTTTAAGTTCCTTCCCAGACCAATGATTCTGGAAGATCAGTGAGGAACGTAAGTTGCACCTATTTTCTTTTTTCACAGATGGAAGACAGTCATTTAGAATAGTTCATTGCAGGATAGTTTATATAATAATCAGAGAAAGAAGATGTTTTATGATTTAAATTTACAGACGCTGAAAGAGGGCCTTTATTTATTTAAGAATTATATTAAATAATTTAATTCTTAACTGTCTTTGCTCAGACCTTCTGGAAAAGTCTCGTGCTGTTCGTCAAGCAAAAGATGAACGTACTTTTCATATCTTTTACCAGTTGTTATCTGGAGCAGGAGAACACCTAAAGTGTAAGTTACAAAGGTTTTTAGTATTTTATATTCACTGGAATATCTCTTATAATATTTTTTTGAGAAAAAACAATTTTGGGAAACAGTTTTTTACACACAAAACACCAAATTTCCAGCTGGTTAAATCGTGAAAATCAAAATGAAATTGAACTTCCATGCCATGGGGTAAGTACTTTATTTTAAGCGGCAGGTATTGTAGATAATATAATCTTTTGTACTTTTATTTCTTTTTTAAAATTTTTTAAATTAGAAGACAAATGATGCGTATTTTACAACTCTGTTTCAACGTTTTAAAATACGAAAGTAAGGGAAAAGAAATTTACCTAATGAAATTAAGTAGAATAAATATTTTTATTTCTAGATTTACAACTGAATATATGTTATTGCTTCCACTAGTACTAGAAAGAGCCTGTGGTGGATATTGATTGATTGAATGTCATGGATCACAAGGACTAGAAGTTTAGAGTTGGACAGGTACAAAGGAGAGCTCAGGTCTGGGTCAGAATTTTGCTGGGTTAGAAATATATTGAGGGAGAGGAGAAGATGCATAACTTTCCCATCTCTTCTGATTCTCAAATTTAGTGTTTCTGCATGATTATTATATATATTATCTAGATATCAAAGTAGACACATATACAGTAAAAGTTTTCTCATCTGGCATCCAGGCTTTTGCTAACCACAGACATCTGTGAAATCTTTTAACCCAAAAATTAATCAGAGAACGACCTGCAAGGGAAAAATCAAGCAACAAAAAAATAGAGTTATTGCCAAGGAGAGACTAAAAATTCAAGATGATGCAGTATGTAACACTGAAGAGAAGAAAATGCTCAGGCTTTCAGACTGGCAATAACTGCAATAGGAGTAAATTCTTTAAAATGATCAAAGTGTTGAAAGAAATAGAAAAAGAAAGCAGCAGTCAGTACCCTGTAGAAGTTAAATGTGATGTAGACAAGAATAAGGGGACAGGGTGACCTGCAGAAATTCTCTGCAGGAGAGCAAGAGAGCCAGTCACAAAGAAAGCTGGGAGCACATTTGCATATCTGTTATAACGATAAATAGCCCTGCTATTTTGAGCACTCCTGAGAAATATTCTTTGGCTCTCAAGAATGCATTTGTCAAAAGAGTAAGTTCTCTTTAATTCATGTCTCCTACGGTACAAGTAGTCAGTGCGGGTACCTGTTATAATAGTCTGCTGCGCCACATCACATCATCATTCTAAAGGCAAGTTAACCACCAAGCAAGCTGGCTTGGAGAAAGTGTTTCAGGGCCTTTGCTGGGCTCGGGACGTGCTTGGTCCACATCACTGTATCTTTAGCTTATGTCTATGGTAGTTTTCATATTCACTTCATAGTGTTTGCTGCAAACTACTTGCTAAGATAGGAATATAGAATATGAGTTTAAAAGCTTTCCTTCAAAAAAGAGGGCTAAAATATTTAAATCTGAAAACAATAGAGTTTTGTCATCTGGAAAATTGACATCATTTCACAGATAACCAATTTCAAACAGAATATTGTACAAACTGCCATCCCCAAAACTCCTGTTAAGGTTTTTGCGTTGTTAACATCATCATTTTCCTTTGTTGGTACAGATAATTAAAAAATGTATGTTTGTGTATTTACATGAATATATAAAGAAAAAAAAACATTTTGCTGGCAATGGGTTGCATGGTGACCACTGCTCTCCTGTGACACTGGCACAGTTTGAATGCAGGTATGGCTTAGTTGTCTTCATGAGTATTTATCAAATTTTCTTCCATTATATTTCCTTTTAGCTGATTTGCTTCTTGAAGGATTTAATAACTACAGGTTTCTCTCCAATGGCTATATTCCTATTCCGGGACAGCAAGACAAAGATAATTTCCAGGAGACCATGGAAGCAATGCATATAATGGGCTTCTCCCATGAAGAGATTCTGTGTATGTGTGATTTCTCTAAGATTCTGGTACTCACTTTCCTAAGACTTATACATCTGGGGTAAATCACCTAAACTAGAAAATGACTGGGAAACTAATGAATTGTATGAAATCCTGAAAAGACATGTCTTACTGAAAAGTTTTGTATAGCTAATTTTTAGCACAAAATAAATGAGAATATGTCTCCGCTACATTTTGAGGCAATATTAATTTTTTTTTCTTTTTATCAATATGAAGCAATGCTTAAAGTAGTATCTTCAGTGCTACAGTTTGGAAATATTTCTTTCAAAAAGGAGAGAAATACTGATCAAGCTTCCATGCCAGAAAATACAGGTAAACTGATGAATACTGACTTTATTTCTGTTTCGATGGCTTGTTGTGCTCTCTAAGAAGGTGTTACAGTGCAAGCGTAAAAGCACCTCTGAAGCATTTCTGAAGGGACCCTCGAGTAGAGTGACAACATCGTGTATTTACACGAGGGTTCCTCTGATTCTATAAATGAGGACAGGGGACAGGGTGTAGGATGAAAAGTAGCAGTGGTCTCTGCCTTAGCATGCAGGAGGCCTTGGGAATTGAGGGAGGAGAACTCAGCCGCAGGAGGTCACACACTTACCTGAGAGGGAGGTGCAGCTGCTGAGTTCCAGCCAGTGTGCACCTTGCCAGGATTACAGGCCCAGTATTGCCAAATATAAGTGACTTTTCAAAGAAAAATGGAAATCTAGATCTTAATAGGAAATATTCCCATTTTTAAATGTCGAAAATGGTTTTAAATTTGCATTGGTCAGGAACAAAAGTTTGTGACCCAAATATATATATATTATATATTATTAAATATATATTTAATATAAATATATAAATATAATATGGATATAAATTATATATTTATTAAATATATGTATATATAATATACATATATATTATATATATATATCAGTTTGCTTCAGATGGTCTGGAGAGAAAAAGTGAGGAATCTCTATATTGCCTTGACTACTTGATTATTCTAACAAGTTAGTTATCTTGCCTCATGGAGGCATCCGCAGTCCACTGTGGCGGGTGAAGGCTGACATAAAGTCACATTATCTGCCCTTGAAATAATCGTTCTTTGTAACCAATTTGAGGCTTGATAACAATTTAATTCTGTGTGGCTCTTCTAAGGGGCCTGCCTCTCCTGCTGCTTCTTGGTCACCATTTTCTGGCCAAGCTGTGGCACCTCCTCTTAGGGCTGTTGATTTCCAGGACCATTCATCTGTCATTCAGTCAAAGTAGTTTGATTGGCGGTTGGGCCTTCATCCTCCGTATGGCTTTTCCATGGTTAAATAGACTTAAAATGGAGCCATCTAAAATGCAGAGTAAGGCATATATTAGTATAGCTTGGCTTTGAAATTTTTTAATGACCCATAAATAGAAGAGGATCAGTCACTCTTGTAAAGGTAAGGAGGCTGGGCATAGTGGCCATGTAGTCCCAGCTACTCGGGAGGCTGAAGCAGGAGGATGGCTTGAGCCCAGGAGTTCTAGGCTGTCGTGCTATGCCCATCGGTTGTCTACACTATGTTCAGCATCAGTATATGGTAGCCTCCCAGCAGTAGGGGACCACTAGGTTGCCTAGGGAGGAGTGAACCAGCCCAAGTTGAAAATGGAGCAGGTCAAAACTCCCGTGCTGATCAGTAGTGAGATCACGCCTGTGAATAGCCACTACACTCCATCCTGGCCAACATAGTGAGAACCTGCCTCTAAAAAAATGAATAAATAGGCAAGGCAGTCAAATGCTGACTAGCCATCTCTTGTAGCCTAAAAATGAGTGTGTATTAATTTGAAAAGATGGAAGGTATTTTTCATTAGACCTAAAACTTGTCTGATTTTAAGACTTTTATTTATTTCTTAATACAATTTAATTGTTACTAAGGTTTTTCCAGTGTTTATTGAATATATTGTGAGTAGATTATAAGTAAAAAATGTAGGATTTAGGAGACTTTTTACACTTCAGTTGCGCAGAAGCTCTGCCATCTTCTTGGGATGAATGTGATGGAGTTTACTCGGGCCATCCTGACTCCCCGGATCAAGGTCGGCCGAGACTATGTGCAAAAAGCCCAGACCAAAGAACAGGTAGGTTTCATGTTCATTGTTATTACTGATTTGTTTGAATGATAAGCCATGGCCATTTGGCCTTCTGATTGACATGTAACAAACTGAATCAATACAAACTGTCTTACGTGGGTGTTTTTAGGTACTAAATGAGTTTTTTTTTTTTTAAGTATATTTACTTTTTCGTTTTCGAAAAAATTTAAAAGGGGCCGGGCCCGGTGGCTCACACCTGTAATCCCAGCACTTTGGGAGGCTGAGGTGGGCAGATCACCTGAGGTCAGGAGTTTGAGACCAGCCTGACCAGTATGGTGAAACCCCATCTCTACTAAAAATACAAAAATTAGCCGGGCGTGATGGCATGCGCCTGTAGTCCCAGCTACTCAAGAGGCTGAGACAGGAGAATTGCTTGAACCCAGGAGGCAGAGGTTGTAGTGAGCTGAGATTGCACCACGGCACTCCAGCCTGGGCAACAGAACGAGACTCCGTATCAAAAAAAAAAAAAAAATTTTTTTTAAAGGTGATTTTTTAAAAAAAGTAAATGTCAAATTATAATCTCTAGTTTTCCCCAGGTAGATAGATAATCCAGTAGACAAATCTGCATACTTCAGGAACCAGACCAACAGAAGGGCCCCTGCCGCCTTGTCCCTAGAGAAAGTACCAGCCTAACTGAGCTGAATCCAGGCGGACAGTGCTACCCAGGACCCAGGCGCATGGGGAGGAGCTTATTTTTATTAGGCATCTTTACCCATCCCCCAAATTCGTTATTCCCTGTGTTCATTTAATTCTTCTAATATTGCCTTCTATTGATGTGTAAAATTGAGACATGATTAAGCAGTGAATGCCATCTCAGGTTTTTTGAGTGCTGTATAACATTAAATTCCGTAAAACAGCTATTTATGCTTTGTTGAGATTGTTTCCAGAATAAAAGGTTGTTGTGATTTAATTACAGGCAGATTTTGCAGTAGAAGCATTGGCGAAAGCTACCTATGAGCGGCTCTTTCGCTGGCTCGTTCATCGCATCAATAAAGCTCTGGATAGGACCAAACGTCAGGGAGCATCTTTCATTGGAATCCTGGATATTGCTGGATTTGAAATTTTTGAGGTATTCTTCCCCCTCTTCCTCTAGCTTGTCCTTCTTTTTGTTTGTTCTTTTAACAAATATGAAGGCTTACTGTGTGCCCAGTACATACCAGGCACCAGGGATACAGTCCCTGCCATTCTAGTAGAGCCAAACAATAAATGGCAAATAATCAGTGAATCCGCAGGTCTGTGAGAATGCACTGAAAGGGTGCTGTGATAGAACTGGGAGGCCAGCTTGAGATAGCTGTTCAGGGAAGGTTGCCTCTGCATTGGCAATAGTTAGGCTTACTTGAAGGATGAGAAGCTGCCAGCCTCGGTCAGTTTCCCGGCATAATGAGAGTAATTCCAGTGGTCCTGTATGGGACAGAACTTATCAAATGTTCTAAGCTGCTAGAAAGCCAGTATGACTGGATATAGCTGACCAGAGGGAGAGAGGAGTTGGAGACGTGGAGTAGAGCATGGGGCCAGGCCGAGAGACCATCAAGGGGGCCACTGTAGTAGAACACGGGCAAGATGACGGGGGCTTGGCTGGGGAATCAGGAGAGGAGCAAAGTGAGAGGGAGGCACCTGGACGGGCAGTGATCTGTGTACTGCAGATATAACCAGGGTTTAACAATAGATTTCACTGTTGATCTGACTAGATTTGTCCAAATACTTACTCATCATCAATGCAGAAAAGTTTCACAGTCACACACCTGCTACGGTGTTTCAAGGAGGTGCATAAAATTTGGGGCATCTAAAAATTTATATCTTTATTTCCATAAATATAGATGTAAACTATGTAAATATAGTACGGCACAAATATTAAGTGCTTTTTGTGATCATCTGTGTGTTACTTTAGCCACTATTGGGTATTGAATTGTCTTATATTAAAATGAACCCCTTTAAAATTATAAGTCTATCCTCATAAATACTGAACCTGCCACTGCCACTCTAAGAGATTGCTTTAAGTTGTTTTGATTTGTAAATAAATTAAGAAATCATGAAAAGTGGCTGGGTACAAATTGCATTTAAAAAATCTGTCACTTTCCTCTACATAAATGATCAGAAGATATAGTGAAAGAAAAGACCCTCATTTCCAACTGCAACAAACAGACAAAACACCTAAAAATAAATTTTAAAAGAAATGGGCAAGATTTAAATGAAGGCAACTTTACAGTGCTGCTGCAAAAAAGAAAAGAAGACTTGAACAAGTGAGGAGACACACCCTGTTGTCGATGGGAAAATGTGACATTTATGTAGATGGTAAAAATGCTAAGTTGTTCAGTGAGTGTTATTTGTCATGAGAAAAGGAAAGAAAAAGCCTAAATGCCCACCTTTAGGAAACTGGTTCAAATTATTGTGATAGCTCCATATGGTGGAATACTACGCATCCATTATAAAGAATGGGCTGGCTTTATACACTAAGGAAAGATCCTACAACATAACAAGATACATTGTTAAGTTAAAAAAAATCAGGGTCACACACATACACACATTTCTTAATGCATAGCATATTTCTGGAAAGATCACAAAAATAGGAGATACTGGTTGATAATAGGGAGAACAAGTAAGTTTCATTGAAGTGAAACTGGTGCAATTCTTTGTACACTTTGAATTTTCTACCATGCATTATTGATTTAAAAATCAATTAAAATTATAATTGGTAGTTTAAATATGGAAGACAAGTAGAAATTCATTTTTAAAAATACCATTCTTGGCCGGGTGTGGTGGCTCACGCCTGTAATCCCAGCACTTTGGGAGGCCGAGGCAGGTGGATCACGAGGTCAGGAGTTCAAGACCAGCCTGTCCAAGATGGTGAAACCCCGTCTCTACTAAAAATACAAAAATTAGCTGGGCATGGTGGCGGATGCCTGTAATCTCAGCTACTCCGGAGGCTGAGGCAGAGAATTGCTTGAACCCGGGAGGCGGAGGTTGTAGTGAGCCAAGATTGTGCCACTGTACTCCAGCCTGGGCAAGAGAACGAGACTCCTAAAAAAAAAAAAAAAAAAAAAACCTTCTTTGTAATGGCCCAGGCTAAATAGAGCAATAGGATGTCATCATCCTGAGGCAAAGCAAAGTTCACCTACATGAACATGAATAAGCAGAATCCGGCAGTCTGTAAATATGAGGCTTGTCCTGTGTGCCAGAAATACAGTGTTGAGCAAGGCAAGCACTGCCCCTGCCCTCCTTGCATGACCTCATTCTGAAATAGTGAATTTAACAGCTTCTGGAGAATGGAAAAGATTGGAGTGGCTTTTTCAGACTGTAAATCAACTCCTTGGAGATGGGTTAAATCCTCTTTAATTGAAAATCACTTTTTATAATGAAAGAGGTTATTTATGGGCACATGCAGCTTGTGTGAACAGTATAGAAGCAGGAAAGAGGTTGAGCACTTCTAGTGTATAGGATGATTAAGAAAATTATACCTATTAATTCACCCATCTATGCATTCGCCCAATCAATTTTTCTCTTAAAAAATGGGCAGAGTTCACAGAGAAGGAACAGAAATGACAATAACATATGAAAAATGCCTAAATTCACTTTATGAGGGCAGTCCAATATCACTTTTGGTATTGCAAAGGTCAAACATTTGATGAGGGAAGGGAATGCTTAGAGAAACGATAGAGAGTCTCATACTAAGCGCATTCCATGTGCCAGGCCTGGCTGAGCTCTCAGCAATTCCATGCAGTAAAGATGACTCTTTTCCTACCTCACCTTAGAGCCCACAGCCTGAGTGACAGTGGAGTGGGACAGAACCAGATGCATTCTCCTCCCCAGCTCAGAAGCGCGCCCACCACCTTGTTTGCCTTCCTTTGCCTCTGGTTTTTCCAAGCCTTTGTTTTTCTTCTTTTTCTTACTGTCTCATTTATTTATTTATTTATAGTCCTTAACCATTCACTAATAAGAGCTGAATTGTTTTACTTGCAGAGCATTCAGTTAGCATATTAAGTTTATTATCTTTTCATTTTAGCAGTTCAGTAATGCAGCCATAGACAGTATGTTCTTTCTCTTTACCTTTTCAAAAAGGCTGTGTGTGAGAGAGGGATTGGGAGACCACCCCCCTTGGTTTAGTCACTGTCATTAGATAGAAGCAATCATGTACTTCCTACCTAATTAGTAATTTTTAATGAAAAATTTTTTTATAACTACATAACTAATTATTCCCGTTTTCCCTCCGCCTCCCCATGTTTGGAAAATTACCCTTTGACATTTGTAGCTGAACTCCTTTGAGCAACTTTGCATCAACTACACCAATGAGAAGCTGCAGCAGCTGTTCAACCACACCATGTTTATCCTGGAACAAGAGGAATACCAGCGCGAAGGCATCGAGTGGAACTTCATCGATTTCGGGCTGGATCTGCAGCCATGCATCGACCTGATAGAGAGACCTGTAAGAGTGCTCACTTGCTCGCTGTCTTTCATTTTCCACTCAAGCAGTGACCTTAAGTGGCATAACCTAAGACAGAAATTACCCAGTCTGTTCAGTGGTGAAATAATTTTCTGATCTAAATTTTCTAGGAAGGTGATACTCTGATAAAATAGCTACAGAATTTAAAAGTCAGTAGCATGCCAGTAAAACCCTTCTTTAGCTCTCCTCGCAGCTTGATTCCTGTCCTTGCTTGCATGGGAATACTGGATAGTGGGCTCTGCCCGCACAGACTGCAGATGGCCCTGTGTGCTGGCATTTGTGTGTACCTTTCAAAGGATGTGGAGCTCCACCTGACACTTTATTTAGCTGAGAACAAGACGTGTCACGTAAATCCATTTTGCAGATAACTAAAGTTTGGCCTTTTAAAGTACAAAGATGTTTTTATTTTGCCAGATTTTTTTTTTAATTTGAAGTTTTTGTTCTCAGGGAAGTCTTGTCAGATGTATATTTAGTGGCAATCTTAGAAAGCATCAGAAACTCTTTTCTTGGTGGTTTAATGTTCTGTAAAAATACATAGAACTCATTCACGTTCAAGCTTTGAGTGTATAACTCATTCACTTTTGGAACTCAACTCCATGTGATCTCAAGCAAGTGTTGACAATCTGGTTCTGTACTCCTTATCAGTTAGCTTTTGCTCAACAAGGTGTCAGCTTCATTTATTTTATTTTGCTATCTGCCAAAATATAAGAAAAACTAAAACATGATTAACCACCGATATCTGTAACGCAGAGGAAGCTCTAACACTAGTTAAGTAGGTATGTTTGAATAACGCAGAGTTTTCTCCTAGGAGGTGCAGCAGGCTTCGAAGCAGTTCTGGTTCTTGCTGCTCCATCTCTGGTTGCCACTTGCGTTCTTCATGTTTGAAGGTGTTGGAGGTCTAATGGCTAGACATCATGGATGGTACAGTACCTGCAGTCAGGAGGAGCAGTGGCACATCGGGAAGAGGAAGAACCTAGAAGACATTCACCCCTATTAGAGATGTAGTTCCAGCACATTAGAAATTTGAGTTTAAGGAAAGCAATAGAAAATTTTCATTTGGCTTTTATAATACATAAGAAATCATTTTACCTTTCAAGTGACGTTTAGAGCAAAAATCTTAAATTACTTATAGTTGTGAGGATAGTTGCTTCTTTGTAGCTTATAGGGTCATTTAGAGGTGGCGTGCTTGTAGTGACTTCCAGGTAACTTGTGCATACACAAGCACATGAACACACTTCATCACATTTCATCACTGCTTTGTTGCCTAAAGAATTGTTTGGGCATTTATGTAAATAAGGGAAGGGAGTATTTCACATTAGTACTATTGATGACTATATGATACGTTTTTTGACATGCTCATTATATGCGTCCATATGACACTGGAAGTCCTACATTTTAAGAATATAATGATTATGTACCTGCAGTTTTATTTTAGGATGGACGAGAACCCATAAAATTTGCTAGGTCAGTATCTTTATAGGAATAATTGTGCCGAAAGTCTTCCAAATGGAAAATTACCTGTCTTAATTTTTAAAATGTTTTTAGAGTGTTTTTAAATCTAATGGTTTTGTGACCTTTAAATGAGTCTTACAAATATTAATTCTTCTTAATGTTACTTAATTGCATTTTTTTTGCTTTATCCTCTAGGACAAAATACTTTATATACCATTTTTGCGTATTTTTTTTTTACTCTCACACAATAATTGTACTCTAAAGGTGAAAATCATGGGGTAAAGTAATTAAACATTTCAACCCTAATAACCAACTCCAAGCAAAAATAGGTGAGGTAGAAGGCCAGGTGCCGTGCCTCCCGCCTATAATCCCAGTACTTTGGGAGGCTGAGGCAGGCAGATCACTTGAGTCAGGTCAGGAGGTCGAGACCAATCTGGCCAACATGGTGAAACCCCATCTCTACTAAAAATACAGAAAATTAGCCGGATGTGGTGGCATGTGCCTGTAGTCTCGGCTACTCAGGAGGCTGAGACATGAGAATCACTTAAACCCAGGAGGCAGAGGTTGCAGTGAGCCGAGACTGCACCACTGCACTCCAGTCTAGGCGACAGCATGAGACCCTGTTTCCAAACAAAAAAATAAATAAGTGAAGTAGAAAGGGTTTGATGTTTACATTTTTAATTATTTTCCAGGCCTTATGTGTAAATATTGTGGTGGTAGAATAAGATCCAGATAGCAATTTATTGGACCAGGTGTGGTGGCTTATGCCTGTAATCCCAGTGCTTTGGAAAGCTGAGGCAAGAGGATCACTTAAGACCAGGAGTTCGAGACCAGCCTGGGCAACATAGTAAGACTACATCTCTACAAGAAAGTTTTAAAATTAGCCGGGTATGGTGTCATGTGCCTGTAGTACCAGCTACTCAGGAGGCTGAGGCGGGAGGATCCTTTGAGGCCCTGAGTTGGAGGCTACAGTGATATGGTCACACCACTGCCTTCCAGCCTGAGTGACAGAGTGAGACCCCATCTCAAAAAAAAAGAAAAGAATTTATTAAATCCTCAATTATGGCCTGGAAATGCAGATTGGGGGTGCCATGGGGATATGAGATAGTATATAGCATGGCCTTGGTCCTCAAGAACCTGATCTTGAAGCCAGAAAACAGAACACAACATAGTGGTGAGCTCATTGGTTCCTGGGTACGACTCTAACTGATGCTCTGTGAATTCAGAAAAAGGCAAAGGCCACAAAGTAGGCTGGCAGTGTTGTGGAAGGTATTACAGGTGTGGATGCTGTGCAGGGAGCATTCCAGGGATGAGTTTTATGGTCAGAAATCAGCAGGTGAACAGCACGTTGAAAGTGGTATTTTAGGGAATTATTTGGCGAGTGTCCTAGTCTGTTTTCCGTTACTATAACAGAATAACTAAGACGGAGTAATTTATAAAGAAAAGAAATTGATTTCTTGTAGTCTATAGGCTGGGAAGTCCCAGGTCTAGGAGCTGCATTGGATGAGGGTATTCTTGCTGGTGGGGACTCTTGGCAGAGTCCTGAGGTGGCACAGGGCATCACATGTTGGGGGGGCTCATAAGAAATGGCCAAACTGGCTTTTTTATGACAGACCCGCTCTCATGATAACTAACCCACCTCCTCAACAACCCATTGATCTATGAATGAATTAATCCATTTACTAGGAAAGAGCCCCATGACCCAGTTACCTCCCAAAGGTCTTATCTCTCAACACGGCTGCATTAGGAACCAGGTTTCCAACATGTGAACTTTCAGGGAACATATTGAAACCACAGCAGCCAGGGCATTCAGAAAGTATTGGAGCTGGGAAGTCATGATGTTCCTAGTCACCAGTTATGCCCAGACACTGATGGGCAATGAGTAGAACTAAGTAACTCGTTCCTTCTTTCCTTCCTATCCTCTTTGTACTGGCACTTCTAGGCTCTTGCTTCAGCCTTTAGAGTGGACCCTTTATTCCCTGCCTAATTTATAGGAGAGATAGCTCAGAAAGGGGAGGGAAGGAATTCAAGATTTAATGCTGACTCACTCTTTACCTCAATTTGAGGATTATTCTACTTATTCATAGAAATATCTGATTAAAAAATAAAAACATGGCCAGGCACAGTGGCTCACGCCTGTAATCCCAACACTTTGGGAGGCCAAGGCGGGCAGATCACTTGAGGTCAGGAGTTCGAGACCAGCCTGACCAACATGGTGAAACTCCATCTCTACTAAAAATACAAAAAGAAATTAGCCAGGCGTCGTGGCGGTTGTCTGTAATCCCAGCTACTCGGGAGGCTGAAGCAGAAGGATCGCTTGAAGCCGGGAGGTGGAGGTTGCAGTGAGCCAAGATTGCGTGACCGCACTCCAGCCTGGGGGACAAGAGCGAGACTCCGTCTCAAAAAATAATAATAATAAAAAATAAAAACATAACATTTTGTAAACCCCATGAGAGTTTATGATGATGGGGAATTTAACGACAGCCTGTGGAATGACATGGGATAATGATCCCATTGATGTTCCTTGCAAAATGGAGAGTGAAAACAATACTTTCTAGAAGGAAAATGCTGTAAAAACATCCTCTGTGGTGGCACCTGACAGGCCCGTGCCAGGCTTAGCTCATCTCGCATAATCCCAGCCCCTGCCTTGCCAGACTGTGGGCTGGTGGCAGGCAAGCCTCTGAGTTCACAAGCTTTCACAAAACCTATGACCAATATTCAGAAACACAGGCTTCTAAGCTTACAGCTCTTGGAAATACCCGGTTCAGAGAAGGAATGATAATAGAGACCTTGACATTGAAGGATGAAGTGGAAAAAATAAAAAGGAGACACAGTAATGATATTCATGATCATGCTGTCACCAAGTCATTTAGAAAAAAATACAAATTTTATTTGAGATACTGTGTCAGAATTTAGGAAAATTCTCATTAAAAGTGGTTAAGAATGTAAAAGGGTAAAAGGAGGATGTTTTTGTTATATTAATATTAATGTGGAACTTCCTTTCTCACAGTTGTTGTGTGATTAGGGTGGATTGAGTTACCTGCCACTCTGAGCTCCTCTAAAGTGACCTAATCCCAGTTGCTTCAGATTACTGTCTTCTTTTTAGCTGATCTGAAACCCTGACAATTCTTTCAGGTGGAGGAGCCCTGGGGTAAGGGTCTCCATTGCAGAAGGGTTCCCTCAGCTTCCACCCGCTGGCATTCAGATCACCCATCCCTTTCTCTGACCACATTATTACACTGTTTCATTTATATTTAACCATAGCCTCTAGCTACTTTTAAAAACAGCATTTGTGTGTATTGCCAACTCTTTGCCAGTAAATATGAAGGCTTTGTGAGTTGATGAGAACTGATCTTAGAGTCTTATTCAAACAGCTGATTTCATGAGTGTGCCCTAGAACTGGTACGAGTTCAGTTTTGTATCACACACTTGCCATATTTGCAGTGTGGCAATAAATGATGGCCCAGAAGCACTAGAAAATAGACCATCACTATTTAAATATCTTATTTAGCTTTCATGTGTCATTTACCTCCAAAAAGGAAGTCACTCCAGACAATGGTGAGCTCTAGGCCTTTTTAAAAATTGAGACATAATTCACAAACCATGAAATCCACCCTTTTAAAACTACAAGTCAGTGATGTTTGTAGTATATTCACAAAGTTGTGGAACCATTACC
This sequence comes from Pan troglodytes, assembly GCF_028858775.2. Taxonomy (NCBI): domain Eukaryota; kingdom Metazoa; phylum Chordata; class Mammalia; order Primates; family Hominidae; genus Pan; species Pan troglodytes. The sequence continues at coordinate 62,166,799 of NC_072417.2, forward strand.
ACTACCAAATCCTGCCACGTTTTCATCACCCCAGAAAGAAACCTCATACCCATCAGTGGTCACTCCACATTCTGTTCCTTCAATCCCCGGCTGCCACTAATCTACCCTCTGTCTCTATGGATTCATCTAGCACTTTTTTTTTTTTTTTTTTGAGACAGAGTCTTGCTCTGTTGCCCAGGCTGGAGTGCAATGGCACCATCTCGGCTCACTGCAGCCTCTGCCTCCCAGGTTCAACCGATTCTCCTGCCTCAGCCTCCTGAGTAGCTGGGACTACAGGCATGTGCCACCACGCCCAGCTAATTTTTGTATTTTTAGTAGAGGCGGGGTTTCACCATCTTGGCCAGGCTGGTCTCAAACCCCTGACCTCGTGATCCACCTGCCTCGGCCTCCCAAAGTGCTACTTTTTTTCAATGAAGTAATAATTGCATCACATAAAATGGGTTGTCAAATGCCTGTTAAAACAAATATATAAGGCAATTGATGACTGACTTTGTTTATCAATTTCCATATATTCTACTTAATAATAGTTTAAAATATTTCGCCAAATATAAAGTGATACATTTAATTTAAAATTACTTAAACAGAAACTTAAACTGATTAGGATATAAAATGTTTGAAGCATTCTCATTAGTTGAGGTGTTATAATGATTTCTCCAGCCAGTCACTGAATATGAACATTCAGTTTCATCTCTCCACTTCCCACTGCGTTTCTGGCTTCTTTTATTTGCCACTTTTGTGGGGCCATCTGCTTGGAATTCATTTACTTGCAATTTACATACAGTATTTATAAGTTTGAGATAAGTTACTCCTCTGTTTTCTTGTTAGTACTTATTTAGCAGTTTGAGATGTCAGTGTTTGAATTATAAACTTATTATGGCTTAGACATTCCTTTCCATCCTAGCAATTTGTTTTCCATGGATCTTCATAAAACTAATTGTTTTAGAAGTTTAAGTGCCAGACTCAGTAGTATTAAAGTGGCATGCAAAACTTGTGAATTCTTATTGCCTGTCATTATCAGGCGAACCCTCCTGGTGTACTGGCCCTTTTGGATGAAGAATGCTGGTTCCCTAAAGCCACAGATAAAACCTTTGTTGAAAAACTGGTTCAAGAGCAAGGTTCCCACTCCAAGTTTCAGAAACCTCGACAATTAAAAGACAAAGCTGATTTTTGCATTATACATTATGCAGGGAAGGTAAGAGCTCTTATGTTGAATAACTGGATTAAAATGGCTGTGTTTGAAATTTTGCTACATTTTTATGAAGGTGTAACAAAGGTGCTGATAAACGTTTATAAACAAATACAGTATATATTACAAACATTGTCTTTCAGACAGCCCATTTTGGGGACTGTTGTATAAAAGTTTCTGGTTGAGGCTTAAAGTGTTTTTGTTTTTGCATTTGGTTTTGTGTTCTCCATTTCACCACTTTTGGCTTTGGTGCGGGATAGGTGGACTATAAGGCAGATGAGTGGCTGATGAAGAATATGGATCCCCTGAATGACAACGTGGCCACCCTTTTGCACCAGTCATCAGACAGATTTGTGGCAGAGCTTTGGAAAGATGGTAAGAAAGTGCTTATCTTTGTAATCATGCTTGGCTGGAATCTTTTATAATTAAGGTTTATAGATGGTTCTTTTACGTATATATGGATACATATACTTCTTACTTTAAAATCTTTCTTTCCCTAGAGCAGGGCTGCCGTTATATTGGAATTTATCCGTTTTAACAATACTTGGGTTAAGAAATGAATACAGAGACATCTACCTTCTTGGTCAGATGTTGTAGGAGTACAGAAACATTCTAGGCCCGGAGCCACAAAGACGTACACGTATGACTCAGGCCACCACAGTCCCAAGTCAGTTGTAATCCAGGAACACTGGAACACAAAACCCGAGAAGGCCTGCTCATTCCATTTTTTCCCTGTGTCAGGCCTGCTGAGCTCCGTCCTTCCTCACCACCCGCACCCGCCCCGACACCCAGTGGCTAGTGGATAAACTCAAATTGCCTGCATACAGATCAGTTGCTCTTCTTTCCATCAGTCCTCATAGTTCTTTTGTTATATGAACCTCATTTGAAGAATTTTGGTGATTTTTATTGTAGACTAGAAGATTTTACTAGTATCAGAAAATCAAAATGTCTCTGTGTCTCTATGCATTTTAGGAACCAGTATCTTCTCCTAGAGCTCAGCTCACCTGCTACATTTCATCCTGGCTCTGTTCCACCTCTTTGCCTGGCTTCAGGCCATGCAGGACCTTAGCCCTGGATCTAACCCTGCCTAGACCTTGACCCTGAGGCCAGACCTGTTCAGTAACCTGGGTCACATCTGCTTTCTCTGTAGCATCTTAAGCCTTGTAATCTAGCTGTCTTAGAGGTAGAGGGAAAGGAATGGAAGCAGAGAAGGGCAAATGGAAGCAGGCTAAGGGCAATTGGGGCCAAAGGAAAGAGACAGGAATTGAAGAATGGACACAGAGAAAGTGACTAGGGGGAATGTGACCCTATAAAAGATCATCTTAAGAATGACTGTGTCCATCAGATCAAGTCAGTGTGAGGGAGCTACAGGGGGGGATGCACTGAACACAGGCACGCATGCGTCCTGGGAGCAGACTGTGGGCCTGAGACATAGCAAAGAGGGGAGGGACCTGGGGGAAAGACGAGCTTTCCAACAAGTAAAACAGAAGCCTTTAATCTTTGTACCTTTAGGTGAAAGTCTTCAACTGACTACTGAGTGCAGTGTCACTTCCAGTGACCTAGTCAGTCGAGGGATGCTGTGTGAGGACTGGGAAGAGAAGCAGGGAGCTGCAATAGAACTTACAGTATCCTCAGAGTTGAGCTCCTCTTCACCTTGTCGACAGGCAGTGTTAAAGAGTGGGATATGAGAAACTGAGACGAGAACAGAAAAAGACCTCTGAGCTCAGGTTGTTGTTACGGGGTCTACAGTGCTAGAAAGGCCAGCGCTGGTGAGTTGGAAATGTGGATGGGAAATATGTGAGGAAGAAGAGGGAGGAGTAATGTTGCAGTCATAAGGATTTGCATTCCTTCAGGAATCACTTCAGCTGTGACAGTGTTGGAGACTGTGTAGGTTACAAAGTCTCCTCATGTTCAGCTTCTCCTCTGGATACCCTTGTAAGGTCTTAGAACACAGCAGAAGGCATGAGATCAGTATGCAAAGTGGATCTGTGATAAATGCCATGGGAATGGTACAGTGAATTTTTAGGGGTGTGCAACAGAGGAAGGGACTACCTTTTTCTGGGGCGCTAGGGGAAAAATGTCATTATGAGAGAATGCAAATTTTCCTTGTCCTTAAAAGAGAATAATGATTTGTTGATTAAACAATGAAAGCTAACATCTCCTGAGCACCTACTAAGTGCCACACAGTGTTTTCAGCACTAATTTATGAGCATTTATGGCCCGGTTATGCCTTAAACGGGTAAGAAGGTTTGCATGAACTGACTCTAGGAGTGAGTGTCTGGGGTGGCATTTGTAGAAATGAAGTTGGCAGGAGAAGAAGTACAGAATGATCACAGTGGAGAGGTGGAAAATCATAGCTCAGGAGGAGTGTTCCATTTGGCTTTAGAGAGGGCTGGGGCAGAGAAGAGTGAGCAGGAAATGAGGCTGGGATGGTAGGTTGAGGCTAGACTGGAGAGTCCTCATGTCCCATCTCTAGTGGAATTTGGACTTGAGACTGTGCTGAATAAATAGCATCAGTAGGTTTGTGACCTTGGGTAGTGACCCATTCTGAATTCGAAGAAGTAAAACAGGCCGTGTGTTTTGGGTAGATTGGAGCGAAAGAGCCTGGAAGTGAGGAGTTGAATATGGGGCGACTGAAGATGACAGTGGGCGTGGAGATGATGCCTGGGAAACAGGAACAGAGGAAACTGGGTTTTTCCTGGTTTTTGAAAACAAGCCTCAAAAACTGGTTTTCTCTTCATTTTGAAGGAAAACAGGTGTTGGGACTACTGACATTATAAGCATGGAAATTAAGTCCTTTATTACATATTTATTCTGACACTATGAACCCTTTTTTAGTCCTTGTCTTATATCCCTTAACCAAAAATGGTGTTGGGAACACCTGTTCAGCACTTGACCCATTCGTATAATTCTACATACCTAAGTATGTGCTTCCCATGGCAATAATCTGTGAGCTAGATCTGGAAGCAATGAGAGACATGTCCCCTGCCTCCCAAGAGCTAGTGATCCAGTTGAGAAACCAGGATATACACAGATGCAGTACTAGAACTGAGCTAATCTTTTTCTTGGCTCCCAGCTTCCTACTTCCTCCTTCCTTTCTTCTTTAATTTAAGGTCTCACCAGCCCCAGATACTGGATAGGGCTTTGGCAACAATAGGTCAGAAGCTATAGGTATATAAGATTTGGTGGGCAAGGATGGAGGTGGGAGGCTGGGATGTCATACAAATTACAGATCACAGATGCTATGTCTTACAGGTAGGACCCTGTCTGGAGACTCCTTACCTGCACTTTTGTGTCTTCCATTTAAGAGATACAGGAAAGTTATTGATTTGATTACAGAAATGCTTAGAGGAAACTGTAAGCCTTGCTGAGCTCCTTCAGCCCTGGCGTGAGCCCCGTTCATCTGTACTTAGTCCACAGCTCTGACTCACAGATGCCATGTTTGCACAGCCCTATTTATGGCCCTTGTCTTTCCAAAGATATGCCGTTGGGAGTGCATTTGGCCATTCTTGTCAAAATAAGCCAAGGGATATCTTATCTACCCCAGGTTTGCTTTGGCTCTGCTAGCCTCTGCTCTGGAATACTCCTACATGTTTGCTCTCCTGATAATGCTGCTCTTAGCAGGAGGTGCTGTCGCTCTTCAGCTTAGGTGGACAGTTAGTTTCATCTGAGTGACAGAGAAGATCTCAGAGGCCACTCACTGTTGGGAGGCACTGTTCTTCAGGGTGAGGAGCAGGCAGAGAAGCAGTACCATGTTTGTCCAATTTTGAGGACAGTTTGTTTCATACAGAAAGCAGTGGCAGGCACAGAAGGTTAAAGAGGGTTCTAAGGTGGAGGATTTATCACTGCTCACTCTGGATAGAGAGATCTCAGGATAAGGGGAGCAATTTTTCTCTAGAAAAATAACCCTGGAAAAACATTATTTTCCTCTTTTTAGAGCCACTTAAATGCAAAAGCAGAAAATGACAAGTTGAACATGAATAGATGAATATATGATATGTGAATATAGTTTGCCTGTGAAGGTACAACACCTACAGTATGAAACATTTTGTGTTAAAATAGAGTTTATGGCTGGGCACAGTGGCTCACGCCTGTAATCCCAGCAGTTTGGGAGGCTGAGGCAGGAGGATCGCTTGACCCCAGGAGTTTAAGACCAGCCTGGGCAACACAGCGAGACCCTGTCTCAACTGAAAAAAAAAAAAAGAAAAAGAAAAAAAGTAGAGTTTGTGTTAGAGTTTTAGAGTTTTCTCAAGGCCAAACCAGGAGAAATAAGATTTATTGGTGGCAGCCCTGCCCTAGAGATTTATAATGCCCTACTTTTTACTAAAAGATGTTGTTTGGGATCTCTTTACCAGCTGCAAAGGACTTCTTGGCACTTCTTAAAGCTTATATTGAGGAAAAAAAAATCCTAAAGATCGCATTTTCATGTCAATGTACCTCCTAGGATATTTTCCTGAGTAACAGTATGATCAATAAGTATAATCTCGCTTATAATTCAAAATTATTTTAACATTTTGCTACAACAGAACTTGAATTTTGTTTTCCTTAATGGTAGTTATCTGTCATATGGTAATTTGTATTCAAATTATTTTTCGGAAATTATATTTCCGAAAATCTGTATTGGAAGTAAAATTACACAGCAGCGTAATTTTTGACAGTAAAAGCCATTGATACTTACATTTGCCATAGTGCTGTGACTTCACTGCAGTCATGCCCTAAGCTACTAATGATAAGATATTTTTATAATAGACAACTCAAATAGTGCCTTATTCCTCATAAATGTCATCTTGCATTTACATGGGCTAATCATTTGACATTGATATCATATAATGCTCACACCAGGAGTTGGGAATGTGCTCTTTTGATTTAGCATTAATCTATTTTATAAAGAACTTTATCCAAATGTGCAAATTCTCTAAACAGTCATGTTTGCATGGGATCTGCCTTGGACTAGCTCCTTTTGTAGCCCGATTTCAAAGTTGACTTGTGCTGTCAAATGTCTTTCACACTAACTGAAGTGTTTGTGTATTTGCTCTTCTGTCCTGTTTTTGCTGTTTCTCTGCTTTAGAGATTCAGAATATTCAGAGAGCTTCTTTCTATGACAGTGTTTCTGGTCTTCATGAGCCACCAGGTGAATGTATAAAGCCTGTAGGTCTTCCAAAACAGAAGGGTTTTAAGCCCACAGGAAAAACGTGTGGGGGGACCGGCAGGGTGGCCGGGGAGGGCGGGGGTAGACTGGGGGCTGGGGTGGGCTTTGGGTTTCTGTTTTTGTTTTGCTCATAGGCCTGCATGAACCTTTCATTTCATGCTCAGTTTTATTATACTTCAAGGCAAATGTTTGAGTGCATAAGCAATTTAATTGCTACTGCCTACACATTGCTTCTTATTTTATGCATAGCACTTATAGCACCGCATATTAAAAGGTATGCCACTACCTTTTCCAATAGTGCCATTGTGATACACAGTCCTCTAAGGAAATTGTTAAGAACTGATCTGCTAAATGACATCTCCTTTGCTTTTGAGTCACCTTTAAATTTTCAACTCTGAGGAATTCCAAGGAGGATTTTTTTCTTTTATTTAAGACACATTTTGTAGACAAATAATTACATAGCTACCTCAGGTGTGTTGGTCTCATCATTATACCTTTTGTCTGGAATTTGTGTGCCTATCTGGCTACTTGGCCTTTTGTTTTCAACCAGAGGCCCTGAAACTATCTACAAGGCCTGATATGTGCAAGTTGAGACTAAAATAGAGTGGAATGTTGTCAGAATTATACATTGAACCTTAAATTGAGCTCCAAATGTTTGGGCTTTGTGATCTGAATCCTCAGCCCTGTATTACAATACAGCCTAACTACAGCTACAGAGTCTCCAAAAGCCCAATATAAAATGAAGCCCACCCAGCCTTCCGAATGTTTAGTGAAACTGGCAAGTAGCGAAACTCAAAGATAAATTTATCTTATGAAATTTCCTTTATGATTTTTGGAACATGATAATGCTGAGATCCAAATCCATCTCAAAAGTTATATTTAAAATGTTAAAGGACCATGCCTATTTTAATCCAACTCAAAATTCCTGCCATCACCTCTAGTTCACATACTATGAAAGAAGTAGACTGCAAGTATGGAGTGGGAGGAGAGAAAAGATTATGCTAGAGACAGCATAAGCAGGAATGAAAATTCTACAGAACTCCAAAGGAAGAGATCTCTAAATTTAGTCCTCTTTGGTGTTGGGGAATGCTGACAGTGTTGAAATGGACGGGGGAAGCTTGGAGGTAGTTTTCAGCTATAACCTGGGACTTGTGCTTTATTAAAGTTAGTGCTTGATCTTTTGGACTTTCTCCTAAAGTGAGTGCCCTCTTTAGATGAATTCCCTTTGGATTTCTAACCTCGTAAGAGAATTTCAGGCTGTGAGCTCTTTGAGGGCAGGGCCAGTGCCTGGCTTTGCTCACTGTCATTTCTGCAGCACCTGGCGCAGAGGAGGCAAAACATCACTAAGTCGCTGAGAGAGAGCTGATGGATGGATAGGGGGTGGCGACCCCACACCCATTTTCAGCCCCAGCAGCTTCGCCTTCCATTCCCACTGTGACCACCTAAAGCACAGACACTCTTTCCTGTGGGACTATGATCTTTGGGGTGCATACACCAGGCATTTTGCTGTACCAGCAGCATCCAGCAGAGAGCCTCTCTTAGATGACTTCATGCTAGTGAATGAGCAGCGGGGAGGCTCATTCCCCTCACTGTACCCTCACCTTGGCACTGAAAATGTTCCCGGTTCTGTCTCTCTCTGTGAGGTGTCCTTTGGTTGAGTTACTTAGCTGAACCAAGTACCAAGGATCTCAATCTCTGCTTCTCCTTGGAAGCCCATCCATCTACCAAGGCCAAATATGTTCTTTGAGATTGTGTGTAATATTTTACAGCAAAATCGTTTTCTCTTTAATGCGCTTATGGATTCAAGACCACCACCCCAGAGAGGGCTAAGGGATTTTAAAATGAAAATGTAGGACTTTAATATTTCCAGTGATTTCTTGGAAGACAATGGATGAAGGAGTTTCTAGGGATCCAAATTGTGATTGCCTGTGATGTGCTGACATATGGTAAGCACCTCTCTAAAGCAGGTGACACAAAGCTGATAGGACCCATGTGCTTAAGTACATGTGTAATGATGGGAAAATATCATTATGAAGAGCATGCAGGCTTCTGGGACTGGAATAAAGAGAGATTTGCAGAAAAATCACAGGACAAGTACAGAAGAGAAAGGAACAGGGGAGAATAGGATTCCTAGAGGCAAATACGGAGGTCATATAAGTTTCTGCTATAAAGTCAAGGACTGTTTTCTTACAAGTATATTTTGAAAGTCTGGACCTCAGAGATAAACCGGTAGTGGAAGATGCAAGCAGAGTGAACCAGCAAAAAGGGGTTGTAACCTGAAAGCTACAGGCAGGGCTTTTGGACTAAAGGGGTGATGGGTAATAGGGTAATTGAGACTATCAACGGCTTTAGACCTGATCCAAAGCATGTTGGAGGTACAGTTATGTATCATTTTCACTAATGCTAGTTTATACGTGCACCTGCAATTTCCTTCATAGAACAGGACCAGTTAGGCTCTTTGAACCTCCATGTGTGCTAGATTGCAGCTGACAGGTCCGGAAGAGTGTACTACCAGAGCAAAAATTGGGGAAAACCTGAGAAGTCCAGGTAGAGTCAAGTATCATGACTGATAAGATGGTACCCATTTAATCTCCATATAGATTATATCCATTGATCATAACCTCCATCTCAAGTCCCGTTTTAGAATCTGTGGTTTAGGTCTGACATAGTTTACGTGTTTAAATTGTTCTCGCTTTCAATGGATGAAGGTTTTTGTTATTGTTGGAATATATTCTCCTCCTTCCTGTTTTTTGATCTTGAGTGTTAGCAATAGTTGGAAACTCACCGAGGAGAAGCAGCGCTTGGGTACTGCAGCTTGAGTTCCTGAGGGCAAGTGCGGACAGCAACATTTAGTTCTCAGGGTTACTGTGAGTATCAACTGAAGCAACGTGAACCTGAATGCATGGCACATGGGGAGTGCCTGAATGTGTGGTGTTGTAGAGTTGCCGTTGCCGTGGCTGCATCTGCAGCAGCTGCTGCTGTAATTACAGAACAACAGAGAAACCCGATAAATGTTTATTTCCTTGGCTTTACTTAACGTAAGTCTAGTATCGCTCATAGTGTCCCAAGGTGCAGCTGATAGGCCGTGGTGCCAGGCTGCCCAGTCTCAGCATGAGTTGGGGACATGGGACCCCACAAGGGGAGAAAGCGAGCGCAGAGCACAGTGGAAGCTGCAGGCAAAGAGGGGCTTCCTGTCTGCCCAGCGCCTTAGATGGCCTGGCCGAAAGGGATAGGAAGGTAGATGGAAATAAGGGAGACATTCAAGTTTGGCTTGAGACTAGTGCTTGGGAGAAAGAAGATTGCTTTCTCCTTAAATCATGTGCTTCCTGTCAACCTCTCAACTTCCTGGGGTTTTTCTAAAAATTTCCAAGTGCTAGAGTAATTAGCAGATCGGTTCTAGCAACTAGTTATGTAACCACTGTAAACTTGTTATTACAGTACCACATAACAGGGATATTACGGAGACAGACTGATGTTAAGATTGTTTCTGCGAATTCATAATAGTTAAATATATTTGTTTCCAAATTGTCTATAACAGTGACATTTTCATCTATATGAGGGTGAAATTGTCTTACCTTATTTAAATGAGTATTGAGAACCTGCTCCATGCCTCACACAGTGCTGGGCACTGGATACCTTTCATGAGGAGCGCGTGATGCTGCTCTCAGTCATCAGCATCTGGCTGTTGAAATTAACATTAAATAGGTTTCTTCCCCCTTTTTTGGTTTCCAGCTATATTAACTAGAATGAATTTCTGAAGATCTAGCTTAAATACTTGAAAGTAAATTTAGTAACACTAGTATTTTGGCCCATGCACAGATTTGAAAAACATAAAAATCTTATGGACCCGTCTCCTAGATTATCCCCTAGAAGGGCCAGTTAAGGATTCGGCACCAAGCGATGCCATTCCTTCTATGAAACTGTTGGTGGCAGTTTCATGATGAGATAGACGACACGTTGCATTTTCTCTCTTAAACTGCGAATATGTCCTCACAGATTTCAGTCTGGAACCCATCTAATTTCTGACTGTTTAAATACATTGTTATAGATTAGTAAATTAGGTGTTAGTAGAAAATACTTTTCAGGCTTCTAGAACCAAGTAATGAATTTAAATGCCCCCCAGCAATCCTAACCAGGGTCTCCTGACATCTCAGATAGAAGAATTTACAGTGCAAGAATAAACAAAGCTAATCTTTACCCTGAAACTGTGGCTGGAGGAAGGGCACTTGAGATTTAGAAGCAATATTAGGTCTTCCAGTGAGGCGCGCTGCTCATTTCAAGGAGCTGCTGGAGTCTTCTCTTCGCATTTTCTGCCTTTCTCTGGTTTCTGCTTTGATCAACAAGAAAATACTCTTAAAATAGAGTTTTTTCGGGTCTTGATTATTGAGTGAAATCATACATTATTAGTGTGGCTCAAATCATTTAATGAATTTCCCAAAGTGTTTCTCTTTTACCCACAAGATGATTTTGTTGGTGGAATCTAACCCTGAGTTTAAAATGTTGAATTAAAAACGGCCGGGCGCGGTGGCTCACGCCTGTAATCCCAGCACTTTGAGAGGCCGAGGCGGGCAGATCACAAGGTCAGGAGTTCGAGACCAGCCTGGCCAATATGGTGAAACCCCATCTCTGCTAAAAATACAAAAATTAGCCAGGCATGGTGGCAGGCACCTATAGTCCCAGCTACTCAGAAGGATGAGGCAGGAGAATTGCTTGAACCCAGGAGGCGGAGGTTGCTCTGAGCCAAGATTGTGCCACTGCACTCCAGCCTGGGTGACAGAGCAAGACTCCATGTCAAAAAAACAAAAAACAAGAACTGAAAGTCTAAAGCATTTTTTTTTCAATCTGAATATTTAGCTTTGGATTGTCCTTATTAAAATTAAATTTGAAAATCAGGATTATTATGACTATTTATTAGTTACTATATTTTTAAAAAACCACACACACAACACTGACAGCAGATTGTGTTTAAGAACTGCCCATGCAGGCTAAAGTACTGCACAACCAGTGTAATTGATCCTTCCAGAGTAACATGATGCTCTTCCTCTTTTGTTGTAGTGGTGATTTGTTCTTCTGGTAAACTTCGTGCAAGTTCACTTAGCAGATATTTATTAAATAGCTACTGTGTGCCCAGCACCAGGCACCAGCCAACATCTGGGGCTGGGAGATTGTCTCCGCTGATGGTTGGGGGGCCAGAGACACCATAGGCACAGCTTTCGGGGCCCTGAGTATGTGAGATGCTGGAAAAATGTTCCCTGGGGAAGCTCAGTCCAGTGAGAAGAAGCACAGAAACAGTGTGGAAGTTCTGTCCCAGGGATTTGAAGCCTAGAGAAGGGAGTGGCGTATTTAGCTTTGGAGGCAGGGTGAAAACTGAGCGTAAGAAGAGTTCCCTGAGGTAGCTGGTCAAGGAATGGAGATTTAAAAGTATTTAAGCATTTGCCAAGATGACTGGAGCGGGCTGGGCATTCCAGGCAGAGAGAAAAGGATGGAATGTGAAGTCATTGTGTCTTTGGGAAAATGCAACTAGTTTGTACAGTTGGCCTTTAGGGGCATGTGTGAAAGGGACAAGAGAGGTGCCTTCATTGAACACTTGAATGTTTTTCAGGCTCACAACTCTGAAGCGTGGTCTCCTTAGCTCCATTTCAAGAGGAGGAAATTGAGGCTTAGAGAAGTTGAGTCACTTGCCCCAAAATCACCCAGCTCATGAGTGTGGTGTGTCTGACTCTGAGTGAAGGCCATTGCTGTGCTGTACTACTGAGCTGAGTTATTTGGACAATATCCGACAGGTTGTGGGAGAAACTCAAGGATGTTAATACTTAGTTTTGTCTTTTAGAAATGGCTGCTACATTACACAGGGACAAAAGGTGTAAATGAAGGAAACATGTAGCACTACGGGTAGAGGATGAAATGGGGGAGAAGTGCAGGATCCAGGTCAGAAGCAGGAGCCCAGCAAGGGCAGGGGAGAGGAGGGTGGATCGATGACATCTTAACTTTTGGCTTGACCACTTTTGGTCAGTGGTTCCGTTGGATAGGAAACCCAGGAGGAAGAACAGAACAGAGGGTGGATCTGTGCTTGGGTTTAAGACATGGGCCTTTGTCCCCTCTCCATATCCTTGTTTTTTTTTTTTTTTTTTTGAGACAGAGTCTCGCTCTGTTGCCCAGGCTGGAGTGCAGTGGCATGATCTCAGCTTACTGCGACCTCCGCTTCCTGAGTTCAGGCAATTCTCCTGCCTCAGCCTTCCGAGTAGCTGGAACTACAGGTGTGCACCACCACGCCCAGCTAATTTTTGTATTTGTTATACTTTTAGTAGAGACAGGTTTTCACCGTGTCGGCCAGGCTGGTCTCAAACTCCTGACCTCAAGTGATCCTCCCGCCTCGGCCTCCTAAAATACTGGGATTACAGGCATGAGCCACCATGCCTGCCCTTCATTCCTCTTTAACTCCTCCTCCTCTGCTGAGCTCCTTGGGGATGGTCTTAGGCCCTCCATCTCTTTCTGGTCTCCCCTAGATAAAAGTTGACAACTCCCAAATTTACGTTTCTAGTTCCAACCTCTCTTCCTAGCAGCAGACTGGAATTTTCCTCTTGTCACTTGACACCTCTCTTCCACTTCGAAGTCCCCCAGGCATCCCAGACTTATTTAGAGTTTGGGTCTTGTCTTCCCATCCACAAAACCCACTTCCCTCCTTGTCTTCCCTACCGCCACTCGGTTGCTCAAGCCAGAATCCTGGCAGTTATTCTTGAAATGCTCCTCTGCCTCACTTTGCATATCAAGTTCATCCAAGAGCAAGCCAGTCCTCCCACTAAAATACCTGTTGAATCTTCCTTCTCGATCCGTCTTTCTAATCTCACTAGCTCCAGCTGCCCTCATCGCCTAGACCCTGGACTCCTGGAAGGGTCACCTGTCTGGCCTCCCCACTTCCACTTCTCCCTCCCCCTTCCCCAGGCCATTCTGCAGGCAGCAGCCAGTGCGAGTGTCATAAGCTCCTCCTCACACTGGTGCCTCCTCCTCCGTGCTGGCCTTCCTTCGCTTCTTCCTGCCCCTGGTCTTTCACATATGCTGATTGCACCGACTGGAGTGGTCATCTTCCCACAGGCCCATTGTTAATTTTGGGGTATTATGTGGCATTTCCCCAGAGAGATCTCTAACCACTCATTTCTCCTATGGCATCCTGTTATTTTCTTTGAATGCATTTCTCACTCTTTTTAATTACAAAGATATTTAATGTTTACATAATTTATCCACTGACATGTATATATGAAGTATGTTGGATGAAGTATGTTGGTGCCAGACATCATGCAGGGAGCAGGGATGCAACACTGAGTCAAAGCAGACATGCTAGGATTGAACAAGCATTTGTAGAAGGCAGAGGCACCTTTGTGACATCTGAGTGGAGAGTAGAATATAGGTGTTTGGCAGCTGGCTCTGGGTGGTCAGGTATATCTAGTTAGAGTCATAGCTGAGATCACCTGGGTTGGGAATATGGCTTGAGAAAAGCAGAGGGCCAGTGTCAGCATTTGTATTGTGCCTTATTCTAGAAGGGTTGCAGATGAATTGATTTGGGATCCCAGGTGAGTGCCATGAGGTACAGGAAAAGCAGAAGAGAAATCATCAAGAAACATGGGACTGAAGTAGTGAGGGGGAAGTAGGGTACAGGAGAAGGTGGAGCTCCTAAAAAAGCCAGGAGTGGAGAGTTTTTACAATGGTGCTGTGACATCACCAGGTAAACGTACCAGGGTCAAGAAAAACAAGCACTGGGTGGTGTCTATTCATTTAGCAATTGACCAGTCATTGCCTGAGTAGTGTTGGGCAGGAGAGGAAGAGGACGGGCCATAAGCCAGTTGGCTACACACTGGGAAGTTAGTGGGAGAGGATATGGTGTAGCAACGGTGTGAACTACTCAAGAAAGAAGCGTGGCTCTGACAAGAGAAGTGGGCAGATACAGGGTCAAGGGAAGATCAGTATTTTATGGGGCCTGCAGAAGTGGGTTTGTGCTGCTTTCTGCTGGGGCAAGTGAAGAGGGAGAGGTTGAAGGCACAGGAAAGAATGGTGGTCTCTGAGGTAGACAGTCTCCAATGCACAAGCAAAAGAGGTAGCTCTGACCCACACCCTTGAATCTGGTAGCTTTGCTTGGAAGCAGTTGTAGTGTAGTGTGCCTGCATGGGCCTGGAAATTAAACAGCTTTTACCCGCCCTTCTCCCAGCTTCCACTGAAGACCTGCATAACTTGAGCAGTTCACTTTTACCTCCCGGGGTCTTGGTTCTCTTCTGTTAAAAACCTCATTGGAAATTGATAATTGAATGAGATCTTGCACATAAAGCTCTTCATACAGTGTCAGGTCCCCATATGCTTCTGTCATAGGAAACAAATGAAAGAAATGAGGTGTCCATTAGGGTTGAGGAGGGCATTAAAAAGGGCAGTTCAGTTGATAATTCTGATTGATTTTAAAGTATTTGAGTAATGTGTTTCATTCATTTAACTTCTTTTCAATAAGAGGATATGTACATTATGCACCAAATGTTTTGCTTGTGGCTGGTGTACTGTTTATGGTCTCATCATTAGAAGTACTAGGTCTTTGTGGATAATGTAAAACTATCGGTTGCTCTAACAAGGGAATGTCTGACGAGTTTAGCCATTGAACACCTAGGAAGCTTAGTCATTTATCTTTTCAGAAGAGTCCTTCCTATTTTGTGTTCTTGCCCTTTAATAAGTGTTATTCATGTTTTGAGAAGAGAGCTGAAGCTTACACATTGCTAAAAATCTGAACTCCTGTAATCTAATCTTCCTGCATTTGTTCCTAAAACTTGAATGACTTTTCTCACTGAATATCTAATGACTAATAAGAGAGAATTCTGGTCCCTAGTCCCTGAGGTTATTTGTTAAGTGGATTTGTACAATCAGATATTCTTATATATATTTTTATGAGCCATTTCCTATTTGGAGGCCTTTCACAGTATCAGTTTGTATGTATCAATAATGCCAGCCAATGAGTTTTTATTTTCCAAATAATTGTAAATGTAACAGGCAGAATGTTATCCAAGACAGTGAATTCCTGAAACTAGCGCAGCGGAAGGCATCTGCTGGTGTGTGTTGGTGTGGAGCTGTCAGAGCACTACAGTATCCTGCCATATAAGTGTGTGGCTGTTAGTTCCCGGCTTGTGCAGTGCCTAAGTATGCTGACTGCCTTACCTATATGGCATCTCCTGTCATTTGTTCCACAAAGCTTGTGCTGCTGCACTTTCACTGTGTCTTTTCTTTCCCTGCTAACGAGTGAGGTTTGGCTTATATTTGTTTTCTCCTTTCTTCTCCCCAGTGGACCGTATCGTGGGTCTGGATCAAGTCACTGGTATGACTGAGACAGCTTTTGGCTCCGCATATAAAACCAAGAAGGGCATGTTTCGTACCGTTGGGCAACTCTACAAAGAATCTCTCACCAAGCTGATGGCAACTCTCCGAAACACCAACCCTAACTTTGTTCGTTGTATCATTCCAAATCACGAGAAGAGGGTACGTGCTGAGCAAAACATATGCTAGTATTTAAAACTGATCTAGGTCAGATGCTAAAGATTAAACCATGAAACTATTGTTTGCTTGATTAGGCTGGAAAATTGGATCCACACCTAGTCCTAGATCAGCTTCGCTGTAATGGTGTCCTGGAAGGGATCCGAATCTGTCGCCAGGGCTTCCCTAACCGAATAGTTTTCCAGGAATTCAGACAGAGGTATTGCTAACTTTTACTTTTTTTGCTTATGTATCAGAGTTTATCTTGATATGAATTAAAACAGTGATAAAATAAGGAAATCTTTTTCCTTGTCCCCTACATAGTTTGTTTTCTTATATAGCAAACATATAGTGAGGTTCTGGAAAAGGGACAATCCTTACTACCTTGATTATTGGTAGGAAGATTGAGCGCCTACTTTATAAAAAGGGAGTGTGCTAGGAACTGCTATGGGTGCTGCAAAGAAACACGCCATGTTTTCAGGGCCCTGAAGTTAGCTTTGAGATAAACATAGAAAGCTGAAAGCTTACAGTTTACTCATTCAGACAGTTCTACCTGGGATTCAAACATAATTATTTTTATTTTTATTTATTTATTATTTTTGAGACGGAGTCTTTGCTCTGTCACCCAGGCTGGAGTGCAGTGGAGCCATCTCGGCTCACTGCAACCTCCGTCTCCCAGGTTCAAGTAATTCTCCTGCCTCAGCCTCCTGAGTTGCTGGGACTACAGGCATGTGCCACCATGCCCAGCTAATTTTTTGTATTTTTAGTAGAGACGGGGTTTCACTGAGCTAGCCAGGATGGTCTCGATCTCCTGACCTCGTGATCCCGCCTCGGCCTCCCAAAGTGCTGGGATTACAGGCCTAACATAATTATTTTTAAAATTGATTTTTTAAATAGATGAGTAATGTATGTTCCTTTTAGGAAAATTGGAAAATACAAGAGAAGTAAAAAAGTAAATAAAAATCATCGAGGAGTGATTCCTAAAAACATGTTGGGGTACTTCTGTCCATCTTTTCTCAATGAATATATCTGTATGTGTGTGTGTATGTGTATGTATTTTTTCCAATGTATGTGTATACATGTGCACACACATGCGTGCAATTACAGTCTTTTAGCTAACATAGGGAAAGGAATAGATAGAAAAGGATTAAGAAAAAACAAAAGGGAAAAGATCTATCAACTTGCAGTGGAAATGGATACAAACATATGATGAGAAAGAGTTATTTTTAACTTTTATTTGGTAATTTTCTTGAATAGTTACTTTTAGTTTGCTTTTTTTCTTCTTTTTTCTGGAAATCAGATTTGAAAGTATGACACCATTTGCTGTTCCATGAAATAAATGGTGCTGCCAGGTCAAAGAATGGTCTTTGTGCCCTTTCTCCCACTGTTCCAGATAGAATCACCTTGAGAAGCTTTTCCAGTCCATGTGTGTCTTCAGGAAAGCCATCATTCTGATCCCATTGTATGATGAAGTCTGGTAGATTTTCATTTTTTATCGTTAGGAGAAAAAGGGAGTATAATTGGCATCCAAGATACAAAGTTGATTGATGTAGCCAGGATTCCTCCTTTAATATATAGCCAGTATCTTTTATTTTTCTGATTGAGGTGTAGACTGTACAGTGAGGTACACAGATTTTAAATGTGCAGCTCAGTGAACATATGTATGTGTATACACCCAGACCAACGTCATGTCACATGTCACCCTGATATTTTCTGATGTTTTGAATAGAAGCCTATGAACACAGCTCTTACAGCCCTTCCTGTTATCTAATAAATGCTACAAATTGACAGTGACTTAAAGTACAGAAAGCCAGATTCTCTTTTGTGTCTTAAGGATATGAACATTTTATGGGAAATGAAGAAAAATGAAAGGTTTCTAAAACACCATGCTTTTGATTTTTCTCTGCCACAACCTCCTAAACCTACTTTTTGACCTGAAAGAACTAACCTCATTTTTACTTATGAGAAATAAAGTAGATCTACAGAAAACATCAGATTATCACCAGTTCATTTCTTGAATATGTATTACATCATATCTTTAACATGTATTACCCAACATTTTGTTGCCTCTTAGAGCAAAACACACAGTTAGTAGATACACATCGTTCACAAATTTCTACAAAATACTTCTTGGAATATTTTCTTACAGATATGAGATCCTAACTCCAAATGCTATTCCTAAAGGTTTTATGGATGGTAAACAGGCCTGTGAACGAATGGTAAGGTTTTCTTGATCTTTTTCTGGCTTGTAGATTTAATCTAATCTTTCTTGTAGTTAAAAAAAGTAAATGAACTCTTTCTCTCTTAGATCCGGGCTTTAGAATTGGACCCAAACTTGTACAGAATTGGACAGAGCAAGATATTTTTCAGAGCTGGAGTTCTGGCACACTTAGAGGAAGAAAGAGATTTAAAAATCACCGATATCATTATCTTCTTCCAGGCTGTTTGCAGAGGTTACCTGGCCAGAAAGTGAGTGGGTGTTCGCGAATTAATCGTTCACTGAGGAAGTGCTTGTGCTAGATAAGCATTGCATTTTGACCTAGGGGTGCAAGAGTGTGTGAGACATAGTCTGTCCTTACGGAAGTTGCTTTATAGTGGCAGAGATAGTCAGGTAAATACAGGAACATTCTAAGTAATGGGATGTTGCAATACGAAAACACACAAGGAGGCTGGGCGTGGTGGCTCAGGCCTGTAATCCCAGCACTTTGGGAGGCTAAAGTGGGCAGATCACTTGAGCTCAGGAGTTCGAGACCAGCCAGGGCTTCATGGCAAAACCCCATCTCTACTAAAAATACAAAAATTAGCCAGGCTTGGTAGCATGTGCCTGTAGTCCCAGCTACCTGTGGGAGCTGAGGCGGGAGGATCTCTTGAACCCGGGAGGTCAAGGCTGCAATAAGCCAAGATGGTACCACTGCATGCCAGCCTGGGTGACAAAGTGAGACCCTATCTCAAACACACACACACACACAGGGCCAAGGGGTATGGGGTCCTGCTTCAGCTCA
This sequence comes from Pan troglodytes, assembly GCF_028858775.2. Taxonomy (NCBI): domain Eukaryota; kingdom Metazoa; phylum Chordata; class Mammalia; order Primates; family Hominidae; genus Pan; species Pan troglodytes. Next base: position 62,185,634 of record NC_072417.2, read on the forward strand.
AGTCCTCAGAGAATGCTTCTCTGAGGCTAAAACCTCAAGGGTAAGAAGGCTGGCCCTGTGAAGGGAGGAGAGAGAAGCTTTTCAGTAAGGAAACTACAGCAGCATCCTGGCAAGAATCTGGCAGCATTTGAGAAGGTGACACAGTCCAGTGTGGCTGGAGCAGGATGGGTGAGAGGGAGCAAGGTGAGAGAAGAGGCTTGAGAATCAGACGCTGGACAGGGGTTAGGAGTGCAGTGAGGGGGAATCTATACTGTCAAGGCCGCCTGGCTGCAGTGGGCAGAATCCATTGAGATGGGCCAAGAATAGAATTGGGAAGGCCAGTTGGGAAGCTGTCTTAGTGATTTGGGGAGAAGATGATGGTGCCTGGACCCAAGAAGGTGGTGGTAGAGAACGAGAGAAAAGTTGTTAAATTTGAGATAGAATACAAAGGACTTAGAACTGATTTGGATTTAGAAGGTAATACTGGTATTTACTTCTTTCTACTGAACACTTCGGGTTTGGGAGTGAGAGAAGTTGAGACAGGTTGAATAGTTTGCCATCCAGACAGTTTTGAGCAAACAGAATCTGAACACCTGGACTGGAAGTCAGCACTCTGCAATAATGTCCTCTACATGTGGGTTGGAAAACAGCTCTGGTTCCTGGGCAGTCTGCTTGCCCAGACAGTGGTCAAGAGGGCTTTAAACGGAAGAAGGTAAAGGCAATACTTGTGGATTTTTGCCTATAAAATAGAATACAGAGTAAAAAGAGTAGCATGGAAAGTTGAAGACAAATAGATGATATCTTCGGGTTGATACTAAGAAACATTTGGCAAAAAGGAGTAAAAGAATTGGGTTTTTATTTTATTTTATTTTATTTTGAGACAGAGTCTCGCTCTGTCGCCGAGGCTGGAGTGCAGTGGCGCGACCTCGGCTCACTGCAAGCTTCGCCTCCCGGGTTCATGCCATTCTCCTCCCTCAGCCTCCCGAGTAGCTGGGACTACAGGCGCCCGCCACCACACCCGGCTAATTTTTTGTATTTTTTTTAGTAGAGATGGGGTTTCGCCGTGTTAGCCAGGATGGTCTCGATCTCCTGACCTTGTGATCCACCCGCCTCAGCCTCCCAAAGTGCTGGGATTACAGGCGTGAGCCACTGCGCCCGGCTGGGTTTTTATATACTAATATTTAGATACTATATAAATAATAAAGAGAACCTGTTGATAGCAAAGACTCTCCTCACTGTATCCACTGAACTGCAGAATGCCTAACATAGCATAAGGAGTGAGCAATGACAGGTGCCAGGCTAACTTCATAGAGTTAGCAAAAAACTTGACACCTGCCAGAAACATGCTACAACTATCAAAAGTGCAGGAAACGAAGTATATAGATATACTTTGTGCAGCTTTTTCATTGATCTAAACCTTGCTTGCAAAATTTTCAAGATAGAAAGTTAAAAACAAAGATATTTCACTTGCATTATTTCATCTTAAGGACTTAAAGCTAACAAATCCATGTAATCTTATATGTAAGCCAGCATGCCTTTGCCTTTGCAGCCCCTGCCCCTAAATATTTTATTCACACTATGCATATGATAGGCTGGAATTTAAAATCAGGATACATCAAAAAAAGAAGATAACCTATTCAAAAGAACCAGATTGTACTGTGGAAAAAGGCAGAATAGTGCTTACAATAGTCAAAATAATAGGTATCTTTACAGAAATCCATGAACTTGAGCTTGAAGCACCCTGGAGGACATTGGGATAAGGATAAAAAGGGGGAAGGAGCTAAAGTGATTTTGAACACTTTTGAAGTCCACTTTCCAAACACTCGGAGATAGGCTGATGTCACAGCTCCCTCATGAAAACCTGGAGGACAGTGCCTGACACACAGGTGTAATAGAAATCAGCCGACCACTGTGGAGAAGGAAACCAGCTGCCTCATTCCACTAAACAAAGTGCCCGGCATGTTTCTGACTCATCATTTGACAGTTTTATCTCCCAGAGGGCCAAAGAAGCAACTAGGGCAGTAGTTTTTAATAAGAAGATTGGGTGAATTTGTACAGCATTCCTGAAGGAGATTGCAAGAATTGGAAGGTGGATGCTTAATAGATTCAAAAGTCATTTTTGAAACTTTTGTTTTTGTAGTAGAAACTCTTGGAATTAAGACTTGGCCAATCCCGGCCAGGCACGGTGGCTCACACCTGTAATTCCAGTACTTGTGGAGGCTGAGGCAGGGGGATCACTTGAGGTCAGGAGTTCAAGACCAGCCTGGCCAACATGGCGAAACCCTGTCTCTACTAAAAATACAAAAAATTAGCAAGGCATGGTGGTGCACACCTGTAGTCCCAGCTTCTCGGGAGGCTGAGGCACAAGAGGGAGGCTGAGGCACGAGAATCGCTTGAGCCCAAGAGGCAGAGGTTTCAGTGAGCCAAGATTGGACCACTGCACTCCAGCCTGGGCGACAGAGCAAGACTCTGTCTCAAAAAAAAAAAAAAAAAAAGACTTGGCTAATTCTTTTTGGCTGGTAGGAATAAGTTAGAAGGTTTTGTAAGGAGCAAGAATAAAAACAGTTATGAAGCAGTGGGCTCAGGGAAAATTCTAACCAGCAAGGAGGAATTCGTTGGCAGTATGGCAGTTGTGGGATTCTTGCAAGGAAATGTGACAGGTAGGTAATTTTTGCTCTAAAACAGCAACTGTCTGTCTTTTCTTAAGACACTCCCACTCCTGATACCACTGTTTGCTGGAGTGAATGAATAATTCGAAATGCTTCTCTTATTTTTTCCATCGCCTTCAATTGCTTCCCTTTCCCAGGAGAGTCCTATAGCTACTCCTGCAAGCTGTTATAAAAGGACTCCAGAGAAACAATTACAGATTATTTCTAGGAAATACCCAGTTAATTTACTCAACAAACATCCTCAGGAGGCCTGGAGTCTGTCGGTCACGTGGTTGTGCCAACAAAAATGCCTGGGCCATGATCCCTGCTCCTGAGGAACTCAGAGTCTAGGTGGGAGCGCAGCCGTGTGAGTGGACTGTCGGAGTGGAGCGTCAGCACTGTTAGCGGGGCCCAGGAGACTCGGAGGCTGTTTGGTGCTCTGGAATGCAGGGATGAGATGTCCAGTAGTGGGTAGTCCCCAGAGGAGTGCAGCGTGCCAGGCACTGGGATTTGGCTGAGGAAAAGCCGCTAAGTTCTGAGTCTGGGAGTCCTTTGTCAAGATCTAAAATGCAGCTTCGGTAGCATGGTGGGATAGAAAGCTGACTTCTGGAAGCCAGGAAGTCAGTAATAGGAACGTTTGCCTGTGGACCCTGAGAGTTTCATAAGGAGTAGAAAAATGTCAGTTGTCTGTCGAAGGAACCGCAAGGTAATGAGCTTCATTTGGGCCTGGGGGTTGTTTTTGGCAGGAGGGGGGTTGAGGGTTTCTGTGTTCCTGAAGGAGAGTGAGAAATTGAAAAATAGTAGAGTGAAGGCGAATAGGAACTGGGTCTCAGACCCTGCTGTGGGGCTGAGGAGGTGACAGGGTGTAGTGGGAAGCCCAGGTATGGTCACGGGAGGTGAGGGCTCCACAGATCTAGAGTCATCTCCAGGCCCTAGAGGAGGCCGGGCCGTAAATGAGAGACATTGACAACCCCATTGTAGCTTTTGAGTGCTGCGCTCCATTGCGGCAAAGTGGAGGGAAGGAGGAGAAAAATTACCTTGGGGGTTGGGGAGAAATGTTTCTTCTGTGACATATCAAAAGGAAAACGAGAGTAGCTCCTAAAGGCATGATAAAGAGCAGCAGCACAGAGAAAACGGGCCCTTCTGTCTACAGTCTTCATTGCCTCAGGAAAATCTATTTCTTAGTGTGCGCAGTGTGGGTATATGGCTGAGTGGCAGCAGGAGAATGTGCAGGGCAGCGTCCCTGAAGAAAGTCAGTGCAGGAACTGGTGCCAGGGGCCTGAGGTGGGCTGAGCAGGCCAACAAGCCAGTGTGGCTTCGAGCGGCCAGAACGGCTTCCTTGTGCGTTTCACCCAGGACTTGATTGATGCAATCATTCCCTATCCTAGACAAAGAAGAACACGGGCCTTTAGAAAGGCTTCTTATGACAACAGCCATTCAAGCACTTTTTTCTTTACATCATAAGTTTTTCTTATTGTTCTTCAGGGCCTTTGCCAAGAAGCAGCAGCAACTAAGTGCCTTAAAGGTCTTGCAGCGGAACTGTGCCGCGTACCTGAAATTACGGCACTGGCAGTGGTGGCGAGTCTTCACAAAGGTGAGCTTGGCTCACTTCTTTCCAGATCCCTTTCAAATAGCAGAGTCTGATCAGGAAAAACCCATAGGAAAGAGCTGGAATGATAAAAAAAAAAAAAAACTGCTTAATTTTGTCATAGGTGAAGCCGCTTCTACAAGTGACTCGCCAGGAGGAAGAACTTCAGGCCAAAGATGAAGAGCTGTTGAAGGTGAAGGAGAAGCAGACGAAGGTGGAAGGAGAGCTGGAGGAGATGGAGCGGAAGCACCAGCAGGTGTGTGCAGTGACCTTGTAACTCACACTTGGCCCTGAATCCCCATGAGATCTTGCACTGGTAGCAACCCCCACACATTTCATTATGAATAGCTATACCCACCATATCATCTTATTTTATGGGAGGCCTTTTCACTCATTTCCAAATTGTATATATTTTGCCAATAGAGTTAACAGATACATTCTGCCTTGCATTTTAGATTTGTAGAAGTTAAAATCAACCTTACCTCTTGCATCTTTGCTTTTGTTATTCTTGCTGTCAAGCATGTACTTAACACGTTTTCGATGAGGTTCCCAGTACTGTCACCTTCCTATGTCTGTTTATGAGGCGAAATAGAAAAATGGTCAAAGGACGAGATGCTTGAGTAGAGGTCACCACCTGAACTTCTCTAGCAGCAGTGGTCTTGAATGTGTGTCCCTCTTCTGGGAAGTTTTCTTCATGGACAAAGCTGAGGCTCAGGAGATGTTTGTTGTGGCAATAATAGAATTATAGTGTTCAAGGCCAAAAATATTAACAATAAAGGCCAAGGATATCACTTACTACCAAACAGGCGTTAGTAATCACCATGAACTTTATGGCATTTGAATAATATTTTCACTCTCCTATTTATCTGTCCCTTGTAAATTACCTTCATAGATGAACTATAATGAGTTTAATATGTATTATTCACAGTAACTTGAGACAACAGGAACAACCAAAATATTTTCATCTTGCTTATTTTGCTATAGACAAAAACGTATTTGAAAGTTCTTCCCGTGATGTTATGTATTTTTATCTCCCAGTTTCTTTGATGTGCATTGACCATTGAAATCACGGCGAATATATACTGTGTACGTATGTAATGGGGGCAAATCACAGACACTTTATTGTGATTGCAGCTCTTAGAAGAGAAGAATATCCTTGCAGAGCAACTACAAGCAGAGACTGAGCTCTTTGCTGAAGCAGAAGAGATGAGGGCAAGACTTGCTGCTAAAAAGCAGGAATTAGAAGAGATTCTACATGACTTGGAGTCTAGGGTTGAAGAAGAAGAAGAAAGAAACCAAATCCTCCAAAATGAAAAGAAAAAAATGCAAGCACATATTCAGGTATGTATAATAATTTTTACTTAGAAGCATATTTTGGATTTTGAAGTGGATCTGTTGAATAAACAGAAGTTATGTGTTTGGATTCTTAAGTCCACAGAGAAGCAAAAGGGTTCTGGGTTATGAGAAGCCACTCTTAGAAAGATGACCATCATTTGAAACACACCTATAATAGATTTTCTTTGAACACAGATTTGTCATTTTGTATAGGAATCTTTTTTATGTTCTAAGTGGCATCTTACAGTTTGCAAAGAGATTCACAGTTGCAAACCTCCCAGGATCTATAGCATTCTGTAGAAGACCTAACTTGTTCTTCATGTTGTCAGTGATTCTGTTGCTCACTCCATTCATTAGATAGACATCTACTACGTGGTTTGGCTAATAAGAAACGCTCAGCACTGACATAGGAGGTGGCCAACAGTCAGAATGAGAATTTTTAAAAATTAGCCCTTCCCTGGTACTTAACTTTCTTTTTGAAATACAGGCTGTACTCATGAGCACAATTTTTGGATTCTGATTGAAACAGACAAATGTGCTTTTTAAATGGTCTTTATATTTTAGAGGTACAGCCTGAACGTTTTACAAGTGAAATATGATGTCTGGGATTTGCTTCAAAATAACCTAGGGGGAGAAGGGAGCAGGTGGAGGCACACATGAAATGGAATTGACCATGAGTTGATGCTTGTTAAGGTCAAGGTGATGCTTCTGTGTGGGGCTTATTATGCTGGTCTGTGTGCTTGTATGTGTGTTTGAAATTTTTACAAGAAAACACTCATTTTTTGCCATGGTTTCATTCTAAAATTAACGATGAGTAAATTATTTAGCCGAAGTTACTCTTGAACATTTCCTTAAGTTGGCCATGTGTTGATTTGTACAACCCTAGTTTTGGTTTTTTGGGGTTTGTTTTTGTTTTTGTTTTTTTGTTCTGTTTTTGAGACGGAGTCTCGCTTTGTTGCCCAGGCTGGAGTGCAATGGCGCAATCTCGGCTCACTGCAACCTCCACCTCCTCGGTTCAAGTGATTCCCTTGCCTCAGCCTCCCCAGTAGCTGGGATTACAGGCGCCTGCTACCACGCCCAGCTAATTTTTGTATTTTTAGTAGAGACGAGGTTTCACCACGTTGGCCAGGCTGGTCTCAAACTCTTGACCTCAGGTGATCCACCCACCTCGGCCTCCCAAAGTGCTAGGACTACAGGCGTGAGCCACTGTGCCCAGCCTGGGTTTTGCTTTGTTTAACTTTTTTTTTAATTTCATTTTTTGGAGGGGGTGGGAGCTTTCCACCAGAAACCGGAAATCCTGCTAGACAAATTCTAAAAGAGCTGTAACACTTTGTTTTTAATTTTAATTTTTATGCATATATATTAAGTGTGTGTGTGTATATGTGTATATATATACATGGGGTACATGAGATGTTTTGATACAGGCATGTAGTGTGTAATAATCACCTCATATAAAATGGGGTAATCTATCTGTGATCCTGTGTAATAGCATGTTTATCATAAACAGTAATGTAGATTATAAAGATCTGCACGTTCTAATAAAAATACATGTAAACTCTATGCTCCCGCCCAGTTTGATGAGGTGCTTCTGCTGTGAAAGGTACACTTGAACTGAGACAGCTCATTTCTCACGACCTGTACTATTTAAATTGTTGTTTTCATGTTCTCTTTCTCTCTTCTTTGGCCGAACATGTATATAGTTGGATTCAGCTAAATTAAATACACATTTGATGAGTGCTACTACATTATTCATGTTTGCCTGTGTTGCTATTATTCCAAAATGTGAATTTTAATTACTATATATTATTCCATTTAACAAATGTGCCAACATTTAATTACCAAGACCTTTTTGTAGCATGTTCATAGTTACTCAATATTATAAATAACTTATCACTGTATGTCTTTTTATATAAATTGCATCTGTGACAATTTCCTGAAATTGCTGGTTGAAAGGAAAGGCTCATTTTTAAAGCTATGTTTTGCCATGTTGGCTTCTAGAAGGATTGACCCAGTTTGTACTTTAGCCTGTAGCGGATACAAATGTCTATTTCACATAACTGCATTTCATATTTTTTTAAATATCCTTGGCATTTTGAGAATCAAAAATTAGTATCTAGGCTGAGGCGGATGGATCATGAGGTCAGGAGATCAAGACCATCCTGGCTAACATGCTGAAACCCCATCTCTACCAAAAAAAAAAAATCAAAAAATTAGCCGGGCGTGGTGGTGGGCACCTGTAGTCCCAGCTACTCGGGAGGCTGAGGCAGGAGAATGGCGTGGAGGCAGGAGAATGGCGTGAACCCAGGAGGTGGAGGTTGCAGCGAGCCAAGGTGGCACCACTGCACTTCAGCCTGGGCAACAGAGCGAGACTCCGTGTCAAAAAAAAAAAAAAAAATTAGTATCTCATTGTAATGCATTCCTGTGCACAATGAATGTGTGGTCAAATCTCAAGAAAGTGGCGAGACTGACTGTGTGTTCTTCACAAGGACCTGGAAGAGCAGCTGGACGAGGAGGAAGGGGCTCGGCAAAAGCTGCAGCTGGAAAAGGTGACAGCAGAGGCCAAGATCAAGAAGATGGAAGAGGAGATTCTGCTTCTCGAGGACCAAAATTCCAAGTTTATCAAAGTAAGAGAGTGTTCCCACAAAAAGCTGATTTTAGTTACAGAAAATATTTATATAATATTATGTTGATACACTCATTGAAAGTGACCTCAAACAGAAATTTCTCAAGATTTTAGGTTCATTTACTGAATTTTCTCTGTAAGTCTCTACTTGTATAGATTTCTAAAGATACAGGCACCATTGAATTTTTTAAACCTTATCAAATATCCTGATAATCTTTTAGACTTGTAACATGTGCATTTTGTGCATAATGGTCACTCAATGATGACTTGTCTCCATCTGTGCAAGCATTAATTCATCCACCATTGACTGTGGGACTCTGAATACCAGGCAGCTGGGCCAAGCTCCCGGGGTGGGCACCAAGATGTGTAAGCCTTTCTGCCCTTTTGGAGTACAGTCGTGTGTTGTTTAACGATGAGGACACATTCTGGGAAATGCATTGTGAAGTTATTTTATCCTCGTACAAACATCATAGAGTGTATGGACACAAACTAGATGGTAGAGCCTGCTATACACCTAGACCAGACGGTGGGCCGATTGCATCTAGGCCACACACTTGTACAGCATGTTACTGTCCTGAATACTGTAGGCAGTTGGAACACAGTGCTAATAAGTACTTGTGTATCTAAACATATCCACACAAAAGTCCAGTAAAAATATGATAGAAAAGGTACGGTAAAAATGATAGAAAAGATTTAAAATGGCACACCTCTATTGGGCACTCACCACGAACGGAGCTTGCAGGACTGGAAGCTGCTCTGGGTGAGTCAGTGAGTGAGCGCTGAGTGAATGTGAAGGCCTGGGACATTGCTGTACATGACTGCAGACTTTATCAACATGGCACACTGAGGCTGCAGTACATTTATTTTAAAAATAGAGTAATTGCACTGTGGTGTTATGACAGCTCTTGATGAAGTTTTCAGCTCCATGATCATCTTAGGAGACCACTGTCGTGTATCCGGTTCATCATTGTCCAAAACATCGTTCTGCAGCATGTGACTGTGTACAGTCTGCTGGGGGAGGCAGTGCCGATAGAACTTATTTTCCCTCGAGTCAAAGTTGACCTTTATGAGGAATACAGAACCCAAGTGGTCATTCTGAATGGCTTTTCTGAAGCAGTCAATTTTTCCTGTCCAGGAAAAGAAACTCATGGAAGATCGCATTGCTGAGTGTTCCTCTCAGCTGGCTGAAGAGGAAGAAAAGGCGAAAAACTTGGCCAAAATCAGGAATAAGCAAGAAGTGATGATCTCAGATTTAGAAGGTTAGTGTTTGGGGCTAGAGAAATCAAGGACTAGGACATGTGAGTGTTTAGCTTTTACTGTAATCAGAACATGCAAAAATAAAAAATATACACGATGATTACTAACAATAAGGACCTTCAGTTTGGGTTGACTTGTTAAAACAGGTCCCTTGGCTGGGCACGGTGTCTCAGGCCTGTAATCCTAGCACTTTGGGAGGCTGAGGCAGGAGTTTAAGACCAGCCTGGGCAGCATAGTGAGACCCCATCTCTACAAAAAATTTACAAATTAGCCTGGCGTAGTGGTGCACATCTATGGTCCCAGCTACTTGGAAGCTGAGGCAGAAGGATTGCTTGCGCCCAGGAGCTCACCAGAGTGAGCTGTGATCGTGGGGTGACAGAGGCAGCAGAATTGCTTGCGCCCAGGAGCTCACTGTAGTGAGCTATGATCATGCAACCGCACTACAGCCTGGGTAACACAGCGAGACACTGTATTTAAAACGTAATAAAAAGGGCTCTTAAGATTATTTTGTGTTGCCTTGAAATGATGATAAAATGGTTTTCCTTTTTCTTTTTCTTTGTTTTTAAGATGGAGTTTCACTCTTGTTGCCCAGGCTGGAGTGCAGTGGCGCAATCTTGGCTCACTGCAACCTCCATCTCCTGCGTTCAAGCGATTCTCTTGCCTCAGCCTCCCAAGTAGCTGGGATTACAGGCATGCACCAACCACACCTGGCTAATTTTGTATTTTTAGTAGAGATGGGGTTTCACCATGTTGGTCAGGCTGGTCTCAAACTCCTGACCTTAGGTGATCCACCCACCTTGGCCTCCCAGAGTGCTGGGATTACAGGCATGAGCCATGGCGCCAGGCCTGGTTTTCCTTTTTTAACTTTGGTACTGTGGTAAAAGATACTGCTCTTTGGTGGGCATGGTTGGGGTTATATTGTTTGGGTCCTACAGACCATTGTGTTTAATCTAAAGCTGCATTAAAGTGCCCACAAAGTACCTCACAAAGGGACTGGCCAGTGACATAAAAGCTGGCAGATACAGAGAAGACACTACTGAGGGCCAAGCCACAGTGTAATATCAGGAAATCCTAGGACATTACAGCTTCTGCAAAAGAAATAAGAAAAGAGGATGGAAGTTGGAAAGAGCAGCTAGAGACTGGTACCATCACCAGGGGGAGGGAGCTCTGTGCAGGCGCCTGCAGGCAGGTGCCCACTCTTGGTTAATGTGTGCGTTTATGATAGGAAGATGATGGGGTTGGCTTTTAAAAAATATTTGGGGTTTTATTTGTTTGTTTGTTTTAGTATAAACAAAAGAGGGCATGTCAGTATGAAATTACTTTCATAAACCATTTGTACTAGTATATGGTTCTTCTGCTGAGGAAGTACCCATAAGCACATGTGCTTTTTTACTCACCTGTTTGATCAGCCTGTGACACTCGGTCTCATCCTCTCAGCAAATTGGTTCCTGGTGGAGAACACAAAGGCATACAGGTTGTTGTGAGGAAATAAATCATTCAGTGAAATAGATCACTAGGGCTAACTGAGAGATCACTGCAGAATTTTAGAGGGGAGGGTGGAAAAAAGGCCTGGCCCTATCTGCCCACTCTTCTGTCTCCTCTCTCCCAGTACTTGAGGACGGCAGTTTTCTTGGTTCAGAACAGGGGTTCCCATGGAAAAGGGAATGGGATGACAGGCAGCTACGATTGCTGCCCCAGCACCTGCTGAGCCACTTTGCAAACCTGGGTACAGTGATGTGTTTGACATGAGAGGATTCCAGCTCCCTTCGGCTCTCACAGTGTGGTCTCACCTCCCATGAAAGGACATTCTTAGGACACTCAACTTCTTCCTTAAAATTCCCTCCCCACACTAATTTATCTCCCCTCCAGATCTCGGTGGGTTTGAAATGACTGAGTAGTTGACATCAGCGCATGACCATGTCATCAGGGCAGTGACATGCTTTTGAATAAAATGGCTTATTTTCAACTTGGATCAGTCTGTATTTTAGTTTATTCCTGTGGTGAGTCACTCGGTGTGTTGAAGAGCTTCTTATGTCTTACCTTAAAGAACGCTTAAAGAAGGAAGAAAAGACTCGTCAGGAACTGGAAAAGGCCAAAAGAAAACTCGACGGGGAGACGACCGACCTGCAGGACCAGATCGCAGAGCTGCAGGCGCAGATTGATGAGCTCAAGCTGCAGCTGGCCAAGAAGGAGGAGGAGCTGCAGGGCGCACTGGCCAGGTCTGCAGCCCAGCAGCTGCGCTGCACGGGAGCCCATGGGGCTGAGTTTCAGCAGACTTTGTTATGTTCGGGAGCATTCAAAAACCCTGGGAGAGTGAGATGGGGTTTGCTTGCTGTTTGGTGTGACCTGAGAAAGTGAAAAGCCCAGGCGTACAGAATTTGTGTCAGGGCAGCAAGAAAGTCTCATAAACCATCTCAATATTTATACTTTAAAATGACAAGTTATATTATGAAACCCTTGGAAATTCACACCAGAACAAATTATTTCACTATAACAAATGTTTTGGTCTGTGTACATTACAGATTAACTGTAGTATGTTTTATTTATTTATTTTTTTGAATGGAGTCTCACTCTGTCACCCAGGCTGGAGTGCAGTGGTGCAATCTCAGCTCACTGCAAACTCCACTTCCTGGGTTCAAGCAATTCTCGTGCCTCAGCCTCCCGACTAGCTGGGATTACACGTGTGCACCACCACACCGGCTAATTTTTGTATTTTTAGTAGAGATGGGGTTCCACCATGTTGGTCAGGCTGGTCCCAAACTCCTGACCCCAAGTGATCCACCTGACTTGGCCTCCCAAAGTGCTGGGATTACAGGCGTGAGCCACCACGCCCAGCCTGTAGTATGTTTTAGAACTTGAAGGGAAATCACTTTTCAGAAATTATATTTCTCCACTGAGAGCATGATTCAATAATCAGTTCTAAACCATTCAGTTTAGAATGCAAATCAGATGTAATAAATATATGTCTAATGTTTCATTTCTTTATAAAGAATAACTATTTGGCTACATGATTGTAATACTTGGAGTTTATAATGTGTTACAATCAAAATCTTTCAAGAAAAATCTCCCTTACCTCAAACATCCCAACTATTCCCAATCAGAAAAATCTTCCAACATTTTAAACCACAGACATAAACAAAAAGATGCCCTATGGAAGAGAGGCACCTGGAGGGTATGAGGATGACAGCCTCTTTCTTCTACTGTGTTCTTTGAGCATCCCTGGTTTGGCTGGGTTCCGGTGTGATGAGGAGGTCACTCCTTCATAGTTAGAAGCAGATTTTTAACTATAACAGCCTTTGACTTCAGAGAAAATGTTTTCATATTCTAAGGGCTAAAGTAAGAGTGTCCTACCTTTTAATGGAGAAGCATGGTCGTTTGGAAAGGGGGCTGGGCTGGAATCTAGTTCTGGCTCTGCCACCATTAGCTTTGGGGCCTTCAGCAAGGCCTCTACCTGAGAACCTCCTCCTGCCCTAGCAGGTGCTGAGCATCTGCACCAGCCTCAGGCCCCAGGAGGAGGGATGTGGGACTGGGGTCTCGTGGAGAGGTGCTCAGGGGCTGGGGCTCGCCTGAGAAACAGGCCATCCGGGTGCCATCTCTGAGTGCCTCTTGCGCCTGGGTGTTTTAACAGAGGTGACGATGAAACACTCCATAAGAACAATGCCCTTAAAGTTGTGCGAGAGCTACAAGCCCAAATTGCTGAACTTCAGGAAGACTTTGAATCCGAGAAGGCTTCACGGAACAAGGCCGAAAAGCAGAAAAGGGACTTGAGTGAGGAACTGGAAGCTCTGAAAACAGAGCTGGAGGACACGCTGGACACCACGGCAGCTCAGCAGGAACTACGGTGAGTGTGGGAGAGGAAGCAGGGCCCGGGCGCCCGCCAACCTCTCCACCGAGCCCGTGCAGAAATGCCTGGTGTGCTTGCTATCTTTGGGAGGTGGTGTGCTTTTCCTTGTGATGGCAGGTGGAACGGTGATTAAATGGTAATGGTTAGAAACAGACCAGCCTATGGGTAGAAATACCTGTGCAGGGGTGGGTGGGTAAACCAGCAGACTGAGGGACACAGAGTGAGATGGATGTGATCGGAAAAGCTGTGGTCAGTGATGGATATCTAGGGGGAGAGAGTGACAACTACACAGAGCAGGGGGCAGTGAAAAGAGATTTAGATAGATAGGACCAGAGGGAGAAGGGTAAACACAGGAATAGGAGGAGATATCCAGGAGGCCAGGCACATATGCTGGCAGTGCCAGGTGGTGTGAACGGTGTAGGTAACCAGCTGAAAAGGGAAGGGTGCCTTCACAAGGGTGAGAAGGCTGGTGCACGCACTGGGACAGAGTGTGCAGTGGGCAGAGGCATATGCAGCATCATGAGCCAGCAGCCAGGGCGGGCATGAAAAAAGTGACGAGCATAGGTGAACATGGCCAGAGAAGGCTCCCGGGTAGAAAGCTGCAGTGTGGCAGCCCACGAGTCGCAGGAGAGCCTTAGCAGTGAGCCGGTACGCAGGCCTGGAGGTGCTGGCCTGCGGCTCCCACGGACTCATAGGTGTCATCACTGTGGAGAGCAGTGTGGGGGGTGTGCCAGCTTGCTGTCCTGGCAGAGGCCATCTGCTCCCTCCCAGACTCACACTGCCAAGTGCCTCAGGGCCACCCCAGGAGTCCCAGCCAGAAGGGAACCCTCGCGCCTTGGCTGGCTGCAGGCACACCTGCTGGCTCTTCCAGGGTGTGAATGATGGAAAGGATAGCCCATCACCCTGGGGAGTTGCTGAGGCCTGGAATAAAGCAAGAAGGAGAGAGGGAATTGTTTATGAATGCAGGTGTGGCCAGAGAGGCAGAAAATGACCCAGAGCAACCAGGAGGGAAACAGGTTGTGGTGAAAACCAGTGCGTTTCCCCAGAGGACAAGGATGTCATCAGCTGGGTCCACCCAGCAGCTGGAAACCTCGGCACTTGGTCGTGGAAAGAATGACATCATGGTGTCCACAGGGCAGGCCGGCTCGATAGAGCAGTGAGACTGAGGTCAGATGGTGGGTGTGGGGAGGCTCTCTGTGCTGGAGAACAGAGGGGTGAGCCTTGGAATGTTTGCCATGATCCTAGCCATGAATATGTACAGCTATGGCAGCTGGACAGAGGTTGGTTGGTTTTTGTCTTCAGCTTTTACCCAGAGAGAGGAAAAACCCCATCTGAGCCAGGCATGGTTCGAGGCTTCCTACCCCACTTTTTTATTTTATTTTATTTTATTTTTTATTTTTTATTTTTTTGAGACGGAGTTTTGCTCTTGTTGCCCAGGCCGGAGCACAATGGTGCGATCTCGGCTCACTGCAACCTCCGCCTCCCGGGTTCAAACAATTTTCCTGCCTCAGCCTCCCGGGTAGCTGGGATTACAGGCATGCGCCACCACGCCCGGCTAATTTTGTATTTTTTGGTAGAGATGGGGTTTCTCCATGTTAGTCAGGCTGGTCGCAAACTCCAGACATCAGGTGATCCCCCCGCCTTGGCCTCCCAAAGTGCTGGGATTACAGGCGTGAGCCACCGCGCCCAGCCCTTACCCCACTTCAGCAGAGTAACTGCTTTTAGTAGTTTAAGTCCTGGACTTCTCTTTGACATATCTGCTTTTTTAAAATCTAGAAACCACTGAACTAGACTTGGCTGAACTCTCCACTCCCAGCTGGGCTTTTGACTGCAATAGAAAATAAGGTTCTGATCATTTTTCCATCCAACCCTCGCAAAAAACTAAATGCGCATATTTATTAAAACCATGCCTATGCCCAGCTGTAGCACTCACTGATTCTGTTTTGCCTGCAGCTCAGACATGTCCTCCATTCTTGCTAAGGACCCTTAGAGAACGCAAACCACCCCACCTGGGCCCTGGTTCTTCCCATGATTAGTATAAAGTAACAGTCCTCCGTAAATCATATACTCTTCTGCAGACTCACTGGCATTTTCACTCTCTTAAGGACTTTTGATGAAAAACTGAAAGAAATGGGGTTGTTCAGCCTGGAGAAGAGAAGGTGAAGGTTTCCTTTGACCACTGGATTTAAGTAGGGATGAGGAACACACACACACACACACACATATACACACACAACACACACACACACAACTATTTTCCCAAAAGACAACGGCTGCTAGTAGGAGAGATTTCCCTGGAGTGAGCTGAAACAATCTCATTGGGAGCCTTGCAGAGGACAGGACTAGACCAGCACATCTTTGACCTCTGGCTGAGCCAGTGGAACTTGGGGCTGAGCTAGGCTGGACCACAAAGAATCCTTAGTGATTCCTTCTGGCTGGGCTACATGCGACCATGGAGCTGGCAGCCACCAGGCCCTGTTCTCTTGGCACAGGGATCTCTCAGCCAGCCCCTGCATCTCGTGACTCCATGAGAAGAGAGGAAAAGAGAGGTGAAGAGAGGGATAACGTGTCCACACGGGAATCAGTGTGTAAATCACTGTTCTAAGTTGTGACATGTTATAAAGTATAGAGCAAGTTTGCTAGCAGTGTGCTTCAGGATTAGTGTGAGGTTATAGCTAATTCAACGGTGCTAATATAGGTCTTAGCAGGAGTGCTGTTTACCTGACTGGCTTCAGTCTTCATCAAGCTCGTGCTTAAACACGGTGCTCAGATTAACAAATTTAGAGGGACTGGCCATGAGAAGTAAGATCTCTTCTAGACAGTGAATAACTCTGGTTATTCAAGTTACCCTGTATTTGTTACAGCCAATTTTAAAAATATAAGAAAGCCATGGAAAGATATTTAATGCTAATGTGATCTTCATACCGTAAAGTGCAGGTTAGATAAAACCACAGTTTATGTCAGAACATTCCAATTCTATGGCCATAGACCTGCTGTGTTCTCATATCAAACATCAGAGACCCTTTCTGAACCCTTTGAGCTGCCTTTTAATTTTCCTGCCCCTCCAAAAGATAATGCCCTCCTCCCCAACCTTAAGCCATTTCCTGGTAGAATTTTGGGAGGATGTTAGTTAATTGCGGCTTCTTCACATGAACGCTAAGAGTCTTGCTTTGTTACACTGCAACGTCCTGATTCATTTGGCCTTTGCCATCCCTTCACTTTTGAAAATCTCTGGGAGACTCCCTTTTTCCAGTTTTATTCAAGTCTGTTGGGGCTATGGCAGGCAGTTTGGCATCTTGTGTTAACCAATTCCTGACCTCCGGTGAAACCAGACTGCCCAGAACAATTTGAAGACCCCTAGGGATGTCACCCTGTGTCTTGATAAGCCAGACATGGCATGGAAGTTGCACTGGTTGTTTGTTTTCTTGTTTTTTTTTTTAAAGATAGGGTCTCACTCACCCAGGCTGGCGTGCAGTGGCACAATCATAGCTCATTGTAGCCTCAACCTCCCAGGCTCAAGCGATCCACCTTAGCCTCCCAAATTTCCAGGGTTATAGGCATGAACCACTACTCAGCTCTCTAGGAGGATTTCTGATATCGCAGTAATAGACCTGCCAGCCTACTGGAAATAGCACATCAAATATTTATTAAAGGAATTTATGTAATATTTAAAACAAAAACAGTACTTTTTCAAAAAGAAAATGTGTTTTTAATCAGTCAGCTAATTCTGATCTCTCTTAAAAAATGTCCTTCTCTAGTACAAAACGTGAACAAGAAGTGGCAGAGCTGAAGAAAGCTCTTGAGGAGGAGACTAAGAACCATGAAGCTCAAATCCAGGACATGAGACAAAGACACGCAACAGCCCTGGAGGAGCTCTCAGAGCAGCTGGAACAGGCCAAGCGGGTAAGGGAGGCCCTGCCGTGTGCTGTGGCCTGGAGAAAGTCTGCCGTCAGAGCCACTCCCATCCTATCTGCCCGTTCTGTTCAGTCATGTATTGATTAGTCTCCAGCCTCTGTACGTCACTGAGTGGGCTGCTGGGTACCCAGTTGCCAAGGCAGGAGCGGCTTTCAGAAAACACACTGTCTCCTTAGGAAGAAAAGCCAGATGCAAGTGCATGGATCCAGCCACCATCTCAAACCACACAGTCCTCCCCAGTGTCTCTTCTCACTAAACCCTTCTCCCAGTGGCTTCACTCAAAACCCCGAATGGTTTGAAAGTCATTCTTCCCTAACTTGTCTGCTGCCAGTAAGTCACAAGTCCTGCCGATGTTCCCCTTCAGGGGTTCCTGACATTCATCTCTCCCTTCTTGTCCTTCCCTGCCTGTGATCTCACCTCAGCCACCAAACACAGTGTTGGCTTTCATTCATTGTTCCTGCTTCTGTATCTCAGACACAGGCTTTCCGTTCTCCTGAAACTTAATTTCATGTGCCCTGTGACTCACGCCACCCTCCTGTGCAGACTGGCCTCCATGACTTCCCATAATCATCCTTGCCTTTGTGACTTGGTTCTTGCTCCAGTTTCTCCATCTTTCTGTTCTTTGCCTAGCCACATGCCACCTTTTAATTTAGACAATGACAATATTAGCATTTACGGAACATTTATGTTTGTGTCAAGTACTGTGCTAAGTGCCCTACACGAATTGCCTTCCTTAATCTTTGCTACAACCCTGTGGCACAGTCTCCTATAATTCCCATTTAAAAGACAAGGAAACTGAGGTCCAGTGGTGTTAGGTAATTAAGCCAGGGTCACACAGCTGGTTCGTGGAAAGGCAGCTTGAAGCCAGACAGTCTGGCCCAGATTCCCATGTGACCACCTTACTACACCCAATCTTGTCCCTGAGGCAGGATGTCATTGGAGATACATCCTGTTGGGGCCACCCCTGCACCAAGGGTGCCTGCTCATGTTAGTAAGTGTAAGACAATTCTTTACACTAACAACACTTTTTTATACAGAGGACAGTGTGAGTGATGACGCTGCAGACAGGACACACCTGGCATGGACAAGGCTAATTACTTAGCACAGTGAGCCCCTAAATATCTGCATCTGCTCCTCGGAGCAGTATGTACGCGTGTGTTCCTTACGTAGAAATCCTCACACTCAGAGAACAGCAAACACTTTCATTCATTCATTCAACAGATGTTGACTACAGACTCACTGTGTGTTAGGCACAATTCTGCAGACTCAAAAAGCAGTCCTCTGTATGGAGTTTTAGAAAATAACTAGTGAATTATGTTTTCCCTTCCGTCTCCTAGTTCAAAGCAAATCTAGAGAAGAACAAGCAGGGCCTGGAGACAGATAACAAGGAGCTGGCGTGTGAGGTGAAGGTCCTGCAGCAGGTCAAGGCCGAGTCTGAGCACAAGAGGAAGAAGCTCGACGCGCAGGTCCAGGAGCTCCATGCCAAGGTCTCTGAAGGCGACAGGCTCAGGGTGGAGCTGGCGGAGAAAGCAAGTAAGCTGCAGGTAAGCCGGAAACCTCCGCTCTACACACGTCCCACTGTAGCATGTCCCTAATTTACCATTGTATCCCTCTGTGCAATAAGAGACCCAT
This sequence comes from Pan troglodytes, assembly GCF_028858775.2. NCBI lineage: Eukaryota > Metazoa > Chordata > Mammalia > Primates > Hominidae > Pan > Pan troglodytes. The sequence goes on from NC_072417.2 coordinate 62,204,455, forward strand.
GGCCAGTGTGCTGTGCAATACCTGAAAATTGCTATCCAGTAAATACATCGAGTCTTAGGTGTCCCTAGTGTCTATTACTTTGATGAAGTTAAATAATATTTATTTTAAGAAGAACACAGCATGATTGGACTTGATCAGTTCCACTTTGAATTGTGTTTACAGTTGCTTAACAGTTTTAAGCACTTCAGCTTCTCCATTAGTCCAGTAAATAAGAGAATAGGAACAATGGGCCAAAAAAATTATACTTCACATTGGCAAAGATTTACGAGACTTTTATTTTTTACACTGCTGGTATAAATGAGTGCAACCTTTTTTTTTGTTTTTGTTTTTGTTTGAGACAGAGTCTCACTCTGTTGCCCAGGCTGGAGTGCAGTGGCGCAATCTCGGCTCACTGCAAGCTCTGCCTCCCGGGTTCACACCATTCTCCTGCCTCAGCCTCCTGGGTAGCTGGGACTACAGGCACCCACCACCATGCCTGGCTAATTTTTTGCATTTCTAGTAGAGATGGGGTTTCACTGTGTTAGCCAGGATGGTCTCAATCTCCTGACCTCGTGATCTGCCTGCCTCAGCCTCCCAAAGTGCTGGGATTACAGGCATGAGCCACCGCTCCTGGCCCTTTTCTGAATATTTTTAATACATGGTTGGTTGAATCCACAGATGGAACCTATGGATAGGAAGGGCTGACTGTGGTTGGAAATAACTTTAATGTTTAATACGGACTTCCATGCAACCAGCAAAAACAATATAGTCGATGAGTCCTTATTGGTAAGAAAAGATGTACATCCTATATTGCCACATTGAAAAAGCATTACAGAGCTGTCTTGTGTCCGAGGCCCAAGACCACACGACCACACTACAGTACATGATTCTCCAGGACTCCAGGACTCAGCAGAGAGGCCTGCTCATGGCAAAGATTTATTACAGTGAAAAGATACAAAGCAAAATCAGTAAAAGGAAAGGGCACGAGGGCTGAGGTGCTGAGGAAACCAGGAACAAGCTTCCAGGAGTCCTCTCCCAGCGGAGTCACACAGCACGTGCTTAATTCCTCCAGCAGTGAGTCCTGACAGCATGCGTGAAATGTTTTCTTCCAAGAAGCCCATTACAGACTCGGCCCCCAGGGTTTTTATTAGGGGCTGGTTACATAGGCACCTCTTGCCTAGCATAAACCCAAATTGCAGACTCCCAGAAGAAACGTAGGTGTTCAACATAGACCATATTGTTTACATGGACAGTTTAGAGAAAAGCCACCCTTATTGTTCAGGAAATAGTGGGAACTCTTGCTAAATTCAAGTTCCCACACACCGGCCAAAGGTCAACATCGCAAGCAGGCCTTTCGAAGGAGGGTGGTCCCGGCCTGCTGTGTTAATGTGTAGGTACTGAAATATTGTGTGCGTGCTCTCACACACAATCTGGAAAGCTATTCCTAAAAGAGAAAATCTCTGAAACAGCATTATGAACTCTGCCTACGGCGGGGAAGGGAGGGGAGTGACAGTTCCTTGTCCCCTGTGCCGCACCAGGCATATGCTAGGCTCCCATGTACGTTGTTCCCCATTTAATCCTCAGTCAACCCCTCTGGTAGGTGAGGAACCTGAGGCTCAAAGAAGCTAAGGCTCTTGCCCGCTCTGGTGACTTACCTGGCAACTTCTAGAGCTGGTGCTGAAGGCAGGAGTCCCTCTTGACTTTGGAGCCCTTCCCCACCACACTGTTCCCAAGACTGATGAAGTGTGAGCTCTGTGAAGGATGTTGCTAAACAGAGTGAACATGGAAGCATTACAGCATGTGCTCTGTTGTGGCTGTGCCACCGTCCACTCTCCCTTGGCCGGTGTGACGAGGACTAGCGAGAACGCACGGCGCCCTGCTGCCCCTCTGCGTCCCTCTGCGTCTTCCCAGCACCCACTGTCGTCAAAAATTATAAAGCATCTTATACCACAAAGATATGTTTGGAAAATATTTTAGAAATATCATTAATTGAGAAGAAAAAAATATTATTAATTAAATCTGACCATAAGAAATAGCTTAAATATTCATGATGAACATATAATACCAGTTTTTTGAAACCTAAAAGAACTTCCAGCCGGGTTGGTGGCTCACATCTGTCATCCCAGCACTTTGGGAGGCCGGGGCAGGCAGATCAGGAGGTCAGGAGTTCGAGACCAGCCTGGCCAACATGGTGAAACCCCGTCTCTACTAAAGATACAAAAAATTAGACGGGCGCGGTAGCAAGCGCCTGTAATCCCAGCCACTCGGGAGGCTGAGGCAGGAGAATCGCTTGAACCCAGAAGGCAAAGGTTGCAGTGAGCCCAGATTGCACCACTGCACTCCAGCCAGGGCGACAGGGTGAGACTATCTCAAAAAAAAAAAAAAAAAAACTTTCTTGTACCCCTTTTATAGAAGCTTCAAGTTCTATAAGAATGTGAATTATACTTTCCTCCCAAAACATATGGTTAACGCATGTTCGTGTGAAGGACCAAAATCAAGCACCTGCTGGCCTTCAGCCTCCCCACAGAGGTTACAGTCACTCTTTCAGAGGCTTTGCTTTCATTTTTGTATCTTCATGATAAAAATAGAAGAAGGTAGGAAACCAGTTAGGAGACCCCCCGCCCCCTGTCCTTTTCATGGGTAGAGACTATTAAGGTGGCCAGGGAGGCAGGTTCTAGTACCTACTTATTTGAGCTCCATTTGAAGGCAACAGACTCTTGGTAGTGAGTCTTCCTTAACTGAATGGGTAGTTTCAGGTTCACACTCCCGCCGAGTTCTTGTCTATTTGTGTTCTGTTTAAAAGCTGTGTTTCTAGACCCTTTCTGCTTGCTTACTATTGAGTTGAATTTAATCTTCTGCTCCTTACAGAATGAGCTAGATAATGTCTCCACCCTTCTGGAAGAAGCAGAGAAGAAGGGTATTAAATTTGCTAAGGATGCAGCTAGTCTTGAGTCTCAACTACAGGATACACAGGTATTCCCTGGGGAGCAAGGGGTCTTTATAATAACTAACATTTCTGTAATATATAAGCTGGTGAAATATGCTGGCCCCAGAATTGCCTTCTGTGTCACCTCTTACTAGTTTTATGTCATACTTTTATTTGGAGCCAGCCTTGCTACTCGGGATTTCTCCCTGGAAGCTCAGTGTCTTGATGTAGAGCCCCTGGGGTTCGTGTGTCTGGCAGGCACGTGGGTGGCCTCGGAGACAGCTCCAGCTGCCATTCACGGCCGCTGCCTGGGCTGTGGTTGACCCAAGCTATGGTCCTGCTGCACACAATGTCTTGCTGGCCATTTCCAATAAGATTGTTTCCTTATGGTTGGAATTTCATCGTGCTGACCTGTGAGAAACAGTCCATTTTGTAAAAGGGTGAGTTGAGGCTTATCAGACTGTTAAGACCTGTATTGCATCATCCGTTAGGGATGTTTTTAAGTCAGCTACAGGTTACTTGAAAATAATGTAGCACTTTATTCTTGGAGTTTTACAGCTTAGTTTTGTTAAATTTACAAACACTTATGAGTGTTTATTTGCCAGGCTTTAGGCTAGGTGCTGGGGATTAAAAAAAAAAAAATCTCAGGCCAAAAGTGGAATAATTAGGCAGTTGGGGACAAGTTCATTTTAACCAAAGCACACCCCATGCATGACAAGGTGCGGCCTGGTGAGTGAGACTAGAGGAGGCCGGAGCCATGGCCCAGAAATTCTGCTCCACACAACCAATGCCTCTGAAGACTTTCCAGTCTGAAAGTAACAGGAAAAACATGTTTGTGCTTACATTTTAGAAGTCAATCTGGCAGGAAATACAAAGGACGATAACTGAGGGGATGCCTAAGACGGGAGAGGTGATCCTAGTTCAAAGGGCTGAGGGCCTGAACTAAGACGGGGTAGGGGGTGGAGAGGAAGGGATTCCAGGTGTGACTGAGGAGAGGCGGGGTGTGGTGGGGGACGCAGGAGGGGAGGCCTCGGGGATGCCTGGAGGCTCCAGCCTGGGCCCCTGGGTGGATGGCGCCGCCGTTCGTTTTTCAGAGATGAGTCTGAAGCAGTGTTGGTGTGAAGAGCTTTTACAAAGTTATCGTGTGTGTTTTTAAATCATCTGTGTTTGTTAATGTCACTGGGCATTCTCATGCATTGAGGCTGTCTCTTTTGTACGACATGAATTCTTTAATACAGGTGTATTTGTTTTGGTGATAAATATAACGGAAGTGTTGCCCTTTTAAAAAAAACACAGGAGCTTCTTCAGGAGGAGACACGCCAGAAACTAAACCTGAGCAGTCGGATCCGGCAGCTGGAAGAGGAGAAGAACAGTCTTCAGGAGCAGCAGGAGGAGGAGGAGGAGGCCAGGAAGAACCTGGAGAAGCAAGTGCTGGCCCTGCAGTCCCAGGTGTGCGTCCTCTTTAGGAAGCCGCAGTGGCCTCGATGTGTGCCTTCAGCAGATCCTGGCCCTGCTGTGCTGGGCTGTCTCAGCTCCATCTGGGACAGTTAATTAGGTTGTACTAAATTAAGCCCATTAAATGGTTTTTCTTTGACCCAGCCACATGCTGGTTATAATGCTGGAAGCCCTTAAAATAAGGACCTAGGACTGTGTCAACCATGTAAGATTTCAATCCAGTCATCATTTTATGGACTATTAGCTAAGAAATTAAGTGACAGTCTAAGACTCATTTGTTTTAAAATCACCGTATTGATTTTTCTTCTCTCAAAATATTAAAAACAAAAGGTTTTTTTTTTTTTCAAAGGCAAAAACCAATTGAGTTCTTTTTTTTTTTTTCCTTGAGATAAGAGTCTCACTTTGTCGCCCAGGCTGGAGTGCAGTGGCGTGATCTCAGCTCACTGCAACCTCCACCTCCTGGGCTCAAGTGATCCTCCCACCTCAGCCTCCCCAGTAGCCGAGACTACAGACAGGTGATTTTTGTATTTTTAGTAGAGATGAGGTTTCACTATGTTGGCCTGGCTGGTCTTGAACTCCTGACCTCAAGTGATCCTGCCGCCTCAGCCTCCCAAAGTGCTGGGATTACAGGCGTGAGCCACCATGCCCGGCCCCAACTGAGTACATTAATACTGAGCTTTCTGTTTGTCCTTACACAAAACCTAGTTGGCTGATACCAAGAAGAAAGTAGATGACGACCTGGGAACAATTGAAAGTCTGGAAGAAGCCAAGAAGAAGCTTCTGAAGGATGCGGAGGCCCTGAGCCAGCGCCTGGAGGAGAAGGCACTGGCGTATGACAAACTGGAGAAGACCAAGAACCGCCTGCAGCAGGAGCTGGACGACCTCACGGTGGACCTGGACCACCAGCGCCAGGTCGCCTCCAACTTGGAGAAGAAGCAGAAGAAGTTTGACCAGGTGGGTCGGCCACGTGTCGTTTCCTCCTGGCAGAGCTCTTGCTTTTGTTTGTTTGGTTTAAAATAATCTTATTTAAAGGCATTTAAATGTGATACATGTTTATATCAAAATTGGAAAAAGGGAAAGCAAAAAAAAAAAAAAAAAGGAAATACAAGAACACCATAATCTAGTGGCAGCACTCTAGCGATAAATCAGCCACGTGGTGGAAGAGGAAAGTTGATGTCACTGTTTCGGTTTTTCGTATTCCCCCATCCCCTTCTGCACAGCTGTTAGCAGAAGAGAAGAGCATCTCTGCTCGCTATGCCGAAGAGCGGGACCGGGCCGAAGCCGAGGCCAGAGAGAAAGAAACCAAAGCCCTGTCACTGGCCCGGGCCCTCGAGGAAGCCCTGGAGGCCAAGGAGGAGTTTGAGAGGCAGAACAAGCAGCTCCGAGCAGACATGGAAGACCTCATGAGCTCCAAAGATGATGTGGGAAAAAACGTAAGTCGCCTGGTGGGCTCCACACTTCCGCACGGGAGAGTATCCCAGGGGCCTGGGCCTTCACACGGGAGCAGGCGACTCCTCAGGGGAGCCTGAAGGACCTGGGAATGCACAGCCCAGCAGCAAAGCCATCTAGGAGTGTTTTGGCCTGTGTATGCATACGGGGTTCAGGTCTTCTGGGACTGCTGTGAGGTTTTCTGCAGTCTCCCCCCAGCACTGGCTGGAGGTGAACATGTTTCTTCTCGTCCTTTCACTGCCCTCCCTGCTGCAGCCTGCATCCTGGCAGGAGGGCCTTTCAACAAAAGGTTTCATGGTTCTGCCGTCCCAGGTAGTTATCAAACATGAGGTGAGTGGGGACCTGGAGAGGAGGAGGAGGGAATGGCAGCTCCCTCTGACCTGGTTCTTCCCAGGGAGGCCCCATTGTTTTCTTTGAGAGCTTCAGTAGCTTTGGGGGCTTATCCACAGCTTGGAAGCTTCTGTGGCAGTTTTTCTTTCCATTGCATACATCTTCCACAACAGCTGCCATATTTATTTACCCTACGTCTCTCCCTTAGTGTATGACGTGTTGAAGATAGCAAAACAAACCCAGGCCTGGTATCAAAGGCAAGATTCCCTGGCTCCTCCACAGGCTTCCATTCTGACCATGGGAAGCCACTTAAGCTTTTGAAGCCTAAGTTTCCTTATCTGCCAGATGGACATTATACTTGCCCAATTTCATGAAGTTACTGCATCTGCTTTGAAAAGCACACAAAGTCCTCTAAAAAGGCAGGATCTCATTTTCATGTGCTATGGGCCATCTGGCCACATCATAAGTCAGCGAAGGTGGTCCCACCTTTCTGCTGGGTCTCCTACAACTTGGCGCCCAGGGACTAGCCCCATGGACAAAAAGAGGCCACTGAAAGTAGAAGTGGCCATGGTTACACAGTGAAATGTGGAGAGAGAACTCTACAGTTGATTTCATGTTCGTTTTCTGTAGCATCAACACTCACATGTTGATCCCACAAACAGGTCTTTTGTGCCTACTGAGCACCAGACACTGTAGAAATGGACCTTCCTCCTGTCCTAAGATTCCCCGTGAGAACTGCAGTGGTCCTGGACCCCAGAGGGAGTGCACAGCAGCACCAAGGCCTCCCTCCAAAGGCTGCTGCGAGGGTCAAAGGGCACAGGAGATGGAGCTCTCAGCACAGTGCTTGGCACAGAGAATGAGGGAAATGGTGCTGGGGGCATCTTTGTCCAGAGAAAGATCAAGGCCTGTGTACTGTGCCCTGCTTCTTAGGCCTAAGCCACCCTAATAATCAGCAGTTTCCACATGTGCTTTTCAATACGAATGATCTTCTCTACAGCAAGAAGAGATGTACTGTTGTACTTGTTCCTCACAGACAGCAGGCAAGGAGTCAGTCAACAGACAGGTTCCCTGACATGGCTGTTTCCTTTGTTCTTTGGCTCACTGAAGAGCTGTCAGCTTAAAGGTCATCAGAGGAGGATGACCAGAGAACACGTGGGAATAAAGACATCCGCACTGTAGTTCTGAACTGCATACACTGAAATGGAGAATAGCAGCAGCCTTCAGGGGAGAGGGAAGGATGTGTATGCATGTGGCAGGGGGCCGGCCCAGGGGGACCAAAGTGGCCAGCATGCCACGCCTGGGCCTGTAAAACAGTAAGACTGCTGTTCTTCATATGTGCCTCCACCCCAGTCAACTCTTTCCTGATGCTTCGGTGGTTTAGGTTCACGAACTTGAAAAATCCAAACGGGCCCTGGAGCAGCAGGTAGAGGAAATGAGGACCCAGCTGGAGGAGCTGGAAGACGAACTCCAGGCCACGGAAGATGCCAAGCTTCGTCTGGAGGTCAACATGCAGGCCATGAAGGCGCAGTTCGAGAGAGACCTGCAAACCAGGGATGAGCAGAATGAAGAGAAGAAGCGGCTGCTGATCAAACAGGTAGGGCAGAGGGTGCGGCCTCCACAAGGGATGCAGGCTCTCAAAGCCCAGCTCTGGGTCAGTATCCTGTTCATTCGTGTTAGAACACATCTGAGTAAACACAGAGTAACACATAGAGTAAAATGAATTTATTTGGTCATTTGAGAATTTTATTATTTAAATTTTATTGTAATTAGTTTAGGTTTTTCTATTTCTCAGTATCATTGCTGCTTACAAGCCAGACACTTATCAGTCAGAAAGCCCTCAGTGGACTCCCAAAGGAATCCGTGGTTAGGTTCAAGTTCCTTGTCTTAGAACATGGGTATAGGAAAGAATTGATGCATCCCAGACACGGTGATTCGGCAGATGTCTGTGGTTCAGATTCCAAGTCCTAATAATTAGATCACTCTTCAAAAGGAAAAAGAGCAGATATTTAAATTTGTCCTTTTATAAAGTTGCTATCCATGTATAAGTTGTATACTTTTCTGAATGTATATTAGACACTTTTCTGCATATATGTTAAATTTCTAGTCTAAAACTTTACTTTAAAAATGAATTGTGGGTATTTTGCCAGTCCCTTCCAGTTCATGGCAGTAAGTTTTGGATTTGGGGTGTGTGTGTGTGTGTGTGTTTTCAGACGGAGTCTCGCTCTGTCACCCAGGCTGGAGTGCAGTGGCACAATCTTGGCTCACTGCAACCTCTGCCTCCCAGGTTGAAGTGATTCTCCTGTCTCAGCCTCCCAAGTAGCTGGGACCACAGACACACGCCACCATGCCCAGCTAATTTTTGTATTTTTAGTAGAGATGGGATTTGATCGTGTTGGCCAGGCTGGTCTCAAACTCCTGGACTCAGGTGATCTGCCTGCCTTGGCCTTCCAAAGTGCTGGGATTACAGGCATGAGCCACCATGCCCGGCCAGATTTGGAATTACTGAATTTTGCTTTATTTTGTTATTTTCGCTCCACTAATTATTGATCATTTATTGCTGGATAAGAAATTACCCCAAACTTAACAAATTATTGCAAACTGTGACAACATTTTTGTCAGTTTCTGTGGGTGAGGAATTGGGAAGCAGTTGAGTCAGTGGTTCTGGTACAGTAAGGACCTCGGCCCTGGCTGCATAATCCGAAGGCCTGACCGGGGCTGGAGGAGCGTGCCAAACTGACTCACACACATGGTGTCAGCAGGAGGCCTCAGCAGCTCACCACATGGGCCTCCTGAGTGTCCTGGAGGGAGCTTCAGGAGAGTGAGAGATCCAAAAGAAAGCAAGCAAGGAGGAAGCTTCCGGGCCTTTTATGACCTAATCTCCCAAGTCTCATGTGATCACTTGTTTATTCTGTTTATTAGAAGCAAGTCACTAAGTCTGGCCCACATTCAAGAGGAGATTATGCTCCAACTCTTTAAGGTGGAGAGTATTAAAGAATTTGTAGAAATTTTTTTAAACCACACTTTGAAATTCATGTAAGTGGCTCTACATTAGGAGCCTTCTGCTATCCTGTGCCTTGAGGTACAGCCCCAGGTCTCTGCAGAACACAGCAAGCAGATGACGAGCACCTCTGCCCTATGCGGAAGCAGCTGCCCTGCTCCTCCTCTCCCATGCCAACCCCTGCAGAGCAGCAGCAGCGGTGGCCTTGTTTCTCCCCTTTGGAGAGGACCAGTGGAGCCACCACTCCGTCAAGCCTTGGTGCCTCCATACCAGCTCCCACACCAGCCATCATCCTCTTTGCAGGAAGCGGAAGGTTGTGAAGGCAGGGACCTTTCTTTGCTCGCTGAGCCTCCAGCTGCTACTGCACTACATAGGGTGCAGGTATTTATTAAGGTATTTATGACCTATACCTTAATAAATACATGATGAAACATTCATTTATGGCTGAATAAGTGGAAGAAGCAGGACAGGTTGGGAAGACCATGTCAAGGCAATGACACACAGTCCCTGTGGACTCATGGGCTGATAAGGTGTGGAGCTCAACAGCTCTGTGTCTGGTCCTCGTCATTGGTGACAGAGGCGTTAGGATTTGGTTTAAGGACTCCAGAGCACCTTCTTCTGAGCATCCCTCACACAGTGTGAGCACAGTTCCCCATCCCCACTGCACACTAGGAGGCTGAGTGAAGAGTGCCACAGAGTGAGTGAGTGGCTGACAGCTGTGTCCACCTCGGTTTCCAGCCCACATCTTACTCGTCCTCACTCTCCCATCTGCCTGCTCCAGAGCAGGCCTTCATTTTGTCCCTCCTCCATTGGACAGCTTTGACTGCTCCCCCCTTTCCTGCTGATCAAAGGCAGTTTCTGCCTGGTTCTGACACCCCTGCAACATGGCCATGCCCCATGTCCTCACAGCTCTAGGAAACAGGAATGCCCGCTTAGTCTTCTGTACCTCTTAGCAACCACCCCATGCCCGCTCTGTGCCTACCCCAGCCTTTATTACATGGTTACCGTATTGTCTTGGGTTTTTCCATCTTGGCTTCATCTACACCGAGCTCAGGTCACTGGCTGCCTTCTCGCATGCCCTCGTAGCAGTCAGTGGGATGGTTTGTACTAGGTGGTGGTGTTTAAAGACCCCTTTGAACAAAATTCAGCTACTGTGGTTTTCTGTTGATAGTAACTGTTTGTTTGGTAACAGAGACCTCTACAGAGTAACAGAAGTTTCCACTCACCCGAGTAACCAGAGCCCCCCACTTGAGAACAGTCTGCCTGTTCTGCGAGCAGATACTTGGATGTAACCCAGCATAACCCGATGTTGTCCATTAGGTGCGGGAGCTCGAGGCGGAGCTGGAGGATGAGAGGAAACAGCGGGCGCTTGCTGTCGCTTCAAAGAAAAAGATGGAGATAGACCTGAAGGACCTCGAAGCCCAAATCGAGGCTGCGAACAAAGCTCGGGATGAGGTGATTAAGCAGCTCCGCAAGCTCCAGGTATGTGCCTCCACCCATGGAGTCTCTGGATGGCACCACGTGACCTGTGTGGCTTTTACACAGAGTCCAGCAATGAAGCTGGGGGGCACAGCACCGCTGTCAGCGTGGCCAGTGGTGGGGCAGCAGGCCATAAAGAGAGTGCTTGTGTGTCCGCTGTGTCCACAGGAGATACTTGAATGCACTTAGCAACACAGTTGGGGTGGAGGCATCATGCCGGCCTCCTGTGGCCCTGAGAGCCTCTGGCAATGCTTAAAACCCACTCTTCCTCACCTCGAGAGGAGGGTCATGTTGACCCAGCCCCTTAGTGCTGTAGCTTTTGTGATCTTTTTGGTCTGTTTTAATCGTCACTTTTTCTACCCAGATGATGTGCTAGTTTTCACTACCACAATGACAAGAAGTGATCTCTGCAAGAGTTCATGGTGTGAGCAGGCAGGCAGGGGGCCCTCACCTATAGGATGGATGGGAGCAACTTCTCAGGGGAACTGGTCCGTTAATGATGAAAACTTTTCCTTTGACCTTGTTGATACATCTTGAAAATTTAACAAAATATAAAGAAGAAATTTTTATGTACAAAGATCTTTAGCAGAAGTGTTGTTATTTATGATAGCAAAAATGGAAACCCCCTAAATGTCAATGGACTGCTAACCATCTAAGTGATGGGGGGTGTGGGGAATGATGGCCAGACTTAAATGAATGAAGGAAAATACGGTGTAGGACGGTTTGACTTGTAACTCTACACGTGTGTGTGTATACATTTTCACATACAGACATGTAGGCAGACATACTATACCTAGAAAAAAGTTTGGAGGGAAAGTCATCTCTGGATAATAGGTTGGTAGGAACTTGTTTCCATATGCTTTCTTTTTTTTTTTTTTTTTGAAGCTAAATATAAAGATTTTTTTGTTTGTTTTTTTTTTCCCAGAGATAAGAGTCTCAGTCTGCTACCCAGGGTGAAGTACGGTGGTGCAGTCATGGCTCACTGCAGCCTGGGCTCAAGATTTTTATTAGCTAATTACAAAAGTTATTAAGCTAATTAATTACAAAGAATATAAACTATAATACTGTGATTTTATTTAACAGCTTTATTGAAATATAGTTCACATACCACACAATTCGCCAGTTTAGTGTTTTCAGTGTTTTTTAGTTATTCATAGGCTTATTCAGCCATCACCACTATCAAATTTGGGGCATTTTGGTCTCTCCCAAAAGAATCCTCCACCCATTAGCTGTCACTCCCCATTCCCTGTATCCCTGCTGCATCCTGCGTTAATCAACTACTAATCTTTCAGTCTCTATAAATTTGCCTTTGTTCCATATTTCTTATCAGTGGAATCATATAATATGTGGCCTTTTGTGACTGGGTTTTCCACTTAGCATGATGTTTTCAAAGTTCATCCATGTAGCCACATAAACAAGTACCACACTCCTTTTTATTACTGAGTAACACTCTACTGTGTGGATACATCTACCACATTTTACTCATCTATCCCCCAGTTGGACATTTGGGTTGCTTCCATTTTTTTGACTTCTGAATAATGCCTCTATGAACATTCATATGCATTTGTGTGGACATGTGCTTTCAGTTTTCTCAGAAATATACCTAGGAGTGGAATTGAGCTGGGTTATATGGTACCTCTGTGTTTAACTTTGAGGAACTGCCAAACTGTTTCCCACAGTCACTGCAGTTTTACGTTCCTACCAGCTATGTATGAGGGTTCCAATTTCTCCACATCTTGTCAACATTTGTTATTGTCCATCTTTTGATTGTAACCGAGTGTGAAGTGACATTTCATTGTGGCTTTTATTTTTATTTCTCTAATGACTAATGAGGTTAAACAGCTGAGCTCTCTTTTAATTATTGAGCTGAAACAATTCTGTATTCTGCATATAAATTCTTTATGAGTAAATGATTTCCACACCTGCCTTAGCTTGTTAATTTCTGCCACCAAAAAAAAAAAAAAAAAGCCAGCTTGGGTTTTGATAGTTTATTGTGTTGATGTGTAGATCAATTTGGAGAGTATTGCTATTTTAACAATATTAAGTCTTCTGGTCTACAAACATGGATAATCTTTCCATTTATTTAGATCTTTTTTATTTTTTTCAGTGACATTTTGTAGTTCTTGGTATACAAGTCTTTCACTTTTTTTCTTTATACCTAAGTTTATATTCTTTTGATGCTATTATAAATGTAATTGCTTTATTTTGAATGTTCATAGTTGGTGTATAGAAATATAATTGATGTTTGTATGTTGATCTTGTATCCCGCAATCTTGCTGAACTCATCAATTAGTTCTTGTGGGCTTTCTTTTCTTTTACTGTCCATATTACCAGCAGTTCTAATTCTTTCAGTGTCTTCCTTAAGATTTTCTATATACAATATCAGATCATCTGCAAATTGAACTAGTTTTACTTCTTCCTTTCCAATCTGGATATCTTTTATTTCTTTATCTTGCCTAATTAATTACCCTGGCTAGAATCTCTATTGCATTGTTAAGTAGAAGTGGCAAGATCGGACATCCTTGTCTTGTTGCTCATCTTTTAGAGGGAAAGCATTTGGTCATTGATCCTTAAGTATGATATTGGCTGTCAGTTTTTCATTGATGCCCTTAATCAGAGTTGAAGAAATTTCCTTCTGTTCATAGCTTGTTGAGTATTTTTATATTGAAAGGGTATTAGATTTTGTCAAGTGCTTCTTCAGCATTTATTGTGATGATCATATGGTTACATTAATTCATTTTTGGTTGTCAAACCAACCTTGCATTCCTCAGATAGATCCTGCTTGGTCATGGTGTATAATCCTTTTTACATGTTGCCAGATTCAGTTTGCTACTATTCTGTTGAAGATTTTTGCATTTGTATTCATAAGGGATTTCATTTTGATCTGTAGTTTTCTTATGATATCCTTGTCATTCCCATATACTTTTATATTTACAATGAATGTATATTACTTTTATAATCTAGAAAAAAAAATACCATGTTTACAAGCTAAGAATGGGGCCAGGCACCGCAGCTCACACTTGTAATCAGGAGGAATGCTTGAGGCCTTGAGTTTGAGATCAGCCTGGGCAACACAGCCAGGGCTCATCTCTAAAAAAAATTTTTTTTTAACTAAAACTAAGAATGTAAACCACCCCAAAACCTTCTTATTTAATCTTAGGCTCAGATGAAGGATTACCAACGTGAATTAGAAGAAGCTCGTGCATCCAGAGATGAGATTTTTGCTCAATCCAAAGAGAGTGAAAAGAAATTGAAGAGTCTGGAAGCAGAAATCCTTCAATTGCAGGAGGTTGGTTTGTTACTTATTCATCCATTTGTTCAACAAATATATTTGCCCTTGAAATTTTTCCAAGATCAAAAAAAAGTTAATATATTTGTAGCCCACTGTAATGTCAGTATACATTTTTGTTTTTTATTTTTTTAAGTATCCATTTTTAATATGGTCCTCAACCTTCTTGTTGCTTCAGTTTGGAAACAGAAAGTTATCACTTCGACACTGCTCACATATATTCCTCTACCTGGCAAAAGACAAAGGAGCTGATGAGTAGCTTTTCAGGCCACCTTCTTGGCCTGTTCCCATGTGCAGGAAAGGGAAGTGTTGATAAGCACGAGAACTGTGTAACTCCAACCTTGGTGATGCAAAATTGCCTTGTTTTTACACAGAAGCACTACTCATGTGATAACTTAAAAGGAGAGAAGTTTGTTTCATTGAATTCCTGTTATTCCTTCATTTATCTTTTTTGTAAGTTCTCATGAAGCAGAGACTGATAAAGTGTTGCATATAGGAACTGTAACAGTGCGAGGCACACTTAAATATACACATTACCGTATAAATGATGGATAATCAAAATTTCTTCAAACCTGAAAAGGTAAGTTAAATGTTATTATCAGTTAATACGAAAAAACTCCCAATACAAACATAAATATTGGATAAAATATTAGCAAAGGCAGAGTTGAGCTTGCAAGAAAGGAGGACGGCTCTCTAGGTGTCAGGAATGAACAAGGAACTCAAAACCAGATCAGTAAACACGGAGCCGACCCTGAGAGAGAACCTGAGAGCCAGCTTCAAGAGGTTTTCATCCTGCTGTCCTCTATCTCACCATTTTTTGCTCCTTTTTTTCCTGACTTCTTGAGTTGGACACTTAGCTCATCAGCTTTCAAGCTTCTTGTCTAATATGTTTATAAAATACTGTAAATTCCCCTCTAAGATCGGTTTTCATCATGTTCCATAAATTTTGATGTGGAATAATTTCATTATCATGTAATTCTAAATTTTTCTAATTTCTATTATGGTTTCTTCTTCATCCTGTGAATAATTTAAGCTTGCGGTTTAAATTTCCAAATGTATGGCATTTGCTTGTTTTTTAAGTTGATTTCTAGTTTTATCACATTGTGGTCAGAGAATGCTGAGAAAGAGCTCTGGGACGTAGAACACGTTAGTTTTTATAAGTGTTCCGTGTGTACTTAAAAATGATGCATGTTCATCAATGAAGTAGGTGTGTAAGCTCTATGTATCCATCATGGAGTTGATTGGTGAGATCCCCAAATGCTCATTTCCCCAAAGGCGATGTGGCTGTTGGAGCCTGCCTCCTAGAGAGCGCTCCTGGGCCATTACCCAACTGTCCAAGAGGCATTCTCTGTACCACACTGTTTTTTCTGAAAGTGTCTCTTTCAGACTCTCAGGCAAGGCCTGACTCACACTGCATTAGGGAGAAGAGACTGAGCTGGAAAGCTGGCCCTGCCCTTCCCCCTATTTCTGACACTTTTCCTTCCCTCAAACACCTCCGTTCATCTGGCTTAGAGGCTCCGGGGTCCCTTCCTTTCTCCCGTGGGTCCCTCAGTCTGCCTAGAGCCCCACCCCCAAGCCAGTGGACAGTGAGTGTTTCATAGGCCCAAGAAGACAAAACACCAGAGGCCAGATGGTAGAGCTGTCTGGAGTCAGTGGCCCTGGGATCAGGCCTGGAACATCCGTCAGCTGCCTCTTTTTCCTTCCTGACTCCCACCCTGCCCTGTGTGCCAGGATGTGCTAGAACCCAGGCCTGTCAGAGGACCTTCAGCCTACACTCATGTAAGGCAGGTGCACGTGCTGGAGCAGACAGAGGAGCTCCCGTGCAGCCCTGCTCCTAAGACACCTTCAAGGTGTGCTCTTGCCAAATGTGGCATCTTTTGGAAGGGGCAGCTGTTGGGAAGAGCCCTGGACAGGGAGTCGGAACCCTGACTTTTTGCTGCTGACTAACCTTGGGACTTTGGGCCAGTATCTTCATCCAGGTGGGCCTCAGTTCCCTCACTTATAAGATAAATGCACCCTTGACTCCTTTCCATGGCAAATCATCCTTCCAAAGAAGTTTGTGGAAAGGCAGCCATCAGGCAGTTCCTCCCGTGGGCTGGCAGGCACAGGGCTGTCCCCATTGTCCTGCCCAGTCCTCTGAGAGCCCCCTGTGGAGCCACAGTCCCCTTCAAGAAAGAGGCCTTGCCCACCTTAGAGGCCCAGCTCTGCAAACACTTGAGCCCCTGCGGAGGCCCCCACCTGCCTCCTCTCCATGGGAGCGTTGATCCTTGTTGCGGCACAGCTGCCTGGATCCGCACTGGTCTGTGCAGCCAGCGTCCTTGATCTCAAAGTGTTTATGTGAAAGATACTTCAGGGCCATAAGTTGGTATAGCTCATGTTTCTTAGGGTTCAGTGTTTATATAAAGTACATGCTCAGTTTATATTAAGAAGCACCAGCTTTCCAAGAAGGGCAGGAACACAGCCACCTCTTACGTTGGAGGTGACAGCAAAGCCCTTATGGCAATGAAGACTTTCCTCTGGACATCTGTGTGTCAGATGCTGACACCACACACCACCTGGCTGGCCTGCACCGAGCAGATTTTCTTGCCAGTTTAATTTCTCAAATCTAAATGACAGCTTGAGGTGCAGGTAAACAGTGACAGGAGCAAGGTCGCTGTAGCTCCAGGCACTGTCAGATTCCACAGGTGAGGAAACTATTCACAGCCAGAGCTTAACGCAGTCTCCACTGCTTAGGAACTTGCCTCATCTGAGCGAGCCCGCCGACACGCCGAGCAGGAGAGAGATGAGCTGGCGGACGAGATCACCAACAGCGCCTCTGGCAAGTGAGTCTCCCACGGCCGGAGGTGGGTTCTTCGCCCTCAGGCACGCGCACTGCTGAGAAGGCTGGAGGTGTCCACGCACCTGGCATCAGCGGGTGGTTTGCTCCTCCCTCGCTGGGCCTGGGCTGCCTCAGCCATGGTACCCCGTGCCAGTCCTGCCGAGCCCTGCACACCGCAGGTGGGAGCCGTGGTGTGCACTAACGGGCACTGCACCCGTGCCAGTCCTGCCAAGCCCTGCACACCGCAGGGGGGAGCCGTGGGGTGCGCCAACGGGCACTGCAGGCCTTCACTTTCCAGCTAGCTTTGGCAAGCAGGTTCCTCAGATAGGACCTTTCTCTGAATTCATTTTTTCGTTAAAAGTCATTATCTTTTTTTCCAATTCAGTTGATTTCTCCACTTAATTACTGAACTGAACGTCCATCATGCGCCTTTTTGAACATGCCATCATGAGTAGTTAGAATTTGATTCTCAGTGCATTGGAAACCACTGAAGAGTTTCAGCGGTGGGGAGGCTGGGGTCGTGCTTGCGTTTTGAAAGCGACTCTGGCTGTTGTCTGTGGAGAACAGCTGGAGAGAGGCAGGCAGGGCAGCGGGAGGCCACCCGGCAGTCCAGGTGAGAGATGACAGGCCTGCATCTGGGTGGTGGCAGCGGGGGAGGGTGTTTGGAAGTGTCATCAGTGGGACCTACTGATGGATTCAGGGATGAGTGCAGGGGAAAGAGAAAATTCAGGATGGCTGCTCAGGTTTCCAGCAACAGGGTGGGTGGAGGAGCCTTCCCTGAGGCTCCCGTGCTGTGCTGAGCTGGGATTGAACCGTCCCCTCCTCCTCTCCCCGCCAGGTCCGCGCTGCTGGATGAGAAGCGGCGTCTGGAAGCTCGGATCGCACAGCTGGAGGAGGAGCTGGAAGAGGAGCAGAGCAACATGGAGCTGCTCAACGACCGCTTCCGCAAGACCACTCTACAGGTGGCCCATGCAGGAGCCCGTCACCCAGGGAGGGCTGTGCCACCCCTCAGGCACAAGTGACTAAACTCCTCTCTCCTCTCTAGGTGGACACACTGAACGCCGAGCTAGCAGCCGAGCGCAGCGCCGCCCAGAAGAGTGACAATGCACGTCAGCAACTGGAGCGGCAGAACAAGGAGCTGAAGGCCAAGCTGCAGGAACTCGAGGGTGCTGTCAAGTCCAAGTTCAAGGCCACCATCTCAGCCCTGGAGGCCAAGATTGGGCAGCTGGAGGAGCAGCTTGAGCAGGAAGCCAAGTAAGAGGTTTTTGCTACCGTAAACCAAAACTTACCAACTAGGCTCAGTCAGAGACAAAACAGGCATGCCCCTTTCGGGGGGGCTCCCCACCACGTGGGCAGAGAACACATATAACCAGAGTGGGACACAGAAGTTGGTGTGAGCTGTGAGAGAAGAGCTGTGAGCATTCAGAGGCTGGGAGGACAGACGGCATCCGTGAACAGTCAGGGAAGGCTGGGCTTTAGGACGGCGCCCCAATTTCCTAGGCACCCTGAGTTTGCATCTCCTACCCAAAGTCGATTTCCCAAGCGTGTGGCATCCCATGAAATGCTAGTTTGCTGCCAGAGAACAAATGCAGTATGACACAAATCAGAGCCTTTCTTCTCCCCATAGAAGGGATTGCTTAACAGCTTTCATATTGTTGTATTAAAGCATTCTGAAATTGACGAGAAATTGTACAGTACAGCTGCTGGCAGGCATTTACAAAGCTATTAGGTCATAGCGCCCAGAGCCAGGGCAGACCTTCAGATTCACCCTCTTGCTGGGGAGCTTGGAGCCCAGAAATGCAGGGCTCGCGGCCAGAACCCTGCATCCTCCCCAGCCTCTCGTGCCAGGACTTCCCACTCCATTCTTTGGACTCCAGTGGGCTGAAGCAAACAATTAAGGGTTTGTTTCTAGTTGGAATTAACACCCTTTCAGCTGACTGTCTCTATCTACTTTTGCATAATATTTGTTAAGGAACAAAATAACTTTTTCTGTCTTCCATGGAGTCCTCCAAATAAGTTACCTCTCCTTCATATGGGACGACGTACATGCATCTGGAAACATGGATTTGTTTCACCTCTAACCAAAGAGGGAGTGTAGGGGGTTTGTTTTTGGGTTTTTTTTCAATGTGAGCTGCCAAAGCCCTCTACATCACAATAGGTAATTAGTAAATTATCAAGTGAAACAATCACTTAATAAATTGGGTTGTTTCTCAGGCTAAAAGTTTAGGTGATTAAACTAAGGATGGTGTCTTCAAAAGTCTATGTTCAGTATAACTGACAGGTAGATTGTATGTAACATTTGCTCTTTAGATCACTGTGTACAGGCCGGGTGCGCTGGCTCACGGCTGTAATCCCAGCACTTTGGGAGGCCAAGGCAGGCAGATCACCTGAGGTGAGGAGTTCGAGACCAGCCTGGCCAACGTAGTAAAACCCCGTCTCTGCTAAAAATACACAAATTAGCCCAGCGTGGTGGTGCACGCCTTGTAATCCCAGCTACTCAGGAGGCTGAGGCAGGAGAATTGCTTGAACCCAGGAGGCGGAGGTTGCAGCGAGCAGAGATGGCGCCACTGCACCCCAGCCTGGGCGACAGAGCAAGACTGCATCTCAAAAACAAACAAAGTAAGATAACTGAGTACAATGATTAATACCTGTGTACAGTAATTAACACCTACACGTGCGGGAATAATGCACTTATTCTACCTGTCACTGTTGAGGAATACATTAAAGGCAATTCTGATTTTGACCAGAAGGAAAGGTTTCAGCACATGAGTCATGAATTCTGGACAGAGAGGGCCATAATGCCTCCACCATGTGTCATCTTCCCAAAGAAAAGGGGCTTTAAAAAATATTTTTTCCCACACAAAATACCATTTCAAGAATTTCAATACTACTGTGACCACTTTCACAGGGAACGAGCAGCCGCCAACAAATTAGTCCGTCGCACTGAGAAGAAGCTGAAAGAAATCTTCATGCAGGTCGAGGATGAGCGTCGACACGCGGACCAGTATAAAGAGCAGGTACGCGAGGAAGTGCCTCCCTGGGAAGCGCGTGAGCAAAGGAACTGGTGGAGAATGAGCTGCTGGCACAACTGACCAGTGGAATTCAGGGCCCTCCCGATTCTGATGTTTCAGCTAACGTGGGCTGTTCCATGTTCCTGGTGGGCACTCCCAGTACCCGAGACACAGGAGGGCGGGGAGAGCAGGTCAGGAAGCAAGTTCAGTGAGGCCTGGACTGAACTGTAAAGCTCCTGCTTTCTCCACTAAATGTGTGCTTCGTGAGTACAGGGATTTCTGCCTGTTTTGCTCCCTGTTATCTCCCTAATGCCTAGTATAGTTCCTGGATATTGCTGGCAGTCATGAGATACTGGCTGGGTGTAGGGTGGGCACAGGAGATACTGAATAGAAAGTGAAGGGAAGACAAAGGTACTGCACGCTGCACCCGAGTGAGCTTCAGTGTCTGCATCCAGGCCCCCTTTTCTAAGTACACAGGGAATGTTCCGCAGGACTTTGAACTGTGGGTCAGGCCTGCCCTGATTGCAGCGTGGGCAGCTGTACCCTCCCTCCCGCTCCCTGCCCTCTGCCTGGTGAGACTTCACACTGCAGACACTGGCCAGAAAGGTGGATGGATCTGAGGATTTCACTGCCTTTGGCCCGAACCCTCCCCAACTTCATTCATTCAGTCAGGCAACCTGGCCTTCCCTTCCCACCCCCACCCTTGGGGCCTAGCAACACGGAGCACAGTTGAGGGTGGTGTGCACTGGACCCACGAGGCACTGACCAGTGCCTGTGTGGCTCAGGAATGAAGGGTCCAAAAGGGAGGCTCTTAGTTCTGTGGCATGTCATCCCAGGGTGGCTTTCTGCTTGAATCCGAGTCTAGTATCTGAGATGCCCATCCTTGAAAGGAGGTGTAAAGATGCATTGTACCATCTTCTGGGCTGGGGATTGTCCCACATTGCTGGTTCTTCCACATTTTGCAAGAATAGCAATTCCCTTTCAGTCCCCTAGGTCACGTGTGTGAAGATAGTAAACACTGTCATTTTTCTGCAGAAAACTCACTGGTAAAAACAGAGTCTTGAGTACTTTTTCATTTCTTTTGGCCTAGTGTGCTTTGTAGATGCTAGCTTTGCTGAGAGCGGCAGGCCGGTTACAGAGCCTCCGACCAGCCCCCAGGCACGCGTGTACATCCGTGTACACGCGTGCTCACAAGGGTAACAGGCAGAGCCCCACACTGCCACACTCAGGGTGCAGAGAGGCCGACACTGGATTCACCAGTTTGGTTTGTTTTGGTTCATGTACCCTCCCCAAGATGGAGAAGGCCAACGCTCGGATGAAGCAGCTTAAACGCCAGCTGGAGGAAGCAGAAGAAGAAGCGACGCGTGCCAACGCATCTCGGCGTAAACTCCAGCGGGAACTGGATGATGCCACCGAGGCCAACGAGGGCCTGAGCCGCGAGGTCAGCACCCTGAAGAACCGGCTGAGGTGAGCAGGCATGCGGCCCCGAGCTGACAGGCAGCTGCTTTGTGGGTTAGCTTAGGCTCGGGGTGCAGCTGGTCAGAGGAAGTTTACTTAGATCCATACCCAGTGACCCATTCTTTCTCCTGAACCACTTCATTTGAGATTTCTGACCTTTATAGTCGTCCTTGGGGAGAATAAAAGAGGAGGCGGCCCTACTCATTGCCAGTCACTAGAGGACCACACTAATCCACCACACCAGGCTGGAGCTGGGTCAGGCATCCATCCCCGTCCAGATATCCATTAGTGAAGTGAGCTCCCAGCCTCTCTTAAAAAGCAGGGCAGGAGCTCCTCCTGGGACCTGGTGCCATCAGCCCTCCTCAGCACCGTCCTCCTCACCACACTGGATCTGCTCTGTACCAGCGAGAGGGCGGAGCGTGAGAGAGCTATAGCTGAAGTCTCTGCCCCAGAAGACCAGGTCGGCGGCGGTTTCAGCACATCTGGCCAATGGGCAGATTTGGTGCATACCCTGCTTTTATACAGCCATCAAGCTAAGCATGGTTTCTACATTTTTAAATGGTTATAAAAACGCCAAAACAAAGAATATGCAACAGAGTCCCTATGTGGCCCACAAATCCTCAATAAAATATTTGCTATCTGGCTGATTCCCTGGTTAGCAGGTAGAGCTTGGCCTTAATCCGTCTTCCTTACCATTTCCATCACACAGTCCTAGGCTGAATCAAGTCCTCCCCAGTTCTCCAAGGACCCTGCTTCGCGTACTCTGCAGGCAGGGTTGTGGGAGAGGCAGAAAAGCACACAGTCCTTCCCCATCGTACCGCCACCCCCACAAGGTCGTGTGTCCGAGGAGGGGGTGCAAGGGGAAGGTTCCGTGGCATTGAGTGGTTGAACATATTGACAGCCATGTGCTCCTGTCTGTTTACCCACACACATCTGCTTCCTGTGTTCTCCAGGCGGGGTGGCCCCATCAGCTTCTCTTCCAGCCGATCTGGCCGGCGCCAGCTGCACCTTGAAGGAGCTTCCCTGGAGCTCTCCGACGATGACACAGAAAGTAAGACCAGTGATGTCAACGAGACGCAGCCACCCCAGTCAGAGTAAAGTTGCAGGAAGCCAGAGGAGGCAATACAGTGGGACAGTTCGGAATGCACCCGGGGCCTCCTGCAGCTTTCGGAAATTGGCAAGCTACGGGATTCCTTCCTGAAAGATCAACTGTGTCTTAAGGCTCTCCAGCCTACGCATACTGTATCCTGCTTCAGACTTAGGTACAATTGCTCCCCTTTTTATATATAGACACACACAGGACACATATATTAAACAGATTGTTTCATCATTGCATCTATTTTCCATATAGTCATCAAGAGACCATTTTATAACACATGGTAAGACCCTTTTTAAAACAAACTCCAGGCCCTTGGTTGCGGGTCGCTGGGTGATTGGGGCAGCGCCGTGGTCGTCGCTCAGTCGCTCTGCATGCTCTCTGTCATACAGACAGGTAACCTAGTTCTGTGTTCACGTGGCCCCCGACTCCTCAGCCACATCAAGTCTCCTGGACCATTGTGGACTCTAAACTGCACTTGTCTCTCTCATTTCCTTCAAATAATGATCAACGCTATTTCAGTGAGCAAACTGTGAAAGGGGCTTTGGAAAGAGTAGGAGGGGTGGGCTGGATTGGAAGCAACACCCATTTGGGGTTACCATGTCCATCCCCCAAGGGGGGCCCTGCCCCTCGAGTCGATGGTGTCCCGCATCTACTCATGTGAACTGGCCTTGGCCAGGGCTGGTCTGTGCATAGAAGGGATAGTGGCCACACTGCAGCTGAGGCCCCAGGCGGCCGCCATGGATCATGTAGACTTCCAGATGGTCTCCCGAACCGCCTGGCTCTGCCGGCGCCCTCCTCATGTCAGGAGCAAGCAGCCGTGGACCCCTAAGCCGAGCTGGTGAAGGCCCCTCCCCGTCGCCAGCCGGGCCCTCATGCTGACCTTGCAAATTCAGCCGCTGCTTTGAGCCCAAAATGGGAATATTGGTTTTGTGTCCGAGGCCAGAACAGATGCCATCTTCCTGAATGTTGACATGCCAGTGGGTGTGACTCCTTCATTTTTCCTTCTCCCTTCCCTTTGGACAGTGTTACAGTGAACACTTAGCATCCTGTTTTTGGTTGATAGTTAAGCAAACTGACATTACGGAAAGTGCCTTAGACACTACAGTACTAAGACAATGTTGAATATATCATTCGCCTCTATAACAATTTAATGTATTCAGTTTTGACTGTGCTTCATATCATGTACCTCTCTAGTCAAAGTGGTATTACAAACATTCAGTGACAATGAATCAGTGTTAATTCTAAATCCTTGATCCTCTGCAATGTGCTTGAAAACACAAACCTTTTGGGTTAAAAGCTTTAACATCTGTTAGGAAGAATTTGTCCTGTGGGTTTGGAATCTTGGATTTTCCCCCTTTATGAACTGTACTGGCTGTTGACCACCAGACACCTGACCGCAAATATCTTTTCTTGTATTCCCATATTTCTAGACAATGATTTTTGTAAGACAATAAATTTATTCATTATAGATATTTGCGCCTGCTCTGTTTACTTGAAGAAAAAAGCACCCGTGGAGAATAAAGAGACCTCAATAAACAAGAATAATCATGTGAACATGGAATCTGTTTTCTCACCTTCTGTTCTCGATTTCCCATCTGTGATCTGACTGGAGGGTGGGTGCTACACACCAACTTCAAATGATGGCGCCAGGCCCTTTTTGCTGAGGGCGCTGTCTCCCAGGTCAGACGACAGAATAATTCTCCGACCAGTCCTGGCTCCAACTCTTGTTCCTGCCAGTCCTGGCTCCAACTCTTGTTCCTGCCAGTGCCTCACAGGATGCACACGCACTAGGAAGGGAAAGACCACCCAAAGGCAGGAGCTGGCCCACCTGTCAAGGGAGTGATTTAGGAGGGCTCTGGTCACCAGCCAATGAAGCTCACTGCTGGGTTAGGACATTTTCAGGGGTCCAAGACATTTCAGGCTGCATTTTCAGGCAGACACGCATTGAAGATGCTTTTGGAGGATTCAGTGATGAGGCCAAGGGCAGCCTCTCTAGTGCGGGCCAACTAGGATGAGAGAAATACTAGGGCAGCGCAGAATCAAACAGAGAATGCCGATTTCTTGTTCCATAATATTCTCGGGTTAGACTGGTTCTGGGGGTAAGGGGCCTATGACTAGGCTTCTTGGCAGCAGTGGAAACGTGTGAAATGGGCCGAAGTGCCCTCTTCCTCCTGTGCCACTACCATAGGAGAGGAAAGGTGAGTCACAGGTATGGTGCTTCAGCAGGGCTCCCACCCCCACATCCAGTATCTTATCCAAGAGTGTACAGAATTCAGAGGCTTGTTTTTCTCAAAAAGTAAGAACTCTGGGCTGGGCGTGGTGCTCAAGCCTATAATCCTAGCACTTTGGGAGGCCAAAGCAGGTGGATCATTTGAGGTCAGAAGTTCGAATCCAGCCTGGCCAACATGGTGAAACCCCATCTCTACTAAAAATACAAAAATTAGCCAGGTGTGGTGGTGCACACCTGTAGTCCCAGCTACTTGGGGGGCTGAGGCATGAAAATCACTTGAACCTGGGAGGTGGAGGCTGCAGTGAGCCGAGATCACACCACTGCACTCCAGCCTGGGTGACGGAGAAGGGCGACTCCGTCTCAAAAAAAAAAAAAAAAGAATTCTTCCCTACTGGCTGGTCTAACTGGTGTTCACATCACAGTTTCCCAACTACTCAGCGTGCCAGGAGAAACAATCTGTGTGAACCAATTCCAGGCCCTGATTCTGCAGAGATACTATTTAATAACTAAAAGGGTCCCTTCTTGACTGACCCGACACTCCAGACCTAAGGAAAGGTAGTTTATACAACCTTCGTTGGGCATTCAGAGCACAAGGAAGACAGTTTATGGCAGCTGGGCTTTGAGTGTATCAGAAGATCAAGCTGGTCAGCTTCTACCCAGCAGCAGTGTGGTTCCCGGGGAGGAGGAACTCAGGCCAGACTTGGGAAAGTCTTGCTCTTTCGTTGAGCCTGGGTCTAGACGACATGAGGCAGTGCCGGGGCTTCGTTTAGGGCCATAAGCGCTCTGCCCTTGCCACATCATAGATGCCAGTTTTTGTTGTTGTTTTTATTTATTTTCTTTAATGCAGCCATTCCAGTGGACTATTTTAAACTGCTTTGGAAGGATAACAACTTTTTTTTTCCCCGAGACAGAGTCGCGCTCTGTCTCCCAGGCTGGAGCGCAGTGGCATGCTCTCAGCTCACTTCACCCTCCACCTCCGGGTTCAAGCCATTCTCTGCTTCAGCCCCCCGAGTAGCTGGGATTACAGGCGCCCGCCACCAGGCCTGGCTAATTTTTGTATTTTCTTTTTTTGTAGAAACGGGGTTTCACCATGTTGGACAGGTTGGTTTTGAACTCCCGGCCTCACGTGATTCATCCCGCCTTGGCCTCCCTCCCAAAGTGCTGGGATTACAGGTGTGAGCCACCATGCCCAGCTAACACCTATTTCTAGCCTGCTGGCTTGAGGGGACACTTCCAATTCCTGATGGCATCAGGCTATAGATTTGTCACATCTTTGTGTCACCAATTTTTCCTGTCCCAGGAAACCTCAGCTAAGATGAACTGTGGGCCGTAAGGCCAAGCTGTTCTAGCCAGCCCTTCCTATGGCTCTGGGTATGACCGACCCAGGGCCCTTCTCCCCAGAGGCCGGTGCTGCTGAGGGACAGACATGTCCACATCAAGACTGGAGAAGAGAGCTCACTGTTGTCAAACCACACCTTCCTGCTCTTCCTTCACTCCCCAAAAAAGAAAAAAGCCAGAACAGGCTCCAGGTTGGAATCGTTAGGAAGTGGTGACGACTCCTCTCCCTCGAGTTCCAGGCAGGTCTCCCCTTGCGAGGCCCCACCCACACAGGCTTCCCAGTCTCTGGGAGGAATGCAAGAAAGGACCTCTCCCTTTCCACCTTTCGGGGACAACATCTGCACCAAGAGCTTTCCCAGATGTTGAGTGTTTGCCAAAATGCCGTCCTAAGTCAGCTGTCAGGACCAGACAGAGAAGTCCACTTCCTTCTGTAGGCACCTGCCATTTGGGAATCAAGCAGATTGTGAAGTACCTCATTCTTGTTGGGAATCTTATATGAAGCTATTGAAGGGGTGTAAGTCCATCATGCTACTGCTTTTCAGAGGCATTCACTGTAGCTACAGAGCCTGTAAGCTGGGCAGAAAGTGTGGCCCCGGCTTTCAACCCCTACTGAGACTAGGCAGCCCAGTAACAGGCTCCATTCCGGCTGACTGGATGTCACAAAGCCTTATTCAAGAGGTAACGTGACATAACCGACAAACTGAGTCTCACAGATCCCCATGCAGAGCGCTGCCTCTCCCAAGTATGTGCCATACTGCACAGGTGCCAAGGCACCCCCAGCTTCACGTGGGCCACATCTCCTGTATCTCACAATCACTGTCAGTAGGCGCAGCTGTGATGGTGTCATTGCCCGACTCCTGGCAAGATCGATAAAGCACAGCATCAAAATTTACAGAATGGGAAATACAAAATTAGCCGGGCATGGCGGCACATGCCTGTACTCCCAGCTACTTGGGAGGCTGAGGCAGGAGAATCGCTTGAACCATGGAGGCAGAGCTTGCAGTGAGCCAAGATCACACCATTGCACTCCAGCCTGGGCAACAAGAGCGAAAATCTGTCTCAAAACAACAACAACAACAACAAAAAACTTGCAGAATGAGCATCAGCAGCTTAGAAGGAAGTTCTGGAGCCTCACTGGAATCTGCTTTTCAGGAATGCTGTATCACCAACACACACGAGACAGGGCACAACACTGTTACAGTCCGGGAGGGGGCAGAGCTGGCTACTGGGCGCTCCCTAAAGCTGTGGCTCCACCCAGGATGCCTCCCCTCTCCCAGAAGTGCCAGCTTCCACCTTGGCTCTCAGGAGACGCACACTAGTGGCATCTCTGGGGCAGCTGCCAAGAAAGGTGGAGTCAGCATGCGCAGCGGGCACAGGAGGAAGGCTACGTGAACCGATTCCTCCTGCTGCAAAGGCTGTGCCGGTCCTGCCGCTCGTCATTTCCAAGCCTTCAAAACCTACTCCTCTCCCGAGGCACAGGACAGAGCGTGGGAGTCAAGGCCAGTGAGGCCTCAAGTCTGGAAAGGCACAGCAGAAAAAAGACGGCTCATGCCCAAGCCTGGCTTCACCATGAATTAGCCGTGCAAGCTCAGTCAACTCAAACCCAGGCCCATTGTCCTTTCTGCCACCTGAGGTCAGAGCACTGTGTCCTGTCCTCAGGTCACCTCTGTATAGTTCTTGCAGGCCTCACTGTGACTCAAGGTCCCAGCTTTGGCTCCTGGGTCTCAGCTGCGTTGGTCAGGGATCATTTCTGGCCACTCTGGGCTGAAGGAAGTGGAGTGCTGGCTACTGCTCTCTTGTAAGACAATATTTGGGAGCAAGGGATAGGACTGAGCGGCTGAAATGAAAACACCTGGAGGCAAGAGGCTGTCCACCACCCGGGAGATCAGCCCCACCAGCAGGGAGGAACGGCACACAGACGCGGCTCAAGGAGGGCTCATTCCCGAGGTTTCATGGAGAGCCATGCAAAACCAGGTACCCGGCAGCTCCAGGAAGAAAACCCACACAGAGGCACTCTACCCAGAGGCACTCTTCAGCTAGACAGGGAAACGGTACGTAGCGGCATTCATGCCAGGTGGCAGATGCTCTCTCTGACCATGTCCAAAGTAGCATCTTACACCCCACAGTCCAAACAGAAAGCGGGAGATGAGCCAGGGAGTTAGCTGCTTTCTTCACGGGGGATTATTTGCCAAGAGCTGCTAGAGCCACAAAAGAAATGTCACTAAGGCCAGCCACGGTGGCTCACGCCTGTAATCCCAGAACTTTGGGAGGCCGAGGCGGGTGGATTACCTGAGGTCAAGAGTTCAAGACCAGCCTGAACAACATGGTGAAACCCTGCCTCTACTAAAAATACAAAAAAAAAAAAAAAAAAAAAAAAATTAGCCAGGCATGGCGGCGGGCGCTAGCTGCTTAGGAGGCTGAGTCAGGAGAATCGCTGGAACCCGGGAGGTGGAGGTTACAGTGAGCCAAGATCATGCCACTGCACTCCAGCCTGGGTGACAGAGCGAGACTCCATCTCAAAAAAAAAAAAAAAAAGTCACTAAAGTTGGTATATAACCCCCCACTGCTAAATTAGACTGGCTAGGACAAAATTTTTTTTAATTTTAAAGTGAAAGTCTCTTCCCAAAGGGATCAAAAATAAGCCCAACAGCACGCTGCTACCCCTCCAGGGACCTGGCCCAGGCTCTTCTGGACCTAGAGCAGTGGTGACATGCAGTGGATGACACGTGGGCCCCTGTAGCCAGGGCCCTTCCTCCAGCTATCAACTGAGTGACCAGCAATTGGCAGAACAGTCTGGATAAGAGGAGCCCAGGGTGTTCAGATGCAAAGGAAGTGAGAAATCATTTGGGGAGCCAGGGACGAAGATTCAGGGCTCCAAACATCAACTGTGCTTTAACCAGAGTGAAAGCCCTGCTTGCTGTGTTTTAGTTGGGGTTCCTACATAAAGAGGTCGGCTAAATGCTGAAACCTCTCATCTAATCCAATCCTTCCAATGAGGGCTGGGAAAGATGATGAAGTTGCTGCACATCAACAAGAGGCTTAGGATTGTCCTCTCAAGCACTGCAGCTCAGCCAAGCACAGCACACACCCACTGCGAGTGTCCCTGGAGACTCAGCTCAGGACAAAATCTCCAGGAACTAACAGCAGATATTCCTGTCTATAGATTAATAGAGAAATGTTTGACAATGGATCCTACTTAATAGTTCTTATTCACTCAGGGTTTTTGTGGGTTTTCTTGAGACAGAGTCTAGCTCTGTCACCCAGGCTGGAGTGCAGTGACATGATTTCAGTTCACTGCAACCTCCACCTCCCAGGTTCAAGCGATTCTCGGGCCTCAGCCTCCCAAGTAGCTGGGACTACAGGCACCCGCCACCATGCCTGGCTAATTTTTGTATTTTTAGTAGAGACAGGGTTTCACCATGTTGGTCAGGCTGGTCTCGAACTCCTGACCTTGTGATCCGCCCGCCTCGGCCTCCCAAAGTCTCTTAGGGTTTTGATTCACATCGTTTTCAGTTACTTACAGTTTTAAAACTATAAAATGTACTGTTTCTGTTGTTCTAAGCAAACAGTGCTCAGAATCTGATGCATTCACACAGACCCCCAGTTTACGCGTTCTTCAATGTGTCTTGCTATCAAATATCTGACACCTTCTCTCACTTGCTAGCATTAACCTGAGGGATGAGGAGAAGTGCCGGTTTGAAGCGACTTCTAATCCCAGAATGACAACATCTGTCATGAATGGCAGCACAGCTGCAGGACCAGGTCCCGGATCCATCCCAGTTACTCTGGGACTTTGTGAACTTCCGCCCTCAACATCCTGGTCCTTCCTTCCAGATTTTCACATGGGGCCCAGGCCATTCTCAAACTGCTCCTGGAAATCACAGCCAAGCCCAGAAGCCAGTGCCAAGAAACAGCATGAGGACGCCCGCTCCGCACAGAAAACATCTCCGGAGGCCGCCTGATCTCTGTCCCATTCCACAGCTGCTGTCCGTCCATCGCATGTCCCACGTCAGAGCAGCAGTGACGTTGGAACCTGGCTTTACGGGCCCCAGCTCTCCTCTCATGGGATGGCAGAGACTGAATAAAGCAACGTCAATCCTTTTTTTCTGTGAAATTTATTGTTTCCACATTAAAAGACTTTTTCTGAGGGAAGTATTTTTTGTAACCACATGATGATCCTATACAGCTGCCCAGAGGAGGACACCATCAGAGTCATTAACATGCCATATGCGTTCTGAATAAATAAAAGCTACAAAGCCCAAGTTATATACAAATATCTCAGGCAATAATGTTTACAAACCTATGTACAATAAAACAAATGTAAACAGTAAATGCAGCATGAGAGTAATCAAAGGATGCACAGGGACAGCCGCCGCTGTTCAGTCCACCCCGGAGCTGGCACCGGCCCACCCTGGAACCAGCCACTCACCCTTCCTAACACAACGGGACGGCCCTTGGAAGAGAAAACAAAAACACTCCAAAGATGTCGTTGAACTGAAGGACGGCAAGGCTGGCGAGAGGCTGCCCGCCTCCCTCACCCCGAGTCTGAGGCGCACGGAGGAGGAGACAGCACAGAGGCTGGGCCTGTGTGTGCCCCGTCCCAGAGGCTCTTGCCACGTGGGGCTCAGACGGGCATTGTGCTGCTCTGGGAGGCAAGTCCATGGAATGGTAGCTGCTTAAGTAAAATCAGAAGGTGCAGAAAATGTTCCCTAATTCAGTAACCTTCCTGACTCTTTGCCAGAAACAGGCCCAAACTGTGAGGGGTGGAGTTGGGGGACACATGATCATGAGCACTGGAGATGCCTGGGTGGGAGGGAGCTCAGGAGGGCACACATTGACCTGATTTGGGGGAGAACTTCTAGAAGATTTGCAATGTCCTAAACACAACTAAATCCTATCAGTACAGCAGAGTGGGGTCTATGAGGCAGGTGTGATGAATGGGTACTTCTGCATCCAGTGACCAAGTAATACACGTATGTATCACCTTGCGACCCACAAAAGTGCAATCATGTGAAACCAACGGCACTACGGCGAGAAGAGAAAATAGCCAGTATTGATATCGCGCAGAGTTCCGGGGCTGGGCAGGGCCCAGTAGCCGCCACTGCATGCAGCCTGCCCTCTGCCAGCTGTGCGGAGGCAGACGGAGGGGCACGGGGCTGGGCCCAGGCACCGAGGGGTGAGGCGTGGGTGTCCTGGGTTGTTGGAGGAGGGCAGGAGCCCCCACCTGGAGGCTGGGCACTCACACACTGAGAGGCAGCATACCCGGCGCTGACGATGGACGCGAGGAGCCCAGACCAGGAGGAGGAGGAGCGGGGTCAAAGCCGTTTACTGCCCTGTGGGAGCAACCAGAGCACAGAAGGGAAGAAAGGGGAAAAGAAAAACTCATTTAAAATCACTCACACACAATAGGAAATTCATCTGCTTTCTAAAACTATTCCTCGCAGGCTGTAGGGTCCTGATGGCCCAAGGGGCACTGGCTGCCTGGAAAGCACCAGCTGGTTAGAGAATTGAGCCTTTGGGAATCCTGGGGAACCAGGACCACATGACCTGTTTGGCAACTGCCGCACACTGGCCACGGAAGCCACAGTCCTGATTCTTTCCCCATAAAGCAGGTCTAAATGCCTGGCAATAGGGGACTAGTTAAATAAATAATGGTACAACTGAACAATAAGATACTGCACAGCCATTAAAAACACATTCCACAAGTTTTTTAATAGCATGGGAAAATATTCAGAATGTAACTAACACTAAGTGGAAAAAGATGCAGGTTACCAAACTCTGTAGATTCAATGATATGAAAGAAAAAAAAGCAAATAGTGTATATTCTAGATTCTAGACTATAGCCCCTTAGACAGACATTACTATCCATACAGCTAAATCCACAAAGCAGGGGCAGAGGGGGAGTGTGTATAAATCAATGTATATATACATACGTTATATATACGCACACACACATATATATACACACACCAACATATATGTACATAGGATCATATATATCATAAAAAGAAAATTTAAGAGTCGTTACTTTTCTTCCCTCTGGGCTGTGGGTGAATTTTGTTTACTACTTTATCCTTTTTTAATCATTTTCCAAATCTCCTTACATTTTCCAAATATAATGTATTAATACATGAATATCTTAATAATGTGGAGAAAAATAACCTTTTAAAAATTGTTTAGCAAGCAATGCCAGATGAGTAGGCTTTTCAACGCAGACTCGTGTGCAGACAGCCCAGCCCAACCCAATAGCCTGCAGCCAGGACCCAGCACCCGGAGCCCAGCGACACAGGGAGCCCCCCAGCGTCCCCATCACGCACCCAGAGCCCAGCGATGCAGGGAGCCCCCCAGCGTCCCCCTCACGCACCCGGAGCCCAGCGATGCAGGGAGCCCCCCCCAGCATCCCCCTCACGCACCCGGAGCCCAGCGATGCAGGGAGCCCCCCCAGCATCCCCCTCACGCACCCAGAGCCCAGCGATGCAGGGAGCCCCCCCAGCATCCCCCTCACGCACCATGCAGCACAGCCACAGGAAGCAGCAAGAGGGGGAGGGAGTGTGCAGCCTGGAACCTCTCTCAGGAGCCACTTCAGCCTTTCCACCTTGAAAAGCTTCCTAGGAAAATTTGTCCCACTAGCAATTTGGGAGATAAAGCCAACTACGACAAGGGGCCACACTGCACCACACCTGCCCACTACTGCCCCCACCCACTCATCAGACGGCTCCAGGGAGCTAAATACAGACTCATGGAGAGAGGTTCTCCTTAAAAAAAAAAAAAAAAAAATGCCGACACACACTCCCTGCAGAGACAGCTGTTTCGTACACTGACGGGGCGAGGATAACCTCACAGAGAAACAGGCATGCAGAGACTTGACAAATAGTCCCTGCCTACTTGGAAGAAACAAAGTTCATGTCTAAAGAAACTAAACTCAGAGTACATATGTGGAGTTTAAATTCCAACCACGCATACAGAGACCAAGAGCCCCAGGAGAAAGGCTCTGACAAATGTCATTTCTCCCTGTTGCACACTGTCCTACTTCGACGACAAACAGCCAGATTGTCTCTTTCCTCACTGGGTTAGGTCTGATTTTTGAGCTTCAACACATTTGCAAGTTTGAAATCATCCTTCCCACTCCCCCAAGGTCACAGGCCTGTGCCTCTTCCGCGGCCAAGGCCATATCCTATTTGCCACGGTAGCCCTCATATAATAGGCTCCATCTGTCTGGCTAGTCCCAGAGTCCCTGACACCTGCTTCTCCTAGAAACCTCAGGGACAACCAGGCAGGCCCCACAAATGCCTGCAGCTCTCAGCACGTGTGAACCTCAGATTCCCGGCCTCACACATCACAGTGGCAGGCAAGCCCCTAAACCTGTACTGCAGACAGCGCCCGGAACCTGGCAGAAAGGGAGCACCATTGGATGCCAAGAAGAATCTGGCACCTGGGCCACGGGGGTGTGCAAAAGCAGCAACTAGGAGATGGCTCCTCGAGCAGGTTGAGGATGGGATTCTGGCATTTTCAAGTGGACCGTAAGGAACAACAGGTTCATCCCACTGTTCCACTGCCAAGGCAACCAAAGCAAGAGAAGGTCCAGCCATTAGCCTAGGCTTACCTAGTGAGCCACTGATGGGGAAGTCGGGGCCACAGCTGCCTCCAGATGCCCAGGCCAGGACCCTTTTCTAGTCTCCTCCTGGTCAGAGGCCACCTAGCAGCCCTCAGAAGCAACCACTTCGGCACTCCAATGCAGGCCGGCTCTAATGGGAAAAGTAAGTGGTGCAGCCCAGACTATAAAGAGAGAACCAGTAAATTTCTACATGGGCAGAAATGGAACGCTTAATGTGAAGGTGGGTGGAGTAGAGAGAGAACATCAATCCACCAGGGTCTCACCTAGCGCCTCTCTCCTGACTCAAAAAGTAGAAAGTTAAAGAACACAGAGAGAAGAAAGCTGGCCTTCTAGATGGGATGACAGGTCTAGTGAAGTCCTTCAGAGGCCTGCAAAGCTGTGCATGGGGAAAAGATTTGCAAGAGAAGAGACTCTATATTCAACAGATTCAGTTTCAGGGAGCAGCAAAGAGCCACAGGGCAATGTCCCAGTGCACAAGACAGGACTGAAGGAAGAGTGATGGGGCAGGCTTGAAGATACAGATCTGGGAATCACATATGTAAAAAAAAAGGTTCCAGAGCTATAAAATTTCATGATCTTACCACCAAAGACTAGTTAAGGAGACTGAAATATAGAGAATCCAGTTAAGAAAAAGTGCTAAGGTCAGTTGTAAAATGTCAGTGGAAGAAGTGAAAAGGGGGAAGAGCCAAGGCACACTTAGAAGCTACTCAGGACAATAAATCTAAAGCAGCTGAGATGAAGGACGGAAACATTAACTCTGTCAAAGCAGCAAGGATGAGGACACTGGAGAGGGCAGGAGGGTGGGCTCAAGCTATCCAGAAGAGCCTGCAGGCAGGCACACGCCACACCTGAGTCTCCTATTTCAGTGGATGAGTGTGGGCTCAGAGCAGCTCCAGCCTGCTCCAATTCTCAGCCCAGGCTCTGCAAACTGCAAAGCAGTTCTGAAATGTAAGGCAGATCTTACACACGTCCCCATGTACCATTCCATTTTAACTGGGGACTCCATGCGTGAGCGCAGAGGTGAGGGAGTGCTCACACTGGTGCCTGACTTGAGAAAACAGAAGCAACTGGGTAACGGGAAGAACCCCAGTCCCAGGAAGACAGTCAAAGGTGATCCCAGGGCCTGACAGTGACCTCAAACCCCCATCGCCAGACTCTGAAATCAACACTACAGCGCCCTAGCCCATCTCAGGCGGGCCACCTGGCATGCTACTCCCAGCCACCCCAGGACCACTGCAACTAATTTGTTCTTGTTTCTCACAGCTGAACTAATAACGGCATACAGTCAAGTCGAACAGGACCGTGAAAGCTCACTGATGGGCTGTAAGTTGGTTAAAGCTGAGTCAGCCCCATGCAGTTAGTAAAACCAGATTGTTAATGTGTCTTCCACCACACACCAGGATTAAGAAAGAATGAAAAAGAGCACAGCAAACAAATTCAGTTACCCATGAACAACGTGGGAAATATGACTTTTTCTTGCCTAATAAAAGAAAGGAAAACATATTAAATAGTAATACAAATACTATTTCCACATCATGCTCTAAAATTAGTCCATGCCCACCTACACACAGCCCAAAAGAACTCAGAGTGGCTTACAAAAATAGAGCACATGTTACCTAAGAAACTACATAAAGTTATGGGAAAAAAAGAGTGTTTTTGAGAGACTCCAAGCGACCACACTCCACATGAAATGTGTGTCCTTTCAGATGGTGAGACAAAGGGTGACCATGGTTGAAGGAAACAGCTCGGCACCTGGGAAGCAGGCACAGCAGCCCATGTTTCAGGAACTGGCAGAAGTACTCACAGACTAGACAAAATCCTGATTCCAAGAAGCCCTCAAGTGACCAGAATTTACAAAATACTTTTGAATGCCACAGAGCAATATGCCCAGTTAAGGTATATTGCTTTATGTGAGAAGGCTTCACTGCATCTGAAGTTTCAGCGGGTGGGAAGGTGAACACACGTACACCCGCACACATGCACACGCACACAAACCTACTTTGATGATGTCTCTCCCCCAAACAATCCTGCCGCCGGTTTCTGGCAGCACTAGTGAGCCATCGCCACGGTGCTACAGACTCCTCAGGAGTGAGAGGGAGGGCAGGCAGGTTCTGCAGTGGAGGGCTTTTTCAAATGGGGCACTTTTCTCATGCTGAAACTACAAGCCATACTTCTCCACTTCTACACAGACAGGCTTTTGTGTTTTTAACCTGCCAGAGTGTATAATGGACCTGGGAAGTGGGATATCCTGCCCTTCCTTTTGCGGCTGCTACACAACATCTTGGTTTTTATCTGGTCAACAGGTCGGCAGAAGAAAAGCCAGAGGTAAAAAGCCAGACAGGCCAAAAGCCGGAATCGAAGCAAAGCGGCAAGAAAGTGAAAACACAACAAAACCCACAAAAGAGTTATCCTCAGCAACTAGAAAGACAACTCCAGCAACAGTAGGTTAATATTTCAGTGCGCATACACAATCCACTTATCATATAAGCTAAATACTCACACAACAGCCAGCCCACAAAAGCATATTTCTTAATAGAAAAGGCACAATGTAAAATGTCTACCATTTAAAACCAAAACTCAGTATCTGCAACTGTTCCGATTGGGAAGCACAGCACATTTCAGGGTTCAGCTCAGGAAGTAAAGCCTACACTTACATCTCGGATGCTCTCAAGGGGCAGGGGTGCAGTCAGTGTGCCCAAGGCCTGTTCCTGGCTTCAGCTCACCCTAAGGTCCCCACATCTCCCTCAGAGCAGGCTCACCTCTTGGCAATCCCTGCCCTGGTGCTCTGTCTTGGGAGGCAAGTGGCAGGCAGGAGTAGCGACCCTGAACAGACAGTGTCATCCTTCCCTCCTCGTGACTGTTCTTCAGGGCTTCCACACGCACAGGCACCTGTCCGACCTATCCATTTATGATTCACACCTGCTCTCATGAAAGGCACCTGCGGCCCATCAAGAAATACGATTCCA
Organism: Pan troglodytes; assembly: GCF_028858775.2. Taxonomy (NCBI): domain Eukaryota; kingdom Metazoa; phylum Chordata; class Mammalia; order Primates; family Hominidae; genus Pan; species Pan troglodytes. The sequence continues at coordinate 62,240,895 of NC_072417.2, forward strand.
AGGAGAAACTAATAACTACTGTAGTAGAGGATCATTATAAGTTGTAGGGAAAAATAATTAGGCACTGCTTCCAACATTTATGAAGACTACCCTAAAAGTTCTCCATATCATTCAGGGGAAATGGCTACGCTCATGTAAAACCATCCAGTCATTCCATTTATCATTCCAGTATAAAAACAAGGGCTGCCTCAAGTCTGCCTGAAACTCCTAAGCCTGAGGAAAATCAATTTTATGTTTACTCCACCCGAGGAAACCCAATGGTTAGAATAAAGTTCTGATTTCAGCTGGGCGCGGCGGCAAGCCCAGCACTTTGGGAGGCTGAGGCAGGAGGATCACTTGAGCCCAGGAGTTTGAGATCAGCCTAGGCAACAGAGTGAGACCCCCATCTCTTCAAAAGAAAACAAAGATTATTTAAACAAATTTTTTAAGAAAGAATAAAGTTCTAATTTGTATAGTGATGTTTTAGGATGTGCTTTTAATACAAAATCCTTAATGAAATGTATATACTCCAGGGTAAAATTAGGGACAGAGATCAACCAAAACACTCCACTGCAAGGATAAGAGCCTATTCAGAGTGCACCGTGTGTCGAATCTGCTCCTTTACACGTGTGCCATAATTATTGAGGACGGCAGAAAACACCAGCTGCTTTCAGAAACTGTGAGCGTTTCTAGAGTTGTACCTGCTCTGCTTTCAGAGAAAAACAAGCAAGAATTACCTCTTTGACTCAAAGCAGAGACAGTGGCCAAGGATTACGGGTGCCTGTTGGCTGTTTCAATAACAACTACCTTAGGCAACACCGTGAGCATCCCAGGCCACAGGTCCTAATAGTGACCTATATTAAGGCATACTTGTACAACCATGTATTACCATGTAGTATTTAAAAATAAATAAGTAAATTGAGGTAGAATAATATACACGACATGGAAAGATAATGGCAATAGAAGTCATGATAGGCACACTGCAAAGCAATATTTAAAGTATAATCCCGTAACTGTGTTACAAACAACTTAGAGCAGATGCCATAAAAATATGATTTGGCATGCCTTGGAATAACTGTAAGGAATGCAGAAACAGTGTGAAGGCAGGAAACCATGACTTTTTAGTTCATATACTTCCATACTAACTGAAATTTTTTGCATTAAGGATGCTTCAACCTTAAGACAATTTTATTTCAATCTTCAAAAAAGCCTTAACTTTATACAAAAGTTGTATCTCCTAAACTGTATTTGATCCAGTGCCTAAGTACTTCAGGGCTTTATATTTCTCTAAAATTCTCACAGGGGATGTCTGTTGTAGAGTTTGCATATATTTAATTGTGATGCTGTCTTCTACCCCAAAAAAATATTTCCAAGTCTGCCAGCCTGTAAGCACCTGGAGAACAGGGACCTTATCGCAGTCATTTTGACTCACCAGAGCCTCACACTGCTGCCTTTCAAGAGTCTGCTTCCCAGGACAGAAGTCTCAGATTCAGGGTTCCTGGGGCAACAGACTCCATGGGGACTAGAGGACAACAATAGACGTCATGTCCCCTAAGATTAGAATGATAACAGGCTTCGGGAAGGTTTGTCAAGCTGAGTTTACCTTTTCAAGGCTTCATTATGCTCACTTACTAACCTGTCACTTTACTACTCAAAAAATTATCACTTAAAACATTCAGGACTTACCCTTTGTCGAAGAAAGATGTATGCCCTGATCGAGAGAACTTTGTGCCATTGCCATTCAGCACCCCACAGTTAACATTCCCTGAAATATAGGATTTTCGTGATGCTTGGTCCTTTGCAAAATTCCTGCAAGCTGCTAATTTGGATTCTAAAGCCTACAAAAAAGAAGAAGGAATGATATGGTTGTCAAAACAGTAGCTGCACATAAAAATTTGCATTTCAAACCATTTCTATTTCAAGCCTCGAGACTTACTCATCTCAGTTGATAATGGTGGTTAGTTCAGCCATAATCAATCAACTTTCTAATAAAAAGGGGGAATACTTATGCTCCCTTTCTAATGACCTCAGAATATTTTGTTTCCTCCTCTTAGCGTTACTGAAGGAAATACATATAATCTTCCCCTTACAACTAAAAAAAGTGTGGTACAGGAGGTGGAACAGCAGATCCCAGGTCTCTTGACCCTATCCATTGCTCGTTTCTAAGCTGTAGACTGTTAGTTGGTGTTGGGGGGCAGGGTGTGTTTTGGGAGCAAGCACTATTAAAAAACCCAAAAATATCACTTGAGAATTTTTTTTACAGTAGCCAATTCTTTCTCTAGGTTCTTCATTTTTTCTACTGCATGAGAATGGATGAGAACATTTACAACACTTTACATGAAATTAAAAGCTATTTTATTTCTGACAGCACTCTGTAAAATGTTTAACTGATACCCTTTGTCTGTAATTAAATAATTCACCCGCAAATGACACTGGCCTTTTAGCATTTACCTCTAAATTGGGCACCCTTGTTTTGCACCTGTCACCACAACACCTGGCAAGCACAGGGCTCTACCAGCGCAGATGACATGAAGAGATCAGGCGTTTCTCATGTATTTCCACACACTCAGACTTCACCAGCTGTCTCTTTCCCATAAACACTTTGCCCAAATCAAACCCCTCCTTCTCCAAAAAGAAAAATACTATCCATGGCAAAACATATATATACACACAATTCATGTGTATTATCCATGACAGTAAAGGACTGGGAATGCACAGCTAAATTAAACCCACAGGTAACATATACTTCACTTTGAGAATCCATTTGGACCTCCTCCCGCCACATTTCAATAACAGCTATTCAGAAACAGCAACAATGGTTGGGTGCAGTGGCTCATTCCTGTAATCCCAGCACTTTAGGAGGCCAAGGCAGGTGGATCACTTGAGGCCATGAGTTCGAGACCAGCCTGGCCAACATGGTAAAACCCTGTCTCTACTAAAGAAAAAATAAAAAAAATTAGCTGGGTGTGGTGGCATGCACCTGTAATCCCAGCTACGCAGGAGGCTAAGGCACAAGAATCACTGGAACCCAGGAAGCAGAGATTGCCGTGAGCCTTGATAGCACCACTGCACTACAGCCTGGGCGACAGAGTGAGACTCTGTCTCAAAAAAAAGAAACAGCAACAAAAACAGACAAACTTTTTTCTTCTCCTTCTTTCCTATGACAAAAGTACAATGACCTACTAAAATGACAACAGAAAAAAGGAAGAGAGGTAATGACCTTGTAAAACAAACTCTGAATAAGCGTAATTCAGCAATAATTCAGCAGCTTATTAAAGCTACACACACACACACACAGTACAAATTGAGAGCCATTCAATTCCTATATTCAAGACACGCATTCATTCAAATACATACTGAGTATCTATCACACGGCAGGCACAACTTATGTCTGAGACATCTGTGAGACATCCAAGCACGAGCACCAGGTCTTTTGAGGGGGGAAAGGGTGGTCTAGAGATTAAGATTTGAAAGACATCCACACCCAGGGGTGGATGAAACTATGGCTGTGATTAAGATCAGAAAATCAAGGACAGAACTCTGAGTAAAACCAATATTGAAAGGGTGAGCAGATGAAGACCCAACAAGATGACTAAGAGGAATGGAAAGAAAGTTGGGAGCAGCCATGAAACAGCATCAGAGAAGGAGAGAAAAGAGGGCATTAAAAAAAAAAAAAAACGGTCAGTGTTGAATGCTTCAAGTAAAATTAAGACAGAACGGCATCCACAGGATTTGACAGCACTGAGATCACCAGTGAGCAGTTTTAGCGGCATGAGCAGGGGACAGAGCCCAGGCTAAAGTGTCTGGGGCGTGTGCATGCAGTCAAAATGCTAACAATAAATGGGGACACGCTTTCAAGAAGCTTTAAAGTATGTAATATGTACCACATAAGTATTACATATATTTATATGGATAACGTGTAATACAGAAATATCAAAGTATACCTGTATAACACATAACATATAATGTGTAATACATAAACATTATACATAAATATTAACGCATATATAGTAAAAGGCTGAAATACAGGAGAAATAAAGATTTACGGGTTGGAAGAAATGAGATCCAAAGCACAGATGGACAAAATTAGCCATGGACAGGAATTTGCACTTTTACCACTGGGACAAAAAGGAGGAATGGCTACAAATAGAGGTAATAATAGGAGAGTAATAACAAAAGATGAGAAAAGAAATCAAAGAAGCTTAAAACAAAAGCTTGATTTTCTCTGTGAAGGCATGCAAGAGTGGAGAAGGGCTTCCAGTTCAAGTCAGTGGACAAAGTCGTGTAAAGAGGCATAAATGAAATATTCATAAAAGCCAACAAGGGCCGGTGGACACCAGCAGACCCAAAGTGTTGATGACTTTTGGAGGTCGTTATTTTGATAACTCTTAGAAGACAGATTGTCAGCTGAATGTGTAAACCATACAAGGATGCCAAATTAAACTTTCATGCACCACTTCTGAATAAATTAAAGTACTAAAGCAAAACAAACAAGGAACAAAGACAGACAACAACGTGGGGTGAGGAACAGGCAGAACTAACCCAAGAGTAAAATGGAGAGAAATTCGAGGGCGACAACAATGCAGCAGCCCTCGAAGCCCATCAGGGCATCCCACAAAGAGTGTGAAGAAGAAGCTAGAAGATCCGAGAGCAAAGAAAGGTGTAGGTTTCTTCTACTCAAAAGAAAGAAGGGGAAACAGAAATGCTAGGAAAAGAAAGCAGCGTACAGTCAGCTACAATACGAAATATTTAAAAACCCAGTATGATTTTGAGTAAATTACAGTTAAAGAACAAAATTCTCAAAACACATTTGTTGAATGGCACAAATATAAAGACCCACCTGAAAGTCCAGCATCTCCTCTGTGATTACACAGTAAATAACACATATATGTGCATTGTTACAAATGCTGTTTGACTACTTTTCCATTTTTAGAACCAACCAACAGAGAGCTCACACAGCTAGTAGAGGGCTCAGAAAAGGAAAGCGGAGTGGGAGTGTGGTGGGGAAGAAAGGGAGAGAACAGAGAGTTAAGATATAGTCTAATACTGGCCAGACATGGTGGCTCATGCCTATAATCCCAGCACTTTGGGAGGCCAAGGCAGGCAGATCACCTGAAGTCAGGCGTTCAAGACCAGCGTGGCCAACATGGTGAAACCCCGTCTCTACTAAAAATACAAAAATTAGCCAGGTGTGGTGGCATGTGCCTGTAATCCCAGCTACTCAGGAGGCTGATGCAGGAGAATCGCTTGAACCTGGGAGGCAGAGGTTGCAGTGAGCTGAGATCGTGCCGCTGCACTCCAGCCTTGGCAACAAAGTGAGACTCCGTTCTCAAAAAAAAAAAAAAAAAAAAAAAAAAGATATAACCTAATACATTCGGAAACAAAAGTTTAAGAACGTTAATTTTTTTAAAAGAACAAAAAATAAAAATAAAAATCTCTTTGCTTAAAGTTGAGTAAATCAAGATAAACAGAAAAATAAGCACATGATTTCAAGTTATAAAGACAAATACTCCAACATAGAGGATTTTAAAATGGTTATCTTGGGAGTGAAGAAAGATTATGTACTGTAGGAACGACCTGTGCACTTTACTTTGTATTTTAACCTTAAAAATGCAGGTTTAATCTGATGGTTAGAAAATAACCCCTATGATGAGCTGAAACAGGCAAACATAGGACCTGTGTCTTGGCCTCCCATATCTGCTTTAGATAAAGTATAATGCAATTTCTACATTTTTTAGAAAGTGTCACACACAAAAATAAGCGAAGGGGGTAGTAGATAGTGGGAAATGGCAAGGGTTGATTACTGAAAGGAGAGGTAAAACTCACTATGGGAAATAGGAATGGGAGCTAATGCTAGAAATGCTGACTTGATAGTGGCATAAATCCACATGGTTCTGCAACTGTTTCCAGTAATTCAGACTGCAGATCTCCTTTGTGGCCAGAGAGACCATGAAGTCAACAGTGACAGAGTAAGAGATGTGTGAGATCACAGATGAATAGAAAGGAAGTGAAAGCAAGAGATGGCTGATAAAAACAAACACACTAAAAAATGGGGTAATACTCTTGATGAGGTTAAAGAGTAGGTATGGTACACAGTAACACACTGATTAAGCAGAAAAACAGGTTTAATTTTTTTTTTTTTGAGATGGAGTCTTGCTGTCTGTTGCCCAGGCTGGAGTGCAGTGGCTCAATCTCGGCTCACTGCAACCTCCGCCTCCTGGGTTCAAGTGATTCTCTTGCCTCAGCCTCCCAAGTAGCTGGGATTACAGGCATCTGCCACCATGCCGACTAATTTTTGTATTTTTAGTAGAGACGGGGTTTCACCATGTTGGCCAGGCTAGTCTTGAACTCCTGACCTCAGGTGATCCACCCGCCTCGGCCTCCCAAAGTGCTGGGATTACAGGCGTGAGCCACCGTGTCTGGCTGCGTTTAATATTTCAGAAGCGAAACTGTTCTGGAATACAAGGCTCACACCAAGGAGAAGGCACTGAAGTTGAGGTGGCCAAGGAAATAAGGTGGGCAAGACTAAAAGTAGAGAGTAATGCCATGAGCCAAATGTTAAAGTCCCACAAACACAAAACAAACGAATGACCAGGAAGACGGTAGACAGCAGCAAAGACCAGGATGAGGGTGGTAGAAGACACACAGCAGGCCTTAGACAAAGTATTCTAGGCAAGGACAGAGGCATCGTGCTGTTGAAACAGGAGTGGGGAACAGGAAGACTGCCCCGGTGGGAACCTCAGAGCTCAAGGTACAGGCCCTTCGGCAGGGGCATCATGAAGTGTCATCTGGACTTGGCTAGTCAATGGATGCTTTTGCTTCTGAGCTTCATGACAGCCTTTACCACAGGAAAGTATCCTTTCTTTCTTCCCTCACTTCAAATTAAGAAATAATTCAATACCTTGTCAGTGGAAACACCTAGTGATAAATAATTGAAACTTACCCCTACTTTCCGTAAGAGATCCCCCACGATGTTTAGTGCTGATATCCTAGCAGAGGGAGTTAGTGGACTGGTACCAAAACCATTTGGTATAGCTAGAGAAAAATAAAAGCTGAGTGATTACACTTGCAGTTCCCTTTACATTTGGGTTTTGTTGTTGATGTTACAAAGTAGTGTAACACTCAATACAATATCAACAAACTACTTCAAACTATGGATAAAGTATAGATACCATAAATAGGCTAAACCACTGTCCAATTGGTGGATATTTACATTATATCAAATTTTTCGCCATTATAAATAATGCTACAAGGACATATACTCTTAAACATCTAGACAAGTATTTCTGGAAAAGAGATTCCTAAAAATAGAACTGCTGGGTCAGAGCATATGCCCATTTTTTTCACCTTAACAGACACTGCCAAAATGCTCTCTAAAAAGCCTGTGCTAATATCAGCAATCTATGCGGTGGTGCCCTCGATAATATTAGATATTATCTTTTTTTTTTTGACAATTTCATAGTCACATTTTTTAGTTTCTATTTCCATAGTAACTAGTCATTTCAATCTCTTCTGAAAATCAGCTGTTTAGTCTTTGTACATTTCTCTACTGGTTTGTCTTTCCTGTAATCAATTTGTAAGAACTCTATACATTCTGGATGTTCACCCTTTCTCTTATAGATGTTCTATCTCTCAGCGTGACATTCATCTTGTAAACACTGTGTTTTGGTAGGAGAACCTTTGGCTTTTCCGTCTTAATGTCATAATGTTTCCCATACTTTCTCCTAGTATTTTTCTAATTTTTTTACATTTAGATCATTTAATTCACCTAGAAATTACAGTTGTCTATAAGATACATATCTAAATTTTTTCCTCCAAATGGAGAGCCAATTGTCCTAGTATCATTTAGGGAAAACTCATCTCATCTGAAATAGCACTATAACTATAAACTAAATTCCCTAAATATATGAATATATTTCAGTTCCATTGAACTATTAGCCTATTCTATCAGACGTATGCTACTTTATTATAATGTTAAAATATATTTTGAGATCTCAAAAGGCAAAGATCCCTCTTGCTATTAGCCCATTTCAAATTTTTCTCAGCTGTTCTTGCACATTTACTATTCCAAAATAATTTTAATATCAACATATCAATTTTTTAAATCCTATTAGGATTTTTATTAGAAGTTGAAATTACAGATTGACTTGGGGAGAATGGATATTGTAAGAAAATTAAGTCTTCCCATTCAGAATCATAGTATTTACCGTGATATTTACCCATATCTTCTTCCACACTCAGTAAGGTTTTCAGTCGTGCACATTTCTTAATTTTTAAGAGATAATATGACATCATGATTAACGGCTCTTGAGCTGAACTACTGTATTCAAATCCAGTTCAGCCACTGGGTAAGTTACCCATATGTAAAAGGGGGCAAATAACAACTACCTCATCATAAAGATGTTGTGAAGTTTAAATTAATGTACTTTAAAAATGCACGTAGTAAGTACTCAATAAAGGTTAGCTATTATTTTTTATGTTTGTTTTCCACAGAGTGCTAATCAGCAACGAAAATACTTGTGTGGCTTTTTTGTTGTTTATTATCCTTCTTCTCCTCTAGAATATAATCTCATTGAAGGCAGGGGCTTTGTCTTACCACTGTGCTCCCAGCATCCAGAATAACACATGACACATAACAGGCGCTCAACGTGATATAAAAAACCACTGTACTGTTCTTGGCAGGGATTTCTAGATCTCATTTTTCCCTATTCAAGTTTTACATTTTAGGTGTTATTAAATCTGTGCTTTTATGGTAAGTTGCTTTAAATGCTTTTTAGAAACAAACATTGTAGGCTGGGCATGGTGGCTCACGCCTGTACTCTCAGCACTTTGGGAGGCTGAGGTGGATGGATCACCTGAGGTCAGGAGTTTGAGACTGGCCTGACCAACATGGTGAAACCCCATTTCTACTAAAAATACAAAATTAGCTGGGTGTGGTGGCACACACCTGTAATCCCAGCTACTTGGGAGGCCGAGGCAGGAGAATCACTTGAACCCAGGAGGCAGAAGTTGCAATGAGCCAAGATCACACCATTGCACTCTAGCCTGGGCAAAAAAAGCAAAACTCTGTCAAAAAAAAAAAAAAAAGAGAAGAAAAAGAAAAGAAAGAAAGGAAGAAAGAAAAAGAAAGAAAGAAAGAAAGAGAAACAAACATTGTAAAAGGTAAAATACAATTAAAGACAGACCACTTCAGAAAGATCAGCTCTAAGATCTTACCGATTTCTCTGACCACCTGCTGCTGCTCACAACTCTGTGCTTTCTTGTAATGAAATTGCAGTGATCTAGTGCACAGCAGCTTTTAGGTTAGCCAGTGAAAATTCATGCTATTGGTTCCAGCCTAAAAACATATCTATTAAGCAAATATTACTGCCATAGGGTTGGCACATCTCATGCCGTGCCAGAGCAGGCTCCATGTCCTTTTGACTCCCCAAGTCCCTGAATGAAAACTCTAACGGGCTATTAAAAAAAAATGTGCACCACCTGTGGGTGTCACCGCACCTGAGGCTTTTCACTATTCTGATTCGTCTTCAATTAAAGGATTTTCAGATCTGCATAATTCTAATCAGTAACATAAAAGCAAAACTTTGTTAGTCCTCAGGTGTAATTGTGAAATCTTCAAATATACAAGCGGCTCTTCTGAAAAACTGACCGTGAGGGCTCCTGATGACTGCTAATAATCTATTAACTGCCCTTTGTCCTCAGCAGTAAACCTAGTGCAATTAGTAACACCTTACAACCATATAGCACCTTCACATACCTTATCTGATATCATCTCGTAACAAGGCAAAGACAAGTTGAATTACCTATTCAAGGGTTACTGAGCACTTGAAATGTGGTTAATGTGACGAAGAAACTGAATTTTATATTTTATTTCATTTTAATATAAATTTAAATAGCCACATGGGCTGGTGACTATTGAGTAGCGCAGACAGAGAGAGCTCACTGTACTAGTTGCCCACACAGCATTCTAAAAGATAAAACCCTATATTTTAAAAAGGGTGGGATGACAGCTTCAATATAGGGTGGAAAAAAAAAGCAAGGGGGGATGAGAGTAGCAGAAATATGAACTGCGAGCTGCAAAATCTAAACAAATCTCAATTGAGAGCTTTAAGATTCCATTTTAAGGTTCTATCTAGTGGCTACTAGGTGGTTTTTCTGCTTATCCGGATTTTAAAAAACACACTGGTTCATGGCAATGTGAGTATTCTGTATGTGCCAATCATCAATTACTCCGAACAATGCTTTTGAAAATGGCAGCTCCTGAAGCATGTAACAGAATGGGCATGTCCATCCAAGCCGGTCTTACATGAGTCTGAAAGATAACTTAATGATTCTCTGTACATTCTATGTAGAAAGGCCTCAGGTCTCCCATGATATGGAAAGTGGCAAAAGGAAGAAATAAAACTGTGTTTAAATATGATCCCCAAATTTGCATGTGACAAAGAGATGTGCACAAACACACACAAGCACACAATAGAAAAAAAACTCAAAATGTTAATGGTGGGTGCCTGTAAGTGGTAAGATAACATGATTTTTATTTTCTTTTTTTTTCTGTGTTTAAAATTTTCTACCTAAACATACTGCTGTAATCACAAAATCTATTGCTATCATCAAAAAATTAACTTTCCTTAAAAACCTTTAACTTTTAAAAATCTCATCTTAAATGTAACCATCATTTCACTGTTTCCTATATATTAGTGGCCTAGGAAAACAATTCCTTCTTCTATTTCACATAGCACTAGACTTCACCAACTTTTAAACTAAAATTACTCTTTAAACCTTAGCAACCGCCTTCAGCAACAAACCCCCGTAAGCTGATCATCTAACACATCGCCTCAAAAAGAAAAGACATTACAAACCTTTCGGTGAAGGAAAAGTGTTCTCCGTTCCTTTGCCAACAGGGGTAGCTGGCAAAGAAAGTGATGCTTGGACGGCGGAGTCCATCTTTTCACAGTCTAGAGTTGGAGAGCTAGGAGCCGACTTTCTAGTTACTTCCTGTTGTCTTTCCCGAACTGCTAGTTCTTGCCTTAAATCTGTAAAATATTGCAAACAAGGGCAGGAATACTCACTAGAGGGAGCAAATATATCAAGCAAAGTGACATCTAAAATGTCATAAAGGGCTTCTTCCTAAATTACTATTTCTCAAAAATGAATTTCCTATTTAAGTATAACTTTCATTTCTAGGGGAATAAAAATGGCAAAACTACTGTCTAAACGATCTTTTAGAATTTAAAAATGCTATAACCTGAGAGAAGTTACTTATGCTTATATGCAAAAAGAAACAGTGCAGAGTCCACAGTACAATTCACACAAAAGTAAATATTCTTCACCAACTTATTTGCTTTTATTTTCAAATGATGTAGTTTTGGGGTTATTGCAAAATCAACTAAGTGCATTTTTGTAATTTTAAATGGGCTGGCATTAACTATTATCACTATGAAATATTTAGTTTTAGAAAAGAAGTATTCAGAACGGTTTAAATTTTTCTCATGCTTTCAAATATTGAGGGTTTTCTTTCTTTTTTGAGACAGAGTCTTGCTCTGTCGCCCAGGCTAGAGTGCAGTGACACAATCTCGGCTCACTGCAACCTCCACCTCCTGGGTTCAAGTGATTCTCCTGCCTCAGCCTCCCAAGTAGCTGGGATTACAGGTGCCCGCCACCACACCCAGCTAATTCTTTTTTGTGTATTTTTAGTAGAGATGGGGTTTCACCATGTTGGTCAGGCTGGTCTCGAACTCCTAACCTCAAATGATCCACCCGCCTCAGCCTCCCAAAGTGCTAGAATTACAGGCGTGAGCCGCCACACCCAGCCAATGTCGAGTTTTTAACCCAAAATTAATGTTATCTTTTCCAATTATGCAATTTAACTTACAGAATATTTGCTTGTGTTAAAAAAGGAACAAAGTCATCCCCCTTTTGGGTATGTATCCAAACGAATTCAAAACAGGATCTCAAAGAGATATTTGGACACCCATGTTCACAGCGGTATCATTCGCAATAGCAAGAGATGGGAGCAACTTGATGTCCATCCACAGATGAACAGATAAAGAAAATGAATACATACAATGGAGTATCATTCAGCCTTAAAAAAGAAGGAAATTTTGTCACATACTACACATGGATAAACCTTGAGGACATTATGCTAAATGCAATAAACCAGTCACAAATACTGTATAATCTCCCTTATATGAGGTATCTAAAGTAGCTGAACTCATAGAAAGTAGAACTGTGGTTGCCAGGGGCTGAAGGGAAGGGAAAATGGGTAGTCACTATTCAATAGGTATAGTTTCAGTTTTGCAAGATGAAAAAGTTCTAAAAATTTGTTTACACAACAATTTGACTATACTTAACACTACTGGACTGTACACTTTAAAATGATTAAGAAGCCAGGCACAGTGGCTCACACCCATAATCCCAACATTTTGGGAGACAGAACCAGAAGGATCATTTAAGGCCAAGGGTTCAAAACCAGCCTGGCCAACATACTGAGACCATCTCCACAAAAAAAATGTTTTCTTAATTAGCTGGATGGGGCCAGGCGCGTGGCTCACGTCTGTAATCCCAGCATTTTGGGAGGCCAAGGCGGCCGGATCACGAGGTCAGGAGTTCGAGATCAGCCTGGCCAATATGGTGAAATCCCGTCTCTACTAAAAATACAAAAATCAGCTGGGTGTGGTGGCGGGCACCTGTAATCCCAGCTACTCGAGAGGCTGAGGCAGGAGAATTGTTTGAACCCAGGAGGCGGAATTTGCAGTGAGCTGAGATTGCGCCATTGCACTCCAGCCTGGGTGAAAGTACGAGACTTCGTCTCCAAAAAAAGTTGACTCTAAGCTTCTTCTGGCATAGGGACAGTAAGGTAAGGGAGGATAAATACAGTTGTCCCTCAGTATACATGGGGATTGGTTCCAGGACCCCCACCTACACCAAAATTGGCGCCTACTGAAGTCCCACAGTCAGCCCGTATATATGAAAAGTCAGCCCTCCATATACAGGGTTTTGAATGCCGTGAATACTGTATTTTCAATCCACGTTTGGTTGAAAAAAATTCAGAGTATAAGTGGGCCCACACAATTCAAACCCATGTTGATCAAGGGTCAACTGTATTCTTTAAGTTATAAATTTTACCTCTTGCTTCATCCTTTAACCTCTGTACAGAGACCAACAAAGATTCCTTTTCATCAAGTTCACTTTCTAAAAATGCATTTCGTTCAATGGCCTGATTTAGCCTTTGTTCAAAGTCTTCCAGTGAAACTATTGTTGCCCTAAAAAGAAAAATTAGAGTACACGAATTAAATAAATAACATGTGCAAACAGATAGTACAAAAGGAAACTGTCAGTTTATCTCGCGACACTTCCTGACCTAGCCAGCCTGGCCCCATTCAAACAAGATGATCTTGCCCCTTCCTGACCACTGCTGGCACGTAGTGTCTCTATCAGTTGGGCAATATATGCAATACATTCTTTTAAATTCCCATCTATTCCTTAATGTTCCCTACAGAAAGGCTATTTGTTACACTATTTATATCTCCACTGTGTTTTGAACACAATACAATCAAGTTTACACATTTTCAGAAAGAAAACTTTTCAAAACTTGTAATATATGTAAGAGTTTGTTTAAAACATTAAGTCCCAAGTCAGGGAACCTAACTAAGGCCAATTCACACTGACTTCTTAGAACTAAATCAAAAGGAAAACCGGAACTTTCCACACCTAAGTAACAAAAGGACCAGAAGCTATTCCCTTTGCTTTCTGCAACCACTCAGACATTTGCATAGGATGTCCCTTTGTAACTTCACTTCAGCCTCTGATTGGTTCCCCCCCCAGCCCCCCCCTCCCCGCAACCAATCTGGCTGCAGCCTCCTCTATGCCCTGGAGCAGCAGCTTGCCCACTTTTTTTTACTAGGGTATTAAGATAGTGAATGTACATATCTGTCACCCCCAAGGGTAGTGACCAGACTAGCTCGGCATCTGTAAGTTTAGCATCATGTCAGTCACTTAAGACTCACTGGATAAATATTAAGGAAGGAAATACCAGGAAACAATTATAAAGTAATAGGAATTAAGTTTGGAATGGTTAAGAAACAACTAATTACAGATGCATAAAAGTTTGGCAACAGTGATAGCAAGCCACTGCACGTTGTTCAGAAATTTGAACTGAAATCAACATTTTATGAAAATTCATCAGTCAGTATTAAAAGAGAATAAAAAGGAATAGAAATATAAAGATATATCAGCTAGAGGATAACTACAGAATCCAGGTATAAGATATGAGGACCTACAGGAAGTATGGAAGTGTTAAGAGCACAGAGGGAAGATGGGGGAATGCATGAGACAGTTTAAAAAATAAATACACAAAACCTAGGCTGGGTGCAGTGGCTCATGCCTATAATCCCAGCACTTTGGGAGGCCGAGGTGGGCAGATCACTTGATGGCAGGAATTCAAGACCAGCCTGGCCAACATGGCAAAACCCCGTCTCTACTAAAAATACAAAAATTAGCTGGGTGTGGTGGCACATGCCTATAATCCCAGCTACTTGGAAGGCTGAGGCACAAGAATCGCTTGAATCTGGGAGGCAGAGGTTGCAGTGAGCCGAGATCATGCCACTGCACTCCAGACTGGGCGACAATGTGAGACCCTGTCTCAAAAAACAAAACAAAACCAATAGGATCAACCACAGTATATGAAAGAAGGAAAAAAGAAAAATTCAAAGAGAAAGCTTTGAAGGGCGTTATCTGGGAGATGAGGATTTGGGGTTCCTTTCCGTCCGATGAGTTACAGGTGACATGAAACACCAACAGGAAATGTTCTGGGACTAAGATCTAGGGGAAGAGCCTAATAAAGATTTTAATCACTAATTACCAAGGTGGTTTTTTTCTAACAAAATGCAGTCATTCGTTTACCTTTTGGCTCGCTCCAGGTCGTCGTTGGCCTGCTCCAGCTCTCTCACATACTTATGCAACTGCTCCTTAATGGCCCGAGTCTGACTTAAATCATCTTCTAACACTGAGACCTGCTTATAGCTCTGTGCATATTGATGCTCTAGCTTCTCCTGAGGGCATCAGTATAGGAAAGTACATGTCATTAATATACAGTTCTCTTTACTAAAGAGGTAACTCAAGTTAAAAGGGTGGGGGGGAAACCCAAGGAATTTACCCACACTCTTGTAACAATTACTTTAAAAACAACTAAATGACACATTCATTCTAAGCGCCTAAACTCATGTTAAATTTTGTCAACCATTCTCCTCTCAGAAAGAAACCCAATAACAATCTCTCTGAAAAGAATATAAAAAACCCTTGCCTCAAAATCCGCAAACTTGTTAAGGAAACCTCTGGGTTTTCAGGCTAAATGCGGCCCAGGGTAAGCACAGAGTTCACATTCCCTACCTTTCACCTGCCCACCCAACCTTCCCAGAACCCACCCACTCCCCAGACACTAAACACCCTCAAGCATGTGGCTACAGTAGATGGTAAAGGGCAGAGAAAGGGGTGAATCCTTTTGCTCCTGAAAATTCCTTTTTAGAAGGGAAATTTTTAACCCTAACTAAACTCCAAAACTGAAAGGGCTATGAACAATAATGAAATAAATGCATATTCCCTATCAATATAATTGTAAACATACTGCAGAACGAGGCAACCTATCTGTCAAAACAAATCATCAGGCAGCTTTTGAAAATTATAGGAACTATAATATAATATAGCTAGGAATATTATAGCTAGACAAGTGACAACTACAAAGTTTCTAAGTGAACTCCTAAACTCTAAACCACCTTTTCCCCTGGTTCCATGAAAGAAAACATTTTATTCAAAAATTCACTTTAAGCGTTTTTTTCAAACTATTTTTTGTCGCCTGCTGCTCTTAAGCACCTGAAAAACATATTTCTCATTTTAATAAAACTCAACACATTAGACCCCAGCGTCTACTGCTGCAATTACCTTTAATGCCTCCACTTCATATTTCAGTCTTTGGTTATCAGCCTGCAAGTCTCTATTTCTTTGTTCAGCCTGTACTAATTGTGCCTCCAACTCTGCTTCTAATTCTCTGCTTCCTTCCTGGAATTCAACTAGCTCATCCCGAGCTTCCTGGAAGCTAATCAGAAACAAAGTGGGAAAGACGAGTTACACTAAGAACCACAAGGATTGTCTTGGAGGTGATTACAGAGCAATTCGATAATTTTTGCTTGAATGCTAATGCTCTCATAAAATATACTAAAGACAATCTGTTTTGCATCTCTTACTGTATATATTCAGGGTTCAATGAAAACGACAAGCCCAAAAAGGAGCCACAAGTCAGTGATTACAATATTTATGAAAAGTAAGGCTACGTGGCTCAATACCATTAGCTTCTTCCACCACAGAACTCAGATGCGAGAAAAATGCATTTTTACTTTCATTAAAGTAACAAATTTGGCATTTCCTTCTACCATATTCAACAGAAATCACAGATATTTTCACATCACAATACAATCGTTGCATGTATCTCTAAATATATTTATTCTCATGACTATTTCAAAATTAGGTAGTTATTACATTCACTTCTGTATCTTTTTTTATTTAATGCATTAATAGAGAAGTACATGTTACTATGCCATAAATTAGTTTAATATTTAGATAACTTTTTTCAATATAATTGACTTTCTTTGTAATTCTATTATTCTATGCATTTAAAAATATTATGCTGAGGAGTCCACAGGCTACCCCAGCCCATTAAGACATCTATGACACAGAAAAAGATTAAGAACCCTGCCATAGATACACACCTTTCATATCCACTGGCACAATAGAATAACTGACTTCGGTGATAATAATGAAAGGGCAGTAAAAGGTTTGGTAAGACTTAGTAAACTCTGTTAACCAAAATAGGAAAATGTATCAATATTTTATTTAGCAAGATCCCATTTTTAAAAAAGAAATTTGAGACAAGTTTTGTTGCTTAAAAGGTTGTTGCCTGAAAGTTCTCCCAACCAAATAACTGAAATTTTATAAAATGTTCCATACCCCTGAAGCTTCTCCCCCTCCCTCAAAGCTTTGCTGGCTCCAGACACTGATCATGCTTGCCTGAGGAGAACGTAAAGTCTGTTCTATGGAGCCCCAGACAGCTTATCAGAATCTCCAAATGACCAAAATGATGAGGCAGAATCAGTGCATGCAAAACAGGCCAAAGATGGCCCCGCCTACTAAAAAGCATAGAAGAGGTAACAATCAGAAGAAATCATAAATGACAGTTTTCCTACTATTTTAATAATTTGAACAATATAAAGACTTATGGCATGTTTACACTATTTAAATACAACCCATGTGGTGACTGTTTGTAGAATCTCAATCCTAGAATCCTAAATCTGCAATTCTAAATTTAGCTTTATGTTAAAAAGAAAAATGCACAAACAAGACACAGTGTATTCCAAATGCCCTCCCCTACTTTTAGTGTGCTTTCCAACATTACCTTTGCTTATACTTCAAGGAAAGTTCCTTCCAATAAGCAGTTTCCTCCTTTAAACTTGAAAAATCTGGTATATCTTCACCATCCATGATCAAGAAAGCCTGTGAAATATTAAAGACAAACTTAACAAATTAGAGAACAGAGAAATCTAAGCACAAGCATAAAATCTGGGACAACACTGAACTGCAGCATTTTGGAGGGAATAAAACATGAGAGATTCCAGTGGTTAACTCTCTTCAAACTCAGGCACGTCAATCACTCCACTGCTCCACTCTCAGGGACCACCAATACTGTGATTGAGATCATGACAAAGGTCCTTTGATACAAAGCGACAGGAGGCACTTTTGGTTGCAGCATAGGTGCTGGGTGACTTGGGCCCACAGAATCATCCTGCACACAGAGTTGCAGCAGTTGGTTTAAGGCCACGTGGTCTTCTGCGAATCGGGAGACAGAAACAAGCTTATTGTCAGAGATGCTGCTACCGCATGCATGCTGCCCTTCCCAGGTATACAACTGCTTCAAAACATCTGCTTGGAACATTTTATGCCAGGTGACCCTACTAGAAAATCAGGCACCACATTCCCAATAATTTACTATTATCAAATCTCTAAAAACCTCCTGTTAATCATCTTTTAAGTCCAAAGCTTCCTTCCAAAAGTCCACTAATCTCCAACTTCAATGATCTCTCTCTCATCCTGGTTCTTCTCTCCCAAGGCATTCAGAGAGGAGAAAAAAAGCGATTTAATTAACTAACATTTGAACTGGCTACCTACAACTCCCAACTGACCGTCAGGCCCACTCTAGAGGCATGCCTACTGCTTCCTAGCACCCCCTCCCCAGGCATCCCACTCTATATTCTGGCAGTACTGTTCGAAACTGTCTTAACACACCAGGCTCTTTCAGGCATGGAAAACTACTCCAGGTTTTCTCTACCTGGAGTGGCTCCCCTAAATAGGAAAACTACTATTTATCCTTAAAACCTAATTGTCATCTTTTCCGAGAGGTTTTCTTGTCCTCAACTGGACAGCATTAAAATCTCTTGCATTCTTTGCTACCTCTGTACCCCACACATGCTTTCACTGATATTATTACCACAGGGCAATGCATTTGCTTACACCTTTGTGTTGCCTGTCAGGCTGGCTTACTTATTTCCGTCTCAGCCCAATGCCTGCACAATAGTGGATACTCAATGATATTTACTGAATTAAACCATAATTGATTCAACCTATTCCATACTAGGCAGCAAGAACTCAAGACCAGCTTTAAAAGTAAATTAATAGGCTAGGTGTGGTGGCTCATGCCTGTAATCCCAGCACTTTGGGAGGCCAAGGTGGGCGGATCACGAGGTCAGGAGATCGAGACCATCCTGGCTAACATGGTGAAACCCCGTCTCCACTAAAAATACAAAAAATTAGCCGGGCGTGGTGGCAGGCGCCTGTAGTCCCACCTACTCGGGAGGCTGAGGCAGGAGAATGGTGTGAACCCGGGAGGCGGAGCTTGCAGTGAGCCAAGATTGCGCCACTGCACTCCAGCCTGGGGGACAGAGCGAGACTCCGTCTAAAAATCTAAAAATAAATAAATTAATTAATTAATTAATAAAAACCTGGAGATGCAGAGAACTTGGAGTTTATCTAGCACAAGCCACTCAGGAAGGTTTAGCAAAAAAAAAAAAAAAATCTTTTTGAAGGAATGAATGGTTAAATCTCTCCACATCATCAAACATAGAACACAGTGGAAGTTCAATAAATATTTGAATTGAGGCTGGACACGGTGGCTCATGCCTGTAATCCCAACACATGGGGAGGCTGAGGCAGGAGGACTGCTTGAGCCCAGAAGCAGTGAGGCTGCAGTAAGCCATGATTTTGAGGCTGCAGTGAGCCATGATTGTGCCACTGCACTCCAGCCTGGGCAACACAGCAAGACCCTGTCTCTAAAATAAATAAATAAATATGTGAACTGATTTATAATCATCCTTTCAATATTCCCTCTTGACTTTCAAAGTACCACTTTATTAACATCTGAATTCCTACTTCAGGAATGGAGTAAGCAAAAAGATGTGCGGGTAGTTTACTTCCACCTTACAATGTACCACCATATATTAAATCAATATTAGAAAACCTATCATTATCAGTTAGACAAAATTATTAATCTGATACATGGGCAGCCACATTCAGTCACTGACATAGGCTCAGTACAGGCTCCACATCAAAGAATAGGGAGTTGATGGGATTTATTGGGAAGAACCTTAGAGATAACCACTGCACACTAGCTACCTCAAATCATCATTATCCAGCCCTGAAATATAAATGGACAACCAAGAGCCATCTGACAAGTAAGAAAACCCAGTAGCATGAATAAGAAAATTTTAGGACCTAGTGAACTGAGAGGAAACAGACAGTTCAGGAAATGAGATTTTTTCTTATACAAGAACTCAGAAGGTACTAGACAAAGACTTTAAAAAAAAAGTCAGGAGGGCTACCTCCTACACACTTCCTGAGACAAGTACAAAAGAAGGGAGAAAACCATGACCTGGACAGCATGGGATGCAGGAAATAGGGGCTCCAACCTAGGGCTGCAATGAAAAGTCCCAGGATGAAGCCTAGTCCATCAGGCCCATAGAATGCTTCAGACAGATGACACCAAGAAAAATAAGGAATCCCATAGAACAGATAGCATAGAGCACAAGTGAGAAGCTAGATATATTTGAGGTTGTGGTGAAGACATGTTACTCTACTGTCACTAAGAAAAAGAGAAATTTAAAAGCTCAGGAAAATAAAAAAAGCAATAGAAGAAAGTCCTGATCCCTATATAAAGCATTTTGTAAGTTAATGATTTCAAGTCTAAAACTTGTAATGTATTGATTTTATCTTATTTGAAGCAACTGGGATAAGTTCCATAACTTTATAGCCATCGATGAACTTCCTGTTTTTGGTCTTAGCTTTGCCTTGAGTCCCATGTGCTGCTCTCTTGGAAGGTTCCAGGATTTGGCGAACAAAATTGTATTCTCCTTTTTTATGTCCCCTCTGGTTTTGTAGCCTTTGATGATAATACCTCTCAGCCTTGGTCTTCCCAAAGTGATTATTTCTTGCCTTTTTAGCCTATAATGATTTGGCAGCCATCTCAGTCCCTTAAATATTTTGTCATGCTTTGTATTGCCCCTAGATTACCTATCTGCCTTTCTGGGGCTGAGTGCCTAGTGCTGCTTCTGTACTGAACATTTTATTCACTGGTCGGATCATTTTTCTTTTTTCAGTACTCTTTCTGTTACTGTGCAGCATTTGATGATATTGCTAGTAGTGTGGCCCATGAACCGGTATCATTATGGAAGTTCCTAATGACTGTTAGATACCTTCCTTGGCATCTAACATTTATTTGAAGGTATTTGAATGTGGGGCCAATTCTTCTACGAAAAGAGTTAGGATTGTTTTGAATCTGTAAATGTTATTCAGGAGTCCACTTCAAAACATTTCCACGTGGGGGTATTTTTTGTTGGTTTTGACCCATTTATATAGTATCAGAGGACATACTAGCAGTTAATGCTTTGAAGAGCACCTAGTTAAGTAGTAATCCCTGAGGAATAGCATTGTTTACCCCTCTGGATGTACTGCGAGTATCCATTTGTCTCTGACTTTTGGTTCTTGAACAGGGACATATTCTTAATACAACACCAACTTTTCCATGAGTGTCCCCTGATAACTCAGGTTTTTAAATAGCCTTTTGCATGAAACTTTTTGAGAATCTAGTTCTAGCCCTTGCATCCTCTTTGTCCAACTACTTACATTCAGTGTCAAGTAATTCTAGCAAAATTATTTTACTTCACACACATTCTTTATTTTTTTTTTTTTTTTTGAGATGGAGTCTCACTCTGTTGCCCAGGCTGGAGTGCAGTGGCACAATCCTAGTTCACTGCAACCTCTGACTCCCAGGTTCAAGCAATTCTCTTGCCTCGGCCTCCTAAGTAGCTGGGATTACAGGCACCCACCACCATACCTGGCTAATTTTTGTATTTTTAGTAGGACGCGGTTTCACCATGTTGGCCAGGCTGTCTCGAACTCCTGACCTCGTGATCTGCCCTCCTCGGCGTCCCAAAGTGCTGGGATTACAGGCGTGAGCCACCGCGCCTGGTCACATTCTTTATTTTCTTGCTGAATCTCATGTGAATTGAATGTTGACCACAACTTTTCTAATCAATAGGCTATTTTCATAACCCGCTTATTGGCCCCTCTAACAGTATTATAACCTATGTTGGATATCATTTACTAAAAGGACCATCATCTCTTCCAGATCAAAACAATTTAAAACATTTAACCAAGAATAAGTCATAGGAGCAGCATAGCATAGTGGTTAAGAGCCCAGACCGGGAAGCCAAACTGCCCAAGTCTGAAGTCAGACCTGGAAGTTCAGACTCACTACTGATGCATCTACTCACTACTCGGGTGACCTTGGGCAAGTGACTTAATGACTCAGTGCCCCATTTCCTCACCTGTAAAATGGGGATAATCATTAAAATGAGTTTATGAAGTGAGCTAATATTTGTAAAGTACTTAGGACAGAACCTGGCACATAGTAAAAACATAAATGTTCATCAAGCTATTAAAAATTGGTAGTTCGATAGCAGACCTTTCAAGTATGACCACAAAGCAAACAGGCTTCAAAATTTAAAACATGCAAATGATTCTTTAAAACTGATCATTTCAGGAATATATGCATATTCCAGTGATATCACCATTGCTGAAAAACATTTCCAAAACTTCTTTTTTGGAATAGCCTTTATGAGCCACATTAAGAACAAAGCAGGCGAACAAAGCAGGCCAGGCGTGGTGGCTCATGCCTATAATCCTAGCACTTTGGGAGGCTGAGGCAGGCAGATCACTTGAGGTTAGGAGTTCAAGACCAGCCTGGCCAACATGGTGAAACCTCGTCTATACTGAAAATATGAAAAAAAAAAAAAAAATTAGCTGGGTATGGTGGCCGGCACCTGTAATCCCAGCTACTCAGGAGGCTGAGGCAGGAGAATCGCTCAAACCCGGGAGGAGGAGGTTGCAGTGAGCCGAGATTGGCCACTGCACTCCAACCTGGGCAACAGGGTGAGATTCCATCTCAAATAAAAGAAAAAAAAAAGAGGCCGGGCACAGTGGCTCACACCTGTAATCCCAGCACTTTGGGAGGCCAAGGCGGGCGGATCACGAGGTCAGGAGATTGAGACTACCCTGCTAACATGGTGAAACCCCGTCTCTACTAAAAACACAAAAAACTAGCTGGGCGTGGTGGTGGGCGCCTGCAGTCCCAGCTACTCGGGAGGCTGAGGCAGGAGAATGGCGTGAACCCGGGAGGCGGAACTTGCAGTGAGCCGAGAGCGCGCCACCGCACTCCACTCCAGCCTGGGTGACAGAGAGAGACTCCGTTTCAAAAAAAAAAAAAAAAAAATAACAAAGCAAAAACTTCTTACTTTGTGGTCACACCTCATCTTTATTGCTTCCTAACTGATATTATCCAGCTCTATTGCCCTACTTTTACCCATCAGATTTACTCTTTTTAAAAATCAGATTCTGGCCAGGCACAGTGGCTCGCGCATATTAATCCCAGCACTTGGGAGGCTGAGGTGGGAATGTCAGTTGAGCCTGGAACTTCAAGGCCAGCCTGGACAACATGCTGAAACCCCATCTCTAACAAAAATACAAAAATGAGCTGGGTGTGGTGGCATGCACCTGTGGTCCCAGCTACTCGTGAGACTCTGGTGGGAGGATCACTTGAGTCCAGGAAGTTGAGGCTGCAGTAAGCTGTAATCACTCCACTGCACTCCAGCCTGGGTGACAAAATGAGACCCTGCCTCCAAAAAAATAAAAATAAAAATCAGATTATTTACAAATAATAAAATTTGCTACCAGTGCAGATACTCAAACGACAGTTTCAGGGGCTGTTATACAGTCTGTTCAGTTTGCTTCAAGTTACACTGGGAGGATGTGTTCACTTATTTCAAACTATGTAACTGGAGATATTCAGGCTATAGAAAGTTAGCTAATATAGAAAACATACTGCTAAAACAATGCTCTAATGGTACATCCACAATTTTCTGAAGCTAGAATGAAGATAGATAATTATGTATTATTGGCAGGGCACGGTGGCTCACGCCTGTAATCCCAGCACTTTGTGAGGCTGAGGCAGGCGGATCACGAGGTGAGGAGTTCGAGACCAGCCTGACCAACATGGTGAAACCCTGTCTCTACTAAATATACAAAAATTAGCAGGGCATCGTGGCGTGCACCTGTAATCCCAGCTACTCAGGAGGCTGAGGCAGGAGAATCGCTTGAATCCAGGAGGTGGAGGTTGCAGTGAGCCGAGATCGTGCCACTACACTCCAGCCTGGGCAACAGAGGGAGACTCCATCAAAGAAAAAAAAAATTATTATTCTCTGCCCGCCCCCACCCCATCTTTCTTTAATACCAGATCTCAATATGGACACAGTCTCAAAAGCATGACAATTTTTACGTAAAGCATTATCATACTGTGTATGACCTTCAGAAATCTAGCAACAATCAACTCATTTGAGTTTAAAACAGCTGTCCAAAATGTCTTTTATTTACAAGGAAATTATTCTTTGTACAATGGTAAGAAAATCTATTTTCAATGATATTGTTTCTGGTTAACAGTTCTAAAATGGACTGACGTTAGAAGAGTTCTTTCAGAACTCACTGTTGGCAATATATGCCTTTTTACTGAAATTCTACTACTCTCAAAGGTGACATTTACAGAATTTTTAACTATTCAAAGTTGATCATAAACACGGTCTCTGTTTGATTCTATCAGACTTCTTTTTTACTTTATGGAGTGCTCAGAAACTTACGTCAGAAGTAATTTTAAGCTTTAGTAACCAAATTTATCTCAGCATGGTTTAAAATGAAAACAAAAATAAGTTGTTTTGCAGATGTCATGAAAGCAAGATCTAAGTTTTAGTAAGGTTCCTACTTATTTTAAGCTCCTTATCCAACTTCAATGTATTTAATTTAAAAAAATCAAAAGAACTACAGCTTCAGAAGATTTAGCAACTTCTGTCTGGATCAAGTCAACCTCTAACCAGGGCTGGCCAAAGGTTTTGTTTCCCACGCACTCTAATTTTAAATAACAATAATTTTAATAATGATTCAGAAGAAATACTTCACTTGGTTTCCCTTTACTTCTCTTCCGCCCATGACTTAACGCTGCACTGTGCCCATCAACTTCACGATTTAGCAAAGCCATTAACCAGCAACTCCTGAACAAGCTTCACAGGAAGATTTTTCTCACGACTGAGCAGCAGTTTTCATCCTAGGTGAGTTTGCTCAAAAATAATTGAGTAAGTAATCTACCAGCTTCTGGCATATTTTTGGCAAGTCACATTTTCTGCCTTGTTTTGTAGCTGAGAAGGGTATAAAAATCCCACGAAAAGAAACCAGAACTCCGAGCCTAGAAATGTAAATTATGATCCAAGCTAAACCACTCACCAGTTGGTTGAACCTAAGTATAAATCAGTTACCCCCATCCCAGCTCCATTTCTCCATCGAAATGGCGATAACATAATCAGTTGCAACCACAAGGTGATGCGGTTCGAAAAAGATAGGAAGAAGAGTGGTCTGAAACGTGTAAGGGTGCCACGTAAATAGAATGTAATAATCAGTGGTGACAGAACTCTCACCTCCTTTGCAAAACTTAAAGGGTCATCTCATGGCTTACAGCAAGAAAAGAGTCGAGCACAAGTAACCCGAGCCCGTTGGTGACACTTTGCCGAACTCCAGGGGGAGGATGATTAGCAGTTCCGGGCGGGAGTCAGGAGAATGCCAATCCGAGCCCAACGTGGGCTGCTCGCGCTCTCGCCCCCCATGGGAGAGAGGCACTGAGAGATCAAAATGCAACCCCGCTCCAAGCCACCCTCGCAAATGAAGGAATTTCGGAGAGGGGGTAGGAGGAGGCGGGCTGGGCGCGCCGCTGCCACCTCCGACTGGGCCACTCCTTGCGCCGCCAGCGCCCCAGCCCACGGTGCCACGTCCCGGCCTCCGTCACCGCCAGCCCTCACCCTACCCGGAACGGGGCACATCCTCCGGAGGCCACCGGAATCGTTCCCTTGCAGGCGCCCCTGGGGGGCCACACATCGGACCAGGGAAGGGAGGGGACAGTTAGAGCGGTTGGAACAGTTGCCCCCAGGCTGGCCGCCCCAGAACCCGGCCCGGCCCGCCCCGGCGGAGCCTCAGACACGGCCCCGGGCCGGAAAGGCTCCCCAAGGGCAGGCCTCGGCGCCGCCGGCCCAGCGCAGCCCCTTAGGGAGCGGCCCCGCGCTGCAGGCTCACCTCCAATGTGTCAAAAGCGCATGTTCGCCGCCGCTCAACCGACGTCTCCGCTCCGCCGGCCCGGCCAGGCCCGCCCAGCCGCTCGGCTCAGCTCCCCTACGCAGCCCCGAGCTCCACTCCGCGTACCTCCGCGCCCGGCTCCTCCCCGACACGTCAGGGACTGCCTGGGTGTCCGAGGCCATTCTGTGACGCACGGGGGCGGGGCTCGGAGCATGCGCGGCAGCGCACGGGTATGCGGGGCGGGGCGGGGCGGGGCGGGACTGGTGTCACAGGGGGCGGGCCAGAGCCCGGCGCGCTCACGCCAAGCTGACGGCGTCCTCTTGCGCAGGCGTCCTCTTGCGCAGGCGCTTCTGGACTCTGCGACTGGCTGGTTTTGGCTTGTGCAGTTCCCTGAAACTGCTATCCGGGAGAGTGGTGCTAAGACGGATGGGAACCTGCCTTCAGTTTTCTGGCCACCAAGGCCCTTCAAGTGTCCATGTGTCTGTGTTCCCGTTTATAAAATGAATCTCGGCTCATAGTTCCCCTCCGAGTCCATTCCCCCTGCCCGAACACCCAATGGAACACCAGGAGCATTCTAAGCATCACTCTCACAAAGCTCTGTTGTTTTTACAGAACTTCCACTGTTTACATTTTGTATTTGTTCTCATCTTCCTCCAGTAGAATTCTAAGTTCTATGAGAGCTAGAACCTCTTATGCCTTGCTCATCCCAACGGATAACTTGGTTCTAGGCAAAGTGGACGCTCAAATATTTGATGAATGAATGAATGGATTCGTTGGCACAAAGGGGATTTTATATTTGCCCATTTATATATTGTATATATCTGAGCATATATTCATTTTTGTATACATGCGTGTACGTGTGTGTATGGGTGTGACTTTCTCCCCTCCAGGTCCCCCAAGAAATGGAGTCCTATGTATATATGTATACCTCTTACAATCCATCTTGGTTTTTGTTTGTTTGTTTTTGAGACGGAGTTTCGCTCTTGTTGCCCAGGCTGGAGTGCAGTGGCGCGATCTCGGCTCACTGCAACCTCCGCCTCCCAGGTTTAAGCGATTCTCCTGCCTCAGCCTCCCTAGTAGCTGGGATTACAGGCGCCTGCCACCACGCCCGACTAATTTTTGTATTTTTAGTAGAGACGGGGTTTCACCATGTTGGCCAGGCTGATCTCGAACTCCTGACCTCGTGATCCGCCCGCCTCGGCCTCCCAAAGTGCTGGGATTACAGGCGTGAGACACAGCGCCCGGCCCCATCTTGCATTATTAATGTTTATATGTTTTTAGTATGTAAACACACACGTGTATGTGTGTGCGCGCGCGTGTGTACTCCCTAGCGGACTTGGAAGCAGGCTGGAGGCGATACTAGCTCAAAAAGGAGGGAAAGAGGGATAGGCAACTTACATAGGGAGTGGAAACTTAAAGGAAGAGATTCATTTTAAAAACAATTTTAAGAACTTTTGCTGTATAATGTACAAGGTAATCCTTTCTTTTCTTTTTAAGAGACGGGGTCTACTGTGTTGCCCAGGCTGGTCAAGAACTCCTGACTTCGGCCAGGCGCTGCAGCACTTTGGGAAGCCGAGGCGGGCAAATCACCTGAGGCCAGGAGTTCGAGACCAGCCTGGCCAACATGGTGAAACCCTGTCTCTACTAAAAGTACAAAAATTAGCCAGGCATGGTGGTGGGCACCTGTAATCCTAGCTACTCCGGAGGCTGAGGCAGGAGAATCGCTCGAACCCGGGAGGCGGAGGTTGCAGTGAGCACCACTGCACTCTAACCTGGGCGACAGAGTGAGACTCCGTCTAAAAACAAACAAAACAAAACAAAAAAGAACTCCTGACTTCAGGCAATCTTCCCACCTCAGCCCCCCCAAAGTCCTGGGATTACAGGCACCAGCCTCCATGCGGCACGCAATGTAATCCTTTCCAATTTCAGTGCTTTTAGGATTGGATTTGTGGGTGTGAACACAAAAATAATGTGTAAGACATGCCTCAAGGTGAAAACAAAGTGAGCCTAGGAGGCCCAGTTTATATTTTTGAGGGAGATGGACATAAACGGGAACAATGCAAGATGGATTGTAAGAGGTACCCAAATCAATAAAGATCAGAGAAGGGATTAATGGGGTTTGTGGGAAGGGTAACATATTACATATGCCTATTATGAATAATATTATGAATAATATGCATATTATGAAAAAACTATGCATGGATTTCCAATTTTTTTTTGCACAGGGCCAAGCATGGTGGCCCATACCTGTAATCCCAGCACTTTGGGAAGCTGAGGTAGACAGATCACTTGAGCCCAGAAGTTCGAGACCAGCCTGGGCAGCACAGTGAGACACCTGTCTCTAAAAAAAGAAAATAAATGTTTGCACCAAAATAAATTTGTTCTAACTTGCTATAACATGTCTGAACAGGATCTAGCTTGAAGCACCAAGAAAGATAAGAAATCAGTTTGAAGAGAGTCCCTATCAGAACACATATTCTACAAAATTGAAGCAATAAAAAATACTAAATTTATGGTGAAGCCTGGGTGGAAAAATGGTGGAATCATTGATGCTTTATAAAAGCGTAAAAGGACAAAGCCCCAAAAGAAGTCAGCAGTTTACAAATGGATAATTCATTTTAGGAAGAAACATGATGATGTTGAGGATGAAGCCCACGGCAGCAGACCCTCCACATCAATTTGTGAGGAAAAAAAGTAATCTTGTTCATGTGCTAATTGAAAAGGATCAATGATTAACAGCAGAAACAATAGCCAGCACCACAGATATCTCAACAGATTTGGCCTACACAATCCTGACTGAAAAATTAAAGTTGAGCTAACTTTCCACCCAATGGGTGGCAAAACCATTGTGCCCAGGTCAGTTGCTGACAAGAACAGAGCTTTCAAAATTTCACACATTTTAAACAAGTGGGATCAAGATCCTGAAGCTTTCTTTTTTTTGGAGAATTGTAACCAAGAATGAAACTTGGCTTTACCAGTACAATCCTGAAGACAAAGCAGTGGCTACCAAGAGATGGAAGGAGTCCAGTCAAAGCAAAGTGAACCAGTCAAGAGCAAAAATCATGGCAACCATTTTGTGGGTTGTTCTAGGCATTTTGCTTGTTGACTTTCTGGAGGGCTAAAGAATAATAATGTGCTTATTATGAGAGTGTTTTGAGAAGATTAGCCAAAGCTTTAGTGGAAAAATGCCCAGGAAACCTTCATCAGAGAGACCTTTCCACCATGATAAAGTTCCTGCTCATTTCTCTCATCAAACAAGGGAAATTTTGCAAGAGTTTCAGTGGAAAATCAGTAGACATCACCTTACAGTCCCAATTTGGCTCCCTCTGAAGACTTTTTGTTTCCTAATCTTAAAAAATCTTTAGGCCAGGCGCAGTGGCTCACGCCTGTAATCCCAGCACTTTGGGAGGCCGAGGCAGGCGGATCACGAGGTCAGGAGATCGAGACCATCCTAGCTTACACGGTGAAAACCCGTCTCTACTAAAAATACAAAAAATTAGCTGGGTGTGGTGGTGGGCGCCTGTAGTCCCAGCTACTTGGGAGGCTGAGGCAGGAGAATGGCATGGACCCAGGAGGCGGAGCTTGCAGTGAGCCGAGATCACGCCACTGCACTCCAGCCTGGGCAACAGAGCGAGACTCTGTCTCAAAATATATATATATATAATATATTATATATATATGATATATAATACATATTATATATCTATATATTATATATAATATATATTTTATATAATATATTATATATATATTATATATATATATCTCTCTCTTTAAAGGGCATCCATTTTTCTTCAGTTAATAATGTAAAAAAGACTGCATTAACATGCTTAAAATCCCCAGATCCTCAATTCTTTAGGGATGTACTAAATAAATGGCTGATATCATGGTTACGAAAGTATCCTGACCTTGGTTGGGCACAGTGGCTCACACCTGTAATCTCAGCACTTTGGGAGACCTGGGGCAGGCAGATCACTTGAGGCCAGGAGTTCAAGACTAGCCTGGCCAACATGGTGAAACCCCGTCTCTACTAAAAATATAGAAAAATTAGCTGAATGTGATGGCATGTGCCTGTAATCCCAGCTACTCAGGTGGGTGAAGCTTGAGAACCGCTTGAACCTGGGAGGTGGAAGTTGCAGTGAGCCAAGATCATGCCACTGGGTGACAGAGCAAGCCTGTTTCAAAAAACAAAACAAAAAAAAAGGTGTCTTGACCTTGAGGGAGCTTACGTTGAGAAATAAAGTTTATATCTTTTAATTTTATCTTTTAATTCCATTTTTCTATGAACTTTCCGAAGTTCTCTTGTATGCACTGGCAATTGTGCTGAACACTTGGTCTGCTTAATTTCATCCTCACAGTAATCCCATGAGATAGGTAGTGTTATTCCCATATTTTAAATGAGGAAACAGACTCAGCAAGATGAAGTTTCCCAAAGTCTCTCAACTAGAAAGATGAGGCCTCAAGCCTCAAACCCACCCTGTTCGAATTGTCTAACTCTCCAGAAAACACACTATTAACAACTATTATATTGCTACTCAAGAAGGGGGAGTATTAGCAATTACTACCATGTATTGGGCTAGAGCACTGTGCTAAGTGCTTTACATGCTTTCCCTCCCTCAGTCCTCACAATGAGCCTGTGAGGCTGTGATTATTGCTTCCATTGTACATATTGTAAACTGAGACCCAGAGGAGCTAGGGCTTAAACTCGAGTAGGTCTTACTTCAAGGCCAGTGGCCTGGGACAATGAACTGGTACAGCTTGTTCAGGCTCTGGGGCTCTGCTTCCCTGGCTGAAGCTGTGCTCTGGCTGATGAGATCACAGACAGGGAGGGGATGAATGAAGGCTTTCCTGTGGACCTGGTGCCAGGACAAAACAGTCCTATCCCAAGAGGAAAAAAATTAATAAGGGCTGCGGCTCTCTCCCTGCCTCCTGGCTGAGGTGCTGGGAAACGCACTGAGTCATCTAATGGCAGGCCAGGCCCCTCAGAAAATGTTGGCATCATCTTCCAAGCTGCCACCCCTCCCACGCGGCCTGGACCCAGAACTGGTGTTTGTCAGGACTGGACTATTGGCCTTATCTTAATGAATGGGCTTTGCATGGCAGGATTCTAAGAGGTGCCGAAGGGCCCAAACTGATGTAATTCCTTCCCTCTTGTGGTTGAGCTTTCTCCCTGGGAGATGGGCCCAGGGGCTGGGCATGGCAATTAACCATCAGCAACCTTTGCCCCAGCCCCTGCTTCCAATATACCAAATCCAGAAAAAATAAAGTGGAAAGGAAGATGGAAATCAGCCCCAAAAGGGAACAGAAGTTATAAAACCAGCCCTTGTGGTGGTAAAAAAGGTGAGTGAGGGCTGCCCTACCCTCTGCCTTTATAAATCATTAGGAAGGGGTTTGCCGAGGCATGGGTCCCAGTACAAGGTCTTTCTTGGATTGAGCCAAAGAGGTTAATGTCACAGTCCCTGAGAGCATGCATGAGGATCCCAACATATCTCCTGTCACAAACTCTGAGATTCAGGAAACAGAGGCCAGATTCCACCACTGGGAGGGGTGGAGGTTGACCGGCTACCCTAAGAGAGATCTGGGTACAAGCCCGAACTCTAGCTAGTAAAGATGCTGGACTTCGGCCACATCACACACTCACAGAAGGTGATGTAATGCACACAGGCCCACTGTGGAAATTCTGACGAGATGGGGCATACTTAACTGTACTGAATCAGGTGAGCAAGACATCTCAAAATCAGCTTCAACCTAATCTCTCTCTATTCCTTTGGCCAGCATTTTTTGCTAATCTCTAAGGGTATAGATCTAGCTGGGCAAGGGACACCCACTGACTGGCCAGTTGCTAATGGTCTGGCAAATATGTCCACCAGATGTCCCACCACCACCTCCAGCTCTACATGCCGAAACCCCAAACAGATTTTCCTTTGCCCCAACAGAAATTTCCAAAACAATTTTCATGTTTCTGCCTATGGTGCCATCATTCCAGTCAGTGAGGCACAAGGCACTCATCCAATCCCCCTAATCATTTCCCTCCCCAGCTTGCATCTACGCATGTGGTCACCAAAGCCCAAAGACTTTCCCTTCCTAAACTCAAGTAAATCTAGTCATATTTCAGTACTTTCTTCCCACATCGCCCATAATCCAAAGTTTCTTATTTGTCTGTCCCTCTCTCCCCAAACTTCTCTCCCTCGAATTTCTTCTTGTTTCAGCCCAGCAGTCCACACATAACCATAAGAATAATCTTTCTAAAATCCCACTGTATGCAGAGCATCCCTGGCTCCAAAACTTGTTTTGGCATCTTGTTACCTTTGTGATAAGGAACAAAGTAGTCTCATACTCAAGGCCTTCCCAAAGCAACTCCAGCCCACTTCTACGGTCTATATCCTATGGATCACCTCTCTAGGTCTGGCCAGACCCACCAGCATGGTCCCCCAAATAGATGATTCCCTTCCTCTATGGGCCTATCTTGTTGACTTCCCCTGCCCTTTACACTGCAGCTGCTCCCTAGGCTTGGCCAACCCACCTTCTCCTCTGCCTTTTGAAGTCTCACTCATATGCTAGCTCCTCCAGGAAGCCTTCCCTGATACTCAAAGTCCCAAAGTGAGCACTCCTTCCTCTGAGCTCACATGGAGCCCTACACAGTTCACAAGAGACTTATTAAACATGGCCTTTTGGTTACAGAGATGTCCAATCTGCCCCAAGAAACCAAAACTCACTGAGTGTAGGGACAGTGTTGATTGTCTTAATATATCCCCAGCAACAGGCACTTAGCAAACACTCATTTAATATGCTTCAACGAAAGTGAAAGAATGAACCAATGGTCTGGTGACTATAACTTCAAAGGCAAGACTGACAGAACATTCTGGAAAATACCCCAAATCCTGAAAAAAATCACCATAGACAGAGATTTTCGCTGGTGTGAAAGGCTGAACTTAGATGATATAGGTTACAAAGGAACTAAGATTTGGGTCATAGGCAACTATGCCTTTTCTCTAGCCTAAATCTTAAACCCAGGCCATAGCGTCTATAATCCCTAATGCAATATCCTTTGCTTTTGTAATTAAATAATATTAATAATAATGTGTTTTTAAAATCTTAAAAATAGGCCGGGCGCGGTGGCTCATGCCTGTAATCCCAGCACTTTGGGAGGCCAAGGCAGGCAGATCACAAGGTCAGGAGATCGAGACCATCTTGGCTAACACGGTGAAACCCCGTCTCTACTAAAAATACAAAAAATTAGCCGGGGGTGGTGGCGGGAGCCCGTAGTCCCAGCTACTCGGGAGGCTGAGGCAGGAGAATGGTGTGAACCCGGGAGGCGGAGCTTGCAGTGAGCCGAGATCATGCCACTGCAGTCTGGCCTGGGTGAAAGAGTGAGACTCCATCTCAAAAAAACAAAAATCTTAAAAATATACACTTGGGGCCAGGCATGGGGGCTCACACCTATAATCCCAGCACTTTGGGAGGCCAGGGTGGTCAGATCACGAGGTCAGGAGTTCGAGACCAGCCTGGCCAGTATGGTGAAACCCCATGTCTACTAAAAATACAAAAAGTAGCCGGGTGTGGTGGCACATGCCTGTAATCCCAGCTACTCGGGAGGCTGAGGCAGGAGAATTGCTTGAACCTGGGAGGCAGAGGTTGCAGTGAGCCAAGGTCGCACCACTACACTCCAGCCTGGGCGACAGAGTGAGACTCTGTCTCGGAAAAAAAAAAAAAAATACACACACACACACACACACACACACACACACACACACACACTCTTAAGCCTTGAGGCGAGAAGTGGTTTTATATAGAGAGAAAAGTCTTTCATTCATTAGCAAGGAGTTTAGTGCCTGCTGAGGACCAGGCACTGTTCTAAGCCACGGATATCCCACCACAACTTTAAAAAGCACCCCCAACCCCTACCCAATATAATTAGCTTATATTCTAAAGGGAAAATAGACAATAAGCAAACAGACTAATCTATTTCTGCCAGGTCATGAGAAATGCTATAAAGAAAAACAACCAGGGCAAAGGATATAGTGTGGCAGGGCTGCTGCCTGAGTGAAAATAGGGCTTAATATTCATAGGATTCTCTTCCTCCGTAAAGTTGTCAAGGCCCTTAAAACCAAAGACTGCAATATAAGATGTAACCAAGATGTGAAATTTTAAAAGAACATAAAAGTACATGCAAATGCCTTAAATAGAGAAATGCATCTTAATTTTTCATCATAACATTTGTCACTGACTGGGCACTCAATAAATATTGGTCGTATAAATGGCTTGCTGGGCGGTCCACAGAATGCCAGAGCCTTCAACCAGGAGATGAATTTCCCCCTCCAAGACTTTGGGTGGTTTTATTGTTTGTCTGTTTTTTGTTTTTGTTTTGAGACGGAGTCTTGCTCTGTCGCCCAGGCTGGAGTGCAGTGGCGCGAGCTTGGCTCACTGAGACCTCTGCCTCCCAGGTTCAAGCGATTCTCCTGCCTCAGCCTCCCGCCCCCGAGTAGCTGGAACTATAGGCCTGCACCACCACACCCAGCTAATTTTTTGTATTTTTAGTAGAGACGGGGTGTCACCATGTTGGCCAGGCAGGTCTTGAACTCCTGGCCTGAAATGATCTGCCTGCCTCGGCCTCCCAAAGTCCTGGGATTACAGGCATGAGCCACCATGCCCAGCCTCCCTTCCAAGACTTTGAATGGTAACCAACTCATGTCCGATTCAAAAATGCTCACTATGGTTCGGTCCCTGACCCAGCCAGCCACAAACAGCCAGCCTGGGCTATTCCTATACCCAGGAATAGCCCAAAGGGAAAGAAGGTTCCATTTGTTGTCTTTATTGCATCCTCATTAGCTTCTGGAGCAAACAGAGCTCACCGACCACTCAAAGCAGCTCAGACTCCCCAAACCTCAGCTCTCCCATCAGTTTATCCCCACACTTTCAAACTCCAGTTGGCTGTAAGTCAACAGAAAGGCTGGAATTGGGTAGAGATGAATTTGCTATGCAGTGTCTTAGGTTCCAAGCCCCCTTCCCTTTCCTTCCCTTTCCACTGTGCCTGAGAATGCGGCCTGCTTCTGGCCCTTGGCTCCCTTGCCAGGAAGGTGCTTTGCCTTGTGCAGGCCGCCAGGTGTAGCCTGCTGAAAGGTGGCTTTTAGAAAAGAGAAAAATGAGAACAGTTTAGGTTGCGGCTGAAACAGGCCTTCCTATGAAGGTCCTGCCCTGGGTGATGGTACCTGGAAAGAAAGAGACCTCATCCTTATCTGGGGGGGTAAACTGAGGTTTCAAGAGCCTTTAATCCCCTATTGAGGTTTGTCTGGCCTTTTCTCCCCTATTGATGGAACTTGATACCCTGCCATGCTCCCATGAATCTCTGGCTAGTCCTAATTTCTTCCCAGAAGGCTCCCTCAACTGTGGACTTCCTCCTGATCTGGAACCTCATGGTTTTCCTGACTTCCTCAAGCTTCAGTCTTCACTATCTCCTTGGCTCTCATCCTGGCCTCTTGACAGGCACTACCCACACCCCAGAGTGGCAGCTGCCTCCCAAGAAAAGGATGGCATGACACTGTTAATTGCTCATTGGGTTAACACCTGGCAACCCCAAGGGCTGTTGACATCACACCTCCATAAACAGTGTGACTGTCCCTGGGAAAAAATGATATGTGCTCACATACCTTTATACAGACAAGGTGGCGCCAGGTTTACCTACTCCCAAACTAGACTAATGAAATGACAGGGCTGAAAAGAAATGGAGTGTTTCTTACCAGTCTAAGCTTATTAAGCAATTTCAGCCCGATTCCCATTACCAGGTAAGCCAATGAGTCAAAGTTGCCAGGACCAAAAGATCATGCTTCCAACCATTCAACAAATATTTAATGAGGGCCTGGCCCTGTTCTAGATGCCTGGCATAGCACAATTAACAAAAGAAGCTAAATTCTTTCCTTCCTGGAGATTTTCTAAAAATGAAAAAACAAAAAGAAGGAAAATAGAAGGGAAACAGAAATAGACAGAGAGGCCAGGCTCGAGGGCTTACTCCAGTAATCCCAACACTTTAGGAGGCTAAGGTGGGAGGATCACTTGAGGCCAGGAATTCAAAACCAGCCTGTGTAACATGGCGAGACCCATCTCCACGTAAATTTAAAAATTAGCTGGGCAAGGTGGCTTACATTTGTAATCCTAGCTATTCTGTAGCCTGAGGTGGGAGGATGGCTGGAGGCCAGGGATTTGGGGCTGCAGTGAGCCATGATTGTACCATGGGTTGGTTGCCTGGGTAACAGAGCAAGACCTTAACTCAAAAAAGAAAAAAGAGAAAAAAAAAAAAAGACAAAAGAACCCTGAGTATGTCAGCAGTAACAAGTGCTAAGGAGAAAAAATTAGTCAAGGTTTTTTTAATATTTTACATTTAAGGTAGCATCTAGGGCAGCGGCCATGACTTATTTATCTCTGGCCCCAATGCCTGGCATGTTATGGGCAGTTAACATTTATTCAATGAATAAAAGCTTTCAATGATTTTTTTTTTTTTTTTTGAGACAAGGTCTCACTCTGTCACCAAGGCTGGAGTGCAGTGGTTCGCTCACAGTTGACTGCAGCCTCGACCTCCTGGGCTCAGGTGATCCCCCGACCTCAGCCTCTCAAGTACTTGGGACCACAGGCATGTGCCACCACACCCAGCTAATTTTTGTACTTTTTGTAGAGATGGGGTTTCACCACGTTGCCCAGGCTGGTCTCAAACTCCTAGGCTCAAGCGATCCTCCACCTCGGCCTCCCAAAGTGCTAGGATTACAGGCATGCGCTGCTGTGCCTGGCCTCAAAGCACTTTTTT
Source organism: Pan troglodytes (assembly GCF_028858775.2). Taxonomy (NCBI): domain Eukaryota; kingdom Metazoa; phylum Chordata; class Mammalia; order Primates; family Hominidae; genus Pan; species Pan troglodytes. The sequence continues at coordinate 62,277,430 of NC_072417.2, forward strand.
AGTTTAGAACTCTAATAAAGAACTTCCCTTTAGAAACAAGCAATAAGAAGCAATTGACAAAATTTTTAAATGCAGGTGGTTAAGAAACATGTGAATCATATCCTGCCTTGATCCTAATCAAACACATTCAAAGTAGGACAGCAAAGAAGAGAGTCTATATTTCATCCAACAGGTATAAGAGATTCTAAAACATTAGACTACAAATGCATACAAGAGCACTGAGAAACGAGCACCCTCGTGAAAAGGGCCAAGGAGGATGTCACAGTTCTTGGTAGGCAGTTTAGCAGCCTGTATCAAACACTTAGAAACGTGGAACCTAGGCTAGGCATGGGGGTTCACGCCTATAATCCCAGCACCATGGCAGCAAGGCAAGAGGACTGCTTGAGCCCAGGAGTTCAAGACCAGCCTGAGCAAGACAGTGAGAGCCCATCTCTACATAAAATCTAAAAGGAATAAAAACTTTATATTAAAAAAACAAAGGGCTGGGCGCAGTGGCTCACGCCTGTAATCCCAGCACTTTGGGAGGCCAAGGCGGGCAGATCACGAGGTCAGGAGATCGAGACCATCCTGGCTAACACGGTGAAACCCCATCTCTACTAAAAATACAAAAAAAAATTAGCCAGGCATGTTGGCGGGCGCCTGTAGTCCCAGCTACTCAGGAGGCTGAGGCAGGAGAATGGCGTGAACCCTGGAGGTGGTGCTTCCTGTGAGCTGAGATCGCGCCACTGCGCTCCAGCCTGGGCGACAGAGAGAGACTCAATCTCAAAACAAAAGAAAAAAAAAAAAACAAAGCAAAAAACAAAGGTGCAACCTTTGTGATCCAGCGTTCTGCTTCTAGGAATTTACCTAAAGGGAAGTATTAAGGATGTGTGCAAATTGTCCAACAGGATGTTCATCAAAGCATTGTTTAGCAAAAAAATAGGAACAACAAGGACTAAAGGACTAATGAAGTGGAATGATGTAATAGCTACACAATATAATAGTAACCAAATGGTAACAACGTTACAGAAGAATATTAATAAGGAAAATGTCCACAATATGCACTTAAATGAATCAAGCAATTAACTCAACCATCGGTATGGGATCCCATCTTTGTAAAGTAGAACAACATACATATGTTATACGTTAGACAAAGGGTCTGGGGACAAAAACACCAAAATGAGGTGAGATCACAGTCTAATCTCTCTCTCGTCTGTTCTTCCTTCCTTTTTTTCTTTTCTGTATTTTTATCAAAAATGTCTTAAACGTGTAATTTTCTAAAGTTTAAAAAATAAGGATGCATCCAAACTTAACAAAGCAAGATAATTTCCTCAAAATTCTTTGTAAATTATGTAAACTATTTCCTAAGCCTATGGATTTAGGATCTGTTAAAATTTTTTTAAAAGGCAGCCTTTCAGCCAAGTAACCCCAGTAGATACAAGAGTGACCTGAGCACTCGTGTCAGTAAAGCCTCAAAGGAAGGGTTCCCAATTCTGCAACACAGATCTCAGGAATTATTTCCCTTCTGCTATGACTCCCTAATTAGTCCAACCTGATGTTATGTATGTTGTCATGTACAATTGCCTCCTTTTTTGTTTGTTTGGTTTTTTTTTGAGACAGAGTCTTGCTCTGTCAGCCAGACTGGAGTGCAGTGGCCTGATCTCGGCTCACTGCAACCTTCGCCTCCTGTGTTCAAGCAATTCTCCTGCCTCAGCCTCCTGAATAGCTGGGATTACAGGAATGCACAACCATGCCTGGCTATTTTTTGTATTTTTAGTAGAGATGGGGTTTTGCCATGTTGGTCAGGCTGGTCTCTAACGCCTGGCCTCAGGCAATCTGCCCGCCTCAGCCTCCCAAAGTGCTGGGATGGTAGGCCACACCCGGACTACACTTCCCTCTTTTGAACATATATACTGGCTCTCTAGTGTAAGTTTCCGCCCTACAATCTTTTCAATTTCATACCTTCTAAACACCTACTAACTGAAAACATAATGATATGTGAGACTTTGAGTGGTAGAATTACCTGGGATGTCAACTGTCACTAATCTGGAATGTTAAGGATTGCTTCTCTGGGGGGGGTCACTTGTCTGGTGACCATTTTTGAAATAAGAACAAAATAATACCCCAACCATTTAAAACTAAAACTTAATATGATAAAATAACAGTACGTGGGATCACAGAAGAAATTTCACACTAGTTTTCATCCATCCCTATGAGATACAACACAAATCTAGATGTCTGCTTCAAAATTACAAGGAGGGCTGGGTGCAGTGGCTCGTGCCTGTAATCCCAGCACTTTGGGAGGCTGAGGCGGGTGGATCACGAGGTCAGGAGTTCAAGACCAGCCAACATGATGAAACCCCGTCTCTACTAAAAATACAAAAATTAGCCGGATGTGGTAGTGGGTGCCTGTAATCCCACCTGCTCAGGAGGCTGAGGCAGAGAATTGCTTGAACCTGGGAGACAGAGGTTGCAGTGAGCCGAGATCGCACCATTGCACTCCAGCCTGGGTGACAGAGCAAGACTCTGTCTCAAAAAAAAAGGAAAAGGAAAAAAGAAAATTACAAGGTGGTTTTATGGCCTTTACGTGGAAAACATTTTCCGTTGAAAATTAGGCGATGGGACTTCTTCACTCAGGAGTGCCTATACTATAGAGGTGGATTTTTACTCATAAACACTGAATTGCAGACCTGAAACATCCCAGTTTCCATGTTAATCACAGTAGAAATGCCCCTTCCAGGAGAGGGAAGCAGGCCAGGCAGAAGAGAAGACATTCACTGAAGTGCTGGGGACAAGATAAAGGGGAGGCAGGGGGCTGGGCATGGTGGCGGGTGCCTGTAATCCCAGCTGCTTGGGAGGCTGAGGCAGGAGAATCACCTGAACCCAGGAGGCAGAGGTTGCAGTGAGCCAAGATCGCACCACTGCACTCCAGCCTGGGCAATAGAGCGAGACTCCGTCAACAACAACAAAAAAAGGTGGGGGTGGAGGGGAGAGGCAGGGGAGCCCTTTCTCCAAGCACGTTGCTGTTTCAACAATTTTCTAAAGATTATGTGTTAACAGGATGGTTATTAACACCCCAATAAAAAGATATTAGAGGAAGTAGTTTGAAAGCAAGAGGCCCAGAGACATAGAGCAGAGGATCAAAGGACAGCAAGGTCTACCCTCCACCCCCAGCCATTGCAGGCACCACCTTTTCTCAGGGCTCCCACACTGGTGTGAGAACCCAGCCATGCCTCATGTTATTCACCTTGGCCAAATCAGCGCCATCCCAGCTGATTTTGTTAAAGTGACTTCCCTTCTCTGGGCCTCAGTTTCTTCATCTGTAAAATGAGCAGGTTGAACCAGATGACATTGTTGACAGTGAGTGAGTCAGGACCCACCCTGACATCTAGCCAAGCACCATCCCGGTGGAGCAGAGAGCCCTTCCTCTCCTTGGCCAGTCTGCAGAATGTGATGGCAGAGTCAGCCCTCTCCTGGGAGGGTGAGGGTAATGACTAAGGATAGTCTTATTCTTGCCAACGTTCCTTTCTATGCCCTAAGGAATTGCTGATCTTGCAGAATGAACCACTTCATGGGCATCTAAGGTCTGGTGTATTTGTTTCCTGTGGCTGCTATAATTACCACAAGCCTGGTGGCTTAAAACAACAGATTTATCTTCTTGCACTTCTGAAGGTCAGTAGTGTCTAAACCGATACTTAAAGAGCTAAAATCAAGGTGTCGGGCAGCGTTGGTTCCTCCTGAAAGCTCGGAGAGAGTCAGTTTCTTGCCTCCTCCAGCTTCTAGAGGCCACCGGCGCTCCTTGGCTTGTGGCTGCATTTGCTCCAATAGCTGCTTCCATCATCATATTGCCTTCTCTGACTTTGATAAGCCTCCCTCTTTTAAGGACCCTTCTGATTACATTGAGCTGACCCAGATAATCCCCCCATCTCAAAAGCCTTAATTTAATTATGTCTGCAAAGTCCCTTTTGCCATATAAGGTAACATACAGGTTCTGGGGATTAGGATGTGAACATTTTTGGGGGGCCTATTATTCTGCCTACCCCTTTCTGATCTTCCAGTTGTACCACCTGCACATTATTTGCTGTTTCTGCATATCATCTTTGAATATTTATTGGAATGTACTCATTTATTTAAAGATTAGCTTAAATCTTCCATTAACCTCATTCTAAATGATCATCTCTACGAAACTATAGAATTTATGTTAATCATATTTTCCCTAACATTCCCTAAAATAAATACCTAACTATTGAAATTTCAAATGTGCATCTCTTACCACTTAACATCAATCTGCCTCTCACCAGTAGTACACAGACCATCACTTAGGGAATAAAAATATAGTCCAGCCTACTGAATTTACAGAAAAGGGTAATTTGTCCAAGAATACACACCAGCAAAGAGCAAAACTCCAGCTACACCCACAACTTCTGCTTCCTGTCTCCATGTTCATCAATGACAACTTCAAAGTACGTCAGCTTTTCCTTAATAGCATCCCTAACATTGATGATTCATATAATCTAAGGCTTGGTTCTCCTTCTCTTACACTCATAGGTATTTTATATTTGAAAAATATATAATGAGACTTACAAGGGCTTATATAAAGGGCTTCCCTTTGCTTCCCCTGTCAACCAGCATTCATACATCTGACTTATCTGTGTTAAACAGCAGCCTGTTTACTTGACCTACATCTGGACAGCGTCCAGGCCCCAGGGAAGAATAAGCTGAGAATGGAGGTCAGTGGCCAGTGGTGACTTTGTAGTTTGCCCTTTGGCATCTGTCCCAGATGCAAATTGAACTTTGAAACCACTTTTGAGAAGCCAAGAGTCCTTTCTGTACACAGAGTGTGGGATGATGTAATTGTCCTCTTCTTACATAACAGTCAGCATGCAATTTAAAAAAAATAGCTATCATTTATTGAATATTTAGTATGGGACAGGCCCTGTGTGAAGTGTTTTATTTTTTATTTTGGGGGGGCAGGCTCTTGAACCAGAGCAGGCTCAGAGAACTTAACTCTCGTAAGTGCTTTACAAACACTCATTCACAACAATGCTATGAAGCAGCTATTCATGTTCCCACTTTACAGATGAGGAAACCCAGTCCTAGGGAGGTTAAGCAACGTCTCCAAGGTCACACAGCTAGTATGACAAGTTCAGCATTCATAGACCCTCAGACGTAGAAGAGAACCTTGAAATAATCTGCCACATGAGAAAACCAGGGAAGTGTTGAGCCATCTGCCCAAGGACACATGAGACTGCGTTAGTGGCCGACTCAGGGACAGAATTCAGGTCTTCAGCTCTTAGACCAGTCTGTGTCTTTGGATTTTTCTCTCCGTTAAGCTATTATTTCTCGGGTGATCTGCTTCTTTATTCTCCTCATTCCTTCTTGCACTCCTTCATGGGTGCTTCTGGCCCTCGTCAGTTTCACTGTGATGCAAAGCTGTGGAGGTATCTAATGAGGGTCCCAGAATGACCCTTCCCGATCACTCCCTCCGACCCAGCAACAAACATGGAAAGTGCTAGAAAATCTCTATGAGTCTGTATTCATTAAATTGGAATTAGTAATAATGTAACTGAAAAGAATTAAAGTTTACCTTTTTCCTTTTCCCCCCAAAAAAAGAGAATGCTAAGCAGATACATGGTGGAAACAGGATTAGATGGGGTCGTGATCAAGAGAGGAACTTGTTAATCAAAATTTTAACCCAATAGAAACCTAAATGTGTGTCATTTAGGAGATTGGCTAAATAAATGATTGTATATACATACAAAGAAATACTGTATGGTCACTGGAAATGATGTCATAGAACAATGCATATGAAAACAAATTATGATTTCATAAGTTGAGAGCATGACACCAAATAAAATTACTCCACTTTTCTTTTTATAAGTATATGCTCAGAAAAAAAGACTGGAATATATTTATATGTATTAGACTGGATATATTTATAAGTGGTGGTTATCTCTGAGTAATTCATATTTTCTTTTTTGTGTTTATCAGTATTTTCCAAATTTTCTATAGCAAATACACATTACTTTGATAATCTAAGGGAAGAAAATCATCAAACACTTTAGATGAATTCATTAAGAATCACTATTTTCTGAAGTCTGCTCTGAGACTGCATATACAAGAAAATAAGGGATCAGGCCAGGTGTGGTGACTCACACCTGTAATCCCAGCACTTTGAGAGCCCCAGGCAGGAGGATTGTTTGAGGCCAGGAGTTCAAGATCATCCAGGGCAACATGGCAAGACACTGCGTCTATACAAAATAAAAAAAATAGCCAGGCATGGTGGTGTGTGCTTATAGTCTCAGCTACTTGGGAGGCTCTGGTGGGAGGATCACTTGAGCCTAGGAGGTTGATGCTGCAGTGAACCGTGATCACACCACTGCACTCCAGCCTGGGTGATAGAGTGAGACTTGGTCAAAAAAATAAAAAAGAAGAGAGAGAAAGAGAAAGAGAGAGAGAGGGAGGAAGAAAGAAAAGAAAAGGAAAAGAAAAGAAAAAAAGGAGGGAGGTAGGGAGGGAGGGAGGGAAGGAAGGAAGGAAAGAACAAAGGAAGGAAGGAAAGAGAGAGAGAGAGAGAAAGAAAAGAGAAAGAGAGAGAGAGATGAAGGAGGGAGGGAGGGAAGGAAGGAAGGAAAGAAGGAAGGAAGGAAGGAAGCAGCCATAAACTTTTTTATAGAGCTGGCCATACATTAATAATTTAACAGTCATCCTGCCCTAGCAGAAAAATGAGCAATGGACCAAATAGATGGTTCATAGAAGAGATATAAATGGCCAATAAACACCTAAGAAGACCCTCAGCTACATCATTAATAACTTTTAAACATAAATTAAAATGACATTGAGATATCTCCTTGCTTTTTGCTTATCAGATTAGCAAAATTTAAGACAAATGGTAATACCCAATGTTAGTAAAGTGTAAGGAAGCCCACTGTCTCCTGCCATGCTGGTCACAGAGTGAAAAATGCAGTAACCATCTCAGTTACCATGATGGATTAAACACGTGTATCTTCACTTCCTCTTGAAATCCCACCAAAAAGAAAGATCGAACAAAAATTTTAAAAGGTATAAACCCACAGGGACAGATGATAGGAAAGGAAACAACAGTGGACAAGGGATGTCAACAGGATTTTGGAAGCTGGAAAGTGGATGAGTAAGCGACAGCTGACGCAGTAGCTCAGAAAAGGCTGAAAACTAAATGCCAACCAGAAGCAAGCAGTGCTGGGCCTCTAACTCCAGAAAGTCTCAGTAACTGGAGGTGCGGGCTACTTTGAAAAGCAAGGTAGGGTGGGGCTAAAAACAGGAAGATCTGTCGAAACATATGATGTGTTTACAAAGCATTTCAACACAGGCTTCACAGCCCAGGCAATCAACAAGCCAAGGCATCTACTTCTCTCCCACCCCAGCAGGAGAAGGAGGTTTGCTTTCTGGAGGAACTAAACCAGAATAGCTCCAGATCTGGGGAGACTGGACACATCTGAGGGCAGGGTTAAGTCACTACATAAAGGGAAGAAGGATTTGGGAGAGGGGAAGTCTTTGAAGCTACATACAGAATGATGAGACCCCCTCGTGTCCCCTGATGCCCCCTAGAATGTTAGCAGCCTGGCTTGTACCCTCCAGGCAGGAGATTGGAGCATTCTTCTGGGGGGTTCCCAATCATTTGGACTGGTCCCCCCATTTGATCACCATACACAGAGATCCAACAACCAGGGCCAGATACAGACACACGCACAGACACAGACCCAAACACCCTTCAATCGGCTTCTAGTTCCTTGAACATAAAAATGAACATTCAACAAGGAATCAGCAAACATTTGAGGAAGCCTCCAATGTGAAAGATAGAACAAAATAGCACAAAAGAAATTCAAGGGCTTCAATATAATCCATAGGTTCAGGAAAAGAAAAAGAAAAAAGAGGCTGCGCACAGTGGCTCATGCCTGTAATCCCAGCACTTTGGGAGGCCAAGGTGGGCAGATCTCTTAAGGTCAAAATACAAAAATCAGCCAGGCATGGTGGCACATGCCTGTAATCCCAGCTATTCGGGAGGCTGAGGCACAAGAATCACTTCGACATGGGAGGCAGAGGTTGCAATGAGCCGAGATTGCACTGCTGTACTCCAGCCTGGGAGACAGAGCAAGAGTCTGTCTCGAAAAAAAGAAAGAAATAAAAAAGAAAAAAAAAAGAGAGAGAGATTCAGCAGCAATAGACACAATGCAGGGAGCATAAGTAAGCTGGAAAAAATGTTTGATATCTTCAGAGAAATAAACAAAAGCATTACATCATGAAACAAGAACACGGGGCTTCAAAAAAAGAAGTGAGAACAAGAGCGCTTTTTAAAAATCAATGAGGGTTGAAATTAAAATATTCATTTGAAGAGCATGACCATTAAATTGAGAAAATCTTCCAAAACAGGAGAACAAAAGACAGATCACCCAAACAGGAGATTAAAGGAAGAAAATGAGAGGATAAACCCCAAAGTCTAATATTCAAATAATAGGAGTTTCAGAAAGCAAGTACAGGGGAAATGAGGAGGAAGGAATTATTTTAAGATAATTCAAGAGATTCCTCCAGAATTGAATAACATGAGCACCCAGATTGAAAGGGTCTCCTGAGTACGCAGGACAATCGATGAAAAAACACCCACAGATGAAATTTCAGAATCCTAGGGATGACAAGACACTCCTAAAAACTTCCACAGACATAAAACCAGGACAAGTACAAAGGATCCTGAATCATAATAGCAGAAGACTTCAACAATAAACTAGAAGCTTGAAAACAATGAACCATTGCCTTTAACATTCAGAGAAAAAAATCATTTCCAACAAGTATTCTAAATCAAGCCAGACCCTTCAACAAGTATAAGAATAGAATGAAGGACTGTTTCCAGATAGTCAAAACCTATCAAAATTACCTCGTGTCATTGGAAGATGCATGTCACCAAAACAGGGAAGAAAATAAAGGGGAAAATGTGAGATCCATACAAACAGACAAGTACTGTATGATTCTCCTCATATGAGGTAATTAGAAGAGTGAAATTCATAGAAACGGAAAGTAGAATGATGGTTGCCAGGGCCTGGGAGGGAGGGGAAAATGGGGATTCAGTGCTTAATGGGTACAGAGTTTCAGTTTGGGAAGATGAAGAAGTTCTGGAGATGGGTGGTGGTGACAGTAAGCACAACAATGTGAACGTACTTAATGCCACTGAACTGTACGCTTAAAAATGATTAAAATGGGCCAGGCGCGGTGGCTCATGCCTGTAATCCCAGCACTTTGGGAGGCCGAGACGGGTGGATCACGAGGTCAGGCGTTCAAGACCAGCCTGGCCATCATGGTGAAACCCCATCTCTACTAAAAATACAAAAAAGTAGCCGGACATGGTGGCAGGCGCCTGTAATCCCAGCTACTCAGGAGGCTGAGGCAGGAGAATCGCTTGAACCTGGGAGACAGAGGTTGCAGTGAACCGAGATCGCGCCATCGCACTCCAGCCTGGGCAACAGTGCGAGACTCCATCTATTTACCACAACAAAAAATGTAAAATGGGCAAGGCACATTAAAAATGGAAAATAGGTGTCTCACGCCTGTAATCCCAGCACTGGGAGACTGAGGCAAGAGGATGGCTTGAGCCCAGGAGTTCCAGAACAGCCTAGGCAACATGGTGAAGCCCTGTCTCTACAAAAAATACAAAAATCAGCCAAGTATGGCAGCACGTGCCTGTAGTCCCAGCTACTCAGGAGGCTGAGGTAAGAGGATCACCCGAGCCCAGGGAGGTCGAGGCTGCAGTGAGCTGTGATTGCGCCACTGCACTCCAGCCTGGGCAACAGAGTGAGACCCTATCTCTAAATAAATAAATAAATGTTAAAACTATAAAGTGGCAAAAAAAAGTATACCTATAAATTAAAAAGTGGCAAAACCTCGTCTCTAAAAAAATGCAAAAAATTAGCCAAGTATGATGGCAGACACCTGTGGCCCCAGCTACTTGGGAGGCTGAGGTGGGAGGATGGCTTAAGCCCGGGAATTCAAGACTGTAGTAAGCTGTGATCGCACCACTGCACTCCAGCCTGGGCAACAGAGCAAGACCCCATCTCAAAAAAGAAAGAAAAGAAAAGAAAGAAAGAGAGAAAGAGAGAGGGAGAGAGGGAGACAGAGAGACAGAAAGAGAGAAGAGGAGGGAGGGAGGGAGGAAGGGAGGAAGAAAGGAAGGTGGTATCCAAAAGAGAGAGGATTCACACAAGAAAGAGAAAAGGGAACTCCTAAGATGACAACATTCAGCAGTCCTGGGGAGAAACCAATCCAAGAGGGAGCAGTAGGATGAGGCACCAGGCAGATGTCTCTGAGGAATAAGAGAAAGAGACTGAGATATAATCTAATAGATAATAGAGACTGAGAGATAATCTAATGTGTTTGATCATATTGCCAGGAATTTTATAGGTCTGTTAGAGAGGAATCAGTGATATGTATCTAAAAACTAAGCAAATGAAGGCACAGTGGCTCAAGCCTGTAATCCCAGCTACTCAGGAGGCTGAGGTGGGAAGATCTCTTGAGGCCAGTGTGTCAAACCAGGCTGGGCAACATAGCAAGACCCTGCCTCAAATAAATAAATAAGATGGTATGACACTTCTTTTTTTTTTTTTTTTTTTTGAGATGGAGTCTTGCTCTGTCGTCCAGGCTAGAGTGCAGTGGCGCGATCTCAGCTCACTGCCAGCTCCGCCTCCCAAGTTCACGCCATTCTCCTGCCTCAGCCTCCCGGGTAGCTGGGACTACAGGTGCCCACCACCACGCTCGGCTAATTTTTTGTATTTTTAGTAGAGACGGGGTTTCACCATGTTAGACAGGATGGTCTCGATATCCTGACCTCATGATCCGCCTGCCTCGGCCTCCCAAAGTGCTGGGATTACAGGCGTGAGCCACCGCGCCTGGCCGTGGTATGACATTTCTTAAGGGAATCTGGACAAATGAATGAAAACTAAATATATGTACAACCTTTCACCTAGCAATCCAACACCTAAGGATTTATTCTAAGGAAATAATAGTATGCAAAGATGTACATTCAGTGATGTTTACTGTGGCACTGTTTATTATTATAGAAATAAATTGGAAACACCCTAAACACCCACCAATAGGAGACTGGTTTAATAAATCATGGTACAGCCACACAATGGAATACTACATAGCTGTTAAAAAGGACAAGGTAGATAATTGTGAATTAACAAGAGATGACACTCAAGAGATACTATTAAGTGAAAAAAAGGTTAAAAGACAGTAAGTAGAATTTGACATAAAAATATTCATTTAAAAGTCTAGGTGTCTATATGCCAAAATATTAATCTTTAGAGATAGAATTATGCAAACACTTTCAATGTCTCTGTATTGATTAAATTTTTATCAGATATTATATTATCAGGAAAAATCATCTAGTTCCATTTACAAAATGAAATAAAAGTAACCCCAAACCCTGAAGAATACAATCATACAGTTTACAAAACAATTTCACAATCATCATTCTGCTTAAGTTTACAAACATCCAAAAAAATAGAGATGTCTTACATTTTGTAGATGAGAAAACACGTTCAGAGGGAAGCAAATGGCCCATGAGCAGTGAAGTCAAGGTCCCAGGACGTGATCGCAAGCCCCTAACTTGGTCAGCTCAGCATGGCTTCAGTGCATCTCACTGACTGTCTCTGTCGGCTCCAGATAAACCTGTCAGAACCCTATGAACTCCCTCTGCAACCCAGAAAAATGCTATGTGGGCAGTTCAGGAAATAGGAAACCAAATCAAGGTGATCAGAATATCAGGGGGAAGATGTGCGCAAATGATATGGTTTCAGGAAACCACCAAAGCCGTCTCTTTATGTCACCCAACCCTCATGCCACAGGGACATAACCAACTTTCCAAATGGACCTCAGCCTTTGACAATCCGCCTGCCTCATGGGCACAGAGGGTCCTCAGACATCAGGAGCCCCCCATTCTGGCATCTCTCAGGCAAACCCTCATGTGGCCCAGACCTTCTCCAATCAGCTCTTTCCTCCCAATGTACCTGGTCCTGTGTCTCAGGCCTCAGCTGATCAGATCCACGGCAGCATACGGGGCCCACGCTGAACTCGCTGACGCAAAGTAGAAGTCAATAGGAAGAGTGAGAATCACCGTCCGACCAAAGATACGCAAGGACGGGAAATGGATTAGAGCCAGGAAGGCTGGGGCCTGCTGCCCTGAAGTGAGGCAACCCTGCCCGCCTCGTCACTCAGCTAGGGTTGAGCAAGACTTCAGTGCTTTGGGAAGGAAACAAGAAATTCAAGTTCTCAGCCAGGCCTTCAGCCTTCCCATCTCCCCTGCATGTGTAGTTTGGAAGCCACTGGTCTTCCGGACAGATGTCCTGTTCTTTCCTCCACTTTCCTGCCTTCATCCCCATATTTGGAGGGTAAAGGCATGGGAAAGAGCTGTCACTACTTAAGTTGGGGAGACAGTGAATGCCAGTGTTGTTTGTCTCTCCACAAGGGCCAAGCACATAACGTGGTACACAAGAGAATGAACTTGTCCCATAGCCTCCACCTGCCACTTGTAGCTGTGAGAACTTGAAACCGGGCACGGTGGCTGACACCTGTAATCCCAGCACTTTGGGAGGCTGAGACGAGTGGATCACCTAAGGTCAGGAGTTCAAGAACAGCCTGGCCAACATGGTGAAACCCTGTCTCTACTAAAAATACAAAAATTAGCCAGGCTTGGTGGCACACACCTGTAATCCCACGTACTCGGGAGGCTGAGGCAGGAGAATCACTTGAACCCGGGAGGCGGAGGTTGCAGTGAGCCGAGATTGTGCCACTGCACTCCAGCTTGGGCGACAGAGCAAGACTCCATCTCAACCAAAAAAGAACTTGAGCAAGTTGCTTTGCTCTCTGAGTCTCATTTGCCTCATCTATAAACGGAAACAATGCTGGTACTGACCTCATAGTATTTTGTAGGGCTTAAATGAGATAATGTGCGTAATTGGCTCCACCCAAGTCCAATTAGTCCCTTTAGCTGTTAGCGGTTGTCCCCTTCCAGCCCTATCAGATCTGACTCACTCCTTATGGCTTTATTAGGTCAGACACCCTGGTCTAAAGAGTCCCCTGAACACTCTTGCCTCTGCAGTGGCTCTAGGTCTCATGGGTCAATTAGTCTTACGATCTAGAAGAAGCACCATTGTTAAGAAGGGCTAGGAGGCCCTTCACTAATCATTCTTTTCCTTTTCCCAGGGTGATGTCTTTTCTCCCCAGGGTCAGCCGTGAAGGTAGGGGCTGTGTGGATTTGTCTCTGTATCCCCAGGAGCACTCATCAGAGCCCTGGAGGTTAAGTCCATAAATATTTGTGGATCTTAGAGGTACATAGAAACATCACCCCTATTTAAAGCATGTGGGTAAACTTAGGGACCTGGGCTGAGGAATCCATAGCAGTGGGACTGAGGCTTTTACAGGATGTGGCAAAGCCATGCACGCAGGCAGGATCAGGGTGACCCTTGGCTCCTCTTAGCTCCTCTCGCAAGTTCCTAAAGCTCCTAAAGATGTGAAATAGGGGAGTGTGCGGAAAGCCGCTGCTTCATCTGCCTGGAAATCCTGCCCACCTCCATCTCCAGAAGGAAGCCTGCTTCCTGCTTAGCCTCAGCACACTTAAATCCCCCTCAAAAGCAGCTCTTGGGTTTGCCACCTGCTAATCAAGGCACCTGACCTCTTCCTGGCTCTCTGTCCTCACCTCCTGACACCCTTCTTCTCAGATGATGGATATCCTGACAACTGAGATGGCATCCTCTTCACCCGAGCTGGAGTGCAGTGGTGCGATCTCGGCCCACTGCAACCTCCACCTCCCGGCTTCAAACAATTCTCTGCCTCAGCCTCCTGAGTAGCTGGGATTACAGGCGCCCACCACCATACCTGGCTAATTTATATATTTTTAGTAGAGACGGGGTTTCACCATTTTGGCCAGGCTGGTCTTGAACTCCTTACCTCATGATCCACCCGCCTCGGCCTCCCAAAGTGCTGGGATTACAGGCGTGAGCCAATGCACCCGACCCAAGATGGCGCCTTTGTAAGGATTGACCCCCACCACTTGCTTCCTCCGATTTACCACCCTGCCAGGGTAACCTGCCTGACTCCATACTGCTTTTAGGGTGCCCCAAGCTTTGTTGAGGTTTACTATGTGCTAGCCACTGTGCAAAGTGTTTTATGTACAATATCCTGCTTTAATTCTCAAGTAACTTTCTAAGGTAGAGGCTATTACTATTCCCATTTTACAGATGAGGAAACTGAGACCCAAAGAAGTCATGCAACTTGCCCAAGGTCATGCCGTGAGTGGGCTCACACTCTAACTTGTATTTCAGACATTTCTGTGAAATTGTGTTCACTCTGGTAAACTCTTTGAGAGAAGAGCCTGGATTTGCTTCTCTCTCACCTCCCATATTGCATAGAGATGGAACTTTACACAGCATGTTCTAACAAATTTTAGAACTACTGGGCATGAGTCATCACCAGGGAGCTTGTTAGAAATGCAGAATCTCAGGCCCCACCCCAGTTCTACTGAATCAGAATTTGCATTTTCACAAGAGAAGCAGGTGAGGGTTTGCTCATCAAAGTTCGAGACCATACTGTTCGAAACCGAATTGAATGGATGGTGCTCTACAGAGACACCCACAAGCCAAACAAGCATAGGAAAACAAAGCAAAAATACCTACAGGGCTCCTGATCTTGGGAACTGCACTTCCGGAGGAAGCACAGCGCAAAAAGTTAGGGCTGAGAGGTTCCCCATGCCTCACTCAGTTTCCACTTCCCGGTGCTCCAGCAAGATCTTGGCTGGGAGTCTGGATAGCAACGAGACATCTTTAGAGCGCCACCTGCTGGCCTTGGTTAGGTATGTATCGCTCATTTCGGCTCCAGGCATTCCCTCTCAAAGCTGCAGCTCAAGGTCTGAGCCTTCTGTAACGGATCCCTTGGTTCTTTATTTCTGCCCCTTCAACATTCACCATTCACTATTCCTGTCGCTGGTTCAGATAACTCGTTACTCTCTAAATGGCAATGATGCAGCACCCCCATGTTTGCTTAGCCCCTTGACCTTCTCAATTGAGTTCAGCTCATTAGGCATTTGTTGAGCTCCTACTGGGTGCAAAGCATTACGACTTCAACAGAACAGCCTTCTCACGAGCGTCAAAGCAAGTGGTCAGTAAATAAACCAGGCCCTTAGTGTTCTGACTCAGGGTAAAACCACAAAGATTTAATACTGGTCCCTATAAGAAAGCGTTTGCAACATTCACATGGACATTCTTTTTTTTTTTGAGACGGAGTCTCGCTCTGTCACCCGGACTAGAGTACAGTGGCGTGATCTCGGCTCACTGCAACCTCCACCTCCCGGGTTCAAGCGATTCTCCTGCCTCAGCCTCCTGAGTAGCTGGGATTACAGGAGCGTGCCACCACACCCAGCTAATTTTTGTATTTTTAGTAGAGATGGGGTTTCACCATGTTGGTCAGGCTGGTCTCGAACTCCTGACCTCATGACCTCATTTAGGAAGGCACAACCTTCCTAAAAGGCAAATTTACAATATTTATCACAAGGCCTTAAAACAATATTATCCTTTGAGTTATCGATTCCATTGCTAGTAATTTATTTTAAGGAAATACCACCAATATATTGCAGTAAAAACACTTACTGCAGACTTTTTTTTTTTTTTTTGAGATGGAGTTTCACCCTTGTTGCCCAAGCTGGAATGCAATGGCGCAATCTCAGCGCACCGCAACCCCCACCTCCCGGGTTCAAGTGATTCTCCTGCCTCAGTCTCCCTAGTAGCTGGGATTACAGGTGGATGCCACGACGCCCAGCTAATTTTTGTATTTTTAGTAGAGACAGGGTTTCACCATGATGGTCAAGGCTGGTTTCGAACTCCTGACCTCAGGTGATCCGCCCACCTCGGCCTCCCAAAGTGCTGGGATTACAGGCATGAGCCATCGCGCCTGGCCCACATGGGCATATTTCTATTTACCTGTATTTATATCTATTTTAAATCAATAAGAAAAGGAAAGCATCCAAATAGATAACTACGGAAAAGATACAGATAAGTTCATAGCAGAAGAATGCAAATAGTCAAAAACATTTTTAGGAAATTTACTTATTTTATCCCTTTCTTACCCTCTTTTGAAATAATCAGATTTTTAGAATTACTCCATTTCCCCATTAGCTGCTTCTTTTTTTTTTTTTTTTAATGGAGTCTGGCACGACCTTGGCTCACTGCAACCTCTGCCTCCTGTTCAAGCTATTCTCCTGCCTCAGCTTCCCGAGTAGCTGGGATTACCGGCACGCACAATCGTGCCCGGCTGATGTTTGTATTTTTAGTAGAGATGGGGTTTTGCCACGTTGGCCAGGCTGGTCTCAAACTCCCAACCTCAAGCAGTCCTCCCACCTCGGCCTCCCAAAGTGCTGGGATTACAGGCATGAGCCACCATGCCCGGCCCCCATTAGCTTTTAAATTATGCATTCTTGTATTATTCTCTTAATGGTTACCTTAGAGATTATGACATTCATTATTAAATTAGTAGACCACTATAATTCATACTTTTACCACTCCCAAGGTAATGCAAGAAGCTTACAACAATTTAACTCCACTATTTCCCTCTTACCTTTTGGCTATTATAGTCATGGAATTCCTCATATATTTTTTAATTCCTAAGACACTCTAATTGTTTTGTATGGTCAATATTCATATATTTTCCCCACCTATTTACGTCTTTTCACTCATTCATTCCTGCATTTCTGTGCTGCCCTTGGATTGTTTTCTTTCTGCCTGAATAACTTCCTTTGGTATTTCTTTTAGTAAGGCTCGTTTGGCAATAAATTATCTCTGTTTTCATTTGTAAACCTCTATAGCCCACCTTTCTTTTTTCTTTTTTCTTTTTTTTTTTTTGCGACAGAATCTCACTCTGTCACCCAGGCTGGAGTGCAGTGGCACGATCTTGGCTCACCGCAGCCTCCACCTCCCGGGTTCAAGCTATTTTCCTGCATCAGCCTCCCAAGTAGCTGGGACTACAGGCGCCCACCACCACGCCCGGCTAATTTTTGTATTTTTACTAGAAACAGGGTTTCACCATGTTGGCCAGGCTGGTCTCGAACTCCTGACCTTAGGTGATCCACCTGCCTTGGCCTCCCAAAGTGCTGGGATTACAGGCGTGAGCCACCGCACCTGGCTTGCCCACCTTTAGTTTTGAAGAACATTTTTCTGTGTAGAAAATTCTAGATTGGCAGCTATTTTCCTTCAGCCCTTTAAAGATTAAAATGTGCATCCTTGACTTCCATTGTCTGCTGATTTCCATCATTTATCTTGAAAGAATTATGCTTGCTTCTCCAAAGATAACGTGTCTTTTTTTTTCCTCAACTGATTTTTTTTTTTTAAAGACAGAATTTCACTCTGTTGCCCAGGCTGGGGTGCAGTGATGTAATCTTGGCTCACTGCAACCTCCACCTCCCAGGATCAAGGGATTCTCCTGCCTCACCCTCCCAAGTAGCTGGGATTACAGGCGCCTACCATCATACCCAGCTAATTTTCGTATTTTTAGTAGAGACAGGCCTTTACCGTGTTGGCGAGGCTGCTCTCAAACTCCTGATCTCAAGTGATCTGTCCATCTCAGCCTCCCAAAGTGTTGGGATTACAGGCGTGAGCCATCACGCCTGGCCCAGTTTTTTTTTTTAAGAGACTGGGTGTCACTATGTTGCTCAAGTTGGCCTTGAACTCCTCAGCTCAAGCAGTCCTCCTGCCACAGCCTCCCTAGTATTTTGGGACTACAGGTTCTCACCACTGTACCTGGCTCCTCCCCCACCGATTTTTAAGAATTCTCTGTCTTTGTTCTTAGAAGTTTTACTACAATGCTCCTGGGTGTGGATTTTTTTTTTTTCTGAAGAGTTATAGAGTTTCATGAATGTGTAGTTTAATGTCGTTCATTAATATTGTAAAATTCATAGTCAGTAACTCCTCAACTATTACCTCTGACCCAGCCACTCATTCTCCTGTATCTAAGTGATTCCAATTAAATGTATGTAGACCTTTACACCATGTTCCATATGCTCTTATGCTCTTTTATGTATTTTCCACCTGTTTTCCTGCTCCATACTTTAGACCGAATATTTTCCACTCACCTGTCATTCATTTATGAATCCTTTCTTCTGTTGTATCTAATTTGCTGTTAAACCTATCTATAGAGGGTTTTTTTACATCTTAGTGAGTAGGTTTTTTGTTCCAGAATTACCATTTAATTCTTTTTAAAACTAATTTCTAGCTATCTACTTTTTTCTTTTTTTTTTTGAGACAGAGTCTCACTGTGTCACCCAGGTTGGAGTGCAATGGCACAATCTCGGCTCACTGCAACCTCTGCTTCCCGGGTTCAAGCAATTCTCATGCCGCAGCCTCCTGAGTAGCTGGGATTACAGGCATGTACCACCATGCCCAGCTAATTTTTTGTATTTTTAGTAGACTCAAGGTTTTGCTGTGTTGGCCAGGCGGGTCCTCAAGTGATCCGCCCACCTTGGCCTCCCAAAGTGCTGGGATTACAGGTGTGAGCCACTGTACCCCACCCCTATCTACTTTCTTCAGTGTATAAGAGCTCAAATATGATAATACTAATACCTTGTTCTCCTTTAGATCTGGTTCTGTTTTTTTCTTGCTTTTTGTTTATTTGGTCTTGTCTCCCGGCATATCTGCTAATTTTTGTTAAATACTGAATGCTGAGTAAAATGAAAAATTGCATTATCACTTACATGTTGGAGCTAAAAGAAAAATTGTAGAGGCTCTGGATGATGTTCTTCTCCAGAAAATATGTAAATTTCTTTTTTTTTTTTCCCAGCCCATTAGAGTAGGGTCAAATCATTTACTCCAGTGAGGAATTGGGATGTTACTGGCTTTGTGTGGGCTGGTCTATTTCTGGATTGCCCTGATTCCTAGGTCGTGATTCTGTAGGACTCTCTCTGAAACCCTAGGGCGTTTACCACATTCTTCTTATGAGACCCTGAACTCCAATTTTTAAATTCTCACCACGCTGAAAAGCCCAAAAGCGAGCCTCAGCTTGAGTAGCTTTCTGCTTTGCTTCTGCCCCTCCCCCTCACCCCAGCACATGCAGAGAATATGATTTGGCAAATTTTCTGAGAAAAAAAACTACATGGAATTTGGGGCTCACCTCTCTTATGCCCTTGTCCCCAGGATCTTAGTTCCTTAAATTCTGTTTGCCTTGGATTCCAATTTTTGAGCCCTGTGATATTGCCCAAGCTTTAGGTTACCCTTTTCTGCACAGCCTCAATGCCTCCCAAGCAAAGTGGCAAATTTCTTGAGAGTCAAAAGCAGTGGAGAATATCCCCTGACCTCAAAGTGGTTCCCTTCTCTTCAGAATTCTGGTTATTTAATTCCGCACATGCTGATTGCTTTCTGATACCTCAAAACAGCCGTGTGTGTGTGTGTGAGAGAGAGAGTGTGTGTGTGTGTGTGTGTGTAAGAGAGAGAGATCTAATTTTTACATTGTCCTCTAAAAGAATCCTAATCTGATCCAAGCAAGTCTGTCATGACCAAAGCAAAAGGCAATGGATGCATATTTTTTAAAATGAGACTTCTAGTCTGGGCGCAGTGGCTCCCTCCTATAATCCCAGCACTTTGGGAGGCTGAGGCGGGTGGATTGCCTGAGGCCAGGAGTTCGAGACCAGCTTGACTAACATGGAGAAACCCCATCTCTACTAAAAATATGAAATTAGCCGGGCATGGTGGCGCATGCTTGTAATCCCAGCTACTCAAGAGGCTGAGGCAGGAGAATCGCTTGAACCCGGGAGGTGGAGGGTGCGGTGAGCCGAGATCGCACCATTGCACTGCAGCCTGGGCAACAAGAGCAAAACTCCGTCTCAAAAAAAAAAAAAAAAAAGAGAGAGAGAGTGAACTCTGATCATTCTGGAGAAGACCATGAGGGAAGAGAGTAGAAGCAGAAAATGAAGTGAACAGGCTATTGCAGAATTCCAAATAAGCTGATGATAATGCCTTAAGCTAGGATACTGACCCTGATGACAGAGAGGTGGATGACTTTCAGATTTTTTTTCTTTTGATGAAGATAAAGTTATAATAATATCCAGGCAAGGTGGGTGGGGGTGACAACAAAGGACAATTTCATATACCGCTGAAGGGAGTCCAAATTGGCACAACCTTCCTAAAAGGCAAATTTACAATGTTTATCACAAGGCTTTAAAACAATATTATCCTTTGAGCTATCGATTCCATTGCTAGTAATTTATTTTAAGGAAATACCACCAATATATTGCAGTAAAAACACTTATTGCAGACTTTTTTTTTTTTTGAGATGGAGTTTCACTCTTGTTGCCCAAGCTGGAGTGCAATGGCGCCATCTCAGTGCACTGCAACCCCCACCTCCCGGGTTCAAGCGATTCTCCTGCCTCAGTCTCCCTAGTAGCTGGGATTACAGGTGGATGCCACGATGCCCAGCTAATTTTTGTATTTTTAGTAGAGACAGGGTTTCACCATGATGGTCAAGGATGGTTTCGAACTCCTGACTTCAGGTGATCCGCCCGCCTCGGCCTCCCAAAGTGCTGGGATTACAGGCATGAGCCACTGTGCCCGGCCAACAATTTTTATAATAGGGAAAAATTGGAAACAACCTAAATATTATTCAACATGAGATTAATTAAGCAAATTACTACATCTATTAAAAAAGAGGATCTAAAAGAATGTTTATTGGGATTAAAAGTTAACAATTGAAAAAAAAAACAGGTCCTAAAAGCATTCATACAATGTGACCTCATTTATCTTAAAAATAATTATATATCATATGTATAAATACAACTATACATTTTAACATAATTATATATTATATGGCTATATATATATATATATATGCACGCTGGAATAAACACCAAAATATTAATGGTAGTTTTCTGTAGAAGTGGTGTACAGCTTGTATTTTGTGTGTGTGTGTGTGCGTGTGTGTTTATGTGTGTGTTAAAATTTTCCACATTTTTTTCAATAGTAGTGCTATTTTTATCATCCGAAAATAAGATTGTTCTTACTCTGAACTCTGTCCCTGACCCTGGCCTTACCTGTCTCAAGAATTGAGGCCTCCTAGCTGTCCGGGAGGATTTAAGCCCTGGGATGAACACTGCCAACTCAGAAAATCCTCCAAGGCGGCCAGCTCATGTCAAGCACTGTTTCTCCAAATGCTGCCGTGTCCCTGGGAACAAACCTCTCCACTGTCTTGGTGGCTTCCCTCCCCGGCCTGTCCTGAAGCATCTCTGCCCTGGGAGTGGGTCACTTGACAACAGTGAGAGGGAATCCGTGAGGTGGGTGCCAGGAGTGCAGCCCCGCGCTGCCCCGGCTGGCACAAGCTTGGGCCATGACTCAGCCCCTTCCTGCTCACCTGGTGTCCCGCCCTGCTGTCTCCACTTCCTCCCCAGCCCGCACCCTCGGGTCACCGTCCTTCCTTGCTAGTTTCATCCTGTTGAAAGAGTCCAAGCTACTTTTCTCTAAATTCTTTTGTTTGATCCACTTCAGTGGTTTCCCATCGAAAGGGCTCTCGGGTCAAGCATTTCACCCGGGCCTTGGGCTCAGCCACGGAAAGTTCTAGAGTCGCCTGTTTCTAGCTCTGGGACCTCAAGTTTCTGTCCCCTGCGTGGGCGCCAGCTCTCACCCACTCGTGCCAGAGTCCGCATGCGTGGCACTTCAGATGGTACACAAGTGAACCTTTTTATACTTAGAAGTTTGCATTAATTAATTAAAGTTTGTACCGTTTCACGAATTAATTGAGACAGAGTCTTGCTGTGTCGCCAGGCTGGAGTGCAGTGGCTCAATCTCTGCTCACTGCAACCTCCACCTCCCAGGTTCAAGAGATTCTCCTGCCTCAGCCTCCCGAGTAGCTGGGGCTACAGGCACGCACCACCACGCCCGGCTAATTTTTTGTA
Source organism: Pan troglodytes (assembly GCF_028858775.2). Taxonomy (NCBI): domain Eukaryota; kingdom Metazoa; phylum Chordata; class Mammalia; order Primates; family Hominidae; genus Pan; species Pan troglodytes. The sequence goes on from NC_072417.2 coordinate 62,299,352, forward strand.
TTTTAGTAGAGATGGGGTTTCACCATGTTGGCCAGGATGGTCTCAATTTCCTGACCTCGTGATCCACCCACCTCAGCCTCCCAAAGTGCTGGGATTACAGGCGTGAGCTACCGTGCCCGGCCCCTAATTATATTTTTAAGGTACAGACACTTATATTTGAGGCTGTTAAAGGTATGAATGCTTATGTTTAAGGGTTGTGCTTTGTTTCGTATTTTTTCCCAGGCTGGACTGCAGTGGCGCGATCTCTGCAACCTCTGCCTCCCAGGTTCAAAAGAAATTCTCATGTCTCAGCCTCCCGAGTATCCGGGATTACGGATCCGCTCCACCACACCCGGCTAATTTTTGTATTTTAGTAGAGATGGTGTTTCACTATGGTGCCCAGGCTGGTCTCTAACTCCTGAGCTCAAGCGATCCACTCACCTCCGCCTCCCAAAGAGCCAGGATTACGAGTGTGAGCCACGGTGCCAGGCCAGGCCATGTTTAAGATATTTTTAAGAAATGGATGTTTTTGCTGGGTGCGGTGGCTCATGCCTGTAATCCCAGCACTGTGGGAGGCTGAGGCGGGCAGATCACTTGAGATCAGGAGTTCGAGACCAGTCTAGCCAACATGGTGAAACTCCATCTCTACCAAAAAATACAAAAGTATTAGCTGGCCGTGGTGGTAGGTGCCTGTAATCCCAGCTACTTGGGAGGTTGAGGCAGGAGAATTGCTTGAACTTGGGGGGCGGAGGTTTCAGTGTGCCGAGATTGCGCCACTGCACTGCACCCCAGCCTGGGTGACAGAGTGAGACTCTGTCTCAAAAAAACAAAAAAAAGAATGGAAAGTAGAATGACTGCGTTGCTAAAACACCCCCTTCACCTCACTACTGGCCCAACACACATGAGTTAGGCTTGAGAAGGCAGCTTTTTTTTACTTAAACATTTATTGGGCTCTAATAATACTGGGTCTTTGTGCCAGAGCCTACAGAGATGCGTGAAATAGGATCTCCCTTCATCGAGGTATTAAAGGATATAGAGGAAGGCCAAGGGCGATGGCGCACATCTGCGGCGGGAGGAGGGTCAAGGGTCATGTACACACACACTAAAAACACAAAAATTAGCCAGGCGTGGTGGCACATGCCTATAATCCCAGCCTCATGCTGAGCACTTTGGGAGGCCAAGGCAGGCAGATCACTTGAGGTCAGGAGTTCGAGACCAGCCTGGCCAACATGATGAAACCCTGTCTCTACTAAAAACACAAAAATTAGCCAGGTGTGGTGCATGCCTATAATCCCAGCCACTCGGGAGGCTAAAGCAGGGAGAATTGCTTGAACCCAGAAGGTGGAGGTTGCAGTGAGCTGAGATGGTGCCACTGCACTCCAGCCTGGGCAACAGAGCAAAAACCTGTTTCAAAAAAAAAAAAAAAAAAAAAAGATGTAGAGGAGATGCCAGGAGAGATGTAATGAGGTAGAAAGGCATTCCAGCCAGGAAACAATCCCCAAAAAAAAGCATGAAAAAAAGATCACAGAGGCCCACAAGCCCAGGGCCTTCAAGGGACCTGAGCTGGAAGCCAGAGCTGTGGCCATGCTGTGTAGCAAAAGATAGCCCAGCGGAGGGGCTGGCTGGAGCAAGTCTCCAGAGAGCAGTGAGGGCTTCATGGGCTCCCTGAGTATGGGCTGTGCCTCAGGGCAATAGGGAGCCGAGGAAGTCTTCAGAGAGAGGGGATGGGATGGGGTGAGACCTGTGGCCACTGCATATTGTTGGGCTGGGGAGCTTGGGAACCAAAGCAGGTGAATTGGGAATGAAAATCAGTTCCTATTCTGCCTGCCAAGCCATGTGCCCTGACACAGCCGGAGAAGAAAGAGAGCCTTTTTCCAATTTACTTCCTAGAGGGAGGCGCCTCTATGTGTTCTGTTCAGAGGTCCAAGGTGTCCCTGGTTCTACCAGCAGTCCTGGGCTATGTAATAATGGGGCAGAGCCCAGGAGGGCGAAACAACAGGGAAGCTTGGGGCAAAGCAAACATTTGAGCTGGCTGGAGCAAGCCAGGCCAGAGCCAACAGCTGCAAACGGGTGGGGAGACCCTCAGGGCTGCACCAACCCAGGGTAATCCCCTGGTCTCACTGTGGAGACTGCAGCCTCACCTGGGATGCCCCAGCGGCATCCTGTGGGGCCACTGAAGCAGCAGATCTCGTCCCCTGGCCTCTGTGTAGGCTTCCCTAGGGACACGGCCATACTTTACTCCATACTTATGGGGTCCTTTGCCCTCTCTGGTGAGGCCTTCCCATCTGCCCACAGTTACCAGATCAAGCAGGATGCTGAGAAGCGGAGGCGCGGTGGGAGGAGGGTCAAGGGTCATGTGCACACACACACTCATGGCTGGGAGGTGCCCCCACCTCCTGCCCTTGTGCACCGCCTCACTGTCTTCATGCTGAGCACACGTAGGGCAGCCAGCTTGCCTCGCCCTGCCTCCCTTGCATGAGCCCATCCTCATCTGGAGCCAGGACTGGAGCTGGCCCCACCTGGCCAACTACGTGCACTCAGGGCAACAGGGCTGTCTTCAAACAGCACACAACCTTCAGTGTCCCCTATCCGGGCCCTGGTCGGTAATCTAGGCCTGCCCACAACAGCATGGCAAAGATCATTGCCAGGTGTCTTTTCATGGATGGCAGTGATGTAAACAGACCAAGAGTCTCTGCCCTGCCAAAGGTTGGCCTTAACTGTAAACTCGCATTCTCACTCTATCCCATCCCCTTCCCCACCTCTCTTCTCTCCACTGCTTCTGGGTCGGGCCTGCAGTTCCTGGCCCCATGTTTGCTCCCCAGCCTCCAACCCCTCTGCCTTAGATATTCGGGGTGACTCACACTTACTCTTATTAAAATGTCAGCCCTGGCATAAGGTTCCAAATGGCATGAGTGACCCCATCCCATCAGGGTTGCCCCTGCCTGCTGCATCCACTCTGTCCCCACAGGGAGTGGCAGGAAGGTAGTGCAGAGAGCTGCGGAATACCCCTGCACCTGGACAGCCAGTGTCCCTCCGGGGGAGCAGGAAAGTCAGGAGCTTCACGGATCCCACTTCCCTGGAGATGCTGTGCAGGGAAAGCTGGGGACAGTGAAGATGGTGGGGACAGAGAGCAGGTTACTCTAGAGGCTCCTGGGGGCCCTTTGGGCCTCCATCTGAGCTGAGCCACCTCAACTTCCAGTCCTCCTCCCCTAGCCTGGAGGAAGGAATACCTCTCCAAGCTACCCAGGACCCCAGTGATCTCTGGGGGCAGAGGTTCCCACACAGGCTGCTCCTTAACATCACCTGGGGAAGCTACTGAAAACTCAGATTCAACAACTGTACATGAACCTAAGGGAGAAAGCTCCAAGCTGTGCTGTCCAGTAAAACAAGCAAGATGCACCAGCATGCGTGTGGTGCACACCTTTAGATTAAAAACAGGGGGAAGGGCTGGGTATGGTGGCTAACAGCCACCTGTAATCCTGTAATCCCAGCACTTTGGGAGGCCAAGGCAGGTGGGTCACTTAAGGTCAGGAGTTCGAGACCAGCCTGACCAACCTGGTGAAACCCTGTCTCTACTAAAACTACAAAAATGAGCCAGGCGTGATGGCGGGCACCTGTAATCCCAGCTACTTGGGAAGCTGAGGCAGGAGAATTGCTTGAACCCGGGAGGCAGAGGTTGCGGTGAGCCAGGACCACGCCACTGCACTCCAGCCTGGGCAACAGAATGAGACTTCATCTCAAAAACAAAACAAACAAACAAAAAAAAAACACGGGGGGAAGGAGGGGCATATTGACTCATGTCTATAATCATAGTACTTTGGGAGGCCGAGGCGGGAGGATTTCTTGAGCCCAGGAGGTCAAGACCAGCCTGGGCAACACAACGACACCTTGTATCTACAGAAAATTTAAAAATTATCCAGGTGTGGTGGCGTGCCTGTGGTCCCAGCTACTCAGGAGGCTGAGGTGGGAGGATCACTTGAGCATGGAAAGTCGAGATTGCAGTGAGCTGCGATTGAAACACTGCACTCCAGCCTGGGCGACAGAGTGAGACCCTATCTCTCAAAGGAAAGAAAAAAAAACATGGAATACAAATCCCTATTTGTATCTGTTTGTGTATATATAAATATAAATAACATGCACAAAACTAACTGCTAATAACAGCAGTTACCTTTTTTATTGTGGTAAAATACATATAACAAAATTTACCATCTTAACCTTTTTTTATTTTTTTGAGACGAATCTTGCTCTGTCGCCCAGACTGGAGTGCAGAGGTGTGATCTCAGCTCACTGCAACCTCTGCCTCCCAGGTTCAAGCAATTCTCCTGCCTCAGCCCCCCAAGTAGCTAGGATTACAGGTGCGCACTGCCATACCCGGCTAATTTTTGTATTTTTAGTAGACATGGGGTTTCACCATGTTGGCCAGACTGGTCTTGAACTCCTGACCTCAAATGATCCACCCACCTTGGCCTCCCAAAGTGCTGGGATTACAGGCGTGAGTCACCACACCCGGCCCATCTTAACCATTTTAAGTGTACAGTTCCACAGTATTAAGTACGCTCATATTGTGAGCAACTATCACCACCATCCATCCAGAGCGCTCATCTTCCCAAACGGAAACTCTGTCCCTGTTAAACACTCACTCCCCATTGTCCCCTCATCCCCCAACCGGCCCCTGGAAACCACCATTCCACATTCTGTCTCTATGATTTTGACTGCTCTAGGAACCTCATATAAGTGAAATCAATCATACAGTATTTGTCCTTTTGTATCTGGCTTATTTCACTTAACGTCCTCAAGGTTCATCCATGTTGTAGCAGGTGGTAAAATTTCCTTCCTTTTAAGGCTGAATAAATATTCCGTTGTGTGGATGGATCACATTGTGTTTATCCACTTATGTGTTGATGGACATTTGGGTTGATTCCACCTTTTAGCTATTGTGACTAACACTGCTATGAACATGGGTATACAAAGATCTACTTGAGTCCGTGCTTAAATTATTTGGGGTATATATCCAGAAGCGGAATTGATGGATCATACAGTAATTCTATATTTAAGATTTTGGAACCACCGTACTGTTTTCCAAAGAAGGTACACTATTTTACATTCCCACCAGCAGGGTAGAAGGGTTCCCATTTCTTCATATCCTCACCAACCCCTGTTATTTTCTGGTGTGGTTTTCTTGTTTTGTTTTGTTTTTTGTTTTTTGTTTTTGTTTTTGTTTTGGTCTTGTTTTTCTTTATCCTTTTGAAGGGATCGTTACCGTCTGAAGGGATGCACAGGAAATGGGCAGATGAGGGACAGGGAGGGAGATTAATATTCACTGCAGGTCATTTGACACTTTCTCACTTTTTTTTTTTTTTTTGAGACAAATCTTGCTCCGTTGCCCAGGCTGGAGTGCAGTGGTGTCATCTTGGCTCACTGCAACCTCTGCCTCCCGGGTTCAAGCAATTCTCCTGACTCAGCCTCCCAAGTAGCTGGGATTACAGGCACCTAGCTAATTTTTTGAATTTTTAGTAGAGACGGGGTTTCACCATTTTGGCCAGGGTGGTCTCGAACTCCTGACCTCAGGTGATCCACCCACCTTGGCCTCCCAAAGTGCTGGGATTACAGGCATCAGCCACCGCGCCTGGCCATCTAACTTTTGAATCATCTGAATATATTACTTACTCAAAAAGGTACTTTGTTTTTCCAACGTGTGTTATGAAAATTTCCAAACATACAGAAAAGACGAAAGAATTTTACAAGAATCCATACATCCACCACCTAGATTCCACCATTAGCATGCACTATTCTTACATTATCATATATCTATCCATCCATCTATCCAATTATTAAAAATAAGTAGAGTGTACTTTCCTGAGCCTCTCCCAAGATCTGCAAGTCATGAGTGGGGCCTGGAAATCAGTTTCTGTAATCTGTTCTCCAGGTAATTCTGGCATTAGGAACTTCTGTCCTGGTCCAGCTACTCACCCCTTGCAGAAACCACACCTGCAGTTAGTCATTGGTTAGCGGGGGTGGGATTCTTCCCTTGTCTAAAAGCCCCTTAGCCTCACAAAAATGTCTCTCTAAGGAAGATCTTATGTCACTGGGCCAAAATGGTCACCAGACTCATCTCCATCCTGGCCAAGCTCTTCCCCAGGACACGCTTTGGTGCCTCATCAACACCACTTCCAATGTGGCCCCAGAACTAGACAAAACTCTACAGCATGACCTGCCCAGGGAAGGGACCCCTGGTCTCGTCCGTCCCTGAGCTGGAACCATTCTTCCATGGTTCAGCGTGCATTTGTCCTTTCTGCTGAGAAGGGGAGAACACTCCAAAATGACATGGCAGTATTTGCAACAGACACCTTATTCACTAAATCAGGACAAGATTGGCCAGGACCCTTGAGTCAGAAAGTGTTTGCATCTCCTTACCCACCTTTAGCCTTCTCTTCTTGCCATAATAATAATAAGGATGATTTCGATAATAATCGATACAGAGAGATAAATGAAGAAATACATATATATTAGATAGACGAAGAGATTGGATAGATGATAGATAGATAGATAGATAGATAGATAGATAGATAGATAGATAGATCTATGGAGAGATTGGAGAGAGAGATTAGATGGATGGATGGATGGATGGATGGATGGATGGATGGACTGATAGATTGATGGAGAGATAGATCAATGGAGAGATAGGTAGATACATAGATACACAGAGATGGATCAGTGGAGAGATTAGGTAGATAGATAGATCAATGGAGAAATAGATTGATTGAAAGATAGATGATTGATTGATGGAGAGATTACATGGATGGATCAATGGAGAGATAGAGATTAGATAGAGAGATGGATAGATGGATGGATGGATCAATGGATAGGTTGATTGATGGATAGATGGAGAGGATAGAGAGAGAGAGATTAGATAGATCAATAGATACATAGATCAATTGAGATAGGTGGATCAATGGAGAAACCAGATAGACAGATGAATTGATTGACTGATAGACAGATAGACAGACATATAGATAGAAAACACTGACAGAGCCCCTCCTGTGTAGCAGGTGTTGTTCCAGGCACATTACTTGCATTCATTCATTTTATTGTCACAACAACCCTATAGAGTAGGTACTATTATCCCCATTTTCTACAGATGAAGCAATTGAGGTGCAGTTTCTACAGATGAAGCAACTGAGGCACGGAAGGATTAAGTAACCTACCCAAAGGCACATGGCATTTTCTCTTTAGTCACCAACACACATAAACACACATAGAGCACTCGTGAATGCTCATGCACTGGTCTAATTTCCCAGAGCTCCCTACCATCAAGTCCTATAGTGTAGTTCCTCCTGGCTAGTATACTTGTGCTCTCAACCTTTGCTGATAACTAATTCCTTCTTCCTGCCAAAATCCAACAGTCCACTTTCCCAGAAACTTGCTAGATGGCTAGAGCCGACCTGAAAAATAAATTCAAGTTAAAGTGTCTCTGGCTGATGCATTTACCTACTCAGGTAAATGTGTGTGTCCGTGCCAACATATATAAGTATACACAATTTTTTAAGTGGAATTCTTTTTCTTTTTCTTTTCTTTTTTCTTTTTCTTTTCTTTTTTTTTTTTTTTTTTTTGAGACAGAGTTTTACTCTGTCGCCGAGGCTGGAGTGCAGTGGCGCCATCTCAGCTCACTGCAACCTCCACCTCCCGAGTTCAAGCGATTCTCCTGCCTCAGTCTCCCGAGTAGCTGGGACTACAGGCGCATGCCACCGTGCTCGGCTAATTTTTTGTATTTTTAGTAGAGACGGGTTTCACCGTGTTAGCCAGGATGGTCTTGATCTCCTGACTTCATTATCCACCTGCCTCAGCCTCCCAAAGTGCTGGGATTACAGGCTTGAGCCACTGTGCCAGGCCAGAATTCTTTTTTTAGAACACAAACCAGGACAGACAATGATAATAAATATTTACATATTAAAGGTAATTTTCATAGTCAAGCTTCATGACAGGGCCAGTGGAAAAGATATTGGTGCCTTAGGAACTTTATATCACCCCATAAATCACATCACAAAAGTCTAAGGATGGCCGGGCCTGGCTCCGTCTCCTTTCTTGGGGACACACAAGGGCTTGATACTGAGGTATTTGGGGCACCTTTTCAGGAATCCCCAGAAAGCCCTAGGCAGAGTCATGAGCCACATTGTTGAAGGGGCTTAGAACTTTGCAATGCGCCCCTTGGAGATGCCAGTGGAAGGAGAGAAATTTGGAGAGCCCTCTGGGATTAGACTTGCTGGATGAAAATACAGAATGCCCACTTAAATTTGAGTCTCAGATAGAAAAGGAATACTCTTTAGTATAAATATGTCCCAGAGGGCCGCCACAGTGGCTCACGCCTGTAATCCCAGCACTTTGGGAGGCCAAGGCGGGCGGATCACCTAAGGTCAGGAGTTCAAAACCAGCCTTGCCAACATGGCGAAACCCCATCTCTACTAAAAATACAAAAAAATTACTGGGGTGTGGTGGTGCACACCTATAATCCCAGCTACTTGAGAGGCCGAGGCAGGAGAATCGCTTGAACCCAGGAAGTGGAGGTTGCAGTGAGCCGAGCTTGCGGCCACTGCACTCCAGCCTGGGTGACAGATCGAGACTGTCTCAAAAAAAAAAAAAAAATCCGAGATATTGTACTGTATTGTACTGGACATATTTATACTAAAAAGCATTCGTTGTTTGTCTGAAATTCTAATTTACCTGGGCATACTGCATTTTCATTTGCTAGGACCACCTGGGACTCTCAGGGAAAGAACAAAAGAGACTGTGATGACGGCTTGCACTCACCGATCTCTGTCCATGGTAAAGTGGCCGAGTGCACTGCCCTGACTGTCCTCCCCACCAGCTTCAAGGTGTCCATTGAGCCAGAGCCATGACTGATCGGACAGAAGAGGGGTCATCCTGTGTCATCCTATGGGGTCACACACATGCTGGGCTGTGCCTTGGACCCAGTAACTTACTTTTTTCAGAAGAAAACTGGTTTCTTGGGGACCTCCTGAGAGGACTGGGAGGGAATCCTCCAAAATGATTTCCCCGAATTTCATTCCTCCATTATTCTTGATGACTTTTTTCTTTTTCTTTGAGACAGTCTCACTCTGTCGTCCAGGCTGGAGTGCAGTGGTGCAATCTTGGCTCACTCACTGCAACCTCCACCTTCTGGATTCAAGCAATTCTTGTGCCTCAGCCTCCCGAGTAGCTGAGACTACAGGCTCGCACCACCATGCCCAGCTAATTTTTGTATTTTTAGTAGCAACAGGGTTTCACCATGTTGGCAAGGCTGGTCTCGAACTCCTGGCCTCAAGCAGTCTGCCCGCCTCAACCTCCCAAAGTGCTGAGATTACAGGCATGAGCCACCATACCCAGTGGATGACTTTTTCTCTAATCACAAAAGAAACATACATTCAGGGTGAAAACGCAAACATCACAGAAATATAAAACTGAGAAAGTCTCTCCAGAGATAACTGCTATTAACAGTCTGATGTGTTTTCTTCCAGATTTTCCTCTATGAATATGATCATGTATTATTATCTTCATAAATAGAATTGTATTACACAGGCTGTTCTGAAAGTTGCTTCCATTTATCGTGATGTCGGGGACTTCTTTCCATATCTGTGTGCATTCCTGCTTCACTGGTCTTACTCGGCTCATTCTTTATGCCAGTGGTGCTGGGTCTCTGGAGTTCTAAGTGCCTTTGGGTGTTCCATGAATGACAAATGCACACAGGCAGATCCCACAAATATATGACTCTGAGTGTCATAGACTTCCCGAGGCTGATCTACTACTGACCCCTTCACCCTGTGCATGGTGTGAGGATAGGGGTGTGGGGGGAAGATGGGGATCACAGAAATGGGTCCAGGAGGGTAGGAAGGACAGTGTGGGTGACTTTCCTATTGATAGGGAGACCCATGCCTGGGGAGCCTCAGTCAAAGGGGTCCTGGGTCACTGCCTCCACTGTGAGACCCTCTGACTCTCCTGAGCACCCACCCCTGGGCTCCTCCTCAGGCTGGGGGTTCCTCTCCTGGCATCCTCAGCAAGATCACCTGACTCCAGCAGCTGCCAACCCCCTGGGCAACGCCAAAGCCTCCTGGCCTCAAACGGGTTGGGCGACATTCACTTCCTCGCGCTGTCCTCCCGACCTGCTCTGTCATTAGGAATTGCCTCGGCGGTGGCGGTCACACTAACAGCAACAGGAGGAGATCGTGCTGCTGCTCAGCACCTCGGGGTGGCTCAGATCTGCTGGAGGCCCCAGGAGGGAAGGTGGATGCTGCTCTCTCTGGTCCCAGCCAAAGTGAGTCTAGGGGCCTGGATGGGCGTGGGGAAGGAGCTTGGCAATGTTGGAAGGTTGCCAACATTGGAAGGATGCAGGAGAATGAGGGAGAGAGAAATTGAGAGAGAGAGAGAAAGAGATACCTGTGGGTAAGCAACTAGTCACAGCTAAAGCTATAGGACCTCGCACTGGGGCTCCAGGAGGGAATCCCAGGTGCCTGGAAGTATCATTCTGTCCCACTGGCTCCTGTGCTGAGGTGGGGATGGGGGGTGTTTTCTCTGGGGTGGGGACACCTGCCCCCCTCACTCTGTTCCGGAGATGGGCTACTGCTGTGGGGGAGGCTCAGTACTGGGGCTTCCCAAGGTCAGCTCCCTTGGGCCAGCCATTGCCCTCCCCCTGCCTCCCAGGTGGCCAGAGGGGCATCCTTGTTTAGGGTCACTCTAAACCTAAAGAGGAAGGAACTTTGGGTAGTCACTTTTCTAACAGTGCTATTTCTTCTATTCCTTTGACCCAAGTCTGAAGACAAAGTCTTAAGCTCTGAGCCTCAGTTCCCTTATCTGTAAAATGAAGATAATCCCTACGCCCCAGCCTTGTCAGGATCAGATGAGGAAGGGATGCAAAATGCCAAGCACATAATTAGGATTCAATAAATGGTCGCTGTTGTAATTATTTATTATTAGCTCAATACTGGTCCCACTTCACCTAGGAATACTTTCCAGCCCTCCTCTCCCCTCAGTTTCCTAAGGCACCAACAGGGATGCTTTGGCACTTACTGCATTCTTCTTCAACTCGTTTGTGCTCAAACTAGAGTATGTTCCTTGCATTTCTTCTGTTGCCCTCTCCCTCACCCCAGCATCCAAACAGAATCATACCATAAGAGGAACTCAAGGATGGGGAATGGAATGGGATTCAGAAAGGGAGAGAGGCAAAGAGGGATGGGTCAGGGAAAGACTGGGAAAGGGAGGCAAGAAGGTGGGGAAGGAGGTAGCATTGTCCAGGTGTTGACGGCGTGGCTCTCCGGAAGCACGGGACGGGGGAAGGATTGCCCAGAGAGGCCATCGTTGGAAGGGGGAAGGACTGTCCAGGGAGGCCATCATTGGAAGGGGGAAGGATTGTCCAGAGAGGCCATCGTTGTAACAGGGAGAGATTGCCCAGAGAGGCCATCGTTGGAAGGGAGAAGGATTGCCCAGAGAGGCCATCATTGGGGCCTCGGATGTCTTCTGCACTCCCTGGGTCCTTTTTACTTTTCCTCTAACTCGGATGAAAAGTAGAGGCTCTCCTTCTCCTTCCCTGCTCGTCTCAAGGAGGACAGTGCTTTCTAACTTGGCTAATACCTACTCACCCAACCTATCAGCTGATTCTAACAATGTTCTACCATCTACGGAATCTTCTCTGTCTCTGTTAACTCCCTCTCCGTCACCTTCACCGGTCACCTCAGGTGACTCACTTCCCTCTCTCTAGACATGGATCTGCTCATCTCTGAAACTAGGAGCTTCAACTAAGTGATCTCTAAAGTCCTTTTTCCCTCTAGTATTCCTTATTTGCTCTTCTTGTCAGCCTTGGTCTCTACTTCTCAGTTATCCAAACAACTTAAACCATTGATCATCAATCCTCCTTTCAAAAAAATATCTTTTTCAAGAAAACTTATAAATGTCCACTAGGCTCTAAAGTTTTATAAGAACTTCCTTGGCCACTACTTATCCCCAATTTGTAAGTCAGTACCTAGCACATAGCAGGTGCTCAATAAATATGTGTTGAATAATTAGACAGATGGATGGATGGATAGAAGGATGGAACTCTTGCCATCATACACTCTGGGGGGTTATGAAATGCAGGGAAACATATTAATAGTTGATTGGCTTAAGAAAATCATGCCCATCCTGATTATAATGGCTGTTTGGTATAAACATTTGCAAATGTGTTATGAAATAACTACCAAGAAAGATTGGAATAACCATTTAAATTATTATCCATCGCCCATCACTTATCTTATCCATTGTCATCTTGTTCAGTTATTCTAATTTGAGGTGAGCTGCCCTCTGTCAAGTGGGTGTGATTTTTTAATCATCCACATACTAAGGAACATTTGGGGATGAGAGGGAAGGAAAGGAAGGCAAATGCTGTGGCTGCCTCAAGAGCTGTGACAGGGGTCTCCAAGTCCCCTTTGGGAGAAGAGGGGACAGGACATGGTCTGTCTTAATAATGACAACTGCCATTTACTGAGCACTTACTCTGAGCCAGACTCTTCACTCACATTAACTCACTTAATTCCCCCAACAACTCTCCGAGGAAGATGGTACCATTATTATCAATTTCGTCTTATGGACAGGAAACTGAGACTCAGAGAGGTTAAACAACTTGGCTAAGCTTATACAGACAGTAATGGGTAGATCAAAGATTTGAACCGCCACCCCCCATCCTGGGGGCCACATTGACCATCTCAAAGACCAAAGCTAGAAACTCCCGAAGAGGTTTGGGGGCCTCCTCCAGGATCCCAGATTCCTTATCCCACCTCCAAATATTTTTGCTCTTTGACTATGGGACATTTTCAACTCGGCAAAATAGATTTGGAGCCAAGCCAAGAGAGGGAGGGATTCTGAAAGATTTGTGATCTTAACAGTTGTCCTTCCTACACATTGGTTTTGTTCCCACTATGTCATCTCTCAGGTCTGGGGGCTGCCATGCAACTCTATTTTATCAGTGTGTCCAGGGGTCTTTTGTCTCTGTCATGGATGGAAGAAAGCAGCAATAACAAGGAATCATGGTTCTTTTTAAAGAAGCTGTTCCAGATAAGTTTAGGCTACACAGTTGTGACACTGGGAACTTTTCAGTGAGGACACTTGGACCTCACCACACACCCCAGTGGATGTTTCCCTTCAAAGCCATCGACTTGGGAAGCCATGTAGTTAATCAAACAAATCTGGTCTCAGATTCTGTTTAAAACCCATCTTGTTGCCAGCGCCTTGGCTCGCATCTGTAATCCCAGCACTTTGGGAGGCCGGCCGAGGCGGGCGGATCACTGGAGGTCAGGAGTTCAAGACCAGCCTGGCCAACATGGTGAAACTCTGTCTCTACTAAAATTACAAAAATTAGCCATGGGTGGTGGCATGCGCCTGTAATGCCAGCTATTTGGGAGGCTGAGACAGGAGAATCTCTTGAACCCAGGAGGTGGAGGTTGCAGTGAGCTGAGGTCGTGCCACTGCACTCCTGACTGGGCGACAGAGCAAAACTCCCTCTCAAAAAAAAAAAAAAAAACAACCATCTTGTTACTTTATAGTGACTCCATAGCTTTGATTTCAAACAATATCATGCCACTTGATCACTCATTTACTTTCCTATCAGACTTGGCTCCCAATGACTTCTGGGCATTTCCAAAGTATCAGACATATTCTCAAAGGATGAAATTCTGTCTCCATCACGGTTAATCAGATGCTTCTCTCACTGCCTCAGGCAGCCCCATAAGAAGAATTTGGAGAATGACTGAGCTGTGGCAGGTGAGGGAATGAACCTAAAGCTCCCTGACGTGACTATGTGGAGGGCCAGCAGGCATTTGAATGTGTAAGTTCTAAGCTTTGTTTTTTTAAACAGTCATTGCTTTATAGCCACACTTAGCACGGAGGAATGCAATCCAACGGCTGGAGGAAATCCAATGGACCCGCCAACCCCAGGTGAGGGCAGAGGTTGAGACTAGCACGGGCTTTTCTGGAAAATGGCCACTCTGGGTGCAGGTCCAAATTGGACACTGGACTGGGGCTGTGCATGCATCTTCTTAGCCACCTGCTTCCCCTGGTAACAGGGACTTCCTTTCTTCACTTCCGTCACTGAAGCAGGAAGAGGTGAGGCAGTGACCTCACCATGTGTGTACATGATGATTGAGGTGAGACATCAGGAACTCCACACACCTCCTCCTGGGGTCCAGTGTGACTGGGTTCTCTGGTTCTCTGTCTCCCGATTCTCCCTTCCAGAAGCATCTGCTCCTCTCCTCCTAAGGGTCTTGGGCTCTAGGTTTGAGTCAGGTGGGCCATAGAGGAGGAGCAGCAGAAGAGCCAAGAGTAGGAGGAAGAGAGAGGAGGCAGAAGACAGGGAGAGGGGATAAGAGGCAGTGGAGGCAGAGGTGTAGGTGGGAGTTAGGACGGGGGAGGGAAAGAGGAAATGCCCCAATATTCACAACCCTTCCCGTCCACAGCTGAGCGTGCCATCTCCCAGTGGCCATGTCAGAAGGGGAGAGCAAGGACAGCTCGGGCAGTGAGTGCCCCGTGTGCTATGAGAAGTTCCGGGATCTGGAGGGCGCCAGCCGGACGCTGAGCTGTGGCCATGTGTTCTGCCATGACTGCCTGGTCAAGTACCTGCTGTCCACTCGCGTGGATGGGCAGGTCCAGAGGACCCTGGTCTGCCCCATCTGCCGCTACGTCACATTCCTTAGCAAGAAGAGCTCCCGCTGGCCCTCCATGCTGGACAAGAGCTCCCAGACGCTGGCTGTGCCCGTGGGCCTGCCCTCCGTGCCCCCACTGGACAGCCTGGGCCACACAAACCCCCTGGCTGCCTCCTCGTCTGCCTGGAGGCCACCTCCGGGCCAGGCCAGGCCGCCAGGCAGCCCGGGCCAGAGCGCCCAGCTCCCCCTGGACCTGCTGCCCAGCCTGCCCCGGGAGTCACAGATCTTTGTCATCAGCCGCCACGGGATGCCCCTGGGGGAGCAGGACAGCGTGCTGCCCCGCCGCAGCCTGGCAGAGCTCTCGGAGGCCTCCCTGGCGCCCCGCTCCGCCCGCGCCTTCTGCTGCCGATCGCGGGCCCTGCTGCTCATCACGCTCATCGCTGTGGTGGCCGTGGTGGCCGCCATCCTGCCCTGGGTGCTGCTGGTGAGGAAGCAGGCGTGAGCCGCACCTCAGGGAGGCCGCCGGGCTAGCCGTGGCCTGGGGTGGGACAGGAGGCCCACGGCAGCCCTGGTGCCACCAAGCTCCGAGGGGCACGCGGGCAGGCAGAGGGGAGGACCTGAGCACAGAGAGGGCCTTGGGCTTCCCCGACCCCCGCAGGGGCTTCCGCTCGACAGAGAGGCTGGAGCTGACCCCATGCGCGCGGCGCGTGTTCCCCACGTGAATCCTCAGCAGATGCGTTCCCCTTCCTCTAGGCTGGGAAGATGGGTGGTCACTGCCCTCCTGCAGGCTCACCAGCCCTGAGCGGCAGACCTTACCTGCCAGGTGACCTGCCCAAAGCCAGGTGGGCCCCTCCAGGGACAAGAAAGTCCTGCCGGCAGACGTCCTGCTGGGCTGGCCGATGGCAGGATCCTCCAGGCCAGAATTCCCACCCGGGATTTGTGGCTTGCCCTCGGGAACAGACAGAAGGGGCGCCCAGAATCTCAGCACTCACCCCCGACCTCCACCACAGCACCCCATCCCCTAACCCTCCCTGTCCCCAACCTGCCAGCTTAGAAGGGCTTCCCTGAAGGAGAAGCTGATCTCAGAGGCTGCCCCAGAATTTCTGGGAGAATGAACAGAAACTGTTCTTCCTGGAGAGCTGAGGCCAGATCCAGAGACAGGGGTTGGTTGATAGAGGCCACCCCAGCAGAGTGCCCCACGAACGGAGCCAGAGGTCTCCCTGAGCCCTCCAGGCCCAAGGAGGGATCCAAACTTTGAGTCCTGGGGTTCTCAAGGGTGGCAGGGAGTGGAGGGGAAGCCTGACAGGCGAGCCTTGAGTCAGCTGAGAACTATGTGGGCAAACGAACCCCTGGGGGCTCCCGCCTCCCTCCCAGCTAGTCCTCCTCCTCATGACCCAGCCACTCATTTAGAGGCCACACCAGCTGGGCCAGTTTCCTAGGTGGATTGCCAGGCTGGGCTGGGTGAGGAAGGGTGGGGAGGAAAACAGCTGTGCTTGTCAGGGACGCCGCCATCTCAACCGAGAAATGCTGAGGCCCAGGTGCCCTCAGCTGCTCCTCGAGGTCTCTTTGCCTGGGGCCCCCAAGTTGGACTGTGAAGAGCCTCAGGTTGGGTCTAGCCTGAGGCATTCGGGGATAGCTATTAGCTGTTTATTGAGGTCCGTAAGTCAACCAACACCTTTCAATGGAAAACAACAAAAACCTCCAGCAATTATCTCAAATAAGTGGTGGTCTGCACCCAGCTGTGCCCACAGCTGAGCCCCCCCCAACCTCCCTCAACCTATACCCCTCTGGGCAATTTGCTGTCTTGGTAGGGAGGGAAGAAATAGCAGTCTACGTTTTATCTAGTTCCTAAATGCCTGCAGTGGTGGTCATTTGGGGACCGCTGGGGATTTGGGCCCCACTACAGGGGATATTTGGGACATAGAGAGGGCTGCTTTAAAAGCACTTGTGGGCTTCTCTGTGCGCATTTCAAGATTACAGAAGTGGCCAGGCACGGTGGCTCATGTCTGTAATCCCAGCACTTTGGGAGGCCGAGATGGGTGGATCACAAGGTCAGGAGTTCGAGACCAGCCTGGCCAATATGGTGAAACTGCATCTCTACTAAAAATACAAAAATTAGCCAGGAGTGGTGGCACGCGCCTGTAGTCCCAGCTACCTGGCAGAGACAGAAGATTAGCTTGAACCCGGGAGGCGGAGGTTGCAGTGAGCCGAGATCGTGCCACTGCACTCCAGCCTGGGTGACAGAGCGAGACTCCGTCTAAAAAAAAAAAAAAAAATTACAGAAGAGCACAGGTGCTATTGGAGGGGAGGGATACAGATGGATTCCATGGGGAAAATATTTATTATAGGAATAAAAATAATGTTAAATTTGCAAAGACTCCAATGAGTCTCTTTTAACCTCAGCCAGGCTGTTTTAAACAGTGTCATGAATTTCTGGGAACCTGGTTCTAGTCTTTTCAGATTCTGTCGTATTTGCCAAAAGTTTCTTTCAAAATACTCTCAGCGTTTTCGTATGTTCAATGGTGACCTGTAGCTGCAACTCCTTTTATTGTCAGAGAATGCCAAAAGCTATTTTTAAAATAAAGGTATATATTTTCTCAAAGATTCCAGAGACTCTGCAATTTATGTGGGAAGCTCCGAGCCTGGACTTGAAGGACAATTCACTTTAGGTGAAAAAGTTTGATGCGGTATCTCACTCCTGTAATCCCAGCACTTTGGGAGGCCGAGGCAGGTGGATCATGAGGTCAGGAGTTCGAGACCAGCCTGGCCAGTATGGTGAAACCCCCATCTCTACTAAAAATACAAAAAATTAGCCGGGCATGGTGGCGCACGCCTGTAGTCCCAGCTACTCGGGAGGCTGAGGCAGGAGAATCGCTTGAACCTGGGAGGTGGATGTTGCAGTGAGCCGAGATCATGCCACTGCACTCCAGCTGGGTGACACAGCGAGACTCTGTCTCAAAAAAAAAAAGAAGGAAAGGAAAAGAAAAAGTTTGAAATGCAAACAGAAATGGCTCTTACACATCTATTCAACCACAGTTGCAAAAGAAATTAAAATTAAAATTCGGCTGGCATGCCATTTTTCACCTATGAGCTTGTTGAAACCTGGAAGCCTCATAACCCACTCCGCTACTGAAGCTGAGGGAGGCAGGGGAATGGTTAGTGGGAAAGCGTATTATTAAAATCCCTATCAAGGGCAATGTGACATTATCTACCAAAATTTCTGCTTTGCTCCAGCAATTCCTGTTCTAGAAACATCCTACAGATATACTTGCATGTATGGGCAGCAGCATACATGTGATGCTATATAATTGCAGCATTGTTTATAAAAATAAAGGATTGGAAAAACCCTAAATGCTAATCAATAGGGTACTGGTTATCTATCTTAAGGTCCAGGGAATATCATGCAGCTGTAAAAGAAAAAAAAAAAAGAACAAGAAAGGACTCAATAAACTTATATGGAATATCTCCAAGGTACAATGGAAAATGAGGAAAAGCAAGGTGTGGAACACTGGATACTGGATACTACAATTTGTATAGAAAGAGCAGGAAATAGGCCAGGCACAATGTCTCACGCCTGTAATCCCAGCACTTTGGGAGGCCGAGGCGGGCGGATCACCTGAGGTCAGGAGTTCAAGACCAGCCTGGCCAACATGGGGAAACCCTGTCTCTACTAAAAATACAAAAATTAGTCGGGCATGGTGGTACGTGCCTGTAATCCCAGCTAATAGGGAGGCTGAGGCAGGAGAATTGCTTGAACCCAGGAGGCGGAAGTTGCAGTGAGCTGAGATCGCACCGTTGCACTCCAGCCTGGGCGACAGAGCAAGACTCTGTCTCAAAAAAAAAGAAAAAGAAAGAAAGGGGGAGAATAAGAATTTACATTCCTATTTGCTTACTTATGCATCAAAAAAGTGGGAATGCAGGGCACGGTGGTTCATGCCCAGCACTTTGGGAGGCCAAGGTGGGAGGATCACTTGAGGCCAGGAGTTCAAGACCAGCCTGGGCAACATAGTGAGACCCTATCTCTATTTTTTTTAAAAAAATTGTAATTACCTTGTGGTGGTGCACCTCTGTAGCCCCAGCTACTCAGGGGGTTGAGGTGGGAGGGTCCCTTGAGCCCAGGAGGCTGCAGTGAGCTATGATTGCACCAATGTACTCCAGCCTGAGCAACAGAGTAAGACCTTGATGACACAAAGAAAAGAAAGACAAGAAGGGCAGAAGGGAGGGAGGGAGGGAGGAAGGAAGGAAGGAAGTTGGGAAGATGTACAAAACACTAATAATTCTGACTAGCCATGGAAAGGAATGAGAAAATGATGGAATGGGAAGGGGAGTTTTCACTTTACCTTTTTTTTTTTTGAGACGGAGTCTTGCCCTGTCGCCCAGGCTGGAGTGCAGTGGCGCTATCTCGGCTCACTGCAAACTCCGCCTTCAGGGTTCACGCCATTCTCCTGCCTCAGCCTCCCGAGTGGCCGGGACTACAGGCACCCGCCACCAGGCCCAGCTAATTTTTTTGTATTTTTAGTAGAGACAGGATCTCACCGTGTTAGCCAGGATGGTCTTGATCTCCTGACCTTTTGATCCACCCACCTTGACCTCCCAAAGTGCTGGGATTACAGGCGTGAGCCACCGCGCCCGGCCTCACTTTACCTTAAATTTATCCCTTTTGATGTTTGAACCAAGTAAATTTGACATTCAAAAACTGAATTGAAAAATTATTAGAAGCTAAAGATATCTTCAGTGTACACGCCTGTTGCCAAGTAAGATTGCCCCAAGAACAGTCAAGAGCTGCCAAACCACCTGTCCTGTGGTTCGAGAGTGTCAACTACTGGCTTAGTGGGGCTGGTTTGTCTGGTTGGAGGTGTGACATCTTATGCTAACAGGCGCCCAAGGAGTAAGGTTTAAAAATTTAATGTTCTCAGCGTTCCTGAGTTCCTGAGCATTTCTCTGGGCCCCGTCATTGAATGTGCTTATTTTGATTCCCCCTTCTCTTCTTTTCCTCTTTGTTTTCAAATAAAATCTTTTGTTTTAAGCAACCATCATGCGGTGAGGGCACTACAGGACAATACCATTACACAGACAGAGATAGACAGATAGATAGACAGACAGACAGACAGACAGACAGACAGATACATAGATAGATAGATGGATAGATAGATAGATAGATAGATAGATAGATAGATAGATAGATAGATAGTAGATAGATAGATAGAGGGATGGATGCCTAGGATTAAACTTAGTTGCTCTTCTCTTCCTCCCCTTGTCCAGAGGCACCCCAACCCCTGCAACACACACACACACACACACACACACACACAGCCACTTCCCATCATAATAACCTTTAACAGTAATACACACTTACACAGTCTGAGCCTACCAGTCAAGCTTAAGGATCCATAGCATTGCCAGCAGGGCCCTGATGAGGGTTGCCAGGATCCTGGGCAGGCATATTAGAGACCTCTGTGCCCCTCAGAAACAGTTCCATAACCTCTCCCCTCACTGAACCCTGTGTGACTCACAAGACCACTCAGCTGCTATCTCCTTTTGACCTCCTTGTCAGTATAAATGTCCTTTTTGGGTCCAGGTGCAGTGGCTCATGCCTGTAATCCCAGCACTTTGGGAAGCCGAGGCAAGCGGATCACGAGGTCAGGAGTTCGAGACTAGCCTGGCCAACATGGTGAAACCCTGTCTCTACTAAAAATACAAAAATTAGCCAGGCATGATGGCGTGCACCTGTAATCCCAGCTACTCGGGAGACAGAGGCAGGAGGATCGCTTGAACCCGGGAGGTGGAGGTTACAATGAGCCAAGATTGTGCCACTACACTTCAACCTGGGCAACAGAGCGAGACTCCATCTCAAAAAAAAAAAAAAGTCCTTTTTCAGGGACACACAATAAACAACTTTGCCTCACCCTTACAACTCCTCCTCCTACCAGGATAAATTAACTCCACAGCTCATTCTCAGCACAAACCACTTGCAGTTCCCAATATGCAGTGGGGTGCAGGCCTGGGCCTGTGCTTATGAGCCTCACTCCGACTGAAACACACTCCCCCCACCCCAACCCTCACTCCACCCCATCTACCTGGAAAACTCCTACCTAGCTTTTCAGAAACAGTATAGTTCCAGGGTTACCTCTGAAGACGTGCCCACTTCCTTGCTCAAGGGAACTGCCAGCTCCTACGCCGCTCCCCCCATCCCCCACAAAGCATCCATCGGTGACACTTGATTATGCTTATCTGGTCACATCTGTCTCCTCCTTAACGAAGTGCTCCTTCCGGGGAGGCTAGATCTTATAGATCTTGGTATCTCCAGTGCCTGACACAGAATTTAGTAAACAGTAAGAGCTGGAGAAATATTTGGAGAATGAGTGAATGAATGAATAAACCTGACAGCTTGGTGTTTAGAAAAAAGTTAAGTCTAATCAACTCTGGGTGTGGAATCTAGCTATAATCCCTGCTTTGCTATGTCTGAAGGCTTCAAAATGATCCTAAAGGGACCTTTTTCAAATCCAGGAAGAGGAATGTGGGCAGCGAGGGAGAGAGAGTGCAGTCAGACTAGGCTGCAGGGTGAAGGCAAGGCACCCAACAGACACACGTTAAGAGAAAGGGGGCCGGGCACGGTGGCTCACGCCTGTAATCCCAGCACTTTGGGACGCCAAGGCGGGCGGATCACGAGGTCAGGAGATCGAGACCATCCTGGCTAACACGGTGAAACCCCGTCTCTACTAAAAATACAAAAAGAAATTAGCTGGGCATGGTGGCGGGAGCCTGTGGTCCCAGCTACTCGGGAGGCTGAGGCAGGAGAATGGCGTGAACCCGGGAGGCAGAGCTTGCAGTGAGCCAAGATAGCGCCACTGCACTCCAGCCTGGGTGACAGAGCCAGACTCCGTCTCAAAAAAAAAAAGAGAGAGAAAGGGACGGCCAGGCGTGGTAGCTCACGCCTGTAATCCCGGCACTTTGGGAGGCCGAGGCAGGCAGATCACTTGAGGTCTGGAGTTCGAGACCATCCTGGCCAATGTGGTGAAACCCCATCTCTACCAAAAATAAAAAAATTAGCCAGCCGGGAGTAGTGGCTCATGCCTGTAATCTCAGCTACTCAGAAGGCTGAGGCAGGAGAATTGCTTGAACCCTGGAGGCGGAGGTTGCAGTGAGCCAAGATCGCACCACTGTACTCCAGCCTGGGTGACAGAGCGAGACTCCGCCTCAAAAAAAAACAAAAAACAAAAAAAACAGATAGGGACGTTCTAACTAGGCTACTGGCCATTTGCATCTGTATGGACAATTTGTACCCTGCAAATTTTCACATTGTATCAAGTGTCATGCTGTATGGATGGTGGGCTGAAGGTTTAATTTTTTTTTTTTTTTTTTTTTGAGACAGAGTCTTGCTCTGTCTCGCAGGCTGAAGTGCAGTGGCATGATCTCCACTCACTGCAAGCTCCGCCTCCCAGGTTCATGCGATTCTCCTGCCTCAGCCTCCCGAGTAGCTGGGATTACAGGTGCACACCGCCACGCCCGGCTAATTTTTTTTTTTTTTTTTAGTAGAGATGGGGTTTCGCCATGCTGGCCAGGCTGGTCTTAAACTTCTGGCCTTAACTTCTGACCTCAAGTCTGCCTGCCTCAGCCTCCCAAAGTGCTAGGATTACAGGCGTGAGCCACCATGCCCGGCCTGAAGGTTTCATTTTGAGGCTCGGTATTGAACAGAGGGAGAAAGAAAGGAAGGCCTGGGAGAGTAGGGTGTCAGCAGAGGATGTGAGGGCTGAGGAAACAGAGAGGGTCTTGGTGGGAAGACAGGAAGACGATGGGGACACCCGAACAGGAAGGGAGTTGGGAAACTAGTAAGGACAGTAGGAAGAAAGAGAAGGAGTGACAACGTGAAGGCCAGAAAGGCAAGGCAAGGAAAGAAGGCAGGCACCTTCGGCAGCTCCCTAGGACTTCCAGACCCAAATCACACTCAGCTCAGCCCTAGAACCCCTGGGCTCCCGTCTAAATGCCTCTCTTCAGCGGCAAGGACCTGGTTCCTGGAAAACGCGAGTCACGCTGCTTCACACCTCCAAGCCTTCCTTCAAGCAATTCCTACTGCCTTGTGGAGCGAATGCTAACATTCTTCCAATTCCAGTCAATGCTGACCTCACCTCAGAAGTCTTCCCTGACCCCAGAGCTCCCTTCTGCTCCTGAATCACAGAGACAGCAAGGGCAGCTGGCTCAGCGAGCACTTTTCCTGTGGTCTCGTGGCTGTTGATTCCCTTGTCTATCTCTTATAGACAGTAAACTTCCTGCAGGCACAAACTTTGACCTATTTTGCATCGCCAGTGTCTAGTTTCAGGGCTGGCCCAGGAAAGAAGCCTCATAAATATTTGTTGAAAAGAGTCGCAGCAGAGGAATTCTTGCTGAATTTTTCAATGATGAATAAAATCTAGGGCTACTTCCTTCACAGCATATTTAAGAACACAACTATTTTTAAATCATGAAAACGCATGTTCGTTGCTGACCATCCTCTGGGCAGTCCTGACTATGAGGCTCCCACAAATTGGGGCCATATACAGTTCCCAGAAGAGGCCGGGGAGCCAGCCTGCACGGGTTCTGCTGTGACTTATGGGTCCTGTATAACCTTGCACCAAGTTCCTCTCATTTCTCTGTGGCTGAGTTGCCCAATCTGTAAAATGGGGACAATAATACCAGCAACAACAGAGCCATTTTGTGGATTAAAAGAATTCATGATGTAAAGTGTAGAGAAGAGCGTCCCCACACTCAGAAGGCTCACTACGTCTTCGGTATTCTTGTGAAACGCCTGTCCTCTGTCACTGTGACACCCGTGTCATTCATTCAGCAGAAGCCGTTCAGCGCCGGTGCCTGCTGCACTGCCGCTGCCTCAGAAACCATTTGCAGGGGCCGGGCGCGGTGGCTCACGCCTGTAATCCCAGCACTTTGGGAGGCTGAGGCGGGCGGATTGCCTGAGGTCGAGAGTTCGAGACCAGCCTGGCCAACATGGTGAACCCTCGTCTCTACTGAAACTACAAAAATTAGCCGGGCGTGGTGGCGGGTGCCTGTAATCCCAGCTACTCAGGAGGCTGAGGCAGGAGAACCCGGGAGGCGGAGGTTGCAGTGAGTGGAGATCGTGCCAGTGCGCTCCAGCCTGAGCAACAAGAGCGAAACTGTCTCAAAAAGAAGAAAAAGACACACACACACACACACACACACACACACACACACACACACACACGAAGAAGAAGAAAAGAAACCATTTGCAGGGAGCGCACGGCTTCCGTCTGGTCCTGAACTGGACGCAAACAGGCCGAGCATTTAGAAACCCGCGCAGCTCCCCGCACCGAGAGGCTTCCTCTCGCCTGGCTCCTTCGAAGCGTGGTCTGGACCAGCACCTCCCACAGCACTGGGGGCGCCTTGGAAACGCGGCCTTGGACCTATTTCCGCGGGGGCAGGCGGCGATCGGTGGCCCTGGTCCTCGCAAGGCCCCTCACCACCCAGAACTGAATCTCTGGCGGGCCCTGCTGTGCGGTCAGCAGACGCCCAGGTGCAGGGGCGGTGGCCGGCGTCGCGGTGGAGCTCGTTAAAGTACCGGCACGCTGGCCGCGCCCACGCCACGGGCGGGAGGGGACGGTGAGTGCAGGGACCCAGGCGACCGGCCGGCCGGCGTCCCCGCGCCTCCTGGCGGCCAGAAGCAGGGCCTGCGCTTCCCCGGCTAAGGGGTGCCGGCCCCCACCCCGGCACCTGGGAGTGAAGGTACCAGCGGGTCTCCTGGGCGGTCTCCTGGGGCCGCTCGTTCCTTCACCATCCCCAGGGGCAGTTGGACCCTGAGCAGCCTTAGCCAATAGCCCCGGGACTACCCTTCCCAGAGGATTCAGCGGCAGCACCCGGGTCTCGGAAGGGAGACACTAGGACCTGGAGGAGGGGAGTTTTGCAATCCCTCGCAGTTCCCCTCCTAGCCAGTAGGTGACACTAGCCATAAATTTATTTCCCAGTTTACTCCCCTCGCTCAAACTCCGCGCCCCTCTCGCTCCGAGAGACATAGGTCTCGCGAGATCTTTGGTAAACTTACAGAACCGGAAGCAGCGTGTAGTTCTCTTCCCTTTTGCGGCCATCACCGAAGCGGGAGCGGGTAAGGATTCGGCGGGCAAGCGGGTGTAATCAGCAGCCATCCGTTCTTGGGCATGGTGGCTTCCGACCGCGGGGACCCCGAGAGTCTCTCGTCGGCCGAGTTGCAGCCAGGAAGGAGAGACTGGGATGGTTCGCTGGGCCGGAGATGGATGGAGGGACCGGGGATTTAGGGACTCGAAAACGAGCTGAGGGAAGGGAGCCTGTGGAAATAGTCTGGAGTCTGGGTAGTGTCGTTTCCTAGAGAATGGTCTCGAAGTAACTTCTCGGTAAAGTCTTCACGGAATTTCCAGACCACACTTGCCCACTGGGAGGCTTTTAGGACCCGAGACGTGTGCAGGCTTTTCCAGGTTCGGGTTGGTGGGCCTTATTCATTTTGGCGGGGCTATACGTATTCACTCTTAAGCCTGTAGAAGATGAACGTTGATTGTACCTTCTAAAACGTGAGGTTATAGTTAAGAGAATTGCGTTGTCGGTCTGCTCAGCAGAGATGTAAGTCCAGTCTTGATTTCCTCAGGCACTACTTGAGGAGTTGGGAGAGTGTAACTAAAAGGTTTTATAACTAGGACAAGTGTTTTTGATGCAAAAGTCTTTAGTCCGTAAACATATACGGAAAACACCCGAATAAAACAAAAAATAAAAAGTTTCGAGCTTCGGTTGATAGGCCCTTCCGATCAGTTTTTGTTGAAGTTGCACAACATGACACTGCCTATGATCATTCTAGACTATCAAGATAAAATCATTGCGGTTGTTTGGAAGCTGGATGAGATTTTGGTCATTTAAGAGTCTTTTTAACTTTTTATTTAGCCAAAATGAAGTTTAATCCCTTTGTGACTTCCGACCGAAGCAAGAATCGCAAAAGGCATTTCAATGCACCTTCCCACATTCGAAGGAAGATTATGTCTTCCCCTCTTTCCAAAGAGCTGAGACAGAAGTACAACGTGCGATCCATGCCCATCCGAAAGGATGATGAAGTTCAGGTGTGTATCCCTACTTGTTCTCGTTGTCTTGATGGATATTTTACGCACTTAGCTTAGAAGAGGGATTGCATTCCTGAGAAAGATGCTTCTGAGACTCTTGCTCCCAAAGAATGGCAAGATGAGTTGAGCCAGGGACCAAAAAACAGTAAGTAAGCTGCTTTTCAGTTTTTAATTGTATTATTTGGTGAAGATCAATTTTTTTTTTTTTTTTTGAGACGAAGTCTCGCTCTTGTCCCCCAGGCTGGAGTGCAGTGGTGCGATCTCAGCTCACTGCAACCTTCGCCTCCCGGGTTCAGGCGATTCTCCTGCCTCAGCCTCCCGAGTAGCTGGGATTACAAGCGCCCGCCACCACGGCTCGGCTAATTTTTGTGTTTTTAGTAGAGGCGGGGTTTCACCATGTTGGGCAGGCTGGTCTCGAACTCCTGACGTCAGGTGATCCGCCCGCCTCAGCCTCCCAAAGTGCTGGGATTACAGGCGTGAGCCACCGCGCCCGGCTGAGATGGGGTCTCACTCTTACCCAGACTGGAGTGCAGTTGCGTGGTCATGGCTCTTCTGGGCTCAAGTGATGCTCCCATGTAGGACCTTTTTTTTGTTTCTGTAGAGAGGGGTCTCACTTTACTGCCCAGATTGGTCTCCAACTCCTGGGGATCCTGCCCGAAGATCAGTTTCCTCAAACGTCAGATGATGTGACCATAATTAGGTGACATAATCAGAACATTGCTTTGGGATTATCCTTTTATCAATATATTGTGACTACCCAGCAGGCTCATTTTGCCTGCTGTCCATATAGAGCCGATTTATCTAGACAGGAATTGCAATAGAGAAAGAGTTTAATTCATGCAGAGCCAGAACAAGAGACCAGAGTTAATTACTCAAATCATTCTCCCGGAAAATTTAGGGATGGGAGTTTTTTTAAGGATAATTTGGCAGGTAGGGGGCCAGGGAGTGGGGCGTGTTGATAGGTCGTATCAGAGATGAAGGCATAGGGAGTTGAAGCTGTCTTCTTGCTCTGAGTTGGTTCCTGAATGGGGGCCACAAGATCAGATGAGCCAGTTTATTGATCTGGGTGGCACCAGCGGATCCATCAGTGCAGGGTCTGAAAAAAAAAATCACGCAAATCTTAGGCTTTACAGTGTGTTATCTCTAGGAGCAATTGGGGAAGCCTCTAGCTGCCTAAACTGTAATTTCTAGTCTTGCAGCTAATTTGTTAGCCTACAAAGGCAGTCTGGTACCCAGGCAAGAAGGGGGTTTGTTTCAGGAAAGGACTGTGAGCATCTTTGTTTCAAAGTTAAACTGTAGACTAAGTTCCTCCCAAAGTTAGTTTGGTCTATGCCCAGGAATGAACAAGGACATCTTGGAGGTTAGAAGCAAGATGGGAGTTAGGTCAGTTCTCTTTAACTGCTGTAATTTTCTCACTGTTGGCAATTTTTGCAAAGGAGGTTTCAATGTTTGGTCATTGAAGAGGCAGTTGAGGACCAGTAAACAGAATTGCTCCCAATCTAGATTCAGGAGCTGTAACTGAAGCACAGTCACGTTATCGTTTGCGCTTACAGGTAAATAATTTGTTGCATCTATTTAGGTGAAGGTTTCTATAAATGACCCTTAGGTGTAATCTGTAGTGCAGCTAGTGATTAAAGAATTCAGGCAGTCTCTAAAGCCATTTACATACACACCATCAATATTTTTTCATGCCTATTTCAAAAAGATGAAATGGGTTCCCAAATAAGCAGTGTGGGTTGAGAACAGCCATTGGACCCTGCTGCAGTAGTGCTAAACTTGCCAGTAGACCTTGAAAACAGTCATCTCTGTTTTCAGTACATACCAATGCAAGAAAGTCACAAACTGGGAAGAAGAATCTGTTCAGAAACACTTGTCCTCACAAACTGAGGACCACTGGGATTCCTGTCCGCTAACCTTTGGGAAAGAATTGGTTTGTTCCGTTAAGCATTTGTTGCTGCCCTCTGACTAGCACTAGGTTGCACACATTAATGGGTTCAGATTTAAATACTCTTGGTCTGTTGCTGCTTTTGAGATGGAGTAACAGATTCCTTGTTGTCAACTTCTTACAGGTTGCCGAAGTGGGCTCTTTTTTTTAATCTTTTAATATAATGATAGGGTGAATGGTGTATGCATGAGTTTGTTTACTTGATTTACAAGGTTAATCTTTTATTCAAATATTTGTTACTTTTGAATTTGCTCTTAGGTGGTACGTGGACACTATAAAGGTCAGCAAATTGGCAAAGTAGTCCAGGTTTACAGGAAGAAATATGTTATCTACATTGAACGGGTGCAGCGGGAAAAGGCTAATGGCACAACTGTCCACGTAGGCATTCACCCCAGCAAGGTAGGTGTTTTTGAGAATGCTTGAGAGAAGGAAATTATGGCAATTATTGTTGACGTGATTGTTTACAGAGCAAGCCCATAGAAATAGTCCTTGATTTTACATGTGCTGGAAAAAAACATTTTAAAGTAAATACTACTGCACTTGTATTGAAAATTCTAATACCATTTAAAATGTTTCTGACATCAAAGTGTTAACGGTCATTATGTTTCTGTTAGTTTGTTTTTGAGACAGTCTTGCTCTGTCACCCAGGCCGGAGTGCAGTGGCACAATCTCGGCTCACTGCAGCCTCCACCTCCCAAGTGCAAGCGATTCTCCCGCCTCAGCCTCCTGAGTGTAGCTGTGACTACATGCGTGCACCACTACACCCGGCTAATTTTTGTACTTCTTAGTACAAAGTTTCACCATGTTGGCCAGGCTGGTCTTGAACTCCTGACCTCAGGTGATTTGCCTGCCTCAGCCTCCTAAAGTGCTGGGATTACAGGTATGAGCCACCATGCCCATCCCATTACGTATATTAAATGTGCTTTTTCTTCAAAAGCTATTAGTAAGCTGATCAACAATCAATAATTCATAGATCTTAAAATTTGGGAAGTAGGTTTTTGTAAGATGAAATGGCACTTTGGCCCTGGTTTTTCTTTTTTCTTTTTTCTTTTTTTTTTTTTGAGACGGAGTCTTGCTCTGTCGCCCAGGCTGGAGTGCAGTGGCGCAATCTCGGCTCACTGCAAGCTCCGCCTCCCGGGTACATGCCACTCTCCTGCCTCAGCCTCCCCAGTAGCTGGGACTACAGGCGCCTGCCACCACGCCCAGCTAATTTTTTGTGTTTGTTAGTAGAGATGGGGTTTCACCATGTTGGCCAGGATGGTCTCAATCTCCTGACCTCGTGATCTACCCGCCTCTGCCTCCCAAAGTGCTGGGATTACAGGCGTGAGCCACTGCACCCAGCCAATAAATGTAATTTTTAAACCTCAGAGAAGTCAAAAGGCTGGTATAGTAAAACACCTGTATATCTCTGACCTAGAATTCTCTATTAAAATTTCGTCATGTGTTCTTTATCCATTTTCTCCACCCCCAGTGAATTTACTAAAAAAAGATCATGACACTTCACCTGTAATTACTTCAGTGTGTATCTCTTAAGAGTAAGGACTTCCCCATTCCTTAACCTACTCCAGTCATTTTTCCTACTCCAGTCATCTCCTCACCAGATAAGTTGTTTCAAAAGGTCACCAGTTTGGTAGCAGATTCTTAGTCTTTTTGTACTGTAGATGTTAGTGCAGCATGTGACGGTCGATCTTTGAGTAACTCAGTCATCATCTTCATGTCTCATTCCAGTCTTAGGACTCTCCTCTTCCCCTAAACTCTATACTCAATATCCAACTGGCAATTGCGCAGTTCAACTTAGATATCTAATTAGTATCCCAAACTTGGCATGTTCAAACCATCATAGTGCATGGCAGCTCTCTATCTTCCTAATTGCTCAGGCCAAAATGTCATTTAAAAATTTTTTTAATACGGGCTCATGCAAGTGTTACCCAGGTGCTGGTCTCGAACTCCTAGCCGGAAGCTATCTTCCCACCTAGGCCTCCCAACGTGTTGGGATTATAGTCGTAAGCTGCCTTGTCCAACCAAAAATGTCATTTTGACTGATTTATTATATACCCCACATCAGTTTATAAGATCTGTGGACTGCTGTCTCATTATAATACCTAGAATTCTGTCTGCTCTTTGCCATCACATTGGCTTGTAAGACCTTAACTGATCTGGCCGGGCACAGTGGCTGACGCCTGTAATCCCAACACTTTGGGAGGCCGAGGCGAGCAGATCACCTGAGGTCAGGAGTTCAAGACCAGCCTGGCCAACTGGTGAACCCCATCTCTACTAAAAATACAAAAAAAATAGCCAGGCGTGGTGGCACGCGCCTGGAATCCCAGCTACTTGGGAGGCTGAGGCAGGAGAATCACTTGCACTGGGGAGGCGGAGGTTGCAGTGAGCCGAGATCGCACCATTGCACTCCAGCCTAGGCAATGAGTGAAAACGCCATCTCAAAAAAAAAAGAAAAAAAAGACCTTAACTGATCTTCCCTTACTTCTGACATCTTTTTCCATTCTATATGTTCTAGTCTGCTCGCCTCCTAGCAACTTGGTAGAATTATAAATTCTAAGAGCCCAGGCCTACTGAGGCAAAATTAGGGCTTATGACCCAGGTGTATGTTTTAATAAGCCCTCCAGTTGATTCTTATTCAAGTTTGAGAGAAACACCTATGAAACTTGATAATCTCCTGCCTTTGAACCTTTCAGCTTGCTGTTCTCTTCCAGATACCTGTGCATAGATAGATAGCTCACCACTTTAGGTCTCTGTTCAAATGTAGGGCTTTGCTTGATCACTGTAGAAAGCCCCTCGGCCTCCTCACACTTGCCTTCTTTCTCTATCAAAGTGATGTAGATTCACTTGTAAATGTTTTCAGGCTCCCTATACTAGAATGAGTTCAGTGACTGGAGATTTTTGTTTGGTCTGCATGCTGTATTTCCAGCACCTCTTTTCACCCTTTCCTCGCATTCATAAGACTAAAATTTATCATAATTTGGATGTCTTTTAGGATTGGAACTGTTGGAGTAAGATCTGTATTGTCATCTTCTCACTAAAGATTTTGCAGGTGGAATTATGTGTGGATGCTACCTTTAATTTCTAGCATTAAAATTCTGAAGTTACTTTATTATTTTTCTGTTTGGGGGTGGGGTTTTTGTTTGTTTGTTTTGTTTTGGACAGAGTTTTGCTCTTGTCGCCCAGCCTGGAAGTGCAGATGAAGTCTCAATTGATCGCCCAGGCTGGAGTGCAATAGCACCATCTCAGCTCACTGCAGCCTCCGCCCCCCCAGGGTTCCAGAGATTTTCCTGCCTCAGCCTCCCAGGTAGCTGGGATTACAGGCATGTGCCACCATACCCAGCTAATTTTTGTATTTTTAGTAGAGAAGGGGTTTCACCGTGTTGGCCAGACTGGTCTCAAACTCCTGACCTCAGGTGATCCGCCTGCCTCTGCCTCCCAAAGTGCTGGGATTGGGGGCATGAACCACCGCACCCAGGCTGAAGTTACTTTGGAAACAAATATATTTGTATATGACAGCTTGTAAAACTGTAGTGAGAAGAGCAGAATCATATATTTCTCAGTGAAAAAGAAACAAATCTTATAATGAAGCACAGAAGAGGCTTTAAGAATTACTGATACCATCTTGCCTTTTCTCCTTTGTTGGTAGGAAATTAGTAAATAAGCCAGGTTTGATGGCTAAAGAGTGATTTCTGGAGTTTTTTAAAAGTTAACTAATCTTTTCTTATTAGGTATCCACCTACCCCAGGTTTGGGAAATGGTATTGAATGTTGGGCTTTCCCTTGTGTTTTAGTGATTATTTAAAGCTTGGGAGTGTTTTTTTCTTATTTTTCTGCAGGTGGTTATCACTAGGCTAAAACTGGACAAAGACCGCAAAAAGATCCTTGAACGGAAAGCCAAATCTCGCCAAGTAGGAAAGGAAAAGGGCAAATACAAGGAAGAAACCATTGAGAAGATGCAGGAATAAAGTAATCTTATATACAAGCTTTGATTAAAACTTGAAACAAAGAGCCTGTGTTTTGTGCGTGGTGATTTAGGACACTCCCTAGTTTTCAGTGGATCAGTCTCTTACCTCTGATTTGTTGGTCTAAAATTTTTCTGAAATCAGGACTGATGAGATTTTTTTTATAGTGGGCAGCAGCATTTGAGGATGTATCAGAAGCTGGAGGGGTGTCATTGAGAAGAAGAAGGCCTATAAGAAAAGCTAGTTGGAAACACTTCCTCTTGAACCTGTCTTTTAACTTTCTTACTATGGATAGGTTGCTATATGGACAGGCTATATTTTTTACCTTACTGTGTAAAAGTTTGTATTGCCATTGGATAGGAAGTCTTGCTTTCAATAGGATAAGAAGCTTCTGTGACTTTATAGCTTCTAGATCACTTCTTCAAGCTGTTCCTCCAGATTGAGAGGTCTCGGGTTCAGGTTATCTGATAGACCCATGGGCCCCCTTTACCTTGTTTTCTGCACAAGTGCTGGATGAGTGCCATCAAACCAAAACCTAACACGTCTTTGAGTTAAAATATGAACTAAACTGCAGCTTCGTCAGGATGAAGTGAAAAGGTGTGAGGTGGCAGCAGTGTGTGTGCTCCTGCCGTTCCTTAAGGATCTAAACAGGATACCTGAAGCCCGTTTACTTTCCAGGCTGGAGACTTGGCAACAACGTGGGAATGGGGAACGGGCCCGAGTTAAGTCACTGGCTTAGCCAAGGTCACAGCTGGCATCTGGGTGAACAGCGCTGCACGGTGTCCGCAGTGCGGTCCGCTGAGCGAAGAGCGGGAGCTCCTCCTATCCGCGG
Organism: Pan troglodytes; assembly: GCF_028858775.2. Taxonomy (NCBI): domain Eukaryota; kingdom Metazoa; phylum Chordata; class Mammalia; order Primates; family Hominidae; genus Pan; species Pan troglodytes. Next base: position 62,331,810 of record NC_072417.2, read on the forward strand.
TGCCTCTAGGGGGCGGGGCTTCCGGCTGGCGCTGACTGGCTTCCGGCGGAGCGGGCGGGAGGTGGGGCGGAGGTGCTGCTCTGGGGCCTCTGGGTGGAGGGGGATTCAGACGCCGCGTCTGGTGTGTCCCTTTCTCCTTCTCGACCTTCCTCAGTCTGCGGCTCTTTTCTCCACCGCGCGCCCGCCTCAGCCGTTCAGCCCTGAGCTGGCGGGTGGACGGGCATGGATCCAGGCGGTGGGAGCAGTCTGCGAAGTCAGGGTAGGAAGGCTACACAAAGGAGGCGACATCCCAGCCCGGTCCTCAGGAATAAGCGGGCGTGCCCGCGTGGTGTGGACGGTGAGGGGACACTGTATTAAATGCCTTATCTGCATTATCATTGAATCTTCATAGCAATCGATTGTGATGGGTACTGGTCATCTCCCCGGGTTGTAGATGAGGAAACTGAGGCCTCAGTAACTTTGCTTTAGTCAGTAAATGATAAGAGTCAGCAAATGAATTCCCAAGCGTAGACTCGGCCGTACCGCTGCTCTACCTTGCTAATAACGACCTACCTGTAAGCGACATTTTTGACAAAATGTCCTTTAAACATCTTTTGTGCTCAGCTCTGTATTCGTGGGCCCTCCAAAGGGGGTACAGGCAGGTAGTAGCCTCCGCCCCTACCTTATAGGTTGTATACATCTGAACCGGTCGACTAAAGATGCAAAGCCAAGTGCTCCAGTGAGTGTGGTACAGGTTGTTGAGATGAAGGAGAGATGGCAATCGGCTGAAGTTACTGAATACGTCAGGAAGGAGGCTGGTTTCAGCTGGCTGTGATTGGGAGGATCAATGCGAGAACATTCCGAGTCGGAAACAGCCAAGGCAAAGACTCACAGGTGGGTGAAGGGAGTAAACATGGCTTTGGAAATATTTCCAGTTTTCTCTGACCAACTCGTTTATCACCTAGCCGTCACATAGATCACACCAAGAAGCTGATTGATTTACGGTCGCGTTTCTTTCATGTTGCTTTGGAAAAGATACTGAAGCCTCGGGCAACATAATGAGACCCCGTCTCTACAAAAAAGAAAAGAAAAGAAAAGAAAAAATTAGCTGGGCCTGGTGACGCATGCCTGTAGTCCCAGCTACTTGGGAGGCTGCGGTAGAGGATGCCTTGACCCTGGGAGCCGTGATCATGCCACTGTACTCCAGCCTGGGTGACAAAGTGAGACCCTACCCTCTCAAAAAAAAAAAAAAAATGAAAGAAAAAAGATATTGAAAGCTTAGAAATCTGCAGGAGTGGGCAAGTAAGATGAATAGGTTAGTAGGTCCCGACGTCCTGGGCTGCATGCGGCCCACAGGCCACAGGTAGGACAAGCTTGATCCAAAGGAAGATGCCGCCTCTCCATCACAGCCAGCTATTGCCAGGCAGCAATGCCGCCAGTGCAGCCAGAACGTTGCCTTTTCAAGAAAGCCAGAAATCGAGGCTGGGCGCAGTGGCTCACGCCTGTAATCCCAGCACTTTGGGAGGCCGAGGCGGGTGGATCACGAGGTCAGGAGATCGAGACCATCCTGGCTAACACGGTGAAACCCCGTCTAGTAAAAATACAAAAAATTAGCCAGGTGCGATGGCGGGCACCTGTTGTCCCAGCTACTCGGGAGGCTGAGGCAGGAGAATGGCGTGAACCCGGGAGGCGGAGCTTGCAGTGAGCCGGGATCGCACCACTGCACTCCAGCCTGGATGACAGAGCAAAACTCTGTCTCAAAAAAGAAAGAAAGAAATGAAGATTTTTATGTGAAATCTCCCAATCTGTAAATATAGGTGAAACATTGAATTTTTTTTTTTTTTTTTTTGGTGACAGAGTCTGGCTCTGTCGCCCAGGCTGGAGTGCGGTGGCACGATCTCGGCTCACTGCAAGCTCCACCTCCCGGGTTCATGTCATGCTCCTGCCTCAGCCTCCTGGGATTACAGGCGCTCGTCACCATGCCCAGCTAATTTTTTGTATTTTTGGTAGAGACGGGGTTTCACCGTGTTAGCCAGGATGGTCTCGATCTCCTGACCTTGTAATCCACCCACCTCCGCCTCCTAAAGTGCTGGGGTTACAGGTGTGAGCCCCCACGCCCGGCCGAATCATTCAAATTTTTTTTTTTTTTTTTTTTTTTTTTTTTAGTATTTATTGATCATTCTTGGGTGTTTCTCGCAGAGGGGGATTTGGCAGGGTCATAGGACAATAGTGGAGGGAAGGTCAGCAGATAAACATGTGAACAAGGGTCTCTGGTTTTCCTAGGCAGAGGACCCTGCGGCCTTCCGCAGTGTTTGTGTCCCTGGGTGCTTGAGATTAGGGAGTGGTGATGACTCTTAACGAGCATGCTGCCTTCAAACATCTGTTTAACAAAGCACATCTTGCACCACCCTTAATCCATTTAACCCTGAGTGGACACAGCACGTGTTTCAGAGAGCACGGGGTTGGGGGTAAGGTTATAGATTAACAGCATCCCAAGGCAGAAGAATTTTTCTTAGTACAGAACAAAATGGAGTCTCCTATGTCTACTTCTTTCTACACAGACACAGTAACAATCTGATTTCTCTTTCTTTTCCCCACATTTCCCCCTTTTCTATTCGACACACCCGCCATTGTCACCATGGCCCGTTCTCAATGAGCTGTTGGGTACACCTCCCAGACAGGGTGGCGGCCCGGCAGAGGGGCTCCTCACTTCCCAGACAGGGCGGCCGGCTGGGCGGGGGCTGCCCCCCACCTCCCTCCTGGACGGGGCGGCTGCCGGGCGGAGGGGCTCCTCACTTCCCAGACAGGCGGCTGCCGGGCGGAGGGGCTCCTCACTTCTCAGACGGGGCGGCAGGGCAGAGACGCTCCTCACCTCCCAGACGGGGTGGCGGTAGGGCAGAGACACTCCTCAGTTCCCGGACTGGGTCGCGGCCGGGCAGAGGCGCTCCTCACATCCCAGACGGGGCGGCGGGGCAGAGGCGCACCCCACATCTCAGACGATGGGCGGCTGGGCAGAGACGCTCCTCACTTCCCAGACGGGATGGCGGCCGGGAAGAGGCTCCTCACTTCCCAGACTGGGCGGCCGGGCAGAGGGGCTCCTCACATCCCAGACGATGGGCGGCCAGGCAGAGACGCTCCTCACTTCCCAGACGGGGTGGCGGCCGGGCAGAGGCTACAATCTCGGCACTTTGGGAGGCCAAGGCAGGCGGCTGGGAGGTGGAGGTTGTAGCGAGCCGAGATCACGCCACTGCACTCCAGCCTGGACAACATTGAGCACTGAGTGAGCGAGACTCCGTCTGCAATCCCGGCACCTCAGGAGGCCGAGGCAGGCAGACCACTCGCAGTCAGGAGCTGGAGACCAGCCCGGCCAACACGGCGAAACCCCGTCTCCACCAAAAAATACAAAAACCAGTCAGGCATGGTGGCGCCTGCGGGCAATCCCAGGCACTCGGCAGGCTGAGGCAGGAGAATCAGGCAGGGAGGTTGCAGTGAGCCGAGATGGCGGCAGTACAGTCCAGCCTCGGCTCGGCATCAGAGGGAGACCGTGGAGAGAGAGGGAGACCGTGGAGACGGAGAGAGGGAGAGGGAGATAAATTTTTTTAAAATCACTAGATGGACCAACCAAAATAGGTCTATTAGACAATTGTAGACCCTGGACTCTACTGTAGAATTTCATGGTATAGTAAGGACTGTACCTCTACTAAAGACTGAGATTCTACATCTTTTGATTATAAATTGTTTCTAGCCTGTTGCCTTCATTCTTTTTTCTTTTTCTTTTTTTTATTTTTAGAGACGGTCTCACTATGTTGACTAGGTTGGTCTTGAACTCCTGGCCTCAAGCAATCCTCTCACCTTGGCCTACCAAAGTGTTAGGATTACGGGCATGAGCCACCATGCCCAGTTGCCTTCATTATTTTATAGAATGAAGATGAGGCTTTCCCTTCCTTTGCGGTCCCCTGAAGGGACTCAAATAACAACCAACACAGCACTCAGGTTCTGAGAGATGCTGGTTTCAGAAAGGAATCTGGAAGGTGCTTTTTCTGGATTCCATTGAATACCTTGTGGTTTCAAGTCTGTTAGAACTAGTAGGACCGGCTGGGTGTGCTGGCTCACACCTGTAATTCCAACACTTTGGGAGGCCAAAACGAGCAGATCACTTGAGGCTAGAAGTTCGAGGACTAGCCTGGCCAGCATGGCAAAACCTCACTTTGGGAGGCTGAGGCAGGTGGATCACTAGAGCCCAGGAGTTCGAGACCGGCCTGGGTTTTTTGCAACATGGCAAAACCCCATCTCTATAAAAAAATACAAAAGAAAAAGAATGAAAATGCATATTTTTCACATTTTAAATTTTGGATGTGTCTTATCAATACATTCATTTAATACACACTGTTTTTCCTCTCAAAAGAAAGTTGTTGTTAAGTTAGTGATTTACAATCAGTAATGTCTTAGAATCAGGAATATTCATGATTAACTAGCAATGCTGAGGAGGGGAGTTTGAAGCCCTTTTACTGAAGGACCTTTAGGACCTGGAAGCAGGCCCCACTTAACTGAGACTCTTGCTCAGAGACTTTAAAAGTTTCCATCTTTCTCTGCTTCTCAGGATTCTGCCCTGCCCCTCCGCTCTGCATCTGACAGCTGGGATCTCGGGATCCTGTTTTCCTAAGCTTGCTGGAATTCCTGCAGTCCTCATGTGAACTCCCCTGGCCTCATCACCATCCTGTCTTACAGCTGTTCTGACTAAGGAATCCCAGTTTAGACAACTGAGTATCAAGTTCTCTCCCTAAGGAATTATCTGATCACAGTGGCAGGTAGACTCCATTTGGGGTATCTCTTTTCTGCAGGATAATCTCCTGACATATCTTTATGTACACAGATATAATATTTCCATTGGAAACAGATCCTGCCACCCCTGTTAGGAGTCATCAAGCCTGCGCCCAAGTTCACTTGGACTCTGCTTTATTCTGAAAAGATTAATACATGGGCTACAGCTCTGGCAGCGTCAAAACTGGCCAGACCAACAGACCTCCCAGGAAAGCAAAACTCCTTTCCCTCATCTATGAAGCTGTACTCATCTTGTTGGATGTGAGACCTATTTCTTATTTCTTCCATTTATTCACCTGACTCGCTTTCAGAGTCCTTTATGCTGCACGCCTTCCTTCCTGGTGCCCTCTCTTGTCTCTTCCCCAGTCCTGCTGAAGCTGCTCTTTAGCCCATGCCCCAAGACTGTATGGTCCCTGTGGCAGCAGCCAGTGTTGTTTCAGGAAGCAACAGCATTTGAAAATATGACCAAAGATTGGAATTATTTAGAAGGCTCTCAAAAGGATTGCTACAGAGACACAATGCTGGACAGTTATGAGAACACGGTCCCACAGGGTAAGGGCTCAGAATCTTCCTTTATTAATCTTGTGGACAATTGTCAAGGGGAAACCGTCATTTAAAAATATCCCCACAGCTTTCTTCTCGATTCCCCAAGATAAGGACAGACTCTTCAGCCATAAGAAATTTTTTTTTTTTTTTAAACAGTCTCGCTTTGTCGCCCAGGCTGGAGTGCAGTGGTGTAATCTCGGCTCACTGCAACCTCCACCTTCCAGGTTCAGGCAGTTCTCCCTGCCTCAGTCTCCCGAGTAGCTGGGATTACAGGCTCCTGCCACTACACCTGGCTAAATTTTGTATTTTTAGTAGAGATGGGGTTTCACCCTGTTGGCCAGGCTGGTCTTGAACTCCTGACCTCAAGTGATCCGCCCACCTCGCCCTCCCAAAGTGCTGGGATTACAGGCGTGAGCCACTGTGCTTGGCCAAGAAATTGTTTCTGTTGATCATGGGAAGGCTCAGAAGCAATCCCTGGTACAAATTTCAGTTTAAGAGTTTGCTGTTATTATGTGGTACCTTTTAGCAACGTTCTCCCATTTATATTATTTTAAAGGGTACTGAGGGTAAGATTTTAGCCTACTGCCTTAGGAGTTTCTGTTTATCCTCTCTCCTATTCAATTAATAAAAACCAGTTGATTAGGTTTCTTGCTATAAGCTAATGACTTCATTGTTTTTGCTGTTTGCCTAAAGTCTAAAACCTCTACATATTTGTGATCTTTACTGATGTCAAATTCTGTTGCTATGCTCTGGTTTTGGATGGTGCTAGTTGGCTTTCTAGTTGCTTTTTAACTATTATTCTATTATCATTCTTCCATATAATCATCTTCAAAAATTAGATGAAAGAATTGATGAGGAACTTTAGAGGGAAAGTCTTCCAGGTGGGAGTGTCAGTGAATTTAACTTTGTTCTCTTTTCTTCCTTTCTTAGGATCCTTCTTACAGTTCTCCATGATGCCTCAGAGAGCTGGAAATGATCCACCTGGGGTTTCAAATGCAAGTGAAATGGAAATGGAGATAAGTAACATGAGAGAAAAGTTTCTTATGAGTGTAACAAAGTTAGTAGAAAGCAAAAGTTACAACAGCAAGGTATTTTCCAAAGAAAAGTACTTTCAAACAATAAAGGAAGTTAAAGAAGCTAAAGAAAAAGGGAAGAAGTCATCACGTGATTATCGCCGTGCAGCAAAATATGATGTAATCTCTGTACAGGGCACAGAGAAACTGATAGAGGCTACTCATGGAGAACGTGATCGAATACGGTATTATGTACATAAGGAAGAGTTGTTTGATATTCTTCATGATACACATCTCAGTATTGGACATGGTGGGCGGACACGCATGCTCAAGGAGCTGCAAGGAAAATATGGGAATGTCACCAAAGAAGTTATTGTCTTATATCTGACTCTGTGTAAACAGTGCCACCAGAAGAACCCAGTACCCAAGAGAGGCCTTGCACCACAGCCCATGACTTTTAAGGACATAGACTCCACATGCCAAGTTGAAATACTTGACATGCAGTCAAGTGCCGATGGTGAGTTCAAGTTCATTTTATACTACCAGGATCACTCAACCAAGTTTATTATTTTACGGCCATTAAGAACCAAACAGACCCATGAGGTGGTCAGTGTCTTGTTAGATATTTTCACAATTCTTGGTACACCCAGTGTGTTAGACTCTGACAGTGGCGTTGAGTTCACAAACCAGGTTGTTCATGAGCTCAATGAGTTGTGGCCAGACCTAAAGATTGTATCTGGTAAGTACCACCCTGGCCAAAGCCAGGGCTCCCTGGAAGGAGCAAGCCGTGATGTAAAGAACATGATAAGTACCTGGATGCAGAGTAACCACTCATGTCACTGGGCCAAAGGCCTCCGATTCATGCAGATGGTGAGGAATCAGGCTTTCGACGTTTCCTTGCAGCAAAGTCCATTTGAGGCAATGTTTGGCTGTAAAGCCAAATTTGGGCTATATTCCTCAAACTTGCCCCGGGAAACTGTGGCTACTTTACAAACGGAAGAAGAGCTAGAAATTGCTGAAGAACAGCTAGAAAATAGCCTTTGGATCAGGCAGGAAGAAAGGGCTGAGATTGGAGCAGACAGATCTGATATGGACGATGACATGGATCCCACTCCTGAAGCTTCAGAACCCAGCACCTCACAAGGGACTTCCGGTCTCCTCTGCTGGTGAACAGATGGCTGCTGGGTGGACAGTCACAGGTGTCTCTCTGAGCATAGTCATCTGAGAACTGTTGCCAGAGGCCCCAGAGGAAAAGATTGAAGGCTGCACTCTCAGGTCAAGTTGTACATGGCAGTCCTTGCTCAAAAAGACAAAAGTTCGGGTCTGTGTATTTATTCTTAGGGCTGCCATAAAAAATTACCACAACCTGGCCGGGCGCAGGGCTCATGCCCGTAATCCCAGCACTTTGGGAGGCCGAGGTGGGCGGGTCACTTGAGATCAGGAGTTCAAGACTAGCCTGGCCAACATGATGAAACCCTGTCTCTACTGAAAATATAGAAATTAGCCAGGCTTGGAGCTGTGTGCCTGTAATCCCAGCTAACCAGGAGGCTGAGGCAGGAGAATCACTTGAACCCAGGAGGCAGAGGTTGCAGTGAGCCGAGACCATGCCACTGCACTCCAGCCTGGGTGACAAAGCAAGACTCTGTCTCAAAAAAAAAAAAAAAAAACATTACCACCACGTAGGTGACTTAACAGAAATTGAGTCTCACAGTTCTGGAGGCCCAAAGTCTGAAATTAAAGTGTTAGTAAGGTTCTTTCTGGAGGCTCTGGGGGAGAATCCATTCCATGCCTTTCTCCTTTCTCTAGTGGCCATCGGCAATCCTTGGCATTCCTTGGCTTGTGACAGTGTAAGTCCAGTCTCTGCTTCTATCTTCATGTGGCCTTCTCCCCTGAGAAGGCCATAATTTTTTATGGCAGCCCTAAGAATAAATACACAGACCCGAACTTTTCCCTTATTAAGTAAGGACTACCATATACAACTTGACTTGAGATACACAGGAATACCTTGTGTGTATTCTTTCCTGTCTCTTGTAAAGACATCACTGGACACCAAATCCATGTCACTGGATTTAGGGCCCACTCTAATGAGGATGATCTCATCTCGAGATCCTTACCTTAATTAGATCAGCGAATACTCTTTCCAAGTAAGGTGACATTCACAGGTACTAGGGACCTGAACTTGAACTTATTTTTTTTTTTATTTTATTTCATTTTTTTAGAGACAGGGTCTCCTTATATTGCCCAGGCTGGTCTCAAACTCCTGGGCCCAAGGGATTGGCCTCCCAAAGTGCTAGGATTACAGGCACACGCCACCACACCCAACCAGGACTTTTTTTTTTTTTTTGAGACAGGGTCTCGCTCTGTCACTGAGGCTGGAGTGCAGTGGCACAATCTGGGCTCACTGCAGCCTCCGCCTCCCCAGTTCAAGCAATTCTCCTGCCTCAGCCTCCCCAGTAGCTGGGACTACAGGCGTGCACTGCCACACCCGGCTAATTTTTTTTTTTTGGAGACAGAGTCTCACTCTGTCGCCCAGGCTGGAGTGCAGTGGCATGATCTGGGCTCACTGCAGCCTCCGCCTCCCAGGTTCAAGCGATTCTCCTGCCTCAGCCTCCTGAGTAGCTGGGACTACAGGCACGCACCCCCATGAACCCAGCTAATTTTTGTATTTTTAGTAGAGACGGGGTTTCACCGTGTTAGCCAGGATGGTCTCGATCTCCTGACCTCGTGATCCACCTGCCTCTGCCTCCCAAAGTGCTGGGATTACAGGCGTGAGCCACCACGTGCGGCCAGACTTACATTTTTAAGAGACACTCTTCTCATTATAGTCAATAGAAGTATATGTCTGCAAAACAAGAACTGATGGATGAGGTCTCAAGAATGTAAAGCTGGTGGGACTGCCCTAGATGTATCTAATACATATTCCTGCCCCTCAGACACATACTCTAAAACATGGAGGCATCACAGGAAAATAAGTAGATGAAGGAAGGCTGGGCACGGTGGCTCATGCCTGTAATCCCAGCACTTTGGAGACTTAGGCGGCCGATCACTTGAGGTCAGGGGTTCGAGACCCGCCTGGCCAACATGGTGAAACCCCTTCTCTACAAAAATGCAAAGTATTAGCCGGGCACGGTGGCATGCACCTGTAATCCTGGCTACTCAGGAGCCTGAGGTAGGAAGATCCCTTGAACCTAGGAGGCAGAGGTTGCAGTGAGCCGAGATCATGCCACTGCACTCCAGCCTGGGTGACAGAGCAAGGCTCTATCTCAGAAAAAAAAAAAAGTAGATGAAGGAAAAGTAATAGGAAGAAACAAGGTTCATCTAAGATGCCCTAGAGACTGGCCACCTTACCAACTGGGCTCTGTTTCCCGCTTCAGGAGAAACTGTATGTGCCATCCCTTTTCTCAGAGCATTATGCACAGATAATTGTGTAACTGCATGAAACATATATTAAAATTAGGTCAGAAGTAAAGTATGGTTGGAATTTGGGTATGCGTCTGCCACTTGTCTGTGTCTCAAGCACTTAAAAACATATCCTATTTCTGGCACAGTTCAGTGCATTTCGGGAAGTGACCAATAGTCAGGGAAATAATCAAGGTTTCTGGAACAAAATGCAAGAGTTGGCCTGAGATCACTGCTCTACCTAGAGAGGAGTAGGGCAAGGCCAGTCTGGGCCATGATTCAGAGTAAGGATGACTGACCCAGCCACAGGGGAGGACAGTGCCTAGGACCTGTGTACTCCTATGTTCCCAATGCCTAAGAGTGCCCAGCCCATGGAAAGTGTTCAGTGAATTTAATGAATAAATGATTCTACAGAAATGGGCATGGGGAAGGAGAAAGGGCCTGCAGTCTTTTATTTTTATTTTATTATTATTTTTTTTGAGATGGAGTCTCACACTGTCGCCCGGGCTGGAGTGCAGTGGCACAATCTTGGCTCACTGCAACCTCCACCTTCCAGGTTAAAGTGATTCTCCTGCCTCAGCCTCCCAAGTAGCTGGGATTACAGGCGCCCGCCAACCACGCCCGGCTAATTTTTTGTATTTTTAGTAGAGATGGGGTTTCACTATGTTGGCCAGGCTGGTCTCGAATGCCTGACCTCATGATCCGCCTGTCTTGGCCTCCCAAAGTGCTGGGATTACAGGCATGAGCCACTGCGCCCGGCCAGTCTTTTATTCTTTATACAAGTGTCCTTCCTGCACATCCCAGAGCCATCTAAGACCCATTCTGATCATCACTAATGCCAGTTCCCTCTTCTGTAAGGGGCAGTAACACCCCTGGTGCTGCCTACCTCACAGGATTGTCCTGAGAGACCAGCGAGATTCTGCATGTGAAGGGGCTTTCTCTGAATAGTGAAGTTCTACAATGTGACTCATCTTTGCGGACCCTGTCCTCCACGTGAGAGTGGGAGACCTCTGCTCATTGCCATTTCTTTTCAGATTCTGCAGTGTTAAGTTGGAAGGTTTCCACGGAAGCCGCATTATTATTACATAGGAAGTGACATCACTTTCCAGCCTGTTTTGGGGGGCCAAAATCTTGCTATGTTCTTGGCCAGCACGTCAGTTTCCATCCTCCTTCCAACCCATTGTCTTTCTTTGTAACTCTGCCTAACAGGTCTGGGAGGTCCAACTTTGACTGAGGATGTTACCTTCCCCTCCCCAGTGCTGACCTCCTCCCTCCTAGTTACTTGGCATACCGGGAACCACATCATCAACTCCTGTGGGTAAAAGGTGACACATGAGCCATAACACTGCTTGCTTTCCCAGAGATGCCTGGGTTTCCAGGAGCTGCCACATCACTCTTCCTCTTTTGCATCTTAATGTTGGCAGTGGGAAAGAGTTAGAGGTGGATTCCTGGACCCAGTCTGGCCTGCATTATTTCAGCATGTGGAATAGAGGTCACTAACCGGTGTGCCACAGGCTAGTCTCAGCTTGCAAATGTATTTTGTCCACATAATGTTTCTAATTTTGTTTTTTCTAAACAGAGTTTCGTTCTTGTTGCCTAGGCTGGAGTGCAATGGCGTGATCTCGGCCCACTACAACCTCCACCTCCCGGGTTCAGGTGATTCTTCTGCCTCAGCCTCCTGAGTAGCTGGGATTACAGGTGCCTGCCACCACGCCTGGCTAATTTTTGTATTTTTAGTAGAGACGGGGTTTTGTCATTTTGGCCAGGTTGGTTTCAAACTCCTGACCTCAGGTGATCCACCCACCTTGGCCTCCCAAAGTGCTGAGATTACAGACGTGAGCCATGGTGCCCGGCATTTTTAATTTTTTTTTTTTAATTAATTGCCAACACTTTAAACACTGGAGAGTTCATATAAAAATCTGGATGTCTAGCACCTCTTGAGAACTCGGCATATGTGGCTACAGTGGGTCCACAATTTCTGCACAGCAGCAAATGAGGAGACGCAGTGCATGTGGCACTCTCCAGGTGGCCACCCTCAGCCACTCACATGCATATTCGTTTCTGTGGCCCACTGCTGAAGAAAGGCCACTGCGGGGCATGGTGCCATGTACCTGTAATCCCAGCTACTTGGGAGGCTGAAGTGGGAGGATCACTTGAACCTGGGAGGCCAAAGTTAAAGTGAGCCATGATCGTATCACCGCACTGCAGCCTGGGTGACAGAGACCCTGTTTCCAAAAAAAAAGAAAAAGAAAAATGGCCAGCAACAGACCTGTGTATCTCTAGGAACTTATGATAGAAGTGGCATTTCAATCAGTGGGAAGGGTTGTATTATTCAGTTAATGGGGCTGGATCAATTGGCTCTCCATTTGACAAAAATGAAGTCTGACCCCTAAACATTAAACATTTAAAAATAATGATAAAAATATTGCGGGGCTGGGTGCGGTGGCTCATGCCTGTAATCCAAGCACTTTGGAAGGCCAAGGTGGGTGGATCACCTGAGGTCAGAAGTTCGAGACCAGCCTGGCCAACCTGGCAAAACCCTGTCTCTACTAAAAATACAAAAATTAGCTGGGTGTGGTGGCAGGCGCCTGTAATCCCAGCTACTCAGGAGGCTGAGGCAGGAGAATCACTTGAACTCGGGAGGTAGAGGTTGCAGTGAACCAAGATCGCACTACTGCACTCCAGCCTGGGCAACAGAGCAAGAATCTGTCTAAAAAATAAATAAATATATATATATATATATATATGTATGAAAAAAAGATGTTTGTGATCTTGGAGAAAAATATTAATACATCTGGCTACATAAAAATAAATACTGGTATGGAAAAATAATGCCATTTAAAAAGTAGAAAATAGGCTAGGTGCAGTGGCTCATGCCTGTAATCCCAGCACTTTGGAGGCCAAGATGGACGGATCACCTGAAGTCAGGAGTTTGAGACCAACCCGGCCAAAATGGCGAAACCGCATCTCTACTAAAAATACAAAAATTAGGCATGGTGGCAGGTGCCTGTAATCCTAGCTACTCAGGAGGCTGAGGCACAAGAATTGCTTGAATCTAGGAGGCGGAGGTTGCAGTGAGCTGAGATCGTGCCACTGCACTCTAGCCTCGGTAACAGAGTGAGACTCCCTCTCAAAAAAAAAATTGTTTTCTAAAAATCTGTTATGATTTTCTTTCTCATCCTTGGCCATTTCTTCTAGTCTTAGTTTTAGCTGTGACTTTTCTGTGTAAGACTCACTTATGCCTCTTCCAGGCTCCTGCCTTCTGACTACTATGGGCTTCTCAGAGTCAATAATCTCCCCTAACATATTCTTCCTTCTGTATTCCACTAGTTCTATTAATGGCACCATGGGTCACCCAACCCAGAGTCATCAGTGTATCATTCTCCCTCACTGCCCCTAGCCAATTTGCTAAATCATGTCATCCCTACCAGTGGCAGATTATATTTTCCAAATGTCAATGCAACAGTATATCTGTAACACGTGTTCTTCGAGAACTTTGCACTTTCCTATCAAGAGATGGAGTTTTTATCACCCCTCCTGGAACTTAGGCAGAAATTTGTTCTTGCCTTGACCAGTCTAGTACAAAACAGTAATAATATGTGGCTTCTGAGGCTGTTATAAAAATGCCACCTCACTCTCTTGGAATGGTTACTCTTGAAACACAGTCACCATGTTGTGAAGAAGCCCAGGCAGCCTGTGGAGAGGCCCACATTGAGAGGAGCCAAAGCCCTGGGCCCTCGGCCCTGGCTGAGCTCTTAGCCAACAGACAGAACCAACCTGCCAACCATGTGAGTGAGCCATCTTAAAAGGAGACTCCCCAGCCCCCAGTTCATCGTCCATTCAATACTGTATAGAACAGACACAAGCCCTGGCCAAATTGCAGAGTCATGTGCAAAATAAATGAATGTTGTTGTTTCAAGCCACCAAGTTTAGAGGTGGTTTGTTATGCAACAGTACATAACTGATAGGCTAACTCTGAAATGTCTTAAATCTGTTACCATCTCTCCATTCCCCCAGGACAGGCCCTTGTTACCTTTGTTGATTGGAGACAACCCACCTAGTGAATCTTCCAGAAGTAAAGCTCTGCTTGGAATAATAGTTAACACTACTGAATACTAATTTACCTACAGTATTAGTATTGAGCTTTAAATTCATTTTCTTTTTTTTTTTTTTTTTTTTTTTTTTGAGACGGAATCTTGCTCTGTTGCCCAGGCTGGAGTGCAGTGGCGCAATCTTGGCTCACTACAAGCTCCACCTCCCGGGTTCACGCCATTCTCCCGCCTCAGCCTCCCAAGTAGCTGGGACTACAGGCACCCGCCAACACGCCCGGCTATTTTGTATTTTTAATAGAGACGGGGTTTCACCGTGTTAGCCAGGACGGTCGGTCTTGATCTCCTGACCTCGTGATCCACCACCCACCTTGGCCTCCCAAAGTGCTGGGATTACAGGCGTGAGCCACCACACCTGGCCTTAAATTCATTTTCTTATGTAATCCTTACAGTCCTACAAAGTCAGTTGAAGCTGAAGAAATGAGTTTAAATAGGTGTATTAAGGACTTAATTTTCCTCTCATAAAGAAAGAAATAAAGCTCAGAAAGTAATAACTAGCCCAGGGTTCAAACCTAAGTGTCAAGTCCAAGGTCAATGCTTATAACCATCTCCCCTGCTCAAGAATCTCCATTGGGCCAGGTGCAGTGGCTCGTGCCTGTAATCCAAGCACTTTGGGAGGCTGAGGCAGGAGGATTGCTTGAGCCACAGGGTTCAACACCAGCCTGGGCAACATAGTGAGGCATGGTATTAGTCAGGTTTGGTGGCTCACACTGTAGGCCCAGCTACTTGGGTGGCTGAGGTGGAAGGATCTCTTGAGCCCAGGAGGTCAAGGCTGCAGTGAGGTACGATTGCACCACAGCCCTTCAGGGGAAAAAAAAAAATCTGCAGTGGTTCCTCACTCGCAGGATAACAACTTAAACCTGGCATCCAAGTTGGACCATCATATGGTCCCAACTACCTTTGCAGCTTTGGAATTAAGGCATCAGGTCTAGGCACATGAATTTCCTGGTTTCACTTGTTTTGTGTGGGGTGGCAGGAAGAAACTCAGGCCATCGGCTACTCTAGGCACTGCCAGAGTCACTTATTCTTTCCAGAACTTGGCTTCCTCATCTAAGGTGACAGACAATTGAACCAACTCGTTTTAAAGTTCTCTTCCAGTTCTGCCCTGTGTAGTGTGAAGACTGTCCTCTTGTACTTTTGTACTTCCTACCTCTTCTAGAACCCCAGCCTGAACTTCCTGCCAGGGCACATGTCCCCACTTCCGAGATGGAGAGAAGATGGGAGACTTAGAGATGAATGCTTTTGTGAATGTTCTCTATTTACCCACTTTTTCAGAACTAGCTTTGGCCTTATATTGTGGAATAGAATCTGCTTGTCTGCAGCTCTAGGGGTAGAAGGAACGTTTTCTTCTGATATTTCTGAGATCCCTATTACCAATGGTTTTTTTGAGACTAAGCATTAGAATGTCATTAGCACTGAGAAGGAAGGGCAGCGGGGGAGGCAACCGAGAAGCTCAGACTTACGTTCTTGCTTCCAAATTATTTTACATGCTTTCTGGACATTAGTACAACAGACCATTGAAGTATGGTTTGCCAAGGTTAGGTTCAATCACTGCATGAGCCCGTTACCTCTGCAATTACTTTACCCTTGTTCAATTTGGTGACTTTGGGTTGTCGAATTGTAAGGGGGAAAGGTTTTTTGTTTTGTTTGTTTTTTTTAGTTTGTGATTTACAGTTCTTCCATTTGTTTTGTGGAAGCTTTATAGAAATTGATTTGAAACCTGAGATACTTTGAAATATAAAAGAGCAAGAGTTATCCCAGGACTCTCATTCAAAAAGTTGACTGATGGCAAAACAAGCTTGTCCCCGGAATCTTCAAAATTTTCTTCAGAATTCTATCCCTTTGAACTTACTGAATTTGGTTTCCTTTTTAGTTCCTGGTTCTTCCTTATTTTTATCATGGTGCTAATCTTTGTTTACCCAGGTTCTGACATTTTTACCCTAGAATTAATTACCCCAGATGGTCGACTCTACTGTGTTTTCCAAGCAAACAAAGAAGGCAGGAAACGTGAGCTTCCTGAGCAAATTGCCTTTCCGTTTTAATATGAGACTTTGCCTTTTAGAATCATATTTTTCTTATGTTTACTTTTCTTCATTGTTATTATTATTATTATCATTATTATTATCATTTTGGTTTGGATCTAGTTAGAGTTTCCCTTTTCCATTTAAAATTTGGTCCTGATATTTTGCTTTTTGCTTCCCCATGTCTCAATTTGTTAAATCTTATTGTTCTATGTAATTTGAATTGCTACATCCTTTCTGTTGACTAGCTCCTTGCTCAGAATAACTTTTCCACACCTGGAACTTTGGCATAGGAGTTCTTTTCACTTTTATGCATTTCCCGCGACATTACAGGGTGAGTATGTAGCAGATGAGTGCTTGTGAGCCTTTCCTCTGGGTTTCACACAGATGGCTCACTCCTAACTTTGGTGAGTCATTCAGTGGCCAGATGTTTGCCTCTTTCCTCCTCCCCACTCTACCCCCACAATTCAGTGTACTGTTCTTTGAATGACATCCCCTCTGTTTTTGCCTCTCTTTCTCCTGATGCAATGGCCAAAATGCTGGAAATGGCTGCCTTAAATGTAGGGACCATTAGGATCTCGCTCAACACAGAACCCAGGTCACCTGTAATAACACAGCTGGCTCCCAGTCCTGAAACCCTGCCTTTCTGCCCTGAATGGGGTGCAGAGAACCAGTCCAGACACCTGAAACTGCCACCCTTCTTCATCTGTAGGTGCAGGGGCCCTCTGTATCAGGAAGAGAGTCTCTCTGAAATCCACTGTCATTCTGGGCTTTTCCTGGACCAGCTCTCCTTACCTACCCCCTTCTCTAGCCTGTCAGTTTCACTCATTCATTGGACATTTATAAGCACTAAGTATGTACCAGGCATCATGCTGGCCTTTGGTGGTACCAACAAATAAAGAGACTGCTAAATGCAGAAAAATAGGCACGGAGTAAAGACTTGTAAGTCTGTAAAGGAGTGCTCAGTTTCCAAGGACCATTTGCAGATCACTGCTGAACATTCTCCATCCTGCCTACTTTGTATTAGAGGACTTCTTGCAGGGAGAAATATAATCAGCAGGATCCTCACTCAGAGACCTGGCAGACACCACCTTAACCCAGTGATCAAAGTTAACCTCCCCAGTACATGTACAACTACTGCTGCCCTGATAGGATGCACTGAGAACATTTCTGTGTCATTTGTACCACAGATGCGCTACTTGAATCTAATTATGAAGAGACAAGAGACAAACCCAGATTGAGGGGCATTCAGCAAAATAATTGCCCTGTACTCTTTAAAAAACGGCAATGTTGAGAAAGACAAAGAAAGACTGAGGAGCTATTCCAGTTAAAGTAGGCTAGAGATGTGGGAACCAAATGTGATGCATGATCCAGGATATTCTTTTATTACAATGAGCATCACTGGGACAGTTGGTAAAATGTGAATATTGTCTGAAGAGTATAATATTGTATCAAAGTTAATTTCCTGATCTTGAGGATTGTACTGTGGTTATGTAAGAGAATGTCCTTGTTTTTAGGAAATAGATGTTGAAATATCTTGATAAAGAGCATTATGTCGGCGACTTATTATCAAATAGTACAGGAAAATGAGAGAGAGAGAGAGAGTGTGTGTGTGTGTGTGTGGAGAGAGAGAAGGGAGGGACAGAGGGACAGAGAGATATAAAACAAATGCACCTGGGTGCGGTGGCTCACGCCCGTAATCCCAGCACTTTGGGAGGCCAGGGTGGGCAGATCATGAGGTCAGAAGTTCGAGACCAGCCTAACCAACATGGTGAAACCCTGTCTCTACAAAAATACAAAAATCAGCCAGGTGTGGTGGCACACGCCTGTAATCCCACCTACTCAGGAGGCTGAGGCAGGAGAATTGCTTGAACCCAGGAGGCGGAGGTTGCAGTGAGCCAAGATCACACCACTGCACTCCAGCCTGGTGACAGAGCAAGACTCCGTCTCAAAAAAAAAAAAAAAAAAAAAAAAAAATGCAGTAAAATGTTAACATTTGGGGAATCTGGGTGAAGAGTGGGAATTCTTTGTACTATTCTTGCAACTTTTCTGTAAGTCTACAATTACGTCCAAAAAAAGAAGAATTGACAAGTTCCCACCAAAGAGGAGAGACAGCTTTGAACATGGAAATACAGGGTAGTAACTTGGCAGTTTGCTCTTTGGCCTGCAAAGGCAGTATTCATGTGAGTGAGAGTCACTTGTCTTCAAGTCCTGGCATTTTATGTAGCAGATCCCAAAAGCTGCCTGAAAGCCCCCAGGCCTTGTGTCGTTTCCCCTTCTGTTCACAGGTATCTTCCAGGCACTCACTAGAATATGGTGTCTGACAAGTTTCTCAGCTAACCAAGCATGGAACCAGAATTCTCAGAAATACCAAGGACAGTTTCTATGGCACTGACCAGGCTTCACCCTAGAGAGTGGTCCCCTAACGAGAACAATTCTTCCTTTCCCCTGGCTACAAAATAGGGATTCCTGGCCTATTTCTGCCAAATGCTTTGTGGAAGCAGAAAATCATAAGCCTTGTGTTTTCTCCATTATAGAAAATTAGGCCAGGTGTGGTGGCTCATGCCTGAAATCCCAGCACTTTGGGAGGCCGAGGCGAGTGGATCACCTGAGGTCAGGAGTTCAAGACCAGCCTGGCCAACATGCTGAAACCCTGTCTCTACTAAAAATACAAAAACTAGCCAGACGAGGTGGCGGGCATCTATAACCCCGGCTACTCAGTAGGCTGAGGCACGAGAATCGCTTCAACCTGGGAGGCAGAGGTTGCAGAGATTGCGCCACTGTACTCCAGCCTGGGCAACAGAGCTCCATAAAAAAAAAAAAGAAAAGAAAAATAATATTCCCTCTTTCTTGGCCCTTGGTTTTTGGGGTGCTTTTTTGTTGTTTAATAATGGACTTTATTTTTATTTTATTTTTATTTTTGAGACGGAGTTTCGCTCTTGTTGCCCAGGCTGCAGTGGAATGGTGTGATCTCGGCTCACTGCAACCTCCACCTCCCGGGTTCAAGCAATTCTCCTGCCTCTGCAAATCTGTAGTTTACATTAGGGTTCACTCTTTGTGCTATGCATTCTATTGTGTTTGTTTGTTTGTTTAGAGACAGGGTCTCACTCTATTGCCCAGGCTGGAGTGCAGTGGCGCAGTCATGGTCTACTTCAGCCTCAAGCTCCTGAGCCTAAGTGATCCTTCCACCTCAGCCTGCCAAGTAGCTGAGACTACAGCATGTGCCACCATGCCTGGCTCATTCTATGGGTTTTGACAAATGTAAAATTACATGTAGCTACCATTAAAGTATCATACAGAATAGTTGCACTATCCTAAAAATCCCCTGTACTCTAGCTAGCTATTCATCCCTCCCTTCCTACTCCCCAAACTCCTGGAAACCACTGATCTTTTTACTCTCTATAGTTCTGCCTTTTCCAAAATGTTATATATAGTATGTTCCTTTTTCAGACTGCCTTCTTATACTTCACAATGTGTATTTAAGTTTCCTCCATGTCTTTTGTGGCTTGAATAGTTCGTTTCTTTTTTGCACTGAGTAATATTCCATTGTATGGATATACCACAGTTTATGCATTCACCTACTGAAGGATATCTTGCTTGCTCCTAATTTTCGGCAATTATGAATAAAGCTGCTATAAAGATTTGTGTGTGGTTTTTGTGTGGGCATCAGATTTTGGTTCATTTGAGTAAATAGGAGCACAACAATCACGAGATTGTATTTTAAGAGTATGTTTAGTTTTGGCCGGGCGCGGTGGCTCACGCCTGTAATCCCAGCACTTTGGGAGGCTGAGGTGGGCGGATCACGAGGTCAGGAGATCAAGACCATCCTGGCTAACACAGTGAAACCCTGTCTCTACTAAATACACAAAAAAATTAGCCGGGTGTGGTGGCGGGCACCTGTAGTCCCAGCTACTGTGGAGGCTGAGACAGGAGAATGGCGTGAACCCGGGAGGTGGAGCTTACCGTGAGCCTAGATCGCGCCACTGCAGTCCAGCCTGGGCGACAGAGTGAGACTCCATCTCAAAAAATAAAAAAGTATGTTTAGTTTTTTAAGAAATTGCCAAACCAGGCCGGGCACGGTGGCTCGTGCCTGTTATCCCAACACTTTGGGAGGCCGAGGTCAGAAGTTCAAGACCAGCCAGGCCAACGTGGTGAAACCCCGTCACTACTAAACATGCAAAAAAAAATTAGCCGGGCATGGTGGCACGCGCCCTTGTAATCCCAGCTACTTGGAGGCCGAGGTGGGAGAATTGCTTGAATGTGGGAGACGGAGACTGCAGTGAGCTAAGATTGTGCCACTGCACTCCAGCCTGGGCAACAGAGGGAGACACTGTCCCAAAAAAAAAAAAGAAAAGAAATTGCCAAACTGTCTTCCAATGTTGCTGGCCATTTCGCCTTCCCACCAACAATGAATGAGAGTTCCTGTTATTCCACATCATCACTTGCTTTTGGTGTTGTCAGTATTTTGGATTTTAACTATTCAAATAAATGCAGCGGTATCTCATTGTTTTAATCTGAAATTCCCTTGAGAACATATGATGTTGAACATCTTTTCATATGGTTATTTGCCATATGTATATCATCTCTGGCGAGATGTCTGTAGATCTTTTGCATATTTTTAAATATTTTGCACATTTTTTAATTGGTTAGTTGAGTTTTAAGAATTCTTTGCCTGCTGAGGAAAACAGTCTTTTATCAGATATGTCTTTTGCAAATATTTTGTCCCAGTGAGTGCTTTGTCTTTTCATACTCTTGAGACACTTGAGTGTCTCACTATGTTGTCCAGGCTGATCTTGAACTACTGGCCACAAGCAATCCTCCTGCCTCAGCCTGCCCCATGGCTGGGCTCGGCCCAACACTTGGTTTTTATTTACCCTATTTCTATGTCTCTGTTTCAGAGCTGGCTGGCTAATCTTGGCTACAGCCAGAGACTACAAACTATTGAACTAACAACAATAGAGATTTTTAAAAGAAAAAAAAAAGCTGTTTTCAAGATAAAAGTTTACTTACTCCAGTGCTGTGAAAATCAAAATCAATATGCTTAGCACTCAGTCACTTGAGGAAACTAATAAAACCTAAGAATGTTGTTTGGTTTTGTTTTTTTGTGAGACAGAGTCTTGCTCTGTCGCCAGGCTGGAGTGCAGTGGTGCGATCTCGGCTCACTGCAACCTCCGCCTCCCCAGTTCAAGCGATTCTCCTGCCTCAGCCTCCCGAGTAGCTGGGACTACAGGCATGCGCCACCACACCCAGCTAATTTTTGTATTTTTAGTAGAAACGGGGTTTCACCATGTTGGCCAGGCTGATTTCGAACTCCGGACCTCAAGTGATCCACCCACCTGGGCCTCCCAAAGTGCTGGGATTATAGGCGTGAGCCACTGCGCCTGGCCATGCTTAATAATTTTGGACCCCAGTTGACCACGGGTAATTGACACCATGGAAAGCGAAGCAAAACCACCAGGTACCTTGATCTTGGATTTCTTGATAATGAGAGAACTACTGATAATAAGGAAATACCAGATAGTGAGGGAACTACTGTAAATTCTAATCTATATTGAGGAACGAAGACATGATCATCAAAAGCATAACTGTGCTGTATCTTAAAATCTTTACATTCTTTTTCTTTTTTTTTTTGTTTGTTTTCAGACAGGGTCTTACTCTGGCACCCAGGCTGGAGTGCAGTGGTGCGATCTCGGCTCACTGAAGCTTTGACCTCCTGGGCTCAGGCACTCCTCTCACCTCAGTCTCCCCTGTAGCTGGGACTATAGGCCTGTGCAACCATGCCCGGCTAATTTTTGTATTTTTTGTAGAGTCGGGGTTTCACCATGTTTCCCAGGCTGATCTCGAATTCCTCAGCTCAACCAATCTGCCTGTCTTGGATTCCCAAAGTGCTGGGCTTCCAGGCGTGAGCCACCACCCTGCCTCCCTTCTTCTTCTGTCAAGTGTATTTGTAAATGTTTCCTTCATTATTCAGACTTCATACATTTATTGTTCTCTCTGATGGAATATTACCAGCCTCTTCAAGCCTTGCTGTCTGATTGTAATTCAAATTGAGGTCTGCAGATCGGGAGTTGTCTTTGTAAAGCAGAACAATTTTAGTTTCAGTCTATTTTTATCCTCCCTTTAGCCAAAGAAGTTGTGTCCATCAGCACAGTCTCAGTTATGCTAAGGTAATAAACAACCCTAAAATCCTAGATGCTTACAACAACCAGGTTAAATTCTCACCCACACCGTGTGTCTTGGTCTGCTCAGGCTGCCACTGCAAAAGTCCATAGACTGGGCGCCTTAAATAACAGAATTATTTTTCTCACAATTCTGGAGGCAAGAAATTCAAGATCCAGGTTCTGGCTGATTCTGTTTTTGGGGAGGGCTTCCTTCCTAGCTCAAAGACAGCTGCCATCTAGCTATGTCCTCACACGGCCTTTCTTCAGTGCATGTTTGCAGAGAGAAAGAAACAGCTCTGGTGTCTCTTATAAAGAACCACTAATCCTATCGGATAGGGCTCCCACCCTTATGACGTGATTTAACCCTAATTACCTCCTAAAAAGCCCTATCTCCAAATACAGCCACATTGGGAGTAAAGGCTTCAACATATAAATTTCAGGGAGAAACGGTTTAGTCCATAGCACTACCTGTCCATCAAGTATCTGCTGTGGGCTCCTCTCCATGTCTCCTCATTCCAGCACCCAGGGTGACAGATCAGCCACCACCTTGAATGTCGTTACTGCGGCACAGGGAACTAACACTAGTAATTAAATGCTCCACATCCACTTCCAAATCTCCTACCAAATATCTCTGTGGCTCAAGCTAACCTGAAACACTGCAGGAAGAGACTTCTGGAAAATAGTTGCAGTTTAGCTAAGCTGACACAATACACCAAATAGGTAAGGAAGAAAGAATACCCAATCCTAGGCTGGGCGCGGTAGCTCCTGCCTGTAATCCCAGCACTTTGGGAGGCCAAGGTGGGCGGATCACCTGAGGTCGGGAGTTCGAGACCAGCCTGACCAACATGGAGAAACCCTGTCTCTACCAAAAATACAAAATTAGCCGGGCGTGGTGGCACATGCCTATAATCCCAGCTACTCAGGAGGCTGAGGCAGGAGAATCACTTGAACCCAGGAGGCGGTGTCAGGCCTCTGAGCCCAAGCCAAGCCATCGCATCCCCTGTGACTTGCATGTATACGTCCAGATGGCCTGAAGTAACTGAAGATCCACAAAAGAAGTAAAAATAGCCTTAACTGATGACATTCCACCATTGTGATTTGTTCCTGCCCCACCCTAACTGATCAATGTACTTTGTAATCTCCCCCACCCTTAAGAAGGTACTTTGTAATCTCCCCCACCCTTAAGAAGGTTCTTTGTAATTTTCCCCACCCTTGAGAATGTACTTTGTGAGATCCACCCCTGCCCGCAAAACATTGCTCTTAACTTCCTAACCGCCTATCCCAAAACCTATAAGAACTAATGATAATCCACCACCCTTTGCTGACTGTCTTTTCGGACTCAGCCCACCTGCACCCAGGTGAAATAAACAGCTTTATTGCTCACACAAAGCCTGTTTGGTGGTCTCTTCACACGGACGCGCATGAAAGCGGAGGTTGTGGTGAGTCAAGATCGCGCCATTGCACTCCAGCCGGGGTTGGAGTAGAGACGGGGTTTCACCATGTTGGCCAGGCTGGTCTCAAACTCCTGACGTCAGGTGATCTGCCTGCCTCGGCCTCTCAAAGTGCTGGGATTACAAGCGTGAGCCACCACACCTGGCCCTAATTTTTTAAAATAAGGCTTCAGAGACTTGCTTGGCCCTTCCCTCTCTTCCGCCATGTGAAAACACAACAAGAAGGCACCATCTTGGAAACAGAGAGCAAGCCCTCACTAGACACTGAGTCTGCTGGTGCCTTGATCTTAAAGTTCCCGGATTCTAGAACTGTGAAAAATAAATTTCTGTTTTTTATAAATTATCCAATCTCAGGTACTTTGTTATAGAGCACAAATGGACCAAGACATTCAATTAAAATAAATTTTAGGCTGGGTACAGTGGTTCATGCCTGTAATCCCAGTGCTTGGGGACGCTGAGGCAGGAGGATCTCTTGATGCTGGGAGTTCGAGACCAGCCTGGGCAACATGATGAGATCCCCCCCACCATCTCCAAAAACACTTTTTTCTTTTTTTTGAGACAGAGTCTTGCTCTGTTGCCCAGGCTGGAGTGCAGTGGTACAATATCGGTTCACTGCAACCTCCACCTCCTGGGTTCAAGTGATTCTTGTGCCTCAGCCTTCCGAGTAGCTGAAATTACAGGCACCCGCCACCATGCCCAGCTAAATTTTTTTGTTTTGTTTTGTTTTGTTTTGAGATGGAGTTTCACTCTTGTTGCCCAGGCTGGAGTGCAATGGCACGATCTCGGCTCACCGCAAACTCCACCTCCCAGGTTCAATCGATTCTCCTGCCTCAGCCTCCCTAGTAGCTTGGATTACAGGCATGTGCCACTGCGCCTGGCTAATTTTGTATTTTTAGTAGAGATGGGGTTTCTCCATGTTGGTCAGGCTGGTCTCGAACTCCCGACCTCAGGTGATCCGCCCACCTTGGCCTCCCAAAGTGCTGGGATTACAGGCATGAGCCACCACGCCCGGCCTCATGACCAGATAATTTTTGTATTTTTATTAGAGACAGGGTATTGCCGTGTTAGGCAGGCTGGTCTCAAACTCCTGACCTCAAGTGATCCACCTGCCTCGGCCTCCCAAAATGCTGGGATTACAGCCATGAGCCACCGCACCTGGCCCAAAAAACGTTTTGTAAATAAAAATTAGCCGGGCATGGTGGCACATCCCTGTAGTCCTAGCTACTCAGGAGGCTGAGGCAGGAGGATTGCTTAAGCCAAGGAGTTTGAGGCTGCAATGAGCCATGATCATGCCACTGCACTCCAGCCTGGGTGACAGGGCAAGAGTCTCTCTCTAAAAAAAAATTATAGTAATAAAATTTAAAGATCAGAATTTATAAAAACATCTGGATTGGCGGCATCTTTTGAAAAAATCAGAAGCTCTAGCAAATATTCTATTTAAGGTTTTTGGTTGTATACAACAGAAATCAACCCTGGTTAACTTAAGCAGAAAAGGAAGGATATGAAATAACTTACAGAAAGCTGAAGAACAGGCTTAGAGGAGTAAGAACCAAGGGAGGCTAAGCAGCCAGAGCTACAACCCTAGTCATGCCACATGAGTTTTCTGGGAGAAAAACCCTGTGCTGTCCCCCCTAGACAATGGCCCTGTCACCTCTGCTGCAGGATGCAGGATCCTGCATGGACTAGAGTGATTCCAATATTCCCTTAATTCTTTGCACTTAATGAAAAGGATACAAAGTCGCAGGTGAACAATCTTTTTTTTTTTGAGATGGAGTTTTGCTCTTGTTGCCCAGGCTGGAGTGCAACGGCACAATCTCGGCTCACTGCAACCTCCCCCTCCCAGATTCAAGTGATTCTCCTGCCTCACCCTCCCGAGTAGCTGGGATTACAGGCATGCATGACCACGCCCAGCTAATTTTGTATTTTTAGTAGAGACAGGGTTTCTCCATGTTGGTCAGGCTGGTCTCGAACTTCCAACCTCAAGTGATCCGCCCACCTTGGCCTCCCAAAGTATTGGGATTACAGGCATGAGCCACCGTGCCCTGCCGCAGGTGAATAATCTTAGTCATATGTTGGCACTCTGGCTGCCTGAGAGCGGTCCCAGGTGTGTCTTCCCCTCCTGCACCTTCTATAATTGGAAGCGACTCCACTTCCCACTTATGTTGACATTCTCCCCAAATAGGAAAACCATATGAATGCTGAGCAGCTCCAAATGACAAATGTTCCTCACAGCAATAACCCATGGAGCTGAGTTGCACCTTCCCCTGTTACATAAGGCAGTTTTCCGGGATATCCCAATCCCACTTGTCTCCCAAAATTAAAATGAAATTCCAGTTGCCATTTCTAATTATGCCCTCCTATTGTAAGATATTTTTTATACTAAAATGTAATGGTAATAAAATATGTCCACAGGCCAGGCGTGGTGGCTCATGCTTGTAATCTCAGCACTTTGGGAGGCCAAGGCGGGTGGATCACTTGAGGTCGGGAGTTCAAGACCAGCCTGGCCAACATTGTGAAACCCCGTCTCTACTAAAAATACAAAAATTAGCCAGGCATGGTAGTGGGCGCTTGCAGTCCCAGCTACTTGGGAGGCTGAAGCAGAAAAATTGCTGGAACCCATGAGGTCGAGGTTGCAGTGAGCCAAGATCACACCATCGCACTCCAGCCTGGGCGACAAGAGAGAAACTCCGTCTCAACAGAAAAAAAAAAAAAAAAGAAGAAGGAAATCCTGTCATTTACAACAAGATGGATGAACCTGGATGGCATTATGTTAAGTGAAATAAGCCAGGCACAGAAAGACAAATACTGCATGATCTCACTTACATGTAGAATCTAAATTAGTCAAACACATAGAAGCAAAGAGTATTATGGTGTTTGCCAGGGACTGGGGGAGGATGTGACTGAGGAGATATTGGTCAAAGACTATAAGATTGCCGGGTGTGGTGGCTCACGCCTGTAATCCCAACACTTTGGGAGGCTGAGGTGGATGGATCACCTGAGGTCAGAGGTTCAAGACCAGCCTGACCAAGATGGTGAAACCCCGTCTCTACTAAAAATACAAAAAATCAGCCGGGCATGGTGGCACACACCTGTAATCCCAGCTACTCGGGAGGCTGAGGCAGGAGAATTGCTTGAACCCGGGAGGCAGAGATTGCAGTGACCTAAGATCTCACCATTGCACTCCAGCCTGGGCAATGAGAGTGAAACTCAGTCTCAAAAAAAAAAAAAAATGCCGGACGCGGTGGCTCACACCTGTAATCCCAGCACTTTGGGAGGCCGAGGCAGGTGGATCACGAGGTCAGGAGATCGAGACTATCCTGGTGAACACGGTGAAACCCCGTCTCTACTAAAAACACAAAAAAATTAGTCAGGCGTGGTGGTGGGCACCTGTAGTCCCAGCTACTCGGGAGGCTGAGGCAGGAGAATGGCGTGAGGTTGCAGTGAGCCGAGATCGCGCCACTGCACTCCAGCCTGGGAGACAGCGAGACTCCATCTCAAAAAAAAAAAAAAAAAAAAAAAAAAACAACACTATAAGATTTTAATTAGGAGGAATGAGTTCAAGAGACCTATTGTACAACATGGTGACTATAGTCAATAACAATGTATTGCATTTTGAAAAACGTTGAGATAGTAGGTTTTAAGTGTTCTCACCACAAAAAATAGTATGTGAGGGAATGCATACATTAATTAGTTCAACTCAGCCATTCCACAATGTAAACCTATTTCAAAACATCATGTTGTATATGATAAAATAATTTTTAAAAGTTTTTAAAAATTTTTTAAATAATTTTGACAAATTATTCAGCTAAGCTGCTTTCACATTCCTGGCCTTCAGATATGATGTGAGATAATAAATATTTATTATTTTAAGCCACTAAATGTGGGGTAATTTGTTATCCAGCAATAAATAGCTAATACACCAGATCTTTATCAAAAGGGAAAAATTATATACAGACTGTGAGAGTGGCCCCCTTTATTTATGTTACCCACCTAACCCCTGTATGCATTTGAGTTTGTGACCCCTACGAAATCACTAAGTCAGTTTCTCTAATTACATTATACATACGTGTGTTTGTACCTAAGGCAGAGACCATGACATTCCTTTATTTGGTGTCCCTTCCTCCAGGATGACTAGTTCAGTAAGTCCCCCAGTAAATCCTTGTTAGCTACTGGGGAGAGGATTAAAGTGGGATACAGAGTAGAGATTTGTGGAATGTCTGTTGTGCCTAATTTTCAAGCCCTTGTATTATGTTCCTTGCTCAGAATCTTTGCTTTGTTAGGAATCTTTCCTGGGTTAGGAATGATACAATTGCTGATCAGGTGTGGTAAGAACAAGAATCTCAGAAGGGGCTCATATTAAATAGAAGTCAGCTGGGCGTGGTGGCTCACACCTGTAATCCCAGCACTTTGGAGGCTGAGGCGGGCCGATCACCTGAGGCGGGCAGATCAGGATTCAAGACTAGCCAGACCAACATGGAGAAACCCCATCTCTGCTAAAAATACAAAATTAGCCGGCATGGTGGTGCATGCCTGTAATCCCAGTTACTAGGGAGGCTGAGGCAGGAGAATCGCTTGAACCTGAGAGGCAGAGGTTGCGGTGAGCCAAGATGGTACCATTGCACTCTAGCCTGGGCAACAAGAGCATAACTCCGTCTCAATAAATAAATAAATAAATAAAGTCGATCATATACATTAGGTTGAACCATATAAAATTGCCACATTTAACTACTAACAAAACATATATGGTTCAATCTGCAGTGGCGCAATCACGGCTCACTGCAACCTCCATCTTCCAGGTTCAAGCGATTCTCATGCCTCAGCCACCCAGGTAGCTGAGACTACAGGCATGCACCACCACACCCGGCTAATTTTTGTATCTTTAGTAGAGACGGAGTTTCACCATGTTGGCCAGGCTGGTCTCGAACTCCTGACCTCAAGTGATCCGCCCACCTCGTTTTCCCAAAGTGCTGGGATTACAGGCATGAGCCACCTCACGCGGCCCAACCTAATACATATATTTTTAACATACCTGATCCACTCACAATTTCTCCCTGTGAGAGGTGACAGCGTGCTGGCAGTCCTCACAGCCCTCCTCGCTCTTGGCGCCTCCTCTGCCTGGGCTCCCACTTTGGCGGCACTTGAGGAGCCCTTCAGCCCACCGCTGCACTGTGGGAGCCCCTTTCCGGGCTGGCCGAGGCCGGAGGCCGCTCCCTCAGCTTGCAGGGAGGTGTGGAGGGAGAGGCGCGAGCGGGAACCCGAGCTGCGCGCGGCGCTTGCGAGCCAGCTGGAGTTCCGGGTGGGCGTGGGCTTGGCGGGCCCTGCACTCGGAGCAGCCGGCCGACCCTGCCGGCCCCGGGCAATGAGGGGCTTAGCACCCGGGCCAGCGGCTGCGGAGGGTGTACTGAGTCCCCCAGCAGTGCCAGCCCACCGGCGCTGAGCTCCATTTCTCGCCGGGCCTTAGCTGCCTTCCCGCGGGGCAGTGCTCGGGACCTGCAGCCCGCCATGCCTGAGCCTCCCACCCACTCCGTGGGCTCCTGTGCGACCCAAGCCTCCCTGATGAGCGCCAACCCCCTGCTCCACAGCGCCCAGTCCCATCAACCACCCAAGGGCTGAGGAGTGCGGGCGCACGGCGCGGGACTGGCAGGCAGCTCCACTTGCAGCCCCGGTGTGGGATCCACTGGGTGAAGCCAGCTGGGCTCCTGAGTCTGGTGGGGACTTGGAGAACCTTTATGTCTAGCTAAGGGATTGTAAATACACCAATTGGCACTCTGTATCTAGCTCAAGGTTTGTAAACACACCGATCAGCACCCTGTGTCTAGCTCAGGGTTTGTGAATGCACCAATCAACACTCTGTATCTAGCTACTCTGGTGGGGACGTGGAGAACCTTTGTGTCTAGCTCAGGGATTGTAAACGCACCAATCAGCGCCCTATCAAAACAGACCACTGGGCTCTACCAATCAGCAGGATGTATTGTGGTTTCATCTGGAGGGATAGACATGACCAAGGTCAGCTATGGATGCTCTCCTAGGAGGCTGGCCTCTCTGGGCAACATGTCCAAAGCCTGATGGGCATTGCCAGCATTCCCCAAGCTAACTTTAAAACCCAAATATGCAACTTACCTTTTGGTCTTAGGACCTAACCCTAATGCTTTCCTTTGTTGCCATGTTTTATTCCTGCTGTTACATGGTGGAGGGTGTGGGAGGCTTGGGTGGAAAGCTATAGCAGCCTGAGGGGATGGTGGTAGTGGTGGTTTCCAGGGCACAGGCTCTATGCGCTCTGTCATCGGAGCTGGACACAGAGGGTGGGACTGCTGCCCAGGACACACACCTGGGCTGACCACTTGTGCTGTGGTGCTCCTTGTTTAACCTGCCTCTTATCTTTGAGCCATTTGGCTTTTGAATCCTTCACTATGCTTAAGCCAACAAGTTGGCAAGTGATATCTGTCTCCTAATCAGCTCTACCTCCTCCACCCACTAACTAGCAAATGTTGGGTCAGGGGTAACAAAGTAAAAAGAGGTTTAGCTCTCCAGAGGCGTTTGCCCATGTACAAGTATGTTCTGGTAGAGGTTGGGCAGGTTTAGGCACTAACGGGTGCCAAAAGGCTCCTGGGCAGGAAGAACTGGAAAACAAACTTGTTCTTTCTCCCTTCCTCTCCCTCCTCCTCTAGCTTGCCTCAACAACAGCCAGATATGAGAAAGAAGAGACGGACAATTTATTCCACATCACTCAAGCTCAATCAAGGCAGGGAGAAAGCAGAGGAGTGCAAAATCCTCCCTTTCTCATTCCTTGCAATGATGAGGACCAACCTATTCAAGGGCTGGGGGAGGATGAGGAGATGGGGTCAGATGAATGGACAGAACTTGGTGCCAGGAGTTCAGAAAAGATTACACGTGTGTATCCTTCTGCTCAGGATCCAGGACTCCCTCCTGGGTGATGGGGGTGTCTGTGATCATCTGTGCCCTTGGAGATTCTTCTACTAAGCCGAAACTGCTGCTGCAGGACACGGCACCACTGGGGTGGCTCAGAATCAGACTCCAGAAACTTTTATGGTTGAAGTAGCAAAGGATCGCTGGGAAAGGACAGGGACAGGGGAGAGGAAAGTTGTGACTGGGAGGTTAAGTGACAAGTAGGGTGAGACCAAAGGGAAGATAAGACCCTAAAAATCTAGCCCTGGGGATTGCCAGCCTCTT